>NW_024962265.1:23160908-23756608 GCF_019238085.1 Lagopus leucura
ATATATATATATATATAGTGTTTTTTTGTTTTGTTTTGTTTTGTTTGTTTGTCTGTTTGTTTTTTGTGGTGCATATGTAGGAATTTAAATGAGTTTTTGCTAATTAGCTGTTTTGTCTACTGTCATTGTGCTTGCTGCCAGACAACACAAACCCCTTACAAAGCTGATCTGAAAAATAGCATGAAGTTTTTGAGGCAGTCTTATTCAGTTACTTTATAAATCAAATAAACCAGACATTTTAAAATCCAAAAGAAGGAGTGAAAAAATACCTCCTGTGTTCTGGTAGCGTATGCCGAATTTCACCCTGGGGCAACATATTCATATATCTATGTTGTAAAACCGATGTGGAGGATGGCTTGGTTACGTAGTTCTTAAATCGTTGGTGAAATTGTTACAGCTTGGCACTCTACCAGACCTATTGTAGCAAAACCCCAGATGACACATAAGCCATGTGCTACTAATGGAGTCTTATTTTCTGGAGATGTAAGAGCTACTGCTCCACTGGAAGATGTGAGGGAGATTATTTTTCTGGAACTAAACAACAATTTTCACTAAAAGTAAGGCCAGCAATTCTTCTGGATGAGAACTTCAAGCAAGCCTGCCATGCTTGGTCCCCAGGAGATGTCTTTGAGGAAGCATAGTTCTATTTCATCATATGCTATATGTAGGTTTAATACATGGAACACACCAAACAAAAGTAGCTAATGGGGCAGATTGACAGCAAAGGTCATGATTCTTCACACAATGTATAGCTGAGTTGCAGAATGTTATGGATTCTGAAATTACACGAAGATTCAAAAAGCAAAGGGACAGATTCACGTGATGTATGTTCATCAAAGACTACTACATGCAGAATTATGGTTTATAGCTCAGAAAGTACGTAAGATGAAAACTGCTGGTGGTTGGGAGAGTGTTTCTGGGAAGCATCATTATGTGCTTGTCCTGTTCTGGTAGTGAATTCAAGGCACCCATTATTGGCTGCTTTTGAAAACAGGCTAAGTGGGCTTTTAGTGTGATCTGCTAGAGCTGTTCATTTATGAAGTGGTTTTGCTCGTTCTTATTTCAAGTTTTCAAAATGAAAAATATGAAAACTGAGCTGTATATGTCATTGATATGTCTTTCCATTAGCATTTTGGTGTTTATTTTTATCTGACTTTAAATTGCTAGAGAGCACTCTGAATTACTTGCTGTTGATGTTTTTTCATATGCTCTAGTTTGAAGTATGTACTTCAGTAAAATTTACTTTAATTGCTTTGATCAGATGCTTAGTTAAAAAAAAAAAAAATCTCATGGTTACTTCACCTGTTGAATTGTGCCTCTGGTTTGTAATGAATAGAAGAGTATTTTCATTTATGTCTTGTAGGAGATTTAGAAATGAAAAGTTTCACCTGTGATGTACAGTCGGTCCTTTGACAAAGAGCTTTTACCTCCTGACAAGCTGGATTTACTGATTTAGAAGAGTAGGATGATGTTTCTTGACCTTGTGCACCATTTCACTTTGGCCATGCCAAGCAGAAGTGCTGGGCATCTCTTCTTGACAGATGAGGGAATGAGATTTTAGAAGGGGAAGCCACTGAATGGAGATGTCAGACTGTTACTGTTTGACGCTGCTTTCTGTGGTTGGGACAAAAGTACTTGATATCTCTGCATCAGCTTTCCGTTTGAGAAATGGAGGCAGTTTTTTCTCTCTAGAGGGAAATTATATGAATAAATCAGTTACTGCCCTTGAGCTTTTAGACATTATAAAGTAGTTCGTAGAAGAAGGGTGCATAAGTGGGTCCTGCTATCTGACTGAATTAAATTTAATGGTTAGAAGGATTGGGAATGAGATATGCTGCAGCCTGTGAGGCAAAATGCAGTCCACTTACACAAGATTTTGTAAGGAAGATCTAGTTACTAAAAGTAACTTTGCACATACACATCCATAGATGGTGAACGAAGTGTAGAATTGAGAGAAGTTTTAGCCCATGTTATGAAAAAGCCTTCAGAGACAGATTATGTTCAATGATTCATTGACATGTAGGATAAGAGGTATCTTTTGGTTTAGAGCAGTAGTTGACCCAGGTAGGAAAAATAAAAGGTAATTACTGTTCAGTTCAGAAATATTGGTTGGAGTGGATGGCCATGTCCCAGAAATAGTTGTGATGAATAGAAATCATTGGTCCTCTTTGTTGCCCCATGTTGTTCAAATAGACGAGGAAGCTTAGTCCACTAAATGAAATAATAACAATAAATGAGTATGTCCAGCTAATATTCTGGCGTGTGGCTCTCACTAGCCATTTGTGCACCTGTTTGAACTGCAAAGTAAAAAGTGGAACTCAGAGTAAATCTAATATAGTTATAGCTTTTGGGAAGTTATGATCCATGACCTTCTAACCTGAGGGAAGAACAACTCTTCTGCTCTCCTCTTGCCTTGAGACAGAAGAAATGGTACTTTAATTTTTATTGGATTTTCCTGAGAGAAAGTCAAGTGCCAGGGTAACTGAGCTCTTACGTTTGATTTCATCCTTCAGGGAAAACAGGTAGTATGTCCAGATAAGCGGTTCAGCTAATTTGGCAACTGGTTAACTCATATTGAAGACAGATATGTGTCTTTATCTCAGGGCTTTGCTAGAAGACACATCTACATCACAGCAAGAACTTTACTGTTCCCTTTCAGTGAATAATGTGCTACTGATCATGCTTCTCAACCGGGTCTGGCATGTGGAATGTTTTCTCTCCTTTAAAATGATGCCCTTCTAAATTTACTAAGCAGTCCTTTCTGTTGGCATTGTGCGGCTTGGTGAGCAGACTCATGTCCTACCTTTGTGGTTTGTAGGTAATAATAGCATCCCCTCTGTTCCTCTCCATAAAAGACTGCCACTCTCTCTTGCCTTCATTCCTGGTGTGCTGTTTCAGGTCTGCTGAAACAATTCTGTCACTGTGAGGTTGTACAGGAACTTATGGAGAGCAGCTGAGGGAACTGGGATTCCTGAGGCTGGAGAAGGCTCAGGGAAGACCTCATTGTTCTCTACATAGGAGGCTGTGTCGATATGGGGATCGGCATCTTCTCCTTTGTAACAGCAGTAGGATGAGAGGTAATAACCCCAAGTTGTGCCAGGGGAGGTTCAGGTTGAATATTAGGAAAAATTTCTTCTCAGAAAGAGTGGTGAGGCATTGGAGCATGTTGTCCCAGGAGGTGCTGGAGTCACCATCCCGGGAGATTCACAGAATGTGCAGGTGTGGCACTGAGGGACATGTTTTAGTGGGCATAGGGTGATGGCTGACGGTTGGACTAGATGATCTTGAAGGTCTTTTCCAACCTTTATGATGCTATGCACTGTCACTAAGTTATTTTTTTTTAAACATTTCACCCCTATCATTCAGGACACTTAGAATGATCAATTTCTTCCAACAGTAGAGGATTTGAAGCAGTATCACACCACTGGGCTTTTAATTTCATCTTAAATAGAAGGTCCCTGTGACTTACTCTGACTTTGTAGCTACACGAAACGCCACCTCAACTTTTGATGGTCATGGATGTTAGAGGAACCCGTAATTAGGATGCTGATGTATCTGTATTTTGGATCTGCATTAGCCACTGCAGTCCTTTATTTAGTGTATTCATCAGTGTTTTGTTTCTTCCAGAAAAGAGAGTTTGATGTGGATAACTTGAGCAAGCCGGAGTTGCGGATGCTTTTGAGTATAATGGAAGGAGAACTGGAAGCACGAGACCTTGTAATTGAAGCTTTGCGGGTGAGTTGCTGGGTTATTGTGACTGCTTGTTTGGTTTTATTTTTAACATTCTCTTTTGTCACTTCCTTTGTACTTGGCATAGAGTGTTATTAGTGGAAGAATAAATTCTGGTGTTTAAGTTATAGATTGACTAAATCTCAATAATAGCAAATATGTTCTTGTTTAATAATTGTCATTCAGTAACTCTATGTAATTTTGTTGTAAAATGCCCACAAAGTTTCAGAGAAAGAAGTACAAAAATGGCAAAATGACTTGCTTTTTACTTTCTGTTATACTGTAGAATCTATTATTTGCAAGATGGAGGAGTAACTTCAAAGGAGAATGTATTTGTTTTCTGTAAGATGGAAGAAGGAACAAAATAGAATGGTTATGTCCAACTAGGGAAATTTCCATTTTTCTTTTATTTTCTTTTTTTAAAAAAAGCAAATTATGTGATATTCTGACAGCACTCATGGGTATTTGATTTGATTTTAATCTTTTTTTTTTTTTTTTTTTTTTTTTTTTTTTTTTTTTTTTTTTTTTTTCCTGTGCTATGCACATGGGTTTGATTTCTATTTTGGCAGGTTTCAGTCTGAAAGTTGACTGGTGATGTACAAACAAAACTGTATTTTAATAAGATGATACATTTTTCTGGCTGTAACAAATCCAAATTTTATTCTGTTCTGGATCAACTTAAATAGAGCTGCTAAACAGGCTGCAGGTTTTTGGGGAAAACAATCTTACATGGTCTGAAAATATTTGCAGCTTCACAGTCGGATACAGACAAATTTTACCCTTTAAAGTTTCTTAAAGCAAAAACTCAATGTATCAAAATACATTAATGCAAAAGATTAGTAGTACATGTAATCATTCTCAGGCAATGTGCAAATATTTTTCATTGGTAATGTCACAGTAACAATTGTAAGTGCATTTTTATTCAGTTTTTAGTTTGTTTTGTGATGACTTGACATCATTATGCAAAGTGAGCTTTAAAGAATTTGTCAGTGATGCACCTGCATTAATAACTAAACATTTTATAAGTATAAAACCTCTTTACTGTAAAATACATTTTTCATTTTGTAGTGAAAATAAGATGGTGAAATCAATATGATTCTGGGGGATTACTGCACTTTGAAGTCATGTGTTTGGCTTTCAGGTATATAAGTACATTGAAATGTATTGCCTTTTCATGTAGCCATTTTACAATTTCACATCTCATTTGCCCAGACAAGGACCTTTTATTTTCTCTGACTACCAGCTAAGATTCTGTAAAAGGGGGAGCAATGTGCACAGCCTCACTTGGAATCTGTTTTTTGTTTGGGGTTTTTTTTTGACTCTCTTAATTTTGCATGAATGTGAATGAAACATTCAGAAAAATTTCTTAAATACAGGTTCATGGTCAAGCTACTGCACTGCATACCAAAGAGTGGATGTTTTAAGACTCAATTAAATTAAAAAATAAAATAAAAATACATACTGAATGAGAATAAACACTAAAAATCCTCCATGGTGTGGCAAAGGAAAGGAAGTCTACATTGGATTCCCATACACCTGCTGAAATGAGTAGTGTGTCAGTATGTGTACGGCATTTTTAGCTGACCAATACAGGTCAGCATAAAAACTGCTTCATTTCATCTATGCCATAGACATATTGAAAAGTGGTGGGATTTTTTTCTTGGTGATTTGGGGTTTTTTTGTCTCATTCTTGTGCACCTCGATCCATGTATTTTTCTAGTAAAATCCTCTAAATAAAATCCACATGGAACTCATTCTGCCAGGCAGTTTGCCTGGTTAACTATACCAGTACTGAGAAACTTGGAAATTGTACCTGCTGAGGAACTGTATCCTGATATCTTGGAATATGATACTTGGGGATCTTCTGGCTTCTTGCGAATCAGTTACCACAGGTCAGCAGTATTAGTGGCTGAAGCCTCTAAGCAACCTACAAAATAAGCTACCAGATAGCCAGATATAGATCTTTTTAAGAGGTAAATAACAAGATAATCCCTTTGGAGTCGTTTTGAATTTGATAGTGACTTCATATGCTCATCTGTCAAAATGTAACCTGCTTCATGTATCCTTACAGCCACGAGGAAATGGAAATGACCTCTTATGTTACTATTTCAAAAGCTGATTGAGATCTTTTTTTGAAAAGCTAGGGCACTGTGGGAGCAGGTTTGTTTTTCTGATTTGTGTTTGGTTTTCTAATCCCAGTGCAAGGCTGTTTCGAAGCCTAATTTTTTTGATGGGTCAGAACCTGATTTTCAAGCCACATACTAGGGAGCTGTCGTCTTAGTGATTTTATTGACAGTTTTTAATTGCTCTTATGTATACACTTATTAGGTCATTTTATATGTTCCTGATCTTTTTCGAAGACTGAAGAGCCAGATATTTTAATCTGATAGAAAGTAAGTGTTCATCCTTATGGCTGTCATCTCAGATTCTTCTCTGTGATCGCTGAAGTATAAATACGTCATTGTTAAAAGTACATACCCTTATATGTACTCATTTTGTAGGGTTTAACCGAGCATTTGTGCACTTTGTGCAGTAAATAGTACTTATGTACCTATTGAAAATATCTCTCCTGGAAAATTCCTGGCATTAAAATGAAGTAATCTTGACTGATGACAAAAGAACTGATAGCTCTGAATATAATTAAAAGATTGACTCATGTAGTGTTAGTAACATTCATCTGCCACGCTTCCCATTGTAGGACTTGTTTATTAGCTTTACTTTAAAAAGCTTACAGCCTAAAAAGACAAGGTTTTAAATTAAGGATAAAGAGCTTTTAACAGATATAGTGAATATTGAGTGCATTTTGCTCTCTGCGTGGATTACAAAATGTTTCTTTAATGTTGGTTATAAATAGTACATTGGATGCCAGTTTTCAGGTTCCAACTCTGCTATTAATCATTTAAGACCCACTAAGACTGATATCAGCATTCAACTTCATGAGAAATTTGCTAGTTTTAAGAAAAGCTCAATAAAAAATGTTTTAATCCCTTTTAAAAGGATTATTTGTTTTGTAGTGGTTAGATTATTTTGTAAATGAATAACAAGCTGTAAAGAAAATACAAATAATTTAATTTCCAAGGCTATTATGGTATAATCCAACATTACTTGAAAACTTTGCTCCCTTTTATATTAAAATGCGAAATAAAATAAATACCTCTCAAACTGAACGCTCTTTTGTAGGGGTTGGTGTTCATTATAAGTCATAGAATCATAGAATGGTTTGGGTTGGAAGAGACCCTTCAGATCACCTAGTTCCAACCTCCTGCTATAGGCAGGGACACCTCCTTGCAGACCAGGTTGCTGAAAGCCCCATCCAGCCCGGCCTTGAGCACCTTTGGGGAGGTGGCATCCACAACCTCACTGGGTAACTTGTTCCAGTGTCTCACTACTGTCACAGTGAAGAATTTCTTCCTATTATCTACTCTAAATCTACCTTCTTCCAATTTAAAAGCATTTCCCCTTGTCCTGTTGCTACATGCCTTCATGAAAAGTCCCTTCCCAGTTTTCTTTTAAGCCCCCTTCAGGTACTGGAATGCTGCTATAAGGTTTCTGTAGAGTCTTCTCTAGTCTGAAAAGCCCCAACTCTCTCAGTCTGTCCTCATAGGGAAGGTGCTCCAGCCCTCTGATCATCTTCATGGCCCTCCTCTGGACCCACTCCAACAGCTCTATGTCCTTGTTGCGTTGGGGGCCCCAGAACTGGACACGGTACTTCAAGTGGGGTCTCATGAAAGCAGAGTAGAGAGGCAGAATCACCTCCCTCTTCCTGCTGGTCACACTTCTCTTGATGCAAACTAGAATGTAGTTGGCCTTCTGGGCTGTAAGTGCTCACTGCTGGCTCGTGTTGAGCCTTTCATCAACTGATACCTGCAAATCCTTCTCCTCAGGGCTGCTCTCAAGCCATTCTCCACACAACCTGTGTCTGTGCTTGGGATTGCTCTGACCCAGGTGTGGGACCTTGCGCTTACTCATTTTTAGGCCAGTTTTGCATGTGTGTACTCAGATGTGTGTGCGTATATATATGCATATCTCTGTGAAAGAGTTACTTGGATGAATGTACCTTAGTATTAAGATCAAGAGTGTACTTTTGGAGACATGCTCCTCCCTGTCTCCGACTTTGATTTGCCTCGCAGACTACCCTCAGACTGTCATCTTCTTTTGGATGAAACTTAAATCAAAAAGTCTATGTTAGAAGCACCCATAATCTTCTTCCACACAATGAGACCAGAGATGGTCCAAACTAAAACCTTCCAAATGCATGGAGTGTAGGCACCCTTAGCACCAATTGTATTGCTGTATGTACTTGTTCCTGTTGTGCTGCACTGCCTGCTGATTTAGGCAGTCATTGGATACCTCTGCATGCCTGTGTCATCTTGTATAAGTGTAGTAGAAAGTACATACTGTTGGGTCTAGATCAAACAAAACACATTCATATATCCCTGTATTCATTTTTTAAAAACAGAAATACCCCAACACATTCTACAATTGTGATTGAATTTAAGACATATGAACCTTGCTTGTAAAACTGCCAGATGGGTCGTTGTAAAATGCTCTTCTGGAGTCTTTCTCCCCGGAGAGCAGAACACATTTTGTGCTCAAGCTAGTTTGATTTCAAGTCTTGAGCTGAGTATTGTGAAAGGCTGGAATTGATTAAGGAGTGAAACACGTAGCTCTACTTTAATCTCAATGAAAATATCAGATATTTTGATAGAATTATCGTGTGTAAATATTTCTGTACTACACTTGCTATAATTTAGGCATGCAATATCATGCCTAAATATCAAGCAATATTTTAAAAAATCTCACTGTATCACATTCTGTTTATCATGACAGAAGACCACCAACTTTTTTTTTAGAAGATAACCTAGATTGATAATGAAAATTTGATATTTTAATTATGCAGGATGTTTGCATGCTCATGCATGGCTCTGCATGCCATTGATGAATGAGCTATTCCTAGGGGGAAGGAAAAATAAAATAAATAGGAAAAACATAAACCTCAGCTAAATAATAAGCAGTTTTGGAAGGGGAGCTGTAGAAACTTGCAAGCTGTGCTTACATAACTTGACCTGTCTGCTTCCTGGTAAGTTCTATCTGGTAAAAGATCTTCCTTTACTTGGCCAACACAGAATTTGCCTATTGCATACAGAGGTTTTAATCAAGGTTTTTTTGTTTTGCCAGGTAGAGCTTTTGAATCCTTTTTATGTTGTTATGTTATGCATTTTCTGATGGTATGATA
Source organism: Lagopus leucura (assembly GCF_019238085.1). Taxonomy (NCBI): domain Eukaryota; kingdom Metazoa; phylum Chordata; class Aves; order Galliformes; family Phasianidae; genus Lagopus; species Lagopus leucura. The sequence continues at coordinate 23,169,874 of NW_024962265.1, forward strand.
CTTCTTTTTGCTTCTACACTGTAATTTAAATGTTAAAATAGAATTGTTAGTTGTGTTTAAAGTTTTTTATCCCAAACAGAAAGCCAACAAGAGCTTTACTCTAAGGTCTAATGCTTCTAGATTGAATTTCAGGGTTGGAGAGGAAGAAGTCTGACGGCTGTCAGGAAAAAGGGGAATTAAGCTATGTAGAGTTTGGTCATTCACAAGTAGACTGTAAAAATTACATTTACAGTGTGTGATCTGTCAAGGAAAGCTATGCTGCCTATAAATTATTGAGAACCTTACTTGCAGTAATTCTGCTGAGTTGTGAATTTAAAACTTCTGTAAGAATCTCATTGTTCTCCCATACCAAAGAATAGAGCTACAAGCACACAGAAGGCAGCTTTAGGGGTTTCTGGCAGCAGTAAGACAGACTGTTTTATAGCAGGTGTCTTTGAAAAGTGGTAATTAGCCAGAAGGAGGAGCAGAAGATGTTAAACTATATGTAACAAAGGTTACTGTTGTAGACAGTGTGATGGCAATCATAGGTCTTGGTGGCAGAAGTCAACTCTGAAAGAGAAGTTAGGTAATGTCTTGTTTGTTCTGTTGTTTTTGTATGTTTGAATTTCTTTGCAAAAAATTAGTTTTTAGCTAATGTTTAGGAGCTGATGATTTGCAGTTTGTGTCCTTACTCATCTGATCGTAACTTTTAATTAGCAACCATAATTAAAGTATTATTTTATTATCACAAGCAATTTCAAATTGATATTAAGGGAACTATGAAGTATGAATAAACTTCAGGTAGGTTAATAGATGAAATTATTTTCAGTGCTTCATATAGAGTGTTTTCTTTATTTGTGGCTCATTTAAAGTTTTAAAATAATGCAGCATGCTCTTTGTTCATGTATTTAAACAGCGTTGTTAGAGACAACCTAAAAGGGTATTTACATCTTTCTTTCTTTAATCATGGGTTCTGTCTTGTATCTTTTTCAGTTTGTCTTATGTCAGCTAAATTTATTTTTTATAAAGCTACTTGACATGTTTAGTTACATTGCTTTACTGCCAAACATTTTTTGAAAATTGTGCTTTTCTACTAAGTCATAAAATCATAGAACGGCTTATGTTAGAAGGGATCTTAAAGATCATCTACTTCATCTAGTTTGTGCTGTGGGTAGGGTTACCAACCAGCAGATCAAGGCCCCATCCAACCTGGCCTTGAATGCCTCCAAGTATGGGGCATCCATGGCTTTTCTGGGAAACATTCCTGTGTCTAACCGCACTATGAATGAAGAATTTCCCCATAACATTTAACCTAAATTTCCCCTCTTTTACATCTGTTCCCCCTTGTCCTGTCATTATCTTCCCATGTAAAAAAAAATTGGTCTCCCTCCCGTTTATAAGCTGCTCTCAGGTACTGCAAGGCCCCAGTGAGGACTCCATGACTGAAAATGGCTTTGCTATGGCTACTTTAAAGAAAGCAATCCATACTTCTGGAGATAGCAAATTCTAACACTAGTTCAGGTAATGTGTAAAATGTTGTCTTCTAAAATGTCTTTGTTTGTGTTTGTTTTTTGTTGTTGCTTAAAAAGGACATCCTTATATCTTATTCTTGACATTGCCAGAGGCTGTTAGAACAGTTTAGAGACATTATTTATAGTATTGGTGGATTGACTTTATGTATTAATAACTTATGTCATAGATAAGATGTAAAGGATTTTGATTGCCCATCAATTTGTTTTTCTTATATCTAGTGGTTTTCTATATTAATAGCTCTGGAAGTCAGTGTAGATGATCAATAGTGAAGGCCTTTCTTTTCACAATAAAGGTATCAAGCAGATTTTCCTTAACAGCCCTATTTTATTTCGAAGGGAACCAAGAATAGAATAGAAAACTTCCAATAGAAGTTGGAAATGTAGCAGCTGCAGTTCCTTAGCTGATTAGCTTTGAGAGATTCTATATTTTTGATGCCTAAAAAGGCCTCCTCTTGAAGCTGTTGACAAAGTAAGCTCTTATTAGAGTTGCATTACTTCTTCTATTAGTTATTTGTTATTTGCCAAAGGGAGGTAGGAAGTACTGAACAAAACAAAACATTTGGTAAAGTATATTTGAACACTCCTTTATATGTGTTGATTGCCAAGCTTAAACTTCACTGCTCATGGAAATGCCTTTATTCCAGACTTTCTTAATAGGAGACCAGTGGTATGAAACTACTGTGAAATTGCTGGAAACTTTCCTTTCAGCAGTGACTCTTAAACTGATTATATTCTCTTTTAGTTTTTGACATAAGATCTGAATATTTTTGTTGTTGTCAGAAATGTAACTACGGATGTAGTTGCATTTCCTTTCCTACTTGATTCCTCCTACTCCCATTTGATCTTCTTGTGTAATCCATCTTAAACTACTCTAGTAGATATGCACGCAGTATTTGTGAAAATAATGCTAAATACTCTAGCAGCGTGTTACTGCAACTATTTCTTGGTTTCTGTGATCTTTATAAATAATGCAGCTGTGACTTCATTGTTACAGTGACTTCCATGAAGTGTTTTATCTGGTTGCCATCATTACTCATGCTGCTGACAACCAGAAATGTAACTAGGGCATCCTATACATACTGTTATATTACCTGTAACTTTCTATTTTTAGTTAAGGAATGATAAATAGTGCAGTTCATTTTGTTGATGGTGGCACTGAGGTACAACCTATACAGAATGCTGCTTTCCCTTTTTTGTGCATCTCACGCATCCTATTTTATTGCTTCTTCTGATTTTTGAAGATTGAGGTCTGTTCTTGGTTCTTTTGAATTAAGTTTATAAAAGTATTTCTGATATTAGTAATAAGAGATTTGACTGGTGTCATTTTCAAATATTCAGAAATATTTACGTAACAGTGACTCATGTTTTGTTTCAGTCAATGTCCCCATGCCTTTCTCTTTCCTGCTGTGTTTAGGTGATGTTCTGAGCAGTGGGTCGTTCTCCCAGAAAGACATCTGTCCTAGCAGCTCCGGCAGAGTGCTGCAAGCACTTTGTGCGTGCTTTGTTACAACAGCCAGCATTCCATTTGTTCAGATAAATGGAAAATTTGAGAAAACAGAGCAACAGCGAGTATAGAGAGTTCTCTACGAAATAGCAGAATACAATTCTAGCTAGTTAATGTGGAAATGTAAACTGCTATATGGCAATTGTAAAATTGATAATTTTAAAGTAATGGTATCTGTGAAGAGAGTACGATCTTGAAATGTGCTGTGAAGTTCTTATAAGGGCCATGACATCCAGAATGCAGATGAGGATTCTGTTTACTTCAGTGTTCCATTCTAGAAAGTAAGTATATTTAGCTAGATATATTCATTCAGTCAGTCTCTTCTCCTCCAAGAACAGTAGCAAGAATATATTATCTCCAAGGAGTATTTTATATTACACTCAAAATTTTCCTTTCAAAATGAATACTGGAAATCATTTGAAAGCTCTGAATTCTCTGCTTGTGTCTCAAATAATTCCTTATTGTTGAGATAGTAAGCACACTATTTCCTGACTTCTTCATTAATTAGTCTGGTATTCATATAGCAGCTAAAATGTTATCCCATATTACTGTAGGAGATTTTGATAATTTGAAAATATGAAAGCCCACATTCTGTCAATGGAAAAAGAATTGCAGATTGATTTATTTATGTTTACAGTTTTTGTTAAATCTTCAGTACATTCTGCCTGTGGCTGAACTGCAAAAGCATTTAACCTATGTGTGGAAGTTAAAGTGTCCTTTTTGCTAGACATGGAGTTTCTTTAGTACTTCTGAAAAATGACTGTCAGATTTCCAGGCAGAGAATTATGAATTGAGTTGCATGAATTTGAACTGTAAAGTTGAATCTGTGAAGAGGTCTAGACAAAGCATTTGTTTAAAGTAACCAGAAAATTTAATTCTCTTCAAGATTCTACCAGGATGAAAATCTGTATTATTTTCAGAAATAACAAACATCTGGGTGGTTAAATAATCACAGTGTAGAACCGTGATACATCCTTACAAAATAGTGGCTATAACTTTCAAATGTTTAAGCATCAGACAACAAAGCCGTCGTAAAATTGGCCTAATGTCATCTTTATGTAGAACATCTGGATGATTATTCTCAATTAAAGCCATATGTTGTACATGATTTGAGCTTTTTCTTCTTCCTTGTGTAGGAGCTCTGTACAAGGCCTGAGTTTCACCTTTAACATTTATAAAAAGTTAAGAATCTTTTATGTTCACTATATATTTTTTTTTCTCTGTTAGTACTGGTCTGTTAGTAACTGATCTTAGCTTTGGAATATATGGCCTTTATATTTTTTAGATCTTTTTTTTTTTTTTTTTTTTTTTTTTCCCCATCCTAAAAATGAGAGTTTTTATGACTCTAAAGGGGAAAACTAGAGAAGAAGATTTGAAAGCGTATTTCAATCTATCCTGTCTTTACCTCTATTATATTTCCTGGAGGTTTTTGTCAGGTAATGTGGGAAAGGGGAAGTCTGTTGTGCTACTTAGCAATACTGGGATAATAATAAATTGGTGATATTAGGTGAAATTCTTTTCTTATGGAGTCAGGCTTGATCTTTGCTGTGTAATTCTTTAGCGCTGTCTGCTATACTGTAAGGCTAAGATTGTTTAACTGTTAATTAAATGTCTGTCCTCCTGTACACAGAGAGACTTCAGAAAGAACTGATATTGTTTAAAAAAATTGTAACTTTATTAAGTCCACTTCTGAGTGCAGAAGAAAGGAAGGAGTTGTACAGCTTTTTGTGAGCTACTTTAGTATATGACTGTTTGCCATGAAACTGAGAAATTTTGCTTTGCTGTTCTCATCAGCTTCTAGGTAAGATCTGACTTTGTGTGCCTTAAAGTGATGTTTTTGTGTATCTTCTTGAATGGAGATTACTAAGGATGGCCTCATAAAACAACGTATATTCATGAATTTTCAGAGTTAAGAAAAAAAAAAAACACCTAAAAACAAGCTTAGATTTCAAACTATGTGATTCTGACAGAAAGAGACTCTTTGCAAGTTATACATTTTCAGGAAGTCCTGTGAACTGTTGTGAATGAGAGAATAGTGCAACTTCTGGCTGTTACTGATGTTGCAGTGGCTTATGCTCTGGTTAACTTTTCTTGAAAAACGACTATATCTCCACTTTGATACATTCTCATTCATGGTGGAGAGTTTCTCTGATACATTTGCGTGGCTGTGATTAGACAGGCTTTGGCTGTCATGCAACACTGCTATAAGGTAGTTTTCAATGCTTCTTAAGGTTATGTATGCCTTATATTAAAAATGACTGACAAGGTCTGTTTTCTTTAACACTTCTTGTCTTATATTCTTTTGTATTCTGATCAGTGATCTGTGGAGAGCTTTTTTTTTGTTTTTTTATAGTATGAAGAAGTTCTATCGGTCCATTAGACCATAAACAACCTATATGTTGATTTTATTTAACCTTAATTTTGACATTTCTCAATTCCTTTTAATGTTTTCACCCTTTTTGAAGTAGCAGCCTGTTAGATCATCATCAAGAGAGTTTCCATTTTTTCAGCCTCATTAACATCCTAAAAGTTTACACGCAAATTCTTCTCTTATAGTATTTGATTTACTACTGAAAACAGATTGAATACATCCTTCAAATGCTTTTAACATAAAATTCAATTTGTTAAAATGTAACTTACTTTTAGACTTTGCATAAATATGAGTATCACAGTGATGAAGAAAGGAAGCTAAGGTTTCTTACTGTCATAGTTAAGTTCTATGGAGTAGCTGAGCACCATGTAAGTAGTCGTTGACAAAAATCAGACAGCAGGATACTCATTCTTCAGTAGGCAGTGACATCTGCATTTACATTTTAAGTTTGCTCTGCAAAATATTTTATGTATCTCATAATTCATATTTCAGAGTAGCTCCTCTGATACTTTGAAAACATTCACTTATGCCTGCATAAAAAAGCCTCCATGCCTTCATTCTTAATTAACCATAGCATAACATACTTTCTAATGAGTATATATTCATTGATAATTCTATTTTGCTTAAACAAGTAGTTCCAACAAATCTTTTCAAGACAACAGTACCACCGAATAAGACTTATAAATATGTTGTTTCAACCACTTTCCTCCTTTCAGAAGTCTGTTATCTTTTCAATTTTGTTTAGAAACCAGAGTTTACCTCTCTTTAATGTAACATGTAAAATAAGCTTTTACTGCCTCCTGTGCTAGTTAGCATTAGAAGACTTCTTGCCACTTCCTATTACATATGTCAGAAGAAGATATTAGTATGAACCTATCAACATCTGCTGAAACAATTTTAGTGTATGTGGAAAAGGAAATTAATCAGAGGAACAAATGCTCTTGAAAGGAAGGAAATTTTGTATAAGGGTTCTGGAGCAGCCTTAATTCAGTTCCATTGTTCCACAGCAGTGTAGGACATGCAGTCCCATTTTTGATGTTTATCACCAGTTGCTGCATGGAAGAGTTGGACTTGCTGAGCTTTTATCTTGGCAGATAAATGAAGAGGAGACCCTGAAATGTGTTGGGTACAAATTGCAGTGTTAGCCTTAATAGTGCTATTGCTTACATATTCTGCTATGATTATGAAAACTTGTTTCAGGAAATGTGTGCAATTAATATCAATTTAGATTATTACTGGAAAAAAAGTTAACAATGTAGTTTATACTGTGTGATTAATTTTTGATTTTTTTCTCATTGGGCTTATTTGTTGCTTATATTTTACTTGATCTTATTTGGGATTGTTTTTTTTCTTTTGTTCTGCCTTTTGCTTTAGTTCCACAGTAAGGCAGATATTGTTTGAAGGTCTTGCTTGCTCCCTTGTATTCATGTTTAAACAACAGGGAATTGGAATAAGCTAAGTTGGAAGCTGCTTTGAGAGATCACTTTATTCACTCTTCAAGCAGGATTAATGAGGATCAGGCTGCTCAGTGACTTGTCCAATCTAACCCTGGAAATCTCTCATTGATAGCATTGATGGGCTATATATTCTCCCTCAGCAACTCGTTCCAGTGCTTATCTGATCTCACTGAGAATAATTTGTGTTCCACCAGAACTCCCCTCTGTACGCCACAGGAGGATTGCTACTTGTCTTTTCAGCATGCAGACCTCTAACATGAATTTCCACGGCTGTCTCTGTTTTATACCAGAGAGTCCTATTTCTGCTTGGCCTTCCATCATAGAGAAGCCATCCTGAACCTTTGATCATTTTCCTTTCTGAAGTTTCTCAGGTCTGCTTTGTTTTTATGAATGTAAATTTGTGCTCTGTCCTTTATGTAGCATACAACTATAGGCTAGCCTTGTCCACAGAGAACTTCAGGCTCCTGTTCTGTAAGTGGTAGCTGCAGTCTTATTTTAGTCTCCCTCCTTGCTTCAAATCTTGTGTAAGGATTTAAAATTTGTGTATAAATATGTTGTTCTCACTGGGCTGGATTTGAAAGCTGTTGTAATTCTGTCTTTTACCCTACTGCAATAGAGAATTTAATTAATTAACCATATAAAGTTGTTGGTTTTTATCTGTTTTTAGATATGTTTACCTCCATTTCATTAGCAGTTCTCCAGTTTTCTATTGGAGGATTTGTCTTAAGTAATAATTTTACAAAACGGCGGCATATGCTGCAAAACTGTAATTTCCTACAGGCATCTTAATGTACAGTTAGATATTTTTAATCTCAGTTCTGTAATTAAAAAACTAGTTGATGTGCAGGAGAAAAAGGCTGACAGCTTATAAATTCATATAGCACCTCTCAAGATACAGCAGTTGTGATTACCTGCTATAGTGGATGCATATTTTTCTGGTTTTGAAAATCTTCTGTTTGAAAATACATTCAGTTAATTGTTTGCAAGTAGACATTTCAAATATTATTTTCTCTATATATTGCTGTGCAATTGAAGTTAATGACAGACACTGCTAATGCTGTTCTAGCACAGACACCAAATTATGCAGAGACTACTTTAAAGGATTAATGACCCATGTGACATCAGGCTGCACATTCCCCAGATAACGAGTGCCATCAAAAGCAGATATCCTGGTATTGCTATGAGCTGTTATGACATTAAACTCAATGCTGAAAGATGTAAGAGAATTTTCTGGTTTTACTATTTCTGTTTCTCCTGTTTATTGGTGAAGTGCAAAGGGACAGAGCTATCATAAGCTAAAGGAATACAGTGCAAAAATATTATGATTATACAAATCCATCGTTATTTCCGTCAGGGATTGTTTTGTTTTTAGCTTGAAGTATTCTGATTCTCTCCTTTCTAATCTCTTCTCCCTAATTTGCTACTGCAGTTCAACATGCCTTGGCACAACTGTTTGTCAGCTGCCCTGTGAAGGAAATTGTGGGGTGGATCCTGCTGAAAAATTGTTTAAGAAAAGAAAGTAGTTTGTGTCTCTCCCTCAGTTTCTTATCAGTGCTGTCCTACAGGGAGCTTTCCCAGGACCAGTGAGTGGGTGCTGTGTGACAACAGAAAGTGGACAAAGCAGGATGTCAGTACTCTGCTGTTGCTGTGGAAGCAGGGCCTCATGGAGTCAAAAAACACCGACGTTTTTACGATGTATTTCATTCACATACCTGAAGTTCTGGTCTTAGGTGTGCCCAAAGGTTCTGCCACATTGGCTAATCATCTGGCTCCAGCATTCACAAATTAGCTGTTTTTACATCAGAGATCTCTTAGAGTAAGATGGAATAGGTATGCCTCAGACAATGTTATACAGAAAACACTTTATTTCCTCAGAAAATTGATGATTTTTACTCTAAAGAATGCCAGCAAGGATAATAGGTGAACGCGGCACTTCCTTCTGCACAAAAACATTTGTACCCATTTGAAACTGTGTTTTAGATATTGTACAGGTGATTGTGTTCCAGCCTGCTGCTCTCTTTCCACTTTAAGGTTCTCCTTTATGCAGACAAGTATGGAAGTGGAATGTGTTTCAACAAGGCCAAATGCCGGGTCCTGCACTTCGGCCACAACAACCCCAGGCGACGCTACAGGCTTGGGGCGGTGTGGCTGGAGGACTGTGTAGAGGAAATGGACCTGGGGGTATTGATTGATGCTCGGCTGAACATGAGCCGACAGTGTGCCCAGGTGGCCAAGAAGGCCAATGGCATCCTGGCTTGCATCAGAAACAGTGTTGCAAGCAGGAGCAGAGAGGTGATTGTTCCCCTATATTCAGCACTCGTGAGGCTGCACCTCGAGTACTGTGTCCAGTTTTGGGCCCCTCACTGCAAGAAAGACATTGAGGCCCTGGAACGTGTTCAAAGGAGGGCAACAAAGCTGGTGAGGGGTCTGGAACACAGGCCATATGAGGAGAGGCTGAAGGAGCTGGGAATGTTCAGCCTGGAGAAGAGGAGGCTCAGGGGAGGATCTTGTTGCTCTCTATAACTTCCTGAAGGGAGGTTGTAGTGAGCTGGGGGTCGGCCTCTTCTCTCGTGTCATCAGTGATAGGACCAGAGGGAATGGCTTCAAGCTACGGCAGGGGAGATTCAGGCTGGAAATTAGGAGGTATTACTTTTCAGAAAGGGTGGTCAGGCACTGGAATGGACTGCCCAGGGAGGTGGTGGAGTCACCGACCCTGGGGGTGTTCAAGGAAAGACTGGATGTTGTGTTGAGGGACATGGTTTAGTGGGAGCTGTTGGGAATAGGTGAACGGTTGGACTGGATGATCTTTTAGGTCTTTTCCAACCTTGGTGATTCTATGATTCTATGAAGTGGTATTCTTTGCCTAAGTCACACCGGTCTCATGCTTCTCAAAGCTTAAAAGTGGCCCTAAAGAAAAGGACCATGGATGTTATGTCTGGGATGGAGCGTGCTCTGTTCTGTTCCTGTTTCTTTCTTAGGGTTTTTTGTTGTTGTTCTTCTGTTTTGTTTTGTTTTGTTTTTCAATGTGCTCAAGCAAGTATTAATGTATATTTGCCACTGCAGGAGCCTGGAAACATTTCTGGGAGCTAACAGCAGATGTATGTTAAAATGTTAGCAGTTCTCTGTCTGTGCTCAACGCTGTGATTTCTGGAAGACTGTAATTACAGGTGAATGCCCAGTGATTTGGCAAAGTTTCATGAAGTTCTGAAGTTTATTTCAAAATATCCTGGATGCCTTTTCTTTTGAAATGTTTTGTTATTAACTTAAAGTAAACTTTCAGCAACTTGCAAATCATGTAAATCATAATGTTGAGATTATTATAGGTATTGATGTATAGGAAAAGCTGTGATGCTTTTCCTCTTAATAGAAGTGCATTATTTATGTTTGTTCATCTGAACTTATGTCCATCATTTTGATGAAGCGGCAATTTATTATATTAAACATTTAGTATTAATATGCATGCACTTAAATTTGACAAGTATAGATCTTAGAACCGTCAAATGGTTTTGTTGTAAGGAACCTGTAAAGATCATGTAGCCCAACAGCCGTGCCGTGAGCAGGGACATCGCTCACTGGGTCAGTTTGCCCATAGGCTGAACCAACCCGGCCTCAAACACTTTCGGGAATGGATCATCTGAGCAGCCCGTGCCGGTGTCCCACTATCCTCAAAGTGAAGAATTTCTTCTTAAAGCCAAATCTAAGTCTACCCAAATTCAGTTCAAAGCTCAATATGACTTCCTGATATTCTTCACTATTTGCATTGTCGGTAGGATATATGAGAAGCCACTAAGAAAGTGGCTACTGTGATTCAGGAGAAATTGAAACAGTGTGATTTACAGGATTTTGTGTTGACGTCTTCCTGTTTAAAAATAAATCAACAACAAAACACCACATCTCATCTGAGTTGTATGAAAAGGTACGCTTTTTTTTTGCTGCTGTTAGAGGTTTTTCACTTAAAAAGCCAGTTAGCAGGAAAGGAGGAAAGTAGATGATCTGAGTAAAATTTTCGGTTTAAGTGAAAGCTAAGAGACATTTTAATTTTCCTGTCAGACTGTTGAATTTCATAACCTTTTCTCTTAGGATGTATGAGCAATTGAATTTGTTTTGAAAGCAGAAAATGTATTAAGAATATTTTTAGAACTGCCCTTGGTGCAGAATATTCATTTACTGTTTTGCAGCTTCTGCTGTGGCAGTGGTAGTGTGCCATGTCTTGTGAAAGCCTCTGATGCTTTGGTATACTTCTAGTGTCTTGGCAGCCTCATTCGATGTTTTGACATTCTTTACTTGGTGTTTTCCTTTATGGTGTGCTTCTTTTCTTTCTTTCTTTTTTTTTTTAATGCTCTTTTATTCGAGGCATCTATTTTTAACCTACTTCCTATTTTTACTTTTCTGTGGCATGACAAGTTCCAGAAATGCCCTATAAGCATTGGGTTTCAGTTTAACAGAGTACTGAGTCTCGTGTACAGTGAAAAGCTCTACCAGTGCCAGATAGCTGCTGACACATGGTCAGTTTGGAGGAAACAATGGATTATGTGCAGCTCTGTCCAACCCTGCTGATGTGTTTGAGACAGAGGAAAAAACACAAATAGTGATGTTAACATCATCTTGGGTATGAAAAAGATAGCCATTGGTTATGGTACTTTTTTCATTAGATAGGTCTTGCTTTAGGACCAGCACTGCAGCATCCCAGATAGAACAGTAAAAACTGAGACACAGGCAAATGTTAATGGGTGTTGCATTGAAGTCTCATTAGATAAATGGGAGACTTCAGTCAAAATGGTGTCGTTCTCACCTTTCTGTTCTGTTCATTTGTATTTCTCTGAGCTATGCATAGTAATGTAACGGAGACTGCTTCAGGTCTGAAGTTCATCTGGCCAAGTATCCTATACTGGATGCCTCACAATTCTTTCATTAGATAAGTAAACTGTCATCGTTTATTTTCCTTCCTTGTTTATGACTTTAACCCCTCCAGTCTTTTTTAAGCAATACATCCGTAGCATGGATGATCATTTCTAATGTGGAAACTGTTCCGAACTTTTGGTTGTCTTCCTTGTCCTTCTTTCTTACCTAATTCTGATACAACTCTTCTTATGTTGAGAATGGTAATTGCATGCACTATCCAAGATGCAAACAAAGCATTAATTATACAGTGGCAACACAAGAGTTACTCTCTTGTTCTTTAATTTTCTCTTTACTGATCTCTGGACTTCAGAACGAAGCTCTGATGGCTTTATTTTTTAACCTACAGCTGAGCTCCTACCTTGATATTACTTCCTTTACTTTGATGGCTCACTCTCTTTATATAAACTGAGAGGCTTTTATGCTGCTGATGTTTTATGTATGGATTGTGCCTTCGTCTCTATTTAAATTCTTAACCTTTTGCATTTGTCATCCTGTTTGTCTGCTTAGTGCTTTAGTCCATTAAGGGTTAGGGCTGGCTTTGGTTTTGTTTCCTCTCCTGCTTAAAGGTTGAATACCTAAGCTATGCAATTCCTGTAATTCCTTGTATAAAGCTAGGAGCTGCAAGCATAGTCTCTCCCCAGTAAATATTGCATTTTATGTTAAAATATAAGATAAAAATTGAGGCTTTGAAATATTAGACTAATTAGAAGTTATTTGCAGAGCAAATATGAACATATTTTCTGGTTCTATTTGTTCTATCAAGTTGGAAAGTAGACAAAGTTTTTCAATCATCAGAGTAATCAGGAACGCTTGGATCAGCTGCAGTTAAATTATCTTTTACTTTTAAATTATCTTTTTATTTCTTCCAAAATTTCAATGTTGTACACTATGTAAATGCGAAAGTTAGGAATTCATTAAGGTATGTCATTTGTAGCTTGTCCCTGGAGTGTTTTTCTCACGTAGTTCTTACGTTCTTTGATTTCTCATGCCCTGAATAGGTGTCACCTTTTATGGCCTTCTTTTCATATGTTGAAGTTATAGCATCAGGCTATTGGAAGAGCTTCCTAACCCATTTTGATGGCCTCCTCTGCCCCTTCCTCCTCCTTTACCCCTCAAAATTTGCTTATTCTTCCTCAGGTTTTGCTTATTCCTCACTGAACTTGTTGAGTTTGAAATAAATCTCACATTAAAAAAACAAACAAACAAAAAAACCCTGTTATTTTTGAGATTCCTCTTTCTAATGGTGTTTTTTGTTCTGATTTTTGAAATATGCTTTAAAGAACTGCTCTGATGATTCATTTGATTTTAAGTTAACAAGCCTTCACTTCCAAAGTTTGTACTCTAAGCTTTGGCTCGCTTCCTTCTGCTTTCTGTTACACGTGCAAGCATGAGAACATCACAGCAAAATCTTTAGATTTAGAATAATTCTGTTGTTCGGATTTCTTCTTTTGTTTTCTTTTATTTCATAAATTAGATGAGACTTAGGCCTGGTGTTTTGGAACAATATTTTCTATTAAAAAAATTATAAGTCAGTACTGATCTGTGGCCTTCTTATGTGGTGTGTATTAAATGTATCAAAATACCTTATCTGAAATTGATCTTGTTGGGCTAAAAAAACAAAAATCTATCAAGCAAAATTACATCCAGTCTTTATTGTGTGATATTTTGATTTTCTAAAAGTAGCATGGTACCGTATTTGGAAATATAATTGTGCTGTTTAATAATAGTTTGTAGAAACACCTGATATTGAGCTTTTCTTGAGCAGAGATTTGGGAAGGGTCCTGGTGACATTTTTGCACTCTGCTTCTCTGAGATTGTTTCTTATGCAAATCTCTGTATGTATGAGGATACCATCAATTCCTCTTTAATTTTAAAAATACTTATTTTGTTATTGCAAAACATGCTTCAGGTGTTTAGTGCTTGCCTTTAACATTTTAATACACTGAAGTAGGAAACTGTTTTGGAATCTTTGTTCTTCCCTTAACCTCTCAACATGTCAAGCTTCTGATACTTCTGAAATTGTTCCAAACTGAAATTTCTGTACTAAATTGAGAAGCAGAAGGTTTTACTTAGGCAATTGTATTGACTGTAATGAAATGTTTGCAGCACATCAGCCCAAGTCTATTAGAAATTGGACATACCTAAAGAAAATATTTTAAAAACATTAATTTCCTGGTTGTTAAGGTCTGTTCTATGTGTAGTTGTATTCCAAAGAATGCATTTAGTTTTATTCCCTTATCTTGTGTTTTTTTTCTTTTATTAGGCACGGCGCAAGGAAGTTTTTATCCAGGAACGATACGGAAGGTTTAATCTGAGTGACCCATTCCTGGCTCTTCAGAGAGATTTTGAGGCAGGGGCTGGTGAGAAAGAAAGGAAGCCAATCTGCATGAACCCGCTGTCCATTTTAGAAGCTGTTATGGCTCACTGCAGGAAAATGCAAGAGAGAATGTCAGCTCAGTTGGCTGCTTCTGAAAACAGACAAAAGAAGGTAGCCTATTACCAACCTTTTTTTCCTTTTCTCCTCCTGATTTGTTCTTTCATGTCACTTTTTAATTTGCGCCTCTGCCTGACTTCATTATCATCATGAGTCTTGAAAATTTATTGCTTTATTGTCATATATAGTGAGGTGCTAGTTTTCTGCTGATATTTTATGTGTACACCTCATGTGTTCCATAAATCTAGCTCTAATCACAGAATAAATCAGATAGAACCAGTGAAATCATAGAAAAGAGCAACCCTGTATATGCACACTGGAGAGACCCTGACTTATCCTGGGCAGCCCACTCTAGCTCTCACTTTCTGAGTGGGAAGTTGGAGCAGATGACCTCCAGAGGTCCAATGTCAACCAGTCAGTGATTCTGTGACAGCTCCTGCACAGTTTGGTTAGTTTCTTGTTTCAGCGCATAGCCAGAAGTCCCTCCGTGTGCATATGTTTTTCAACCATCTTTTTAGAAAGAGGCTCTTGGAGTATGGAAGTACGAATGCATGTAAGATGACCTTATATATTAAAAATGTATCTCAAAGTCAGGATATTGCTATGTAAATTTTATTAGCAATGCCTAAATCTACAGGGACAAAAAAAGGAAGCTTTTGTCCCTTGTTTCCTAGAAGAAAACACAATTTTTTTTTTTCCCTTAAACCATTATTTTAAATAGCTCAATCTTTATTTTGTAGTTTCTCTTACCTTGAAAAATACCTACACTTCTATTATGTATAATTCTAAAGTTTAGAATTTTTAAGCTACACTTGAAAGCTATTCTTGAAAAAAAAAAAAAAAAAAAAAAAAAAAATGTATTGCTTTTAAACTGTTAGGATGCCAACTTTTTTATTCCTATAACAAATAGGAAATTTGAGTGAGAACAGGACTTGAGCTGGCTGGTATTAAACAAGCATGCGTGTGACTTATGTCTTCCTCTTTAAAATCCAAATAGAGATACTGCTTGAATGGGGCATCCTCTTCAGCTTTTTGGTTTGTAGCAACAGTTGTCATTTCTTTCAGTCATCTCCATTAACCCCTATGTAACCTATTCATTCAGTGTTTTATATTCCCTTGGTTCCTCATTTTCCTGTCCGCCATCTCTTAAAACCCTCTTTGGTAGAGGATAATAAAGGTATTTGGAGGGATTTCTAGAATTGTTCAACAAAATATGGTGACCCTGTGTAAGGAAAAAATAAAATAAAATTAAGCCCAGACAAACGTGACCTAAATATGCAGCCAGCTGTACTTTCTCTAAGAGTGGTTCTTCCTTCTCTAAGATATGTGATGCTTCTGTCTTTCTGTTTCAAATTGCCTCGCACTCACTCATACTAAGTGATGAGGTGTTTGTACAGCTGTGCTTATTTTCTATGGATATTACTGGAATCAAGCAGGCTCACAGTGAGCTCTCTTTTGTGGAGACTTACTGCCCATGCGTATAGTGGCCCTAAAACATTCTTTGAATAAAATAATTATTTGATACTAAAAAGTCAGAACAATGTGCAAGGATGCACAAAGGAAAATGAAGAGGTGAACAAATGACTATGAGACACAGGCTTCCCTTACACCAAATATTTAACCCTAGATGTCATCTGCTTTGTGTAAAGTCTTGAGCCCCTTCCATCTTTTCCTATGCCTTTCCTGGAGCTACTGACAAAATTCATTTTGGGGTTTCCTAGAAACTCAAAACCAGACGATCAGAGTTGACAGGTTCTTGATCTGTCAAGTGTTGGCAGATAAGTTAGTACTGGGATGCATGCTCAAAGATGGACTTCTTGATTGGAAGAGGACTGTTGATGTGATTCAGTCTAACTTTGTGCTTAAAGCAGCTTATCCAGCAGTACACTTGGTCATCTGTGAACTTGTCTACCTGAGTCCTGAAAACTCTCAAGAAGGGCAGGATTACAGGCCTTCTGCACTACCATCATTTTGAAGAATGTCTTAAGGGGAAATCTTTCATGTTACCTTTTAATGAGGTTCAGCCTGCCGCTACCAAGAAGAATTTGGTTTTGCCATTGTTTTAATAACCCTTCAAGAAGTAGTATGCTGCTACTAGTTCCCTTAATCTGTCTTTTACTAGACTAAGCAAGATCCCTTGGCCTTTTCTGACAAAGCATGTCTCTCATGTTTAAAAGACCTTTGCTGTTAAGTTTTTTCACTGGTTCCTGTCAATTTTCTCAGTAGACCTTCCATACTCCTTTTCAGAAACTTCTTGAGCACATTTCCAAGTGTTTGTATTACTGATAAAACTTTATGTATGCAAACAGTACACTTCACAAAAAAAATGTTTCAGTTCATAAACTCATAATGAATCACAGCTAGTTCCAAATCTGTCATCTAAAGGAAAAAAGTACTGGGTAAATATTACCAGGTTTTGTTTGTTTGTTTTGGCTTGTAGCTTTTTATTATTATTACTCAGGATGATACAGCCAAAAGAATGGGGTGGAGGGAGATAAAGTAGAATGAGAAACTATTTCCTCTAATGCTGCTACTGCTGATTTGAAATCAAACACACAGGATCCATGTATTTATGTCAGGAATTCTTTATTTATATTCAGTGCTTTTAGAAAACCAGTCTCTCTCTTATGAAAATAAGACAGTGATGTCCATTGTAATTTATGGTTTATACATGGAATAATAGAAAATATTTATTCCAATTTTTCACCATAATCTCATTGCAATTTCAAACTTATAAAAATATATACATTTGCCATGTTTTTGTTACTAGCTTTAGCAAAAAAAGAAATGACCAGATATTTCGCTGTCACTTAGTGGCTGTGGTTGTCCATGAGGACTAGTCTTGCAAAATTTGAAAAAGACGCTGAAATGTCATGTGAAAAACTGAAAGGAATCACTCCTAAGTAAGTTTCATTGTGATACCTTCTTAATTTAGTTTACATTGTGTTGATTAACCTGGGATGAAGCTGTAAATCTACAGTGGAGCTCTTGGAGCTCTTCTCCCACGAAACATGATGTTTACAATGTAGATATAATTTCCCAAATTTCCCATAGTGATTTTTCTCTTCACTTGCTGGTTTTTTTTGTTGTTGTTGCTGTTTTGGTTTGGTTTTTGTTTTTTTTTTTTGTTTTTTTGTTTTTTGTTTTTTGTTTTTTGTCATAATAGTGAAGTTTCTTCCTGAAATAATACTATTACTAAAATATTGTGCAGAAGTGTTGCCATTACCTGTCGATGCTGATTTGTCACCAAACAGGACAACATTTTTAGCTATAAATGAATTTCAGACATATTCTCCACAATAGTGTGGAAAGCATTTCCAGAGCTAAGAAATTTCATCTTCTCTTGTAAAGGAGAGGGAACAGTGTGCTATAGCAACAGGCTTCTGACAAACTTTTAGATTGTAGAGCATAGGGATTTTGTTTATTTCTTTGCTTTGAAGAATGGGTGGGGATACTGCTGGTGGTTTGGGGGTTTTCTTTTTTTTCTTTTTTTTTTTTTTTTTGGAAAGGGGGGAAGGTTTTTTGTCTTATTTTCTTCCAGCAACCAAGAAAAATGTTATGCAGTGATAGAGAGTGAAGATATACCCTAACTATGACCAGTCCCCTACACCATCTTGTTTCTCACATTACTGTTTGCAGTGAAAATAGTACATGATACTGGCTTAAAATCTGAAATGAGTATCAATTTGACCAGAATACTAAAATCTGAATCTGTACTCTCAGTCTTTCTCCATCTATTGAAGTGAAACTTTAATTCCAAGTAAGGTCTTAAATATATTTGCCACATCTTTCCTCGGTTGTTTTTGTGTTTTTTTTTAAACATTGAAATATTACTGGATTGTAGAAGCATGAAACAGTTTCCTGTTGCAGTCAAAATTATATTGTTACGAGCACTTGACTTCTTTTAGGTGGCCACAATGGCCACTAGAAAATGCGTGCTAGAGGTAATAGTTCTGAATTGTTCTTCCTGAATGGATCTCTGTGCATGTATTAAGTAAAACTGATAAATCTGAACTGATATAAAGAGTACAGGAGAAGGAATGCTCACTGTTTTTTCATTATCCAGATGAGCCATACGGGAAGCAACTGCATCAGTACATGAAAGTAGGAATAGGAAGAACAAAACAACCAATTTTTCTTTTGCTGTAGTTTGTGTTTTCCTAGGCAAATGCTTATATATGTCAAACTAATTTGTGTCACCTTACTTTTAGTTGCTATGTTATAAAAGGGCGCATTAATCTGTATTTTTCCAGTGCTTTTCAGTGACAGGGCCTTTGAAGAAAAGCATAGTCAGTGGGTAAGATGAGTTAGAGGCGATGATTATCATAGAGGTATGAATGAGTGGAAAGTTTATTCTCATCTGTTACTTGCACATAACAAGTAGTCTTCTGATCCTAGTCTACAGTGTAGTTTACATACATCACAGATGTCAGTGAGACATACCACTGTTAGAAAGTACAGGAAGATATTTGTGTCTGTACTCAAACGTTTCTCTCAGAAATGGATGTATTGATGTAAATGTAAATAAATAAGACGGCCATTATGGGCATGAACTGCGCATTTCAACACTGATCTTCAGTCTGAGGAAGACCTAGAACCTAAGCCTTTCATTTCTGTGCTCAAAGTTTTTGTTTTAACCTTGCTTCTTGCTTGTGGCTAATTCCTTTGCAGAGAAGAGGAATCTTACAAAGTAAAACAGGTTTGATCAGGTGCCTAATTTCAGTGCTTGCCTAATTTCTGGAGACCAAGCAGCTCCTCACTCGGAAATCTTGAGAATTTAATCAATTCATGGAGTCTCTATGTTATCAACAGGAAAAAAAAATAAAGATGACTTGACTTATCTCTGGAGAGCAATTCAGAGAGTATCTACATCTTTCTCTTGCTTTTAGACATTTTCATGAGAAACCATCAATCACTTTCCTGGGCAGACAGGTTCATTTCAGGTGTGCTCTCAAAGGTTAAAATATTAATGTCAAGTTAATAGTAGGTTATATTGAAAGTCTCCCTCTTATTAATGCATTTTTTTTCTATATGCTTTCTTACAGCTGGAAATGGAAAAATCTCAGTTACAGAATCTTGAGCTGGAGCACAAAAAGCTATCTGCTCGTCTTGAAGAAGAACGGGGCAAGAATAAGCACATAGTATTGATGCTAGTGAAAGAGTGTAAACAGTTATCTGGACGAATTGTAGAAGAAGCCCAAAAATTGGAAGAAGTGATGTCAAAATTTGAAGAGGAAAAGAAAAAGGCTAGTGAACTGGAGGAGTCTCTTGCAGCTGAGAAACAAAAGAGTACTCAAATGGAAGCTCAGATGGAAAAGCAGCTGTCTGAGTTTGACACAGAGAGAGAGCAGTTGCGTGCCAGACTTCATAGAGAAGAAGCACACACCAGTGACCTCAGAGAAGAGAGAGATAAAATGATAAAAATGATTGAGCAATTAAGGAAGGAGAATGAGAGTAAAGCTAATCTTTCTCTTAAAAATAAAGATAAAAATAAAGATAGGAGTTTTGTTTCTGTTTCTGTTGAAACAGAAGAGTCAGTTTCAAGAACTATTGCCTGCCAAACAGATCCTGTAGCGGTAGACAGTAGTGCTGAAAATACGAAGAAGTTGCCTTTGACTGTATCTGTGAAGCCTTCTGCAGTGAACCCCTTAGTGTCTGGCAATACAAAAATGAATGTGTGTGCTAATGCAGCATTCGTGAAGCCTGTCATTGATAGGCAATCTTCACATAATGAACTTGTCCCTCCTGCAACTCCTGTTCTTACACAGAGTCCAAACAGAGTTGAGGAAAATGGACCAAGCACAGGCCTAGCACCTGATTTACCAAGTAGCACTTCCCCTCTTTCAAACAGCACTTCCCTTTCCACTCCTTCTGCACCAACTGTCACAACTCAGAATTACTCGCTGACTTCATCTATGCACAGTTTGCATTCCCCATCTGCCAGCACTACCAGCCAGCCAGGCCTAAATCCACGAATCCAAGCAGCTAGGTTTAGATTTCAAGTAAATGCTAATGATCCAGACCAAAATGGAAACACAACCCAAAGCCCTCCCTCGAGGGACGTATCCCCTACTAGTCGTGACAACCTAGTTGCCAAGCAAGTAGCTCGAAATACCGTGACCCAAGTCCTTTCGAGATTTACAAGCCCGCAGAGCAGCGCTCCAGTGCGCCCTGGGGTGTCACATTCAGTGGATGCTGGCACCTACCCCCCAGTCGGTAGAATGAATTTAAAGACGCCTAGCGTATCAAGAGTTGACAGAGGGAATCCTCCGCCTATTCCTCCTAAAAAACCAGGGCTTTCGCAAACTCCTTCACCGCCACACCCACAGCTAAAGGTTTTAATGGATAGTAGTCGATCCCCAAATACAAGTGCAAAAACTGATAGCAAAACTGTGACCTCACCTCTTTCAAGTTCACCACAAGGAATCAGGGTAATAAATGAGGAAATTATTTCTAAGTCCTCACCTCAGCTGCCACCAAAACCTGCTATAGATTTATCTGTGGCACCTGCAGGCTGTGCCATTCCAGCCGTAGCCACATCTCAGGTGGGTGCCTGGCCTTCCCACTTCCCTGGACTGAACCAACCTGCATGTTCAGAAAATTCCTTTGTCATTCCCACCACCATTGCCTGTAGCTCCTCCATAAACCCTGTTAGTGCTTCATCCTGTAGACCATGTGATTCAGACAGCCTCCTGGTAACAGCATCAGGTAAAGGGATTGATATGCTACAAACTATCTCCCTCTAAAGTACTGTTTTGTTTTTACTCTAAATCTCTCATTTGCTACATTCACTTTTTTTATATACCTTTCTTTGTTTATTTTCTAAGCACTGAAATTTACATTTATATTTTTTCCACTTTCCAGGGGTATGGGAGTTCTTCTGCGTGATTCATTAGTTTGCTTCCTCAAAGAAGTCTCCAAATTGAATGTTTTGTTGTTTTGATTTGTTTGTTTGTTTGTTTTTGCAAATAAGCTGTAGATTTTGAAATACTAAATAAGCTACCTTTCTAATGTTATTATTTTGAGCTATAAAATGCTTTCTTAGTCTGAAATAGTGTTTTGAACATGATTCTGCTGATGATCTTCGATGGAATATGTATTTCAGTGCCTTTCAGTGCTTTGTGAGCCTTTCAGAAAATAGGGCATAGCTGGGACTGCTGTGTTCTTTTCCTGTAGTATTAAGTGGTTGCAACTTAAGGTATATTATTGCCTGGATAACAGTGCAGTTCCAAATGTATCACTTCATACCTATAGAAGTATATATATGTATATATATTTCCATTTTTTCTGTAGGCTTTTTGTAGGTGTTTATAGTAGTAGCCTTTATAAATACTTGTAGGTAATATCTCCCAGATTCACTTCAACTGGTATCTGCAAGGATTTGATGTTGGAGAAAGTTAAAATCCAAATGTTATGTTAGCAGTCCAAGTTTGGGTCAGCGCATGTATCTGCTATTCATTTTGCATTGTGGTGGTCTAATGGCAGCTTCAGGATATCTTGATGAACAGCTAAATGAGCAGAGACAGCCTTAATGTGTGTTTGAGTTCATGTCCTTGATAGGGTCAGTACTGCTGAAAGATCAGGTAAAAGACCCTCTTTGCCCTCACTTCTGCAGTGAGAAGGCAGCTGCACGATTATGGAGCGCTTCAGGTGCAAAAAAATCTTCGTTAACATTGAAGAATGTTTCAGCAGTCTGAAAAACTTCATGTGGTTATTTTCAGTTCAGTTACGGTCCTTTAGTCCCTTGTGACTTCGGTACCTTTATCTTACCTGTAGGGAATGAACTTCTCCCCACAGTACAGTTGGTCTGCTTCCATTTGATAGAGGGACCACTTTTTATGGGTCGTCACCCTGGTGAGGCAGTTGAACTAACTCTGGTTCTTGGGGAAACGATTATATATACATGGATATATGGATGGATATACAATTATATCCAATTGTAATGTTTTATGTGTTCAGATGGTCTTTTGTGATTTAGGTTTTAGTTACTATTCATTTGCAATCAAAAGGATAGAATCAGTTGTAACCATTTTGGCCATGGCAGGGGGTTGAAGCTCCATGGTCTTCAAGGTCCCTTCCCATCTAAGCTGTTCTATGAATTAACCTTGTAATCCTTGTTCTGAACATTTGACACTTCATGTTTTGTAAATTGCACTTCTTTTTGTGAAGCTTTGCAATTCCAAGTGGGAAATGTGTCCCATTATCGGAAGTACACAAAGAATGGTTGCTTACACTCCAGCTGGTGGTCTATTCTTTTACTTTGTTGCTACAGAGCTGTGGTTTTAATGTCTCCTTTACCAGCCTACAAAATAAGGCAGAAAAAAAAACTGTACTAAATTTGTCTGTAATATTCAGGTACTCCTTTATCTTTAACCCAAACTTAGATTTGATTGAATTTATTTTCAATCCCAGATTATTTATTTCTGTTTGTTTTTTTTGTTGTTGTTGTTGTTTTGTTTTATTTTTTTTTTTTAATGGAATTTAATCTATTTTGGCTGTGTTCTTGCAAACTGCACTAGAACTGTGTAGACTATGAGCAAGGTATATTATACAAATATGGAAAGATATTTCCCTCAAATTTTATGCCTAGGAAAAAATAGATTTTATAATTATATGTGGAAATAGAATTTGCCTTAGGAAAAAAAGAGGACTAAATT
The DNA here is from genome assembly GCF_019238085.1 of Lagopus leucura. Taxonomy (NCBI): domain Eukaryota; kingdom Metazoa; phylum Chordata; class Aves; order Galliformes; family Phasianidae; genus Lagopus; species Lagopus leucura. The sequence continues at coordinate 23,192,710 of NW_024962265.1, forward strand.
TAATTATACTATTTTAAGTAAGATAAAGTGGCCAGTTATGCCTGAGTTAATGTCACTCATTCACTCTTTTTTCAGTTTCTTTTTAGAGCATGTTCTTTCCGAAACTACATTCTCATATCTGCATTTTCATGCCCTCTAGCCACAGATTCAATTACTTATATAAATTTTCTGATTGGTTTCAGTCTTTTATTTACTTTTTTTTCCCTCCCAGAAAGTGTTTGGAATTTCAATTTTGCTTTCATTTAAAGCAGAACATAGTGAAATCCAATTCATATTTTATTGTATAGGAAGTAATGAGCTTTAGTCATTATTAGTTAATATTTAAGAAAATATGCAAAAGATTTAACAAATTAGAAAGCACTGAAGGTATCTTTGTTTTTTAATGTTTGTTTGTTGATAAATTTGTGTTTCTTCTTACTACGGAGTCAGAAGAATTGATAATAGCATAGTTACTAAGGTATTCCTTTTATTAATTTGAAAACTGTCCTAGCTGTGTCAGATTGCTTTAAGAACCTGTCAGTAGCATGATTTTCAGTAAAGAAGTGCCTTGGTTCTAGAGAGAGCAAGCATTAGGAAAAAATTGGAAATGTGAGCACAGATTGTTTCAGTTACACGTTCTCTTGAATTAATGCTATGATATTTGCCTTTAAATGTGAGGCAGTTCACTGTGTTGCCCTTTTCATTCCCAGTAAGGAAGGATGCCAACTTTTGTCATTAACGTTGACCAGACTGCACAGCAAGAAATTACAATGAACATTTATGGCCTGATTCGAAATCTGTGACAGTGTTTTCATTAACTTCAGCAGCCTTTCAACTGGTGCCAAAGTGCTTCTGCTCTGTTTGGATTCCTACTTTTCAATGGCTGCAAGACTTCAAAATGGAAACAAATCTAGGCAGTTGGATTTTCATACCCCTGGGATTTCTGCTTTCACTTTCTTCTTGGTTTTGCGCTTTTTGTGTCACTCTTCACTGAAGTGTTTTTTTATTTTGCTCATTTCTATGATGATTTCTATGATTATTCTCTCTATACAATTGGCTTAGAAGATAAAAGTGGGGGGTGAGATACTGATCTGAGCTCTGAAATTAACCACCTCCACGTTCTGAAGCTGATGCCAGAAGCTGTTTTTGTCTGTCCCTCTGCCCTTCATCACTGCACGTTCTACACGCTTTCACAGATGCTTCACATTTCCTAACTTTTTGTTTCTGTGATGATGGACCTGTAATAATGGTTATTAGTATTTCTGATGTCGCTTTTTTTTTCCTGGATGAATGCAGCATTGTTTTTGTTTACATTGATGATAGAAGATAAACTTACCTTGTTATCCAGTTCTCATATTTTTCTGTGAAAAGATTCCATCCAGTGATAACTTAGCATAGTGAATTTCATCATTCAATTGCAACATTGTTTTGGTGCGGGGTTTGTTTTTTTTTTTTTTTTTTTCCCTTCTTCTCCATTTCAACATGTTCAAGCAAAAAATTAAAATACCATGTATGGCCCAATAAACTTTTTTTTTTTTTTTTTTTTGGGTTTTTTTTATTAAGTTTTAAAAAAAAAAAAAAAAAAAAAAGAAAGAAAGAAAGAAACACACCTTTTTCAATAGCGAAGGATTCCCAGCAGTATTATTGCCAAACTGCTTTGCAGAACAAAGTTCCTGCTGATAGTTTAGTGTCAAGCTCACCAAACTGCCCCAGGTGATTCCAGTACAAACCAAATTAAGTTATAAAATGAAGGCAGAAGCTTGAACGAACACTATCAGTATTTGGAGTGTCACACAAGCAAAGCTGGCTATCATTAACTACCATGCCAAGGGAGTAAAGAATAAATATGAACTGCTGCTTTAAAGACATTGATGTATATGAACAATTACCACAATTAGTTTCAAAAAATGATGAGAGATAGGAAAAATAAAAGCTTTTTTTTTTACAGTAGAGAGGGTGAACAGAAGTTATTTTTCAAACCTTCGGCATTTTGTCAGTCAGCTGTTGTCAAATGTCAGAACTGTAAATGCAGTGCATTTTACCACTTAAAATATGTAGTTTACTTCATATGTTCCTCCCTTAACTTTTTCACGTTTGGAAAATGTTTAAAATTCCCAAAATATCAGAAAAACAAATATTAATGAAGGTATTGATAGTCAGAAAGAAACTCCAGAATTGAAGTTGAATGTAATTCCATCCATCTTTATACAGAGATTATCAGCAGCTTCAAGCTGGGTTTGTAACTTAACTCTGTAGTTGTACTGATGACTTTTTGTAAGTCATAATTAATATGAATTCTATATTAATAAGTTGAATAATAAGCTAAACTTGTGGTAATACTGCAAATACGCTTCCTTTACATACTAAGCTAGTGAACTTAATTGGAAATGACAAATTCACTTGCTTTTAAAACAAATAGAAGATACTCTTAGCACTTATTTTTGTTGCTTTAAACAGGGGTTTAAAAGAAAGCTATGCATTCTTTATTAACTCTACTCAGATTGTGTAACTCTGGATGTTAATTAAATTTGCTCAAAACTTCCCAAACCTTTTACATCTGTAGAATTCTTCTGGATTAAATTTTGGGTTTTTTTTCTGAAACACGGAGCAGATCATCCCAGTAAGCTGCTTTTCTGCTGTATATCTTAAAGGTTGGGTAGCACTTACTCAGCTTGGTGGAGCTGGAAGTAATGCTCTGCCAGCTCTACTTTAGTGTTGATTGTCACTGAACCTCAGTAAAGTCTGGGCAAGTTTGCCTTGTATTGTCAGATTTCAGTCTCAGATCCTAGCTTGTATTTGCCTGCAGAACACAAATAAAACCTACTTACCTAAGAGAGAAGTTGAATGTGCATCTTCTAAAGGGAATAGTTAAAATAAGAAAAGATCTTTCTTCTATTTTCTATTGCAGTCCTGGGTCAAAGAAGAATCCACAATTTTTTTTTATACCTTATGCAAAAAACTTCATATTCTTAACAAACTCCCTACTAAAACTCAAAATTAATGGATGCAACATTTAACCAAGATAACTCCTAAGCTTTTATAGCTTTGAATTGAATATTGTCTTTGAGCTGGGTGGCTTGGAAGCTTTCACAAGTAAATTTTATATAGCCTCTCTCATTCACATATTGTTTACGTATTGCTGAGTAAAATATTACCTTGAAGCATAGCTCAGTATTAATTTCTGCAAGGTTTTTTTTTTTTTCCCCCCTCTGCAAAGTTACTTTAAGTTATTAAGGGCTCTTTGCATCATTTGTTTATACAGCAGTGGGTGAGATATAAATACTGACGTTTGAGCTAAGACTGTAAGGGAAGTGAATGCATTTTATTTTAGAAACTTTTTCTTGGCTACTTAAAAAAGCTAAAAGCCTTTGCAACATATCAGTAATTCACTTAAAGCTTATAAAAATTTCAGTAGTTTCTTAATTTTGTTATAATTTTGGCAGACATCTAGTTGCTGCTACAGTTCATAACAAGATTTATGTTAAATTGCTGTAATGAAATCTTGTTTGCATTAACATCTGGTCACCCCTGTACACAGTATTTATTTTTTCAGATTACCTTCTAAAAGACAAAGCATCACCACATAACTTGAGCTAAACTAACAAATCTTGTCATTTTGAAGATCATTCTTAACATTCAAAGGAACACAGAAAATGCAGACTTTTTTTAAGTTTGTCTTCCTTCTAACTTCTGTTGCTTTAACTCACAGGCTGGTCTTCCTCCCTAACCCCTTTGTTAACAAGCGGTGGTCCTGTCCCCCTGGGTGGCAGGCCCACCCTTCTTCACCAAGCTGCTGCCCAGGGAAATGTCACTTTATTATCAATGCTGCTTAATGAAGAAGGACTGGACATTAATTACTCTTGTGAAGATGGCTATTCTGCCTTGTATTCTGCTGCTACGAATGGACACACAGGTAAGCAATTGTAAGATTTGTTTATGTTCAGTACATTCACGTGAAATAGTAAAATCTTATTTCATAAGTTTCCAATACTAAATTAACCAAATTTTGGATCTGTACCAAGTTACTTGGGAAACAAACTGTCTTCATTTTAAACTTGATGAAATAATCTTAGTTCATTCTCTACATTCTACTGAAGTAGTTAGCAGTTTTCTTTCCCGTCTTTCCCAACCCTTGGTCTCAAGGTGGTAGCATCTATTGAACCTCCCAACAGTCAGCCTTCGTATTTTACAGGTAACTTTATAAAATGAGGAACATTGTAGTGAAAGATGTTTAATTGATACAGGCTCTAAGCAATGATTTTTCTGACAATTAACCCAAATCTTTTGAACAGCAGCTTTCTCAAAATCAGTGTACAGTTAACTGTAGTTTTTCATACAGATTTAAAAACCCGCAACCAAGAGCTTGTTTTGTTATTTGTTATGCTTGTTTTTCAGTACTGAAGACGAAGTTCTTCAATACAAATGACTGAGATTTCACTAATTTTAGTAAAGTCTTGATTTTTTTTTCTGTAAGGTGAAACACATTGTCTTAAGGACCTTTGCATTCATGACTACTTTGACTTTATCTAACAGTGTGTCTATTTGTGACATAATTAGAAATTTCTGACTCACTGTTTAAAACAATATTTGCAGAATTTTTTTTTTCTTTTTCTTCTGAAGCCTTTTTAAAGTCAGAGTGTAAATGGAGGTTCTCAAATCCACGCTTAGACAAATAGTATACATTTTTCTGACACATTCAAGGTTAATTGTGCTAGCAGACATAGGGACAGGAAGAATTTTCCTTCTGTCCATAATGTATTTTTTCTTTCTTTACTAAGTGCTATTATTTAGTTTCTAGAATCATCTGAACCTTTCTGTTTGACAGATATTTGCTGTTGCCTTGTGTTACAGTTGGTGTTAGAGCTGGAAAGATTATCGTGGTGAAAACGGGAAAAGAAACAAACAGGGAAGGAATTCTTACCTGTGTCTAAAGATGTAGGTCTAACGATGTAGGTTTATAGGAAAGACTCCACTGAGAAGGGATCTCCAGCAAGAGATCCTTCCCTAGGGGCAGTCAGCCCTTAAATGGGGTCTAGGAAGTGACTTGCCTTCACCTGTGCTCTGCGGCTGACTCAGTCCTTTCCCCAGGTGTCCATCAGTGGTTAAGGCCATGACTCAGCAGTTCCCATACACTATGACCCTTAAAATATTGGAGAAGTCCCTTTCTTTTATTTTCTTCTTGTGCAATTTATTGTTCTCAGTAGTAAGGGTCCCATTTTATCACAATGTGGGGAATTTTTTTCCCCCTCACTGAATGAATGTTCTGTAGATTCTTCTAGATTTATGTCCTTGGGTGGTGTTTGTGGGTGACAGTGCTTGCTCTAATTTTTCTCTCGTCTTGTATTCCTAAGCTGTTTCCAAGCAAATACCCTGAATTTCAATTTCAATTACTAAACAGCTCTTACTGACAGCAAAAGCAATTTGTTTGCTTGTTTTATTGTGAAAATTTCAAATAACAGAGGTCCCTGAGTGATGGATGAAAACAAACACATGTACAGACATCCTATAGTTGTTGGTATCTTTTACATTTTAAGATAAAAATTATATTACAGTGGTTTTAGCATTACACTTCCATTTATAGTTTCAGGATGTGTGAAGTACTTTCATTTACAAATCATCGCATTTTAGTGACTAAAATTGTATGAATTCTGAATGAATCACACAGCAGCAGCATTTATGTCTTAATAGATTGTGTGAAAATTGAGAGTGATGTGAACAATTAGATTCATAGTATTTTTGGATAAAGATTTTTGTGTTTTGATATGTAATCCTTTGTTTGTTACTTGCAGATTGTTCCAAAAAGCACAGATAAGATGCGGCTCTTCAAAATGCAGGCTTTAAATAGATGTAAATACATAGAGACTTAAGAATTATAGGGATTAGTATCTTATTTTAAAAAGTCCTTTTTAATAGCTTTCTTAACTAAACAGCTGGGAAAAATAAAGGATGCTGATGTAATATTAAGAAGGATTAAACCATTTAATTTTACAAACTTTTTCACTGCATTAAGTAGGATTGTCAGTGGTAAATTGCTGTCTTTACAGTATTTTTTTCCCCTCCTCCTGTCTTTCTGTGAAAGACCTAACACATACTCTTAACCTAAAGGGTAAGAACACCATGATTTGATTTATCGAAAATACTTTCAACCTGAAGTTAGTGACTAAATGGATTCAGTGATTTATGGGACTCCTTGTTTCCTCTAAATCAACTAAACAGGTTTTTTTAATTTCTCCTGGGAAATAGTTGGCCAGAAGAAAAGAGTAGCTCAGGATTTGTTAGGGGCTCCCATCCTGAGTACCCCTTCAGAAACAAACACTGTGTTTCAGAGTGGCTGGGAAGAGTGGAAAGCAAATGGTCTCCGTGTGCTTTCAGTGAATAAATACAGTATTTAAGATCTGTGGCTAACTAAAGAAAGGTAGAGCACTCTGTAACCAAGACAGTGGCAGCAGCTGTTGTGTCCTTTGAGTTCAGTCTGTAGAGAAAATTGACAGCTATGCAATAAAAGAGAACACTCAAATGTTCTTTCTTAATCTGTTCTGTTTGCAAAATGTGTAGTTTTCCTGTTCATAAACAGTTGCCCTTTGAGAGCTGCGGATGAGATTTGTTTTTTCCCAGCACATGAAGTTCATAGCAGCTCCTTTGTTTCTATGCTCCCACAGTCCTGCATTTTGTAGGTCTTGAGAGAGACAACTTCACTCTAAAAATATACATAAATACTTCCTTTGTGTTTGAATGAGTGCTGGGAAACTTGTTTTTTATGATTTAGCCACCTAGCTGGGAGAACTGAACAGACTGTTCTGTCAGGCCATTTTGGTTTGATCCACTAAGAAAGCAGAAGTCACTTCAATCTGTGACGCACTTGATAAAATGCACAGTGGTTCACATGGGTAATACACAGAATCACAGAACTGTTTGAGTTGGGAAGGAGCATAAAGACAATCTTGTTCCAAGCTCCTGCCAAGAGCCAGGGGCACCTTGAAGTAGGTGAAGTTGCCCAAAGCCTCATCTGTCTGCATATCTGAATAGCATTGGCAATTCTAACCATTCTCTGTCATATGTAAGGTTGCTGAGAAAAGGAGAAATAAATAGCAATAGTTCCCAATATAGAAATGTGAAGAGAATAATAATAATTATCCTATGTACTCAGCTATGTATTAGTTGTATGATTTTATGGTATAATCAATTCTCTTCTGCCCTGCGTGTTTGGAGGCTGTGGTACGATGGTTGATAGGAAAAACTGGGAATGTGGGAAGTAGAAAGGAGTGAGGTGCAGACATACAGCTACATGGAGTCAGCTCTGCCGAGCCTCTGGGTGCATCTGCAGTGTTTGCCAGCACTCTGGAAGAACTACCTACTGAGAGCTTAGATGGAGAGCAATGAAGTCTCCGGGTGTTTGTGCTAAGGAACTTCCATGTTCTGCTTTTGCTTTGACCAAAACCTTTAACAACATCAGTGTCTGTCTTGTGCTTTCCCTCCTCATATATCCCCTGCACTGCTGATTGCTTCTATGGCAGACAGCAATGAACTGAAGTTAATGAGTATGGGTAGACCCAAATTACCCTCCTCCAAATCCCAATCAAAAGTCCATCCAAAGGACTGAGGCTTCTTGGAGACTTTTGCTCTTTTACGTGATGTGCCATCAGAACAGGTTGTGTAGAGCTTGCTGGCTCATGTGTTATGCCTTCTGAAAGTAGCTATAATTCCTCATGCTTGCACCTGGGCCAGAGAATAAATGGCTCTTTTCAGTGATCTTCACCAGAAACAGAATTTTCACATAGATAAGCTACAACCTGAATGATCTGCCAATCAATAAGTGAGTTAACTGTACTTTTTTGGAAAGGTGGTCTTGTTCTGTGCAATCTTTGTTGCTTCTGCATGGCTAACCTATGCTTTATGAACAAATCAAAGAATATTCTAGCCAAATGCAACTTTTTTTTTTAACAACCTTCAAAAACTTTAGAAGTTTTAGGCATTTTAGGATATCAAGCAGGAATCCTTTTTTTTGGTGTTTTTTTTTTTCAAGTTGACTGTTTAATGTAAGACTGAGATTGAAATGGAAAAGGGGAAAAATGATGTAATAATGAGTATTTTTTTCTGTTACATAGTGATGGAAAACTTTAATTACTAATTTCTTACCTGTGGGAAGAGCAATTAAGTTAACATATTAAGTTCTAGTTACTTGTCCTCACAAAAAACCTTAAAAAAAAAAAAAAAAAAAAAAAAAGGAGCCATTTCAAATCAGGTCACATATTTCAGAATCTTAATTTGCAGTATAATGACTTGCAGTGTTTTAGAATCTTACTTCTTAAATTATTTGTTTAATCAGCTCCACAACATCCACGTTAAATATTTGAAAGAGTTGCAACAGGCGTTGAGTATGTTCAGAAACATTTTAGATGAGTCAGATTTCTAAGCAATTCTAAAAATATGTTTCTGGTATCTAGAGATAAACTTCACTATCAGAGCTCATCTCCAGGTTCTTCCTCAATTCTGTATGAGAAAGAGTTAAGCTTGCTTAGAAATTGCGTCAAGAGTGAGAACTGTTGTTCAAGCTGGGTGTATTTTCAAAGTAGAAGTTTTAGCTAAAGACTTATTTTTGTGTAGAATGAATTTGAAGATTTTAGAGCAGATTTAATGTTTTCTTCAAACTTAATTGCATTACATTAAAGTCCAGTATATAGATGAACAGCAGTCCAATTGCTGTGTAATTAATTCTCTTAATTAGCTTTACCTATTATATTTAGCATGTCACTTTGAAACAATTTGAGTCAGAAGGATTTTTTGTTGTTTTTTTTTGTTGTTGTTTTGTTTGTTTGTTTGCTTGCTTTTGTAAGCTGACCTTATTAGTCATTGCAGTTCTGTGTCAAAGTGTCCTAAAACAAGGCTGGTCGGCCTGCTGTTTGAGTTCCGTGTAGCTTGTGAACGTTTCCAATTCAGCTGTCATTTTGGAGGTGTCAGTGTGACTGCTGGGTAATTCGAATTTCCAGCTTCAGAAATACAGAAATGAGCTAACATTATGGAGTTGCCTTTAGTGGCAGTTAATGGGATAATCCATTACTGGGATCTGGGTTGAACCATTTTGCAGTAGAGTGGTGCATTTTCAGCTCCCTTCTGCAAATTCTTCCAGAGCTTCTACTTTGGTTCATTAAAGTGTGGTGTATGGTTAAAAAAGACTGATGTCTGTTTCTCCAAGACAATGCTGCTTGAGCAGGTCTTATCTTCTGGTAGTTCTAACCACTTGTTTTTATTGCATAGTTTGTGTTTATTCTCAATTTATAGATTGCGTGAGTTTGCTGCTGACTGCAGAAGCACAAGTTGATGCTGCTGATAAAAATGGCTTTACACCCTTGTGTTCAGCAGTTGCTCAGGGACATGTCAAGTAAGTCTTAACATTTTTCCCATCAGCTCTTACTCTAATTTATATGCACTTTACATTATGTTATATAGATTGTCATTAAAATGTGTTTACAGCTAAGAACACACTAGTATTTAAATACCATTTATTGAAAGCAACTGCTCAAATTCATATTCACATATTCACATGCGTTTCTGGTTTTGATACTTTCCTTTTTCTTTGTTGTTTCCAATTACAGCTCTTACGGTTGCTGAATGTGTGTAGTCTTAGTAACCAAAATATGATACTAGTTTGCACAGGAGTCATGCCTTCAAATTTCTTAATTTTCTTCATGTTGTCAGCTACAATACAGGAATTCACCATAGGAGGAGAAAATAAATTATTTTTACATCATTTTTTTTAAGCATAGAGAACTGTGATTTATCATACATAGAGACAAGAAAGAACATTTACCTAAGTGTTTGTATGAGTGATAGAATCAAATACTTTAAACAATCAAAACAGATTTGGTTGTTTTTTCTTTTTAAGGTTTAAGTTTTCTTCATCTCAGTAAGTTTAAACAGAAAGTTATGTGTGAGTCAAAGAATACTTCTAAGAAGTTTTTCAAAATGTATTTACCATAATTTTTTGAAGCCCTTGTTTCAGAAAGATGGGTGTTCTATCACAGCATGATTGGAAAATTCTGTCATTTCTTTATACTGGGAAATAGTTTACAACAGTTTGTCCAGATGATTTGTTTTCCTCTTAAGTGGAGGAGCTGAAAGTTGACACAGTGATTTTATTATTATTTTTTTTTTTTTTTCAGTTTTACTGTGTGTCATAGAATTGTAGCAAACAGAACTGGAAGTTGGAAGCAACTACTAGATAACCTCTTCCAGAGCACTCTTATCCAGAAAAAAAAAGTCATCATAAGTGATTGTATGGGTGTTATTTTATATTAAAACTCTTTTTGAACGGCAGAGAGAATAGACTAAAATTAATTTTTTTCTGAAGTCTTCAGAGATGCTGAGAAGAGGTAGGGAAAGAGGGCTAACCCTATTGGGAAGAAAACTGGGCTTACATGAGGAAATGCAGGATCTTGGATCCAGTGCAAGCCCCTAATGAGAATTAAGTTCTCTTGACCCCTCAACCTAGTCTTCTGTTCTATTGCATTAGCTGCTACCAACACAACCTAAGACATCTTTCTGGGGTAGTTTCCATTTGCCTTTCCATTTCCCTTCTAGTTTACTTCTCTTCAGGTGGTATCTAAAGCTGGTCCTACCAAAAAACACAGCTACCAGGAGCTTGACGAGAGAAATTGGAGTTTCTGGGTGCCTGTTTGTTTGTTTTCTTTTTAAAACTATTTTAAAAATCAGTAGTCAGGAAAGAAATGCTGCTCTATTGGTCATCTGTCAAAAAGTTTTTATTGGCCCTTTGAAATGAAATGTTTTAAATTGACATTTTAAAATTATACGCACAGTAGTTTAATATTTATGGGTTTAAAGTGGTCCAATTCATTACTGTACCTGATATAAAAGTATCCCATATGCCTACGTATGTATGTGTATGTGATTGGTAAAATCATGGGCTGATCTCCATCTATACAGTTGGTATTTTGCCCTCTTCAAATTAGATATTTAGGTATTCTAAGTTCTAATGATTTTGAATGTCAAATACAGGATAATTTTACTACCTTATTGTTTGCTGTAGGTGTGCAGAATTATTAATTATGTATCAGGCTGATATTAACCATGCTGCTGAAAGAGGACAGACACCTTTGTACCTGGCCTGCAAATATGGAAATAATGATTGTATTAAACTCTTGTTGGAAAGAGGAGCAGATCGAACAGTAAAAACCAGTGTAAGTCAAAATAGTTTGTAAAGTTAGATTACATTGTACAATAATTGCAAACACCTAGAAAAAAATTACGTTATTTATTCAAAGTTTTCTTTAAATCTTAAAAACATAATGTAATTTGAAATTAGTATCATGGTTTTGCATCATACTTTCTTTTTTTTAAGTTGTATATTTTCTATAAAATCTCCTAAAGTACACAAGTTCCTTATGATTTTATTTATGTCAGCTTCAGCCTGCAGTTTGCTGCAGCACCAGATATACAAAACAGAACTCTTCTGCTTTGTACTGTGAATTATTTTTATGGTGCAGAGTTAGATTTTTCTTCCATTTTTTATGTTACGGTTAATTATTCTTGCCTTTGAAGGAAGCCCACCAAAATTTGCTAGCCAATATTATAAAGCCTAATATATTGTAAATGAAAGAATATGGCATAAAGAAATGGAGAAAGGGAGGATAATTGTTTCAAAGTTAACATCTAGGTACTGCTCTCTTCTGCTACTTTCTTGAAATTTTTCTGAAGATTTTTAAGTAAGCGTGACAATAAATGTGTGGTTTAGGCTGTCCAGAAACACTAATTCACAATAAATTTTGCTCTTTTTACACTGGATTTTTTTTATTCATTTATGCTGGTTTTGGAAAGTAAGTATTTTTTACTCAGGAGAAAGTTATGCTACGTGAAAATATCTGATAAATTGGTTAATGCAACGTGATACAGATTATTGATCATTAGTCGCGTTACTTTGGCACAAGATAAGGATGCAGTCTCTTAACACCACACACAGTCCAGCATCACTTAGACTCTTCTAAGAGTTTTGAAGTCTCTATAATCCTGTCCATGGAAAAAACTGTAAAATTAGTGTGCTACATTTCCTTCTTTCTTTTTATACATATATACATGTAATTATATATACAAGTAATTCAGTTTCCCTAAGGATAAATATGTTACTCTTATCTTTCAGTTTAATTTTCAAACAGTTTCAGAGTCATTCAGACTCATTGTTGATATGAGTTCTGAAGACGTTTTTCTGTGCTTGGTGGAAGTGTGCTTTTTGCTTTTGTTTCTTTAGGATGGCTGGTCACCCATTCATGCAGCAGTGGATTCTGGTAATGTTGACAGTCTCAAGCTCCTTATGTACTATGGAGAGCCAAACAATGGGAACTCTTTGGCTGATACAGAGCCTAATTCAAACTACTTTGATTTGGAGAGCAGAGAAGATGGCTGTAACACTAGAAGAAAACCTGTTATTTCTGCAGATCTCATCAACCATGCTGACAAAGAGGGTTGGACAGCTGCCCACATAGCAGCATCAAAAGGCTTTAAGGTCAGTCCATGTGAACAAGTTACAGTAACCTGCTAGAGTTTATGTGAGATAAATCCTCTTTTTTCACTGTGACAAACTAAAACTTGGGTGGCAAGTCTAATTTTCTTATTTAATTTGCTGATACACTTGACTTAATAGAGACAGAAAGATACTTCCTTTGCATCATTAGCTGCAGAAGCTACATATCCAGCTTAAATGTGATGAATAATTATTTTCAAATGCACACTTCTTGGGAAATAACAAAAATAGAGAATAGAATTAGCTGAGATTTTCAAAGCTAAGGTGACGTGAATCTCTACCTAAATGCCTGTTGATTGGGTGATGTGTATTTAATATGGATGTTAGATGGACATAGTTAAATTGTCTTTAAATGTAACTGGAAACTATGAACAATTTCCCAGCAGGAAAAGGAATATTAATCACAGGGGCAGGGAAAATCTGATAAGGTGGGGACAAACCTGACAGATCTGATTGCATGTAGGAACATTTCTGGAGATGGAGTATTTCACTTGACCATTGACAAGATGTATTTATTTGTTTAGAAGCTGTCAGTCAGATCTCACTGTTAAATTTTTATCCAAGGAGAAAATGAAGAATGAATGCTGAACACAGAAGAATGAGTTTTAGAATAATACAGTCCAAGACTTCAGAAAGTATTCTGTGGTTGCAAGGCTAATTCAATTCTATCAGTAGATGTGCTTTTTCTCCTGACAAATTTGCTGTGATAAACTTGTAATAGCCACAGGTTTGAAGATATGTTTATTGTATTAAATGCGTTTTTTACTCAGTAAATATGTTTGGGAAATTAAGAATATGGAAGTTGCTTAATAACCATTTTTAGTACTGTTAACTCTTTAGCTCCATTCTCTAATCCTTTACCTCCACTGCCAGTACCATGTCGTTCATAACTCTACATGATAACTGCATGTAATAGTGCTGGTACTGCACAGGTTTTCAAGATTGATAGGCGTAAATAATTTACAAGTGAACTATGTTAGAGCATTTTAGCTACAGAATCACAGGCAACAGAGCCAAGAAAGCTTCTTATTGTACTGAGGAAACGAACCTCGTATTTTGTTCTATCCCACTTATTTTTTCCCTTCCTTTCTCCCTTCTTTCAGTGTCACCGTTCACTCTTTCTGCTGTCTTCCATTCATTCCATCTATTTGAGAGATGGTTAACTAACCAACCTGATGAGAAAATATGCTGCTTTTTTTTCTGGTTAATTTTTCATGGCACATTTAGTTGGCTAATTGATTTTTGAAACATTCTGACAAGTGCTGGAACCACTATGCAGTAAAATTCTGTCTCATGGGGAGCTATAGCTTAAATGACTATTACGTTTATGGAATGTGTCAAGAGTATTGTATGTACTGGCAGAAGTCTTTCTGTTACGGCAGCTGTAAAATAGGTAACAGCAGCCAATCTTGAAACAATTCCCTGGTCTGAACTGGAACTTTTGTTAGCTGCTTCTACGTACTTCCAAGCTTTGGTTTCTGTACTGTGATTAAATCCAGAAGTTAACAGCACAGTATTATGATAATTTGCAGTGGTGCATTTTTTTGATACGGATAGCTGTCCTTGAAAGACACGTCTGAGGATGGCAGTGCTTTCATGCAGGCTACCCATACTGATGTCGAATGGGTGACCATTAGAAATCAGAACTTAATCAGTCTTCTGTCCACAGATCAAACAACATTTAAAATATAGTTGGGGGCTTTTTTCTTCTAGTTCTGAAAGACTTGTGTAATTGATTTTTTTCTTTTTACAGTATGATTGCACCAATCCAAATTCATCCGCTAGTGCCTTGTTTCTAATTGAGTGTAGTGAATCTTTGCTTTTGTTAATCACATTATGTCTATTTTTAAGTCTTTGAATTTTAGCTGCCGGAAGGGAGGTCTGCAAGGTGACTTTAAAACAATTGTTTTTTCTTTTGCTGTCTGTCAGTTAAGATGTGAGGCATGAGGAATCGCATCCTTACTGAAATGCAAACTGGATTGCCATTTGAAAAGTTTTTTTATTTTGTCTGTATTACACTTCAGAATTGCCTTTGAAAGCCCAGACCTTCAAAACAAAATATATTGAAATGGCCACTGTTGCATCACATTGCAACATGTTGCAGAACTTCTGTTTCCTTACGTGAATATATAAACTTGTGGCCAGATGTTACGAATTGATCACTTCAGTGGATCAGCACTTGGTGTCTGAAGGCTGACGGTGCCTGGCTGTGGTGTTCTGCTTGTTCAAAATCTTGGTTTGAAACTTTCAAGACTACCATACAGTACACCTGCTTTTCAACGTAATGAGGGACTTCATTTGGACACGTGTAGAAATTCTGTAGCTGGTCTTTGGAAATGCATGTATAAGAATTTCAATTAGGTATCTTAACTGCATATTGATAGAACGATTTGATATAGCAAATGGACAAGAAAATAATACAGCTCTTACCTTTGCAGAACTGTCTAGAAATCCTTTGTAGCCATGGTGGACTAGAGGCTGAAAAAAAAGATAAATGTAATCGAACATTACATGATGTTGCTACTGATGATTGTAAACATCTCCTAGAAAACTTAAGTAAGTAATCGCTATCAGCAATATGCAAAAATGTCTTTTGCTAAAGAACTTGTGGCTCAAAGAGGTGGAAATATTAAAAGGGAAGCCATCCATTTTTTGTCACCGTAAGTTTTTTTTTTTTTAACTTAGCAGGTCAGTGTTCTCCAAATTTTGCAAAAGTTTGTGGTAAAATTTTATTGGAGAGTATTAAATGATTTATGTCTTTCTAATTTTAAACCACATGAAACACTGGTACACTGTACACATGCAAACATCAATATACTTGTAACATTTCTCAATTTAATGCTACTAACTAATTTTTCCAAAGCTATTTTTTTCCTTGACCTTCATTCTCACCTTTTCTTCTAATTCTTGCAGAAAAAGCATTGAGTGATGGATAGCTGTCATATTTCCTTAGGCTAACACAGTCATCTAGTCTTTGAAAGCACTATTTTATTTGTCACTTGTTTATAGTTATGGGGATTTTTTGCTTAATATTCAAAGGAAGTCTTAGAGAAAACATCAAACCATTTCTCTGTACCAGCATGAATAGCTTCTCTCAGAAGACTTTTTTTTTTTTTTTCTGGAACCTGTCCTCTTCCTTCTCTTTAAGTTTTCTTAAAATCCAGTGAAGTGTGCTGGCCTGGGTATTTCTTGATTTACAGCTTAGTCCATCCGCTCACCAATTCTTTTTTTCTGTTTCTCTATAGTCAGAAGTACTGCCTTGGTAGGTTTGTATTTCATACACTTTCTTTTGTGTTCATGTTGTGCAGTGTAGGTCTGTGATGAGTCAAGTTCATTGATTCTCAGGAAATTAGAGCAGCTTTGTGAGCTGTTTCTGATTTTTTGTCTTCCACTGTTGCAATATCCTACAATTTTACACAATTCACTTTCTGATAGAAACTTCTCCTTTGTGGTCTACTTCTTTGTCAGTCTGAAGCCAGTTTTCAGTAGCTGAATCTGCAGCCTACTAAGCTGATACTTGTATAATTTTTGTCAGTCCTAAAATCCTGTGTGTCTGGTCGGGCATATCACAAATCCAATTGCTTCTGTCAGCTTAGAACCCTTGGACTATGCTGTTTTTCTTTTAATTGCACTTATTTTCACTTTAAGGAATAATTTCTGAAAGGTATTGTTTGTGCAGTAGAGTTGGAAAATAGTTTCATTTTCACTTTTAGTCATCTGATTGATCCATACAGACTTCTGTTGAATTTTATTCTAGTCTTCAAAGAGTAAGGTTTAAAATAATTTAAATTGGAACAGAATGCCCCATCCCTGGAGGCATTCGAGGCCAGGCTGGATGTGGCTCTGGGAAGCCTGGTCTGGTGGTTGGCAACCCTGCACATTGCAGGGGACTGAAATTAGATGAGCTTTGAGGTCCTTTTCAACTCAGGCCTTTCTATGATTCTATGAAATTACTTTGCTGTATTTTTCTAGTATGTGTATGTAAATTTTCTACTCTTTTTCTTTTAATGCTTTCTCAGTTTATTCACTAGCAAACCAAATACACAGTTCTAAGTGGATTTCCTATCTTAGCTTTTATTTAAAGGCATTTGGCTTGGCTAACTGTGCTTTCCACTCGTGCAATTGAGCCAAAAAATTCCTTTTTACATTGATAATAAAACCATACACAACCACAATAAAGTGAAACATTGAGAAGCAACCTACCATCTGTCTTAATTTATAAGAAGTTAGTCTATAAAGAGGAAATACAAGAGTAAGTAAGTTTTGTCTTTCCTCCTATGATTTAAGTGATCATAATAATAATGATTTTTTGTAATAGATACCTTGATATTTGTTTTTCATCACTGCTTTGGTTTTGTGGTGGCCTGTGCTCTGCTTACATTTGCTCTTCTGTAGCAGGAGTCACACTGTGGCTTTTCTTTTAAATATTAGATGTTATTCATCTTCGAAGTATAATAGTATAATTTTTATTGAGTTGTACAGTTTTTCTCATTTTTGTTTTTCTTTTTTCAACAGATGCTCTTAATGTGCCTGTAAGGATTTCGGTCAGTGGCATTGAACCAGCCCATTGTGGTACAGAGGAATTTGATACAGAAAATACAATATGTGCTTTAAATATCCGCAAACAAACAACATGGGATGATTTTTCAAAAGCAGTGAATCAGGCAGTGACAAATCATTTCCAAGCAATTGCTTCTGATGGGTGGAGGAGCCTAGAAGAGCTGTCATTTAATGGTGCTGCAGAATCCAACATTGGGCTCAGTGCAAGCAGTATATTATCTGTCAAACTAGGTATGAATACTGGTGTATTAAATAAAAGCAAAACTGAAATGTTTTCTTGAAATTGTAAAATCTTATTTCATCCCATGGTGTAAAATGTACTTAAGGCTACTTTTGACAATTGCTGAACTTAAACAGTGCTATAATGACTACAGATTCAGTTAATAAAACATTGTTTATGCTTGCTGTTCAAGTATTACTCTAAAGGAGTAGAGCAAGTTAAAAAAAAATCTTACATTTCTTGATCTTTCAGATGTTAGACTAAGAAAAGCCAGTTCTGACTATGAAACTTTAAACATGCTGACATGAAAGTATTCATTAGTTTTAACTCAGTCTGGAGAAGAGGAGGCTCAGGGGAGACCTCATTGCACTGTACAACCTCCTGAAGGGAGGTTGTGGTGAAGAGGGATTTGGCATCTTCTCCCAGGCAACGAGCAGGACACGGGGCAATGGCCGCAAGTTGTATCAGAGGAGGTTTAGGTTGGACATAAGGAAGAACTTCTCTCAGAGAGTGGTCAGGCACTGGAATGGCTGCCCAGGGAGGTGGTGGAGTCGCCGTCCCTGGCAGTGTTCAAGAGGCGTCTGGACGACGTGCTGCGTGATATGGTTTAGTGCTGGTGGTGGCAATGGTGATGAGGAGATGGTTGGACTGGATGATCTTATAGGTCGTTTCCAACCTTGTGATTCTATGATTCTATGATTCTAACTGTGTATTTAGTGTCATCTGGGGGAACATGGTGTCCAAAGTCAATTAACTTTTTACTCAATTTAGAAATCCAAAAGAAGTATCTTTATTACTTGTGAAACAAAATTAGTTAAACAAAAGCCCATACTATTGTCTGTTCAGTGCAACCAAACTGCACAATAAATCTAGACTGTAAATCATCAGAATAGGTGTAACAGAACATTCCCTGTTTTATGTAGTTTCACTTAACAAAGTAAAATATAAAAGAAATTTTAAAGGATCAAAATAGTAAGAAAATTGTCCAGAATGTGGTAGTAGTAACAGCTGCATAGGCCACTGAAACTTTGTATGCATCATCTTAAGTGCTCCTTCCCCAGAAAAAACCCTGTTCATACTAGACTGGTCGAGTTACATTGTTTTACTGGAAAGGGAAAGGTAGTGCATCACCTGTAAAGATGTAAAGGCAATCTAGCTATTCACTCATCTATTAGTTGGATATCAACATCAGTATCGTCAGTCCTCTATCAAACAGTAGTATTATTGTGCACGAGACTGATTTGTTTGTCAAATTGGTCAGTGTACACAGTCTCTGCAAGCGATGCCATATGCTTGAGTATGGGATGTTTTACATATTAAGGGAATCTCTCATTTTTTCTTTTTAACAGGAAACATTTCATGGTCAACAGGTCAGATTTTTTCCCAACCACCATGGGACTTTTTGAAGAAGAACAGAGCTGAACATATCACAGTGTTTTTGTTTGGTAAGTTTCAATTCATAATTTGCAGTTTTGACTGTTAAAACACTCAATGAAGTATTTAATTTCAGAATCACCACTGGATTTCTTCTTCAGTATCATTTAGAAATCAGAAATATCATATTTTGTTAATTCTTTAACTAGGTTTGAAAGGACTTAGAACGTTTAGA
Organism: Lagopus leucura; assembly: GCF_019238085.1. Classification (NCBI taxonomy): domain Eukaryota; kingdom Metazoa; phylum Chordata; class Aves; order Galliformes; family Phasianidae; genus Lagopus; species Lagopus leucura. The sequence goes on from NW_024962265.1 coordinate 23,211,610, forward strand.
AAATGCAGTGGCACATAAAAGCCCTACTACCTTTTTTGCATGTATAGTAGTATCTGTTTTACTTATGTCATGAATAACTGAGTCTATGTTGATAGGTAAATGCTTATAATTTCTTCACTATTTTAATTTATGTAGCCTATAATTTTAGTAAGTTGTTGATACTGTATAAAAAGCATGTGTAGCCCTTATACATACTTCTTAACATGAGAGATTTATTAAAGTATTTGCTTATCTCTTTCTTTTAAAGGACCTCAAGAAGGCTGCCTAAATAGTGTGACTTATGCATCTATGATCCATCTTCAGACTCTTCAGAACTACCTCCGCTTGGTGAGTACCAGTGCAGCTTCACTCCACATTGTTCATATGTGAAAATGTTAACAGAGCGACTAAAAAAAATGTGATCTTCTACTCTAGGAAAGAATGCAAAGATTTCTAGAAAAATGAAGTAGGACAAAAGTTGTTATGTTAAAATAAAATTCCCCTTAAACCTTCTCCCAATAACTGTAGTTACATGAGGATATTCACTTCATTCTTTAAATAGCTGCCATCTGATAAACTGAGCTGCTCGAGAAAGTATATTAAAAGCTCTTCTATGTCTTATTTCCTTACAAAGTCACATAATTACAGCTTTCTAGGAAAAAGTAAATAAGCAGTAAGTAAGCAATTGAGACCTGGATTTTATGAACAGCTTTATCTATATATTTATATCTACTTGAGAGCTGCTACGAAGGGAATGCCTCCTATTTTATAATGTTGGCCCACAACATCACAGGTGGATGCTGGCAGTACGACAGTAGAGGTTGAACCTTTCCACCAATATTTCATTAAATTCTGTTGCTGTGTGGTAGATGGCAGCAGAGGGGCAGTCTGACAAAGCGACTTCTAACATGGAAGCACTTATGAAGAAAAGACCTTGCTTTCAGAGTGACCTAGGTATAATACATATATATACATGTGTATATATACATAAGTATAATACATATATGTATACATCTGATGTTGATAGATGGGTAGATTTCATAGCTCTCAGAAGTTATTTAGTATCTGAAAATGTAGGGATAATTGGGTCATGCATGTTAACATTAATTATCAAGTCTAAAATCTGCATAAATTCAGCTGTGTACTTGGATAGAATTTTGTTGTTTAGAAGAACAGCTGTGAAAAATATTTCAAATATGTCATACAAACATTGTCTATTTTAAATCTGACTCAAAGAATTCTGAGTCTGTGAACTTCCAAGAATAATGTATTGTTTATCTATAGGTTGAACAATACCATAATGTCATCTTCCATGGTCCAGAAGGGAGTTTGCAAGACTATATAGCGTATCAGATAGCAGCCTGCATGAAGGTATTAACACAAACACACAAGGTTAGTTAGTTTGTCAATTGGAGTATTCACCATTTCACCAAATCCATACATTTTCAACACAGCAAAAACAAGTGGCTGCAGGATCTACATGTGATATCATTAAAGTGGAAGTGGATGCTGGTTTCTCCAAGGAGCAGCTTGCAGAATTGTTCATCAGTAGTGGTAAGCTTATTTCATCAGTCTGATCTCAGTAATTGGTAGGAAATGTTTTGTTCATACAAAGAAAAGAAATACATTAAAACATTTTGCTTAGTGAGTGGCGTGTTTTAACAGAAGACATACTTCTCTAGGTACTTGGCCAATAATGGTAAGAGTCTAAACTTTGAAGTAGAGCTAAGGTTCAAATGTACTGAATCAGAAAAAAATCTGCTATTGCCTTATTGCAGCCAATGTTTCAAAACATATGTGTTAGGGGAGTTATAATTGCTAGCTTTCTGGGAATGCAAGAAGTAGAGAAGGAATTCTTAAAAAGCCAGATCACTTCTTTTTGATATGTGCTTGTTTAGTAGATGCTTATGTGTTGTCCTATACCAAATTTTTGTCACATGGACAGGCAAATGTTAGTTTGCTTGTATTATGTCAATTGGTACAGGACAAAGTTGTAATTCTGTTCAAATGAATAACTTTCTATTAATGGATGTGAATAGATGCATGTGGACTAAATTCTCTTTAGTTGTGTGCTCCACAATAAAGTACCCTTAGAGTGATCCTTAGGTTTCACCTGTGTTAATTAGTGATTAACAACTGGTAAGGGTAAGAAAAGAGTTCAGATTAGACAAATGAAAGCGTCAGTGAGAATAGATATTTTGGCTTAGTATCAACCATACAGTAATAATATAGTATATAATAATAATATCTAGCAATACATGCTGTAAATAAAATGACAGAGAATAAAATGTAATATATAGTATAATATATTACGCAGAGATCATTAATATAAGAACTTGAAGGCTGATATGATGATGCTTTTTTTTCTCTTTAACACTGTTCAAATTATCTTTGGCTCAAATATGGTTTGCCTGTTTGAAAGCTAATCTCAGCTTTGTATTCTGCATTTACCCCTTTGCAGCTTTCTCCTATTATTTTTTTTTCCCAATCTGAATGGCAGCCTGGGTTTTAAAGTCCAGTTTGTATCTGTTTGCTCTCTTGATTTCTTTTGTGCGTGCTTGTTTTTAGTAACTTTCCCCTTGGTCATATTTACAACAAATGTATGTCTAGCATGTATTTGGAGTGCATTTTTGTCCTCTGTTAGAGTTTGTTTTTGCCTAAACAAAACAAGCTGAGAATGCATAATTTGATGGACCCATTTTTTTTTCAGACTTTCTGTGTGCTTGTGCTTTGTGTATTATGATGAAGATTATGGTCTCCTCTGACTTTTGCACATTTTTTTTTAGGCATTTCACAAATTGTTACAACTGCTAGCCATTCTGATTTTGAGCTATTACTCAACATGTTCCTTGTTTAGATTTCAATGTACGCCTTTGAAGTCAGGAGCAAAATTGAAATCTGAAATAATGTATCATTATAATGCTTATTAGATTCAGCTGCTACTGTTTGTAATTGTGCCTCAAACTGTCTCTGATTATTTAGATGATTCTTAGAGATACTGATGGATCTTCTGAAGAGAGAAAAGTAGCAAACAAGTAGTTCATCTTTCAGAACAATTGAGTTTCCTACGAATGTGGAATATTCCAGAATATTCTGTATCCATTTATCACTACATGGAATGAAGAGTAGATGTTAAAAGTTTAGGATGAACCAGTAGCAATTGAAATAAATGTTTCCAGATATCTTTGCTATTTTGCTGTTTATTTGTGGAAATCTTTCCTATATATGAATTTTGGTGTTCTTTTTTTAATATGGCTTTCATTTTTTTATTACTGTACTGTCTGAGATTCTTTCCATTGTTTTCATACATCTAATTTTGAACACTGTACAGCTTCCTCTGAACTTGTTAACAGGGAAAAAATTGGAAAAACAATTACTTTGTGTGAGTATCTGTAGAAGCTGTGTACATAAATAACTTTTTGATAAGTAGGCATTCATGAGCTTTTTATATTTCAGCTTGTCTGGTTCCAGTTAAACAGCCTCCTGTAAGCAAGACAACCATTGTGATTTTAGAAAATCTGGAGAGAGTATCTTTATCTGAATTACTCGGAGATTTCCTGGCACCTCTTGAGAACCGTAGTTCAGACAACTCTTGCACTATTCAAAGAGGTATTTAAAGAACTTGAGTTGAATAAATGTTTTTATTGCAGATCAGTTGTATTATAATACGTGAAAAACGGGGAATTTAGAAAAGAAAAATATAATTTGTTCTGATTTTTTTTTCTTCTATTGAAAAATACAACTCGTTAAATACACCATGTTAAATTTTAAGGGTAATTTATATGTCGTGTCATTTTTTTCTTTCAAATACAGTCACTGCTTCTTGCTTTTATATGACACGTAGAAACATTTGGGTGTTTCAGTAAAATTTGTAATGGTTCACTTTTAGCAAATGGAGCTTCTGGTGCCTTTTACTTTCATGAGAACTGCTTTTTACTGGGGACAATCGCCAAGTGTCATCTTCATGGATCTGACCTGCTAGTCCAGCAGCACTTCCGTTGGGTTCAGCTTAGGTGGGATGGAGAACCAATGTGTGGCTTGCTTCAGAAGTTTTTAAGAAGAAAGGTTATAAACAAGGTAAGCAGAACTGGAATCAGCTTCTCTGATTTTGTTCTTCACCAAGTCTGAAATATGTACAGTGGTAATGTCAAAAGTTGATCAGATAACTGAATTGTTTCATGGAAAAAGCCAAACCAAAGTAAAAACACATTTATTTACAGGAATATATGCAATATCTGTAAATGTTGTGCTTGGCTTTAATATAGGAAGGTGTGTGTCTCTGGTTGCATGGCATTGGTTGGCTGCAATAATGATACTGCTTATAGTTGCTTATCTCTTGTATGAAATATGCTTAATTGCTGTTTTTCTTCTTTTGTGTGAGTATGATGAGTAAGAATCTGTTCAGCAAATGTAAAATCCCTTTCTCAAGGAATTATTTTGTACATCACAAATAAGATAGTTATATGCTCTGTGTGTATTGTGTAAGCTTTATGCAGCTAAAAGAGTTTTAATAAGCAATTCAATAGGAAAGAAAGGTGAAAAACATCATTTGGGAGGTCATTTTGAGCCAGTAGGCCTGCTGAAGTTGCAACAAAGTCCAAAAGAGAATTAAAGATGGAAGCCTGTTTTAAAATGAATAAATAAATGGGGGATAGGAAATGAAAAGATAGATGTGGCCAAAAGCAGAACAGTAATTTTGAATGTTATTTGGAAAAAAAAAACCATTCCTGTGTGATGGCAGCTATTGCAGACAGTCAGGCAGTGTTAGAGAGTGGGAGGGGAAGTTTAATCAGAACAGCTGCAAAGGAAGATAATCTTGGCAGCAGAGTTTTGGACAGACTTAAAAAGGGAAATTGTTCTAGGAATAGAAAAAACTGTCGGTAGTGAAGAGTCCTGATCTGGGACAGCAGAACTAGTGTCAGTTGAGTTTACAGCTGTACGTATCTTGGTTAACCTTGGAGATGTCATCCTTTTCACCCTGTGCCACAGTTCTCATCTATAAAAGCTTACTGACTTGGAGAGATTGAAAAGATAAAATTTCAGTCGTGATAACGAGAAAGTTTTAAAACAGTCCTAAATATTCTTTGATTACCAGAAGCAGGGGTACAGAATATAAATGGAGAGTAACGTGGAATGTATCAATTAAACTCTTAACAAATTACTTGGATTACATTTTTTTCAGGTTCTTTTTTCTCATGTTTACTTTTATTCTGCAAGTGTTAAATCTTTATGTCTGCACTGATGTGGTAGGCAGAAATGGTGAGTCATTGTCTGGCTGAGGGTCTGAATGGTTTCCAGACTCCTTGCAAAGAATGACAGCAAGTAGCAATTGCGTGTGGGCAAGGAGGTGGGATGGTTGAAATTGCTGTCTTGCAAACACACGGTAGCGTTGAAATGAGATATAGACCAGAGGATGGTGCAATATAAGTGCATATCAGAATTCTCCACGCACTTGAGGAGAAAAGCTTGAGAATACAGCCTACACTGGAGAAGGTCTAAAGTGGGATCGAAGCCTGATCTTAGGACAGGAGCACTTTGATTCTAGATCATTTGAGATCAGAGAGAAGGACTTGTCCTCAGCTGAGCACAAGGCCAAGCAATACACTAGAGCAGATAATTGCAGGAGCAGTGGTGCTCTGACTTGGTCACAGACATGGCTTGGATCAAAATTCCTCTACCAAACTGCTTTACTTACCGGAATGATGACAGCATCGTGTGCCATGTCATCTTCAGACTATTTTGTTTATGCTAAAAGCAGTCCTTAGTCTCATAGAATAAAGACAAACAATGTGAGAAGTCTGTACCTCTGACTAGCAGAATTTGGATAGCAGTCTCATTAAGGTTTCTTCTCCAAAGCATGTATTCTGATGGTGACTATTTTAAGGAAAAAAAAACCAAAAAAAAACAAAAAAAACCAAAGCAGATTAATTTGTTTTTAGAACTATTTTTAAGACTGTTTTAAAGGTCCATGCTCTGTATTCTAATAGCTAGTTTATACCTTAATGTTAATGTTCTCAGATGAAAAGTTCTTTTTCTCCTTGTTTCATTAGGATACACGGGAACAGTTGAAGTGTTTTTCTCTGTTAACATTAAACTCTTCAGCTGTAGATTCTGTGGGAGCTGTTCAAGGAGCTCTGGCTTCAGTGCTGTCTAATACTGCATCTTTTAAAGCTTCCTCCAATTCAAACTGTTCCAGAGTATAATCCTAGGACTAGCATGATGAGGACTAATTCAGACTTACATGAGCTAAAAGATTTTTTCTGGGAAAAAAAAGATTTTTCTTTTACCAAGGAAAATTCCTTATTAGTACTAAAGATAAGACCAAGTTAGAAATCTGCTGAGTACGTGCCTGGATCAGGCATTCCTGTTTGGTTGGATGGTGTATTCTTTTTTATACCCAACTTTTATTATATATATTGCATATGGTAGATGCCTCTTATATCTCTTATCTTTAATGTCATATAAAATAAAGTGCACTCAAATTTGTTTATTTGTTTCCTACATGAGAATAGAAGCATGTCAGCTCGTTGATAAGGAGACATAGTTGGGGAAATAAGAATATAACAAGATTTCAGTATACTCCATAAGCAAGTTTGAGCAGTTATTGTCTGCACTTGACTTTCATGATAGGAGAGGGGAAAAAAAGGTTAGGGGGGACCAGGCAAGTTTTCCTGTGGTGTTCAAAGGAAGTATTTGCAGCAGAGATCTAAAGTCGTGTCAACGTTCCTTTCTCTTCCTGCAGTTCAGAGGCAAACTACCTCCTCCATGTGATCCTGTGTGCAAGATCATAGACTGGATTCTCGCCGTTTGGCACCAGCTGAACTCTTGCTTATCTCGTCTTGGAGCGCCTGAAGCTCTTATGGGGCCAAAACATTTCTTCTCTTGTCCAGTGGTGCCAGGGCATGGCCAAGCAACAGTGAAGTAAGATTCCTGTTTCCTGTTTAACACTGTTCAGTGCCACCTACATACTTATTACAAATGTAGTAATTATTTTTCTCCCCAAAATCATCTGACTCAACATTCTTGGAAGTATTTAAGTGGAACTTAGTGAAATTTAACTAATCCCTGTAATGTCTTTTACAGCGGTGACATGTTACCTGACTCTTCATTTTAACACCGTTTTTGTTTGCTAATAATCAATTATTATCAATTTCAACTCTTTGAAAAGGTAGATAATAGCAGGACAAGGGGAAATGTTTTAAAAATCAAGGAGAGAAGATTTAGGTTGGATGTCAGGTGAAGTTCTTTGCAATGAGAGTGGTGAGGTGCTGGAACAGGCTGCCCAGAAAGGTTGTGGATGCCCCGTCCCTGGAGGTGTTCAAGGCCAGATTGGATGGGGCCCTGGGCAGCCTGGTTTAGTATTGGATGTGGAGGTTGATGGTCCTGCCTGTGGTTTGGGGGCTGGAGATTCATAATCCTTGAGGTCCCTTTCAACCCAGGCCACTCTGTGATTCTGTGATAATTAAAAAGTGCAGCTGCAGTGAGTGCTCACTAGCCACTTCTAATTTAGCTGCACAATGCCTAACAGTAAAGTCATGTAACTAGAAATAAATAAATGTAATTAGCAGCTCAGTGGTAGGTGTCAGTTCAGTCTATTAGCGACTCCTGTCCCCTCGCCCCTCCTCTGCACTGCTATTCTGCTGCTTTTTGCATTTGTTAAAGCTTCACTGATTCACTTCAATATATTAACATAGTAGACAGCTATCTAGAAATTGAATTTGTTCTGAGCTGGCTGTTAGCACGGGGTAAGTGGTAAAACCAGCAGCTGGGAAAAGGGAAATTGTTTCATGCTGTGTGCTGGTTCACGTATTTCATGTGTTTTGGAGCATAGACAGAATAACTGAGGAAAATTTTGGCAACTTTATTTCCCTTGTTTTTGATCTAGAGAATTAATGATGATATTCCAACAGGAAAGGGATTCTTTTCACAGCTTATTTTCAGGGGTGGAGGATGCTAGATCTTTCCAAAATATCAGTTGTATCAAAGCACTGGGGAGTTGATCAAGATGTGCACAAATGAAAACCAAACATAGGACTGAATTTAAACATGGTGGGAATATAATTTAAGACAGAATAGCACTCCACAGCCCATCAACAGTCAACTGTTAGATTAAATGAGCTGAACTAATTTTTATCTTTGCAACATTCATTTCTGACCATTCATGCTAGCAGTATTGCAGAATGTCAGAAGTTTACATAACTTCACCTCTCACCTTCTGCTTATAGTTCAGCAGTTACATGTACTGGTGTTTACTTCCTCAAGTCAGCTGCTAAAAGCAAACTCTAGACACGTGGAATGGTGTCTATAACATGATGGCTTCCAGGAAAATCTTAAATATGTATTAGACAACTTATTTTATTAACAGTGACAGTTATTTTGCTGAGTAATACAACTTTTATCAGTCTTATCTCTGCGCTTTGTTGCACGGCTATATGTCACAAATTATAGGTCTTATGTTTCATAACTAACCAAAAAATATATAGGAAATGATTCATGCAGTCTTAAAAAAAAAAAAAATTTGAATTTGATTTTTAAAAGATTATTATAGATGTGAGATGTGCCTTACTCCTGATGCTCCTAGCCATTTTCCCTTGAGAACTGTAAGCTGTGACAACTATCATTTATTTATTTCCTAATACCCTTTTTTTTCCTTCACTTCTGTGCTATAAGGGTGTAATATTTCTTTCTTAAGCTAAAATGTCACAAGAACCATATCCCATCTCATCAATTTTTTGTAATCAGACCCAGTCTCTAAACCAGACAATCTGGAAAATCCACAGCATCCTGGAAACGCGTTTCGCCATAGATCAAATAAACAAAACAAGAGTGAGAGAGATGCAGCTGTATGAATAGAAAGGTCTTGTAAGCTGGACAGGCTTGGAAATGGAAGAGTACTGGAAAGGATGCAATCATGACTGAATAGCTTCTTTTCCCTACCCTGGCAGTAAATAGGCTATGAGTGAACACCTGCAAACATGGAAACTTCTCCATGCAGTGGCAAAGGTGAAAGGTTTTGTTGTTGATGGGACAGGTGTTTCTGGTGCTTGCACATCTTTCTGGGATGTTCTTTAAGCCCTACAGCCTTAAGCTTATGCACAAAAAGGATATTTTGCATTGGTATTTGCAGGAGGAAAAGCATCAGATGGTGAATAGTTTGCCAAAGAATGTGAAAAAAAACTTGGTCAAGCATTTAAATATAAAGCAAATAAATGAAATTTCCCTAATCAAATCAGTACCTTGCTGATATGGAATATAACGTTCAAAATACGTGAGCTTCCTGAAAGCACAAAATCTGATACATTACCTGAAATATCAAATCTGGAGTTTTCTTCATTTTCTCTGAGGTTAAAGGATTGTTTGTGTATCATCTACAGGTGGATGTCCAAGTTATGGAATGTTGTGATAGCTCCCAGAGTTCAAGAAGCAATACTCTCCAGAGCCTCTGTGAAAAGACCGTCTGTACCAGGGCAAACAATAGCCAAAAAAAATCCTAGCCAAGGTCAACAGGCTGTTGTTAAAGCTGCTCTCAGTATCTTGCTAAACAAAGCCGTTTTGCATGGCTGTCCTCTACCCAGAACAGGTAAGTGTGAGCAGTGTGGAAAGCAAGCAGCTATACGTTGCCAAAGTGAAGCTTTCAAATGTTTGGTTCCTTTTATAAAATGTCCATGAAACTTAATTTTGGTAATGAGGGGGGGCATGTTGTTAAAAGCTAACAGGGATGTATGTAGCAGTCAAAGAAACGCTCTTTGCAACGCTTGGTTCTTTCTAACCGTGTTCTATTCTTGTTTCAGAGTTAGACAATTACATAGCAGATTTTAAGGGTGGCAATTTTCCCTTATCCATGGTTTCGAGCTACAAAAACTGTAGTAAGAAAAGAGGAGAGAATGCTTCTTGGAGAAAAGTGAGCACAAGTCCTCGCAAAAAGACAGGCCACTTATCCTCCCAGTCATGGAACAAGCAGGATATAAGTAGCGAAGGTAAAGTTTTCTGCTTTGAACTGTGGGGGAAAAGAGTGTGGGGTATAAACTGGGTAACTTTTTTCCACGTAACAAAACAATTTTCTATTAAATAGCACTGGTGATTTTGTTTACTGGCTTAAAAATGTATTCACCTTTTCTCCAAGTTGTTTCTTTGTGGCTATGAAGTATCCTAATTCTTCTCTAGTTTGTTCTAATGCCCTTCCTGTTGCCTGGTAGTGAGGCAGGCCTCGGCTCTGATGATGGGAGATAGAGCAGTGGTTTCACATCATACTGCCTACAGTGATCTTCCTCTCTCCTAGATGTGAGAAGACGTCATGACTTGATTGTTTCCTCCAGCCCTTCAATCTGATTTACAACACATACAGAATGCTTTGGGGTTTTGTTTTGTTTTTATGTATACATGTGAAAATTGTATTAGTAGCTGACACTTCTGAAATGTCTTCTCACCTCAAGATCATAAGCCATCTAACAAGCAGTTGTTATGAACACCTGTCATCTGGCTGTTTATGGATGCAGTATTTGTTCCTTTATGAGTACACATCTATCTGGAAGGAAAAAAAACAGGAAAACTTGTAGAGGACAAAATCAAATCATTTATTTTGCTTTCAGAGAAGCTTTCCCTCCGCCATTTTATAAACAGTAAGATTCTAGCCTCAATTACTTTTATATAAGTCTGCAGTACTGATGTTAAGTACTTTTCAACATTAAACTGAACTCAGCTCTTCTTCTGAAAGAAGTCTGCTTTAGCTGAACTGCAAATCTAACGTTCCAGTTCTGCTTTGTAGTTCACTTGTGAGTAAATCTATTCCCTCTAAGAGGATTCAAAGAACTCAAATGAACATAACCTGGAGTAGGGTGGTTGAATGTACTTTGGATATTTTTGAAAGCAAGTTAATAATTGTCCAAATATATATATATATATTTTTAGTTAGAGTAGCCTTTCATTTCTATGCTTTTCCTATTCCAAGTAAGGGCGGGTTGTATTGTTGTTATTTTTAATGAAGTTAAATCTTTTCTCACTAATGAGTGGCTTCTGTTTGAGAGAACCAGTAGGTGTGGATCAAGTGCCTCACACCATGAACTCTTATTTTCTATTCCACAAAAGCATTGGGCATCACTGCCATCTTAGCTTTTCCATATGGCCCTACAGCTACTCTAACAAATGTCAAGGAAAGTATTACAATCTTTAGAAGACTCTACTGATGTAAGAAGCCAGTAATTAGCTACACTTTTCTCCATTTATTACACATTTAATAATGCAGAATTTAACAAACATAATAATCCACTAATAAGCCAACCTCTTTTTTCTGCAGGTATAAAATCTAAGACCATGTTGCAACCGAACTGTAAGAAAAGAGCTTCTCTTGCCACTAAGTAAGTGGCATGGCATCCATGGCATGTGTAACACTTAGAAAACAATAAGGATGTTGAAATTGTGTTGTTACCCTGCACATTAAAATGAATAGCTGAAGAAGTTGTGTATGGTGATGTGGTGGTTTTACATCTGAAGAAAAGAATGCTTTTCAATTTCATGTTGAGAGAAAACAAAATTTGCATACTTCAGTGTAATTTTAGAATCCATTTCTGTAATTCAAACCTTGCACCTCTTTATGTTCTTTTTATGTAACAGAACAGCCTATGACTTAAGAATATTACGTAACAAATGCTCTGCCACAAAAAGCCAACCTTAGGCTTTTTTCACATGGCATTATGATGAAAAAAAACCCCTCACCTTTAGCTCTTCTGCTTACTGAATGGAAATGTGGAGTTTCGTACATGCATTTAATTCATACAGTCCAATTAATACTGAGTTTCTCAATAGAAGGGTATGAATGGGGATAATAGGGTGATAGGGAGCTGTACCTGAGATTTTACTTCCATCTGAAAGCTTGATTCCACCACATTCACACGTTCACAGGCACAAACAGTATAGAATTCTTTGTGTTTCCAGTATGTTGACTTTTTAAAAGTCTAGGTGCTTGGAATTAAGTCCAAAAAAGAGATGAGAATAAAATTGATGGCTCCGTTGAAAAAAGAGGAGTCTTTGAACGCAGAGGTTAAAAGAGTTAAAAGAGTCCTTTGTTAAAATTTCAGAATGGAGAGAATAATTTGAATAGAAATGACGTTTATTAAGATATAGCAAATATTTACAACTGCTCCTGCTACCGAGATATTTTGTTCCATTGGTGGTTTTTAAAATATTTGGAAAGAAATTTCTATTTTTCAGTTTTGTTTAGCATTTATTTTAAAACTCTGCTCAATGGCTTAATTCTTATTGTTTTCCCTCTTGGTTTGTGTTGTTGTTGTTCCTGCTGTTGTTTTTTCACTAGATCTTCAGAGAAAGACCAATTGAGAACATTGAATCTAGAGCAAAGGCTGTCCCTTGGTTCTGATGATGAAGTAGATCTTGTGCAGGAACTTCAAAGTATGTGCTCCAGCAAATCTGAGCCTGATATAAGCAAGGTAAACACACGGTTCTTAAATAATTTACATCATTAGTACATGCAGCTGTTTGCTAAATGGTTAAAATAAATTTTTTTACACGTCAGTTCAAGAACTGAAGAAAATTTTGAAGTTATTTGGCAATAATCCTAAGTCAACTAATAAATACAATAAAAAAATACATTTGAGGAAGACTGTTCTGGTTTACTATATGTTATTTTAAATTACACCCTCACTGCCTTGAATCCTAGAGGTTTTTGCGTTAGAGGCTAAAATTTATTAGCTCATAAGTACTAGAGATAGTAGCATTCTCTGCATTATTGTTCATCTTTGTCTGGAAAACTTTTTTTATAGTCTTAAAAGACCCAGAAAGGATTTCCTCATAGGCACTGCATGTTTTGTTTCTTGTAATCCCATTAGGCATCAGAGAACTGGTTTTAAACTCATCTGCTGTGTAGCAAAATTAAGTTTTGCTGCCCCACACAAGAAAGAATGGATTGACAGTATTCTTTTCCTACAAAAATAGGAAAGAGGCTTGAAAGACTCCCAAATTTGGGACAGGAGTTTTAAGTGTCTATGGAAGGCTTTTTGGAGCAGAGTGTAGAACCATGGATCTTACCTTTCCTTCCATACCAAAAGCTTCCAGAGCTCCCTGTAGCTGTGTCTGTATGCTCTTTTCCAGGTTTCCCTGCTGGCAGTGTTCTCACTGCAGTAGTTGATCCATGTATTTTGAAATACAGAGCAGCCATTCTTCTCCAGTCCAAGCCTGTTTTCGACTCAGGCTGTCCATTGTATCCTCTAGATTCTCCTTGAACAGCAGTTCCATTAGTTTTACCTTATTAAGCAAGCTGCTTGTTCTTAGGAAATAGCCACACTTTTATTAAGAAGTGTATGTTTGGGAAGATTTTTCAACCTATTTAATTACATCTTTCGTGAAGTTTTTTTGTTGGTTTCAGGAGTTTATTATTATTTGGTTGTGGGATTTTTTTGTTCTTTGATTGATTTTATTATTTTTAGTTTAAAACTTACAATATTTGTGTGAGTTCCATGGCCCACACTGGTCAGATAACCCTTAGTCAGCAGGGATTTACTACCAGCACTTGACAATATGGGATGTGCTAAAGAAATGGCAGTGAACTTAAAATTGTGTTCAATAACATTTAAGATGCAATTGCTGGTTGTTGACAATTCAAGGAAATGTGGGTTAAATGAGGAAGGAGATAGATGTCACTGTCTTTTGTTCAGTTTCCTCATCATGGGTGGAACCATCCATGATTGTAATTTCTGTTGTTAATTCCCCAGCTGCCTACTAGAGCTTACAGAAGTAAGGATGCTGTTGCATGTTTGCTTTGTGTGAGGTAATTCGGGGCTGCCACCAAAATAAGTACATCAGCTTTCTAATTTGCTCTTTCCCTGTATGTCCTGCCGTCTCTGTTGTAACGGGATTGAGTACTTTTGCAGTTGCAGTGAATCGGGTCAGCTCACCCCAGATCAAAATATCAAGGTTGCAGTGAGATCAGAAGGCTGATCATATTGTATCTGTTTCTGCATGCTCACAAGTTTCGATGGAAAATATCAGGAAAGAAACGTGATGGGAGAAGGAGAACGCGATCATTCCTTTCTGTAACATCCTTGGAGCTGGTTAAACTCCTTGGGTGTTTGTGCATAACACCAAACGGGAACTACGGGATAATCAAGTCAAGACTCCAAAACGTACAAAACAGAAACGTGATTTCTGCTGTGAATAAATCTTCACCTTTTTCTTCTCTTTTTTTAGATTGCAGATTCTAAGGATGCGCTACTGATGTTCAGTAACTCTCAGAACAATCCTGTATTTTCAGCAAGTGGTACTAACCCAAGCAAAACAATGAAACAAAAGGTGGGTCAGACTTTTATAGCAGGGTAGGGAAGGTGGCTGTATTTCAGGTCTCTAAAATCTGAGTTCTTGATTGGATCCCAAGAATCAGTGTTCCAGTGCCCTGTTTATTGCAAGAATTAACTGTCACCATTCTTAGGAAACTTGGTGGCACACCATGCCAGGCTTTCTCCATGTGTCTTAATGGAAATTAAAGGTTCATTAAACAATGGATGTATTTATTTCACAGTTTTCGTGTTTATATAAAGCTATCTACCTAGGCCAAGTATCCTTAACATTCCTTCAGCTTTGTAAGCCCTGGCTTCATTTGATCATTATTTTTTTTAACAATTAAAGCTATTTAATAAGTTTGCAAAAGCTGAAAACTTTTTAAAATTCTTAATATAAAATTGCTGGGTTGTAGTTTGTTTTTAAACCATCTTCTGCAGTGATTACCAGTGATTACTACCTAGCTATCTGTTGCTGTACAGCTGTCTTGGCATATTATTTAGGAGAGATCAAAATAAGCCCGTTGTTACAAAGTTGGTGCTTCTGGGAAAAGGTACTCTGAATTTGAACAAACTTTACTAACTGAAGGGCAGCTCCAGAGTGGGGAGGTGCATTGAATACTGCTGGAAGACAGAACAGATCCACTAACTTTTTTTCTTTTCAGAAATGGAAAATAATCATTTGTGGTTTCTAGACATGTTTATTATAAAATACACCCACTTTTTTTTTTTTTTTTTTTTAATGATAAATTCCTTTTCTTTCCTGTTTTTTGAACAGCGAGAGATCCTTTGAGCATACAGCTCAATTAACCTTAACCAGTACAGAGTCTGTTCTCTATGTTCTCTCAGTAGGCATTGGGTTCCTCTAGAGGTCAATGCAGGCACTTTGTCTGATGGCAATAAATTGTTTTCTGGAAGCACTCTGCCTATTCTCTGCAGGTACAATGAATCATAGAATGGCTTGGGTTGGAAGGGACCCCAAGGATCATCAATGAAGTAGCCCTGAAAATAGTTTAACTTGTGCACCTACGCATTAAAAAAGCTAGTTAGATAAGATGACATATTTATCATCATCTTTCTTCGTATTCAAATATTTAAAATGTTAAAAACATTCCCTGTAATTTTACTGAAAATCCAGAAGACAGACTCCACCGAATGGCAACAATTTTAGTATTGAAGACGCACATTTAGATGTACACATTTAGATTTAGCTTTTGAGTGTTTCTCTGAACATTCAGTTCACACAATCCAAACCAGAGCTTCTATAGTAATGATGATTGCATAATTTGATATATAACTGTAAAATTTTCCTAGTCGTTTCTTTTTCCTTTTAGAATTCCTGCTAACAATATAAGACACACCTCTTAAAATTGAGATGTCTGAGAATGATATTTAAGGTTTTTGAATGCTAATGCAAAAAAATCTCACTTTTTGGTATTTTAATATGTTTATGGTATTTCCATCACAGAAGGAAAAAAAAGCCATCGTTTGACCAAGCAGTCAGACACTGTCGTGTTCATCTGCAAGAGACTGTAAATGACAGAGGTTCTGTGAGGGTGGAGGGTTGGTTGGTTGTTTCCAGCTCTGCCTACAATCATTATTTGAACAAAAATGCTTTCTTTTATCCATAGGATGGAATCCGTCCTCTCAGCAGCAGTCGAACTGTAGAAAGCAGCAAATCAAAGACAGAGCTGGGTGGTTCAAGAGTTAAATCTCTTCTTCCTGTACCGAGAAGTAAAGTCACCCAGCCTTCTCAGAGTACTAAAAAAAAGCAGCAGCAGTAATACAAGGCAAATAGAGGCAGATAATGACACAAAAAGAGAGATTTGGAATTTGCACAAAAAAAAAGAACAAATAGAAAAATTTTACAGTAAACCTGCCTACCATATAATTTTCTGTGTTCACATAATCTCTATTGCAAAAACCAAGCACTCAAATATGTAAATAGTTTTTATTAAAATAAACTGTTTCCCTGTAATGTAAAGTTTGTACAGGACCACAGTTTCATTTGTATGTAAGTCAGCTGGAAATTATATTGATTTAGATGTCAGAAATGGGCAGCTCTGCCACCTTCATAGATTTCTTCCTGTTACCAAAATGATTCTTGTTTAAATGATAACATTCAGGGGTATTACCACAAGATTCTGTTTGTGTATATACTGTACATAAATATATATTCTATTAAGTTCATGTGTTCAATTGCATTCAGATGAGTTGCACAATGTGTACAGTAACGGCTTAAAGCTATTGTACATGCTTTTTAAAGACATGTTTTTATCTTCACCTAATGAAAATCAATGGAATGTGGCAATAACAAAGATGATCGGAAGCGCAGATCAATTACTTTCAGCTCCAAGCCATATTAAATACTTTGATTTCCCCATCCTCTGCCTGCTGAATTGTGATTCCGTTTCCCCCAAGCTTCTCTTCATCTTAAATGTCATGACTTTATGTTACAACTTTTATCTTTTGAGAGAAGGAAAGAGATTGAGAAATTAAAATGCAATAAAAGTTATTTTTCTCAGACTCTTATTCTTTGATAAATTGAAGACAACGCGGTCATTTATTAACTTTGCTTTTATTTTTTACTATTACGAAATTTATATGCTTCATTAGTGTTTTAAGAGCATCCAAGAGATAACAGTGTTTTTCAGAGGCAGATTTTACTGAAAAGGAATTTGAGCACAAGCTTAACTGCAGTATTATCAGAGATAATGGAGTAGCGAAAACATGAGTTACTGTGTAATTGTCAGTTTCTATTGTGGACTGAAGATGTAATTGCTGTGAAATGATACTTGAGTTGCAGATATAATGAAGTCTTGTTCATTTTTTTCCACCTACTGAGGTAGAGCATTTTCCTAAGAAGGAAAGTGTCCATGAAGGGACTATTTCCCTGCTCTCCCCTTATGTAGCTACCGTCACACAGCTGTGCGTTGCGCAGAGCAGCAGCACTCCCAGCTGGATACCTCACTGGGGAGGGGGTGGAAAACATGCAGTGACCCTGAGGTCAGACTTGGTTGTCCTCCGTTGTGTTCTCAGGAGGTGGTTTGGGAACCGTGGACAGACCACGGCTGTGCGTGTCACCTCCACAGTAGTGTTTGTCTTAAGGTCATTGTGGGAGAGGAAAAAATGACGTAACTGTTTCCTAACACTTCACCTTTCTATGTAAAACAGTCATCCCAAGCTCATGTCAATAAAAGTTTTGTATGGCACATTGTCCATCTTTCTGTCTCTTAGTTTGTGTATCTGTTTTATCTCCCTAGCTGTGGCCTGGCAGGAGTTCACGTCTGTAATTATTTTCCTTGCTGTGTATTTAGGAAGCACCCTAACTGTTGTATTAACTGCTCTATTAACACTTGATTTTTTTTTTTTTTTTTTTTTTTTTTGCAACAGCACTGGTTACATCCAACTATTCAGTTGCATTATTCAAGGATGATTTCAGTAGGATCCCATTTTTTTGTATTAATTTTGGTGCTCACAAATGGGACCCTGCTTTTAATGTCAGCTGCACAGCACATGGGTCGCTGTGGAGGACCACAGGTCGGGAGGCAGCTCTCGGCAGTGAGCATCCCTAACTGTCTATATTCTGACTTGCTTCTAAGCTGGATGTGCTCTGCACTGAGGATACACCTTACAAATGCCAGCCCTCGTTTGGACGAAGAGTTTGCAGTGTGGGTGGACTGAGGCAGTGCCCTAAAACCTGGTTTTAGATGCGCTTTAAGACGATATTGTCTGTGAGGATCAAAAGTCATTTGTGCTGTACGTGGAGAGAACACCTGCAGAGGAGCGGGTGGCTTTGATCATGGCTCATTGTTTGAAAGTCAAGTCTCTGGTGCTAAATGTAGTGCTGCCTTTCAATCCTCTCGTCCTTTCTTCCCAGCCCACTGTCATAATCTCTCTCCGTCTGCCTCTGATCCCTGGGTGACTTCTGTCTGCTGTCATTCTGACTGTCTGTGCTGCCTGTGATCTTCGTTTGTCGTTGCTCAAATGATGTTTTGCAGATCTCTGAATTCCATCTGATCCCCAAACGCTCTCTTCAGGCCGTATCAGCTCTTAGGCACAAAGGCTCCATCCATTCCACAGCCCCACGGTGGGTTTTGCATTTAGGCCCCACCTCCCCATGCTCCTTACATGTGGCTCAGTCCCTTCAACCAGAGCCTGAAAGAACATCACTCTCATCCACCACTGATGGCGATAAGTCCTAAACTCTCCATCTCTCCACTTTGTCAGTCCCGAAAATAAAAGCCCTCAACATGCCTAGAGCAAAACCAAAGGGCTTGAAAACCTCTGGTTGCATTTATAAGGATTATGTTTCAAGATCTAAATCCTAGTGAATAAAATTGAAGTAATGTCATTTATCCTAAGAGCAGGAAATTGATTTTGGAGAACATGAGGGTTTATAAAGGAATCATGTCACTGTATCACACTGAATGTTGCTTAATGTGCGAGATTTTTAGGCAGCAATTAATTGTCCATTAGTGAATAATTGGACACACGGCTCCATGTGGGTTTTGGTGCTTTTCTTGTCCAGTGCTGAACAACGCTAACTCATAGGCAAGCTGTGCCCAGCTAAAAGGCCAAGTGGGCACCACACAACGGAGGAAAACGTTATGCAATAACTTTTTAGATATCTAATAGACCAGAACAAACTGTGAAGTTCTGATCTGATCTTCAGCAATCCATGCTAATTCAGAAGCAATGGCTTCAAAAGGTTTGTTCTCTCAGAGCCGCTACGTTTCAGGGAAATGTTCTCATTGTGGGCAGGGTGGAACAGGAGGGGTGCAGTGGGGCACTGTGAGCCTGGGGAGAGATGTGGATACCAAGCAGTGGATGGTGCTGGTACTGCTGGGCCACAGCAGGAGGACTGTGGAAATGGGAGACGTGGAACTCACAGAAAGATTTTGGAGATAACACAGGCAGTCCTTGAATAAAACCTACAGCTGGTAAGGCACCGGTTAAGCAACAGCGCAAGCTGAACTGCTGTTTGGGACAGCAGCCCAGAGAGACACCACTAATGGCGATGATGAAGCTGCTGTGCATGGGGATTTTGTATATGAGATGTACAAGGATGGGGGGATGTGCACATCTGAGTTTGTTTGGGCTGCTCCTGTGTGGCCGCTGCTGTCTAAGAGGCCCTTGGTGCTGAGCAAGCCATTTCTGGCTGCCCTCTCCCTCCTCTGTACTTCAGGGGAGCTGCAGATCCTTGGCAGGGCAATTTCACTCTCCTAATCATTTTGGCTTCTTCTTCGCAGGCTGCAAAACTAGATCTTCCTATTAGTGCTGGACTCAGCCTGCTCCTTGGTTTTCATTGCACACCTGCACACACACCCGTTAGCTCAGATGTGTGCTTTCAGTAACAAAGCACTATGGGAGGGGTTTGTTTTATCCTCTGTGTGTGTGTGTGAAGTAAAGCACACATGATGAGGAGAATCCACCTAAATAGTGACCAATCTGTGTTATGAAGGCCATCGTTATTGGTTCTTTTCTTCCACAGCACTGGGCTGCAGCTCCTCATGGGAGCAGTCATGCAGCTTCCCTGCACGGCATCAGGCAGAGCCCAGGAAGCTGCTCCCACTGGCATTGTCAGAGCTCCTCTGGAAAGCAACATGCTCCTCCTGACTGCCACGGGCAGCAGATGCTTCCTTCCTCCTCCTGTGGAGGAGCGCAGTGCTTGGGGCCGTGCTCCTGCACTGGAACAACCAGCCTTTTGCCTCTCCAGTCTTTCCACACTGCCTTCTGAGAGCAGAGAGGGCAGTGTCTGGGACCTGGGGGACTGCAGTGGGAGCCTGGGCCCTGCAGCAGAGGGGTCTGCAGCTACTTGGCTGGGAGTGGGATGCCACTGCCTGGGAACACTTTTTTCATTCCACATGCTCACGCCGTATCTATAAGCAGCTCCCACATACATCCCCTCTACTGCATGCTCTTGCTGGATTTGCCGTTTCCCTTCTGGAAATCATAGAATCATTAAGATTGGAAGAGACCACTAAGTTCATCCAGTCCATCCATCAGCCCCATCACCTGGGAGAAGAGGCTGACCCCCCCTCACCACAACCTCCCTTCAGGCTGTTGTAGAAAGCAATAAGGCCACCTCTGAGCCTCCTCTTCTCCAGACTGAACTATCTCAGCTGCTCCTCACAAGGCCTGTGCACTGCACCCCTCACAGCTCTGTTGCCCTTCTCTGAACACGCTCCAGGGCCTCAGTGCCTTTCTTGAAGTGAGGAGCCCAAAACTGAATGCAATATTCGAGGTACGGCCAGAAACTCTGCCTGCGCGACCCAGCGCCTGCCCTGCTGCTTCGATGTGAAAATCACACCAAGCAAAGAGCGCTGCCCGTTGGTCAGCGGGCAGGGCCGTGGATACAGATAGAGCCGGGCAGGCGGAGCGGTGCCGGCCCCGCAGCGCCCCCTGCTGGCGGGAGGCGGCGCGGTGCGGGCGCGGACGCGCGGGGCGGTGCAGGGGCGGCCCCGGGCTGTGGCGGCCGGCAAGGAGCTACTGGCGGGCTGTGCCGCTGGAGCGGCTGTTCGCGCCGGCCCGAAGCTGCCCTCGTTTGTGTGAGGGCAACGCGGCACCAAAGGCTGGCGGTAACAGAAACACCGTCCCAACACACAGCTTTTTGTACAAATATATTTTTCTTTATAGTACAGAATCACTTTTAAAATACATCATTTCCTTAACAAACGTTGGCAACAATATTAAAATAAATAACGTGTCCTAGAGAAAGTTCCGTTTCATCATAAAACCGCAAACCAGAAGAGTACAAAAATCGGTGCGAAAGTCTCTTCACCGGCTGTGCTGCGCGGGGCGCGGAGCGCGGCTCTCGGATCGCGCGCCGATCGCTCCTGCGGCCCTCCGTGCGGTACCGAGCGGAGCGGCACCGCCACGCGGCGCAGCGCAGCGCAGGCAGTGCCCGCACGCCTGGGAGGTCAGCCCGGAGCGCACGGCTCACAGCCGCGTCTCCTGCACCTCCTCCTCCGTCTCCTCCTGCAGCGCGCAGATCTGCGGCCTGGGCTTGCGCTTGCTGGAGTTGCGGCGGTGCGCGGGAAGCAGCTTGAGGCGGTCGGCGTGGCTGATGGCCTGCCGCAGGGAGCTCTTCTCGCTCAGCAGCTTCTGAATGGATTCGTACTGCCGCATCTTGTTGTCCTCGATCACCTGCAGGGACACCGCACCACTCAGATGGGCGGTGGCCGCGGGAGGTGCAGCCCGGCTGCCCCTTCCCGACCCCGCACATTCTGTTCTGACAGGGCGCAGTGCGTCCTGACTCCTCACCGCCCAGATTACACGATAATGCAATATTCAGGTGCCTTTATGGACAAAATCAAAGATTCTGACCGTTGGATATTTACTCGGAAAACCTTTTCCCCTGCACACCTTTCTATTGCTCAAGAAGTGCAGCCCTTTCTGCCCTGGCCATGGTAAAGCAGGGCAGGAGGCTGGCACTGCTGGTCTTTAAGGCCCCCCTCAAGCCAAAGCACTCTATGGCTTGTCAAATGTAACAAAACAACTGTGCAGATGAGGGAAGATGCTCACCAGGAACCGCTGGCACTCCAGGATGGCTTCCAGCCTGTGCTCAGAGAGGATCACAGTGCAGTCTGCAAATGCATGCTTCAGCGTTTTCCTGATCACCTGGGAAGTTCTGGAAGGCAAATAATCATTGGCATCCAGACTGCAACATACATCACCCACAGCCTGTAGCTGCATTTGTGGTGTGTAATCATCCAGCTGCATGCTGTGATGCTCAGCAGTGGTGCACCTCTGCTGGGGAAACACTCATCTGCTCTAATGTGAAGGTGTAACTGAACTTCTCTGACACTCCATGCAGAAATGCCACCGTCACTAACAATGCCACACTGCACTGGCATCCTTTGGACCTAATTTATGCTCTTGCTGTCTGGGCTGGAGATAAGTCAGCTTGGAGTGCTGAACTCATGGTGATAATCCCAGTCTGATGTAAGCTTTGGGGTATAGAGTTGCTCCCCTTGGGTAACAATTACAGCACCCACCATGCTGGAGCGTCTCCGTTACCTTGCACTGTGACAGTGGCACAACAGCAAGGAACAGTGAGTTACAGCACGGTGGACCAAGTGTGGCCAGCACCCTGTGGACAGCCCAGCAGCCGTCACTGCGTGTCCCTCTCCTTCCTTCACATAGCTCTGCCAAAGCAGGACAGCCAGCATGGCTGAGCTGCTGCTGACGCAGCAGAAGTGAGTTGCTGCCCTGCTGGAAGCCGGCTTGAAAAGTGTACTTCTCAGAGGTGGCACGTTTAGTGCAACCCTTTTCCCCAAGGTCTGTTCCTGCAGCTGAAATCAGGCTTAGTACCAGACCTGAGGAGTTACCAAAGGTTTCTTTAAGAGGTGCTGCCTCACTGTTTTTTGGATTTCGTATTAGAACACGTGAACAAAACGTACATGGGGTCCAGGTGAGCACTGGGCTCGTCCAGCAGCAGGATTTTAGCCTTACTGAGAACCGACCGGGCAAGGCACATCAACTGCTTGTGCCCATGGCTGAGGACACAGCCTCCATCCACAAGAACAAAATCCAGCTGGCCTGGGAACTGCTCAATCACAGACTTCAGCCCAACCTACCAGAGAGAAAAAGAAAGGAAAAATGGATGAGGCACAGTTACTGCTGATTGGGGGGGGGGGGGTATGATGACCAACACCTTTTCTTTTCTTGCCTTTTACTCCTGAACAGAAAATACAGATTGATGAAAATGAGTGTCTGTCCTACAAAGACTACAAGGCGCTGGCTGGGCGGTGTGAAAAGCTGAACCATACCATGTGCCAGGATTTACTCTGGGAAACCAAGAGTCAATGCTTTGTTTGTTTGTCACATACAATGACTTCTGGCATTTCCACCCAAACTCTCTGAGTTAGCAGAGACAGCCATGTGCTCAGAACTCGTGTCCAGAAATGATGTGTGTCACTGGTAATGTCAAGGAGAGAGATTTCTGAAAGGAAACCAGGCCTCTTTGGTTACTAGGAGGGCAAGAAGAAACAAGCAAAATTCCCGTGCTACTTTACAGCAACAGGGAAAATAACCCCGGTCACCGCGGCGTTGTGTCTATGGCTCTGAGAGCATTTCCATCTGCTCTTTGTGCTGCCTCAAAAGCACTGTGCATGTTGCTCAGCCCATGGGCATTGCGGCCACTCCTCGAGCACCAGTGGCAGAATGCTTCAGAGGGCCTTGTGGTGGGAACCTGCTTCACCAGAGCCAGAAACAAACCCAGCACAGGAGGTGGCTCTCGTTTGTTTCTGCCTGTGCCCCTCTTTGCTCTCGCTGGGAAGGGCACTGTGTTTGCACCAAAGCTTTGCAGCTTCCTCATGTCCAGTCTGACTGCTCCCTGGCATTCCCAGATAAGCATTTGTAAAACATGAGAACTGGGAAACATATGAGAGATACACTGCTCCAAAATACATTATAAAAGTGCAGTGCACCTCACAGCTCATGAAGAGCCCCCCTTGGATTTTCAAAATATGACTGTTCTGCCACTTATTTTCATTCCAAGGCAAAAAAACCAGAATTATTGCTTTGCATTTCCTTTTTACATGGAAACCATATTAAATGGTGGCATGTAGGTTATGTATAGTATTATTGAATTTCATACTTCTGTTTATAAGCAAATCAAGGTCACTGCATTGTTCCTCACTCTTTCAAATATAACTCTTGCCCTTTAATGAAACTCTGCAGCAGGTTTTTAGTTGGAGATTTGCTTTCTTCTTAAAACTGTGCGAGGTCTCTGTACATCTACAGCTCAGAAAGCTGACTGCCCGAGGAAAACCTAGCCCTCAGAATTAACACCAGTGTGACAGATTCAGGTGCTGAAATACTGGGGCAGTGGAAGTGAAACACCTGACATTTGTTCATACAGCGCCTTGCATCTGCAGCCCAGTGTAAGGGAGCTGAAAGGTGGCAATGATACTGGCAGTGCTGTCTAAGCCCTCAGCAGCCTGAGGGTCAGGGTGAAGCTGGATGCCTGCTTTCTTCCCATGCCCCACTCCTGAAGTCACGCTGACTCATTGACTCCACTGAGCCAGATTTCAGGAGCACGAGCTGTGTAAACAATCACATCACTCCTACTGAAAAGTACTAGCGGCTCTTTTTTATTTGCTTTGAGTTCTCTTGCCTATTAACTGAAAAACTCTGTGTTGTTGCATTTGGATTTGCCAAACTCCTTAGTGATAAATAGTTCAAAAAATTTTTTCTCACTGTTTACAAATAAGGATTAGCTCTTTAAAATCCTGGGGTTGGCTCTCACACACCACCATCCAAAGAAGAGCTAGAACTCACTTTATTTGAGAGGGGATATTAATCCCCTCCCCCAAGTCTCAGGGCATCAGGGAAGCACAGCACTGCTTCCCTGTCTCTTGTAGCACCAGCTAAAAAGCTGCTGTTGCTCCATTTCACCAAAAGTGTTGTGATGTACGTACTTGACAGTAAATTGTGCACTGAAAGTGGCTACTTTCCCCTTTTTCAAACAGGAAAGGAATTACATAAACCTCAGAGAGAGCAGAGACAAAAGTCAGCCTCCTGGGTGGGAACAAGGAAGCTTTCAGATTAACTCCCACGTTTGTACGCATTTTATGATACTTGAGACTTGCTATGGACAAGGAAGAGGGAAGGAGTTTATTAAGTCATCCGTGCCTTAGAAGGAGACATCTGCTTTCTAAGCTGAAGCATTCCCTCTTCTGTACCTCTTAGCTGCCTTGTGGCATTATTTACACCCGTGCAACCTATTAAACACTATCAGCACCAATAGGTGGCATCTTACACCCATAATGAGTGGTGTTTGCTCTCTAGATGGAAACAGAGCTGGAAAAATCTTTCCCCTGTTACTGGGGAATTTGAAAACAAAAATGTTGCTAAAACCTCAATGTAAAATTAGAAGAAAGAAAACCTTCGAGTTTTCCAATATCCCCTAATATTTGATTTCCATGAAGGAGGCAGCTGGCTGTGACACAAGCTGTACATGAGCCCAAATGCGATGTCAGAGAGCACTGCCTACCAGCCAGCTGTAAGCCAGACTGAGAGCTGCAACAACTGGAAAATCTTTCAATGAAAGATTCTTATAAGCTGAGTCTAAGTATTTCCTATTGCAGCAATACCAGTCTTTTATTTCTAGCACTGACATCAGACATTTCTCACTTCTCTCTGGCCTCTCAGATGTTTGCCAGTCATCTTTGCACACTTCAGTTGAAAAATCTCACGTATTTGACAAAGTATTAAAGTGACAAAAGATTACAAGACTTCTGCGTCATCAGCCCACTGCACTTCTTTTCTCTCAGGGTCATGTAGCCAAGCCAAAGAGAGCCTCACCTGTGCTCAGGCACTGCATGAAGAGCTGTACGGAAGTTTATCTTTGTGTTTCCTTATTACCCCATAAAAAATCGCCTTTGTCAAAGTTGGGGAAAAAAAGGTTTATGGCCTTCTGTTATCTTTTCTCAGCACTTTGTTTCAAAGCCTTTATATAAATTTAGCACACGGTAACCACTTGTTTTGAGTGCACTGCATTGCACTCCGGTGTAGGCACTCAGCAGAGGGAAACAAGAAACACACTGAGCAGTTTTACCTCCTCTGCAACTTTCCATATTTCCTCATCATTCCATTGCCCATAAGGATCCAAATTCTTCCGAAAAGTTCCAGAAAATATGAAGACTTTCTACAAGAAAGAAGATGTACAGGTGGATATATACAGGTGGATCACTATGTGAGACGTTGTAAATTGCAAAGCATACAGAGACAAAAAATAACCTTCTGCGGTTATCAGACAAAGCTTAGTGAAGGTTTTATACAATTTTGGAACAAGTTGTTCAAAAAAAAGAGGAGGGAGTTAATCACAGAATCACCAAATGGCCAGGGTTGGAAGGGACCTCAACGATCATCAATCTCCAACCCCCAAACCACAGGCAGGGCCACCAAGCTCCCCATTTAATACTAGACCAGGCTGCCCAGGGTCCCATCCAATCTGGCTTTGAACAACTGTAGGGATGGGGAATCCACAACCTCTCTGGGCAGCCTGTTCCAGCATCTCATCACTCTCATAGTAAAGAACTTCCCTGACATCCAACCTAAATCTTCCCACCTTCAACTTAAAAGCATTTCCCCTTGTCCTGCCATTATCTACCCTTTCAAAGAGTTGACTCCCCTCCTGTTTAGGTATTGGAAGGCTGCAGTGAGGTCACCCTGCAGTCTTCTTTTCTCCAGGATGAACAAGCCCAGCTGTCTCATCCTGTCCTCATAGGAAGGTGCTTCAGCCCCCTGATCATCAGAGTTAAGAACTGTATGTTTAGGTTTTGACTGCTGTTTTAATAAAAACTAACCCAAACTTGTCTAAAAAAATGTGAAACATTTCAACAGTTTTCAGAATGGAAAATTTTCTATATTTTAACTTTGGAAGAAGCCTTTTTAAAATCTTGTTTGACTCTTTATTGCTTGTCCCAGCCTCATCTCAGCAGAGCCCTCCTGCCCCTCTCTTGGTGCCAGCTCACAGGGACTTGGTGCAGCACAACCCAACCTCGCTGCAGCACCACCACACGCTCACACAGGAGGCTGCCCTGAGGGATGCTGCAGGCGTAATCTCTTCTTCCTGTTCTGCACCTTCCCTCTGTTGCAGAAAATGATGAAGATGTGCACTGCTCAGCACCAACAGAGCATCCTTCTAAGATTTACTACTGAATTTGTTTTGTTCATCAGTTTAGACAAGCAGCTATAAAGGAACATGCCTTAGATAAATGTGTTGTGGCTGGAAAAGCAATGACTCAGACAAAATTAAATATTTGTTTAATCTCTTTTTGCACAGGGCAGGTGCGTCAGATCGGTGGAAGTGGGGTTCTTCAAGTGACATTGAGGTTGCTACAGTTCTTATAAGATAAATGGAAGTTGTTGCTTTCTGTGTTGCTCTACACCTGCTGCTAACAGCAGGGAAACTTGCTCTCAAAGAATGCAAAGGTTGGGAAATATGACCATTTGCATGTTCTTGCCTTGTACATACAGAATGGATATCAAGAGGAAGGATTTCAGCCATTACTTCTTCTTTTGTCTTCCTAAAGAAAATATTTATTTAGAGAAGACATGTTGAAATGCCAGGGATCCGTAGCCAAATAATTTCTTGTTGAAATTAAACCAGAGCTCTGGTTGTCCAAAGCTACTGAAAGCAACAAGGGAACTGCTGGGGTGGCAGAGATTGGCTGAGAGTGTGTATGTAGTAAAATACTGTCCCAGAGCTCAGCCAGTTGGCCACAATTTCCGTCTGACCTTACCTGGGAAATTGGCATTCTTTCATCAGATTTCAGAGTGATTTATACGTGCATTTATATTCATCATCTAATTATGATTAATTAGAAGTGTGTGGCAGCTTAAAATAAATTGTTTTAATTCATTTAATTAAGAAGTGCAAGGCATTGCCAGTAACTTCTTTGGTATAAGAGGGAAGGAAGGACCTCACTCAGGAGAGCAGAAGAGAAAACCAACTGCACTCTGCTGCCATGCAGCCACTGGAGGGGCTTCCCTGATTGCTCCTCACTGCTCTGCAAGCCAGGATCCTGCAGTGCAGGCAGTGGTGTGCACAGCCAGAACTTACAGAACTACATTTGGTAGGTACCAGGGAAAGAGAAGAGCCTTTCCTTTATAACCATCATTTCTAAGAACTCCAAGTGCTTGAGTGAAGAACAGCCCTGTCCCTTCCCACGGCCCAGTTAGTTTGTGCATGTGGGACTACATATTTGCAGCAGGATTAGATTCCTGCAAGCACTGGGTGCGGTGAAAGTAATCGTTCTATGGAAGCAGGGTCAGACCTGGTTTTGTTCACACTTTGAGCACCATGCATTTAACTAATGGAGTAGGTATTTTCAGCTCTCACTGATAAAGAATAGTCAACTGAACAAACCAGTTTTAAAGAAGATTGGGCTGAATAACATTCCTGCTGAAGTGCAGCAGGGAGAGAAATAAAGGAGACCACTTTCTTCAGACACTACTGATACTTGTGATAGCTGTGCCTTTAAGAAGTAGGGCACTAAAAGCAAGCTATTCCCTGAAATACATTTTTTTTTTTTTTTTCCACAAGATAAATATTGCATTGTCCTGAATTCTGGTACTTCTCCATCCTTTTCAACACCTCCTTCCTCTGAACTCATTAGAAACCACATAGGCTTCACCTGAGTAAATATCGTGTTAGGTACGTGGGCAGGTACAGTCCACTTAGAAAGAAGGAGAAAAATAAATCTTAAATGCCAGGAATTCAAAAGGGTGGGGGGGGGGGGGGGGAAGTGACTACCATGGGCTTGCGTGTCATTTATAAATATGGAAGGAGTAGGAATAAGGAGGGTGATGGAAGGAGAACTGGGTGGCTGCGGAGACTGGAAGTAAATCTGGAACCATTTCCTTCTCTGTCAGTTGTTCGTGCTCAATCTGGAGGATAGAGAGTGTGATCACACAGCAGGTAATTTCTCAGAGCTGACAAGCACCCACAAGCAAAATGCTTAGGAACATAAATATGGCCATGTTTATGTTCTGCCCGCCCCACCTACTGTAAATCAACCCCTCTAAAGTGCTAATCCTCTTCAGTGGCTAGAGCCTCTGCACATTGGTTACAGAGTTGAGTACACCCAGTTTGTGCAGATAAGCCTGCTAAGTGATTTAAGTGTTGTGTGGAGAACCAAGACTCTGACAAACCCAAGGAAATGCATACAGAAGAGTACTGAAGAGTACAGAAGAGGCAGATAAAGAGTGAGAATATCCTGGCTGTGAGCAGCTGCTGATGAGATAGAAGACCCGTGCAGGTTCTCAGCCAGACCCATGAGCTGGCACCTCTCACTCTGCTCTTACAAACCCTTCCTTGTTCCCATCTGCCCAAGGCTGAAACATCTTCAGAAGCACAACACCAGCTGCACATACAGAGAAGTCCAATTAACAGCAACATGACCTCCATGTTGCCTCCTCCTACATACATCATGACAACAATATCAAGATGAAGGAAAATGAATTTGGTATCTGAATGTCTGAGTTCAAAGTTTTATTGTCATAAGTGTCCATTAGAAACTGTACTGACATTAAAACATTTACAGTCAACAGTAAGAGCACGTGAGTAACGAAGACCCTTTGCAAATTTCTTTGCAACCGTTTCTGTAAGATTCAAAGTTGTGTTAAGATGCAAAAACTTCTGCCTCCCATAAAGCTCACTGAGAAGCACGAGGGCTGTGTTCCCAGCAGCACTGAATGCATGATGCAGAAAACAACAGATATACTGCCCTGAATGAGCATGTTTCTATTGACCTCCACCAGTGTCCTGTGCATGGGCATGGGGCAGGAGATGCTCCCACTATGATGATACTGACATGTCAGCTCATAGCTGAGCTTCTCAGCAGGATGCATTGCAAAGGAGTGACATGGGAGGGTACAAAACAGCCATTCTGGTGCCACCTCCAAGGGTGAGCTGTCCTGGAGAGTCTGAGGCAACGGAACAGTGCTGAGATGGACAGACAGACAGGTAGATATCATGAACAAAGACAGATGGCTACTGCAAAATGAACCAGGAAGAGAAGTTGCCAAACATTAACTTCTTCAGGGAAATAAGGGAGGCAAAGGGATTTGATAGTTTTCTTTTTGTCAGCTGGCAATCACACAAACTGTAGTAGTCCTGTTCTCCATACTAAGCTTGATTTTAACTCTACATGGAGTTAAATGCTGTGAGATCTGTCATCTGCGGATGATTAAATGTCTAAATATGAGCGGAACAGCACGCAAGGCTCAAGGAAACACCCGCTGTGGGGGGGGACACCTTATGGATCTCAGGATTCCTCAGTTGTTTTAATGGGAAGCTGGCTCCAGATCTCCCATTATCCCTTCATAGCCAAACTTCTAAAGGCTTCTTCTTCAGTCTTACTCAATTAGTTATTTCAGTACATACTCTGCTTGAGGACCTGCATGCAAAAGAGCTTCAATGTGCAGAAATCAGGTGCAAGACACCTTTCTTCTCCAAACACCCTCGAAACATGCTAGGGAAAGTCTTGCAGATGAAACCTCAGAAAGAACTGCCCAGAATGAAAAGCTGTTGGGCTACAATTATGCTTCAAGCAGCCTGTTATCACTGAGCTACCGATTTCCATGAGAATTACAAACATCCTGTAGGAGCACTACTGTGGTCGAGGCTGTGCTTAACCAACGCCAGCCTTTGATGAGGTGCAGGAAGGAACTTCCTTGTGGGCGCTCCAGGAAACTTGCTTGATGTGATTTACCAGCTCATGCACCGACAGCTGCATCTGATACACAGAAAGGAGCAGATAGATCTCCTCCTTTGCTGTGGCTCAGTGAGATTTGTGAGTGCCCCTCGGGCTGTTCCAGCACCACCCACCTGGAGCACACTGCAGTACATGCCGGTGGGACATTGCAGGTGCTACACAGCCACCTATTAATGACACTCCTATTAAAGAATAATTTTGTGTCCTTTAAACTGCAAAATTTGGGGATAGGGAAAAGAAGGGCAATGCTGAAAAATTTTCCTAAGGAAGCATGCCTCAAGTTAAACTAGCTCCATTCCCTCACTGTTAGTGAAGCCTCTCTCGTGTGACTGTGCGCATCCACATGTTGTTATAGGCCCACCTCCCAGGAAAGGCAAGGAGACTTTTATTTTACATTCTGAAGCTGCAGGTGAATGGCGGAGAACAAAAGGCTCTCTTTGTTCTGCTGGGAAAGGCTGGGTGGCATGTGTAATTTCTCTTCTCTGAAGAGAATACTGGTGAAAACTTTATTTCATTCTGCATATGGGAAATTCTGAGGCATAAATGTGCAGCTCTTTGGCAAGTGTTTTGGACAGAAACTGCAAAGTGAAGCAAGCAGATAGATTGTCAACTCTAGTGATTTCCAGAGAATGAGGAGCTGGGATTTTTTAGTACTCTTCAACAAATTTTATAACATACTTCTCCAAACTAAAGCAACACCATACATGCAATCTGTGCCCATCTTGACACAGCTGTATTTGCAATCTCTGACACAGCTACCTTGACCCAAAGGAGTTACTTTTTTCCTTGCTTGCAACTAAAAGTCATGCTGACAGTATTGAACCAGCAGTAACAAATAGAAGTTTACAGGACTAGACATACATGAAAGAGTTGCAAAGCTGAGAGAAAGGGTGACAGATCAGCTGTCACAGGGCAGCATGCCAGGCAAGCCCTGGCTGCCAGCAGAGCTCAGCCAGGAGGTGAATCTGAGCCGCAAACTCCCTGCAGCACTCCTGGCTCCCATAGGTTGGGTGTGTAAATTGACAGTGAAAGAAAAGGCTGCTCCAGTAAGGTCAAAGTGCTTAAAATTGCTGTCTTTGAGGGAACTGTTGCACTCGCAGCAAGTTTGCAAACTCACTGAGCTGTGTGGTGCAGCTGACATGTTGGAAGTGAAAGGTTGCCATATAGATGGACCTTGACAGGCTTGAAATGTGGGCAATGCAAACATGCAGGTCAACCTGGCCAAGTGCAAGGTCTTGCACGTGGGTCTGGTAATCCCAAACATCAATACAGGCTGAGAGATGAGTGGATTGAGAGCAGCCCTGTGGAGAAAAAGTTGGTGCACTGGTGACTAAAATGCTCAACGTGAGCATTTAATGTGTGCTTGCAGCCCAGAAAGCCAGCAGCATTAAAAAAGAGTGACCAGCTGCTCAAGGGAGGTGATTGTTCCCCTCTATTATGCTGCCTTGAGGCCCTACCTGGAGCACTGCATTCAGCTGTGGGGTCCCTACCAAATGAAGAATACGGATCTATTAGAGCAGATCCAGAGGAGGGCCACAAAGGTGCTCAGAAGGATGAAGCTCCTCTCCAATGAAGACACGCTGGGGGAGTTGGGATTATTCAGCCTGGAGAATAAAAGTCTTGAGAGAGACCTTATAGTGACCTTTCTGTACCTAAAGAGGGCACACAAGAAAGCTGGAGAGGCACTTTCTAACACAGAATCACAGAATGAGAGTAGTAAGGAGCAGGAATAGGTCGCTCAGAGATGCTGTGGATGCCCCACCCCTAGAAGTGTTCAAGGGCAGGTTGAGCAACTTGGTCTAGAGGAAGGTGTCCCTGCCCAAGTTGGGGATCAGTTAATGATTGAGTAGTTCTGCTACTGACCTATCAAAGAAAAAAGGCAAACTATTGTTTTCACAACCTAACCATAATACGTGATGTAAGGTTTTAGAAAACAGGAGGTGAGAACATCAATGACTGTATTTTTTTTCTTTAGATGGCACTATCTTGTTTTGAATCAACATGTCATCCATTTCAGAGGCAGAGAGATAAGGCAACTACAAACACTTTTGTTTGAGGGTACTGCACCTTCTCATTTTTATAAGAGCTCTTGTGTGAGTGACATAGAAATACTCAAAATGTAGACTACTGCAAATTATCACATTCATTCATCTAACTATCCTCTTCACAAATTCTGTGCATTTTTTCTGTTTCTTAGCATAAAACAACTAACTTTCAGCTTAAGTGTAACTATGTGCATATTAATATACAATCAAAAAAAAAAAAAAGAAGGCCCTTTGCTGCCTCTAAAACATTCTCATTACCTGAGGAATCACTCCGAAGGCCTTCCTCCATTGCTGCAAGCTGACTGTGTTCCAGGAGATGCCATCAATCTGGATATCCCCTTCTGTATTCAGCAGTCTTAAAAATGCAAAAAGTAAAGTGCTTTTTCCTGAGCCAGTTCTTCCTAAAAGGCCCACCTGCAATGCAAATTAATAAAAGCAAGCACTTAATATCGCTCGTATATTAACCACAGACTAAGGCAGCAGCATTTAGAGATCTTAATAGTGGAGAGCAATCCAAACTGATTTCAGTGGAACAGCTGTTCAGTGGTAGGTTGTTCATTTGTAAGTGATAAAAGTCTACAGCAAGGGTTGATTGTTAGTGTAAACCTTCAGAATCAACGAAGGTAGATCCATTAGTCTATACTTATCTGAAGAGCAGAAATTTCCTTATATATTATTTCATATTTTGTAACCACCACCCAAAGCTGAGACACTGCCTTTTTCCACAGCTGAATTTTACACCGCTAATGCTGAACTGTCTGAGCATGGGCTGCATTTGAACAATGACAGTATAAATGTGAAGGTGATGAGGTGACATGAGGACCATTCCTGCTGTCTGACATCCTTTCCATTACAGTGCCTAAGGCAAAACAGGACAAGCAAAGGTCTGTGATGGGAGTTCTCCCCTTTCCTGCTTGTTTTTCTCTTGCTTCACTATGAGGCAGAAACAAATCTCTTTGGTTTAAGGAACGCACTCCAATTCTGGAAACGCTACCTCTGCATACATGGTTCATCACTGAAATTGGGTAAAATTTCTAAATCATAGTCATTGTAAAAGGGATCTTTGTTTTAACTGTTTTGCCTCAGAAGTGTACAGTGCAAAAGTATCTTTCATTTCCATTACTCCATTGCTTCAAAGAATTATCCAGGAAGTAAATCAAGCAGACTACAGAAGCACCCACACCTCACAGTGCAGAAATCACAGATTGCCTCTCCTCCAAAGGCACAGCTGTTTCAAGATGATGCTACTGGAAGTCTGAACCCTATTATCGAAATTGCAGTGCCTTCAAACTTAGAATTGAAACATGTAAACCAGTGTAGATCTATCAACTCTGGCAGACAGGTGCTGTTCAAAGTAGGACCTACGAGCTGCCTCATGGCAAGGCAAGGCATTGTTGCTGAACCTGTTTTCTCATCTAAGTGACAGAGTTAAAATTGGCTCTTCATCCATACAGCTTCAGCTCAGGAATCTTTGCATGAACTTCAAGCAAAGTGTTCAACATCTGCCTAAGTGCTGCCCTGAAAATAAAGTTATCTCTTGAATGTAAATCCAAACACGCATGAAGATGAGTTACATGTTTGTAAGCCTTTTAAAGAATAGAGCTGCTTATCGTTTGCTCTCTAATAATTTGGCACAGCCCACAGCACTCATGGAACGTCCCTCTGAGCGCCGAGCCGCTGGTGCGTTACCCTTGGCACGCTGGCCAGTATTCTTTCATGGCCCGTTCCACTGGGTCAGTCTGCCCCTAGCATTTGCACACTTCTCTGTCCATAGGAGGAGGAGGCCAACTTCAAGCACAGGAAAAGGATGTGAAGAACTACTGCAGAAATATTTTAGCTGTGTGTTATTCTCCTCGTGGTCTGGAAAGCTCTTCATCGTGCTTCACCAAGGTACTAACAGCTTCAAGATTTCTAGGATAAGTAAGCCAAATTTCCTTACTATTTTTCATAGCTAATAATACTAGATATAAGCACTTTTTAATAAGAGGCAGAAGACATTTCTGTCATTCAGGTGATTTAGATGATTATTTTGTTCTGCAATAATTTCATGTTTCTATCTACAAAAACTTACCGAGTCAATAAATAGTTTTATAATGACACTTCCACAGTAAAGCATGATAGAAATCAGACCAAACACAACAAAACAGTGTCTCACCGTCTGCCCTGGACTGATTGAGAAGGAAATGTTTTCTAAGACAGCAGTTCCTCCTTCAGTGTATCTGGCTGTAAGGTTGGTCACAGTCATTTGTCCCCCCGATGGCCAGCTCTTCTTGTCCTTCACGTGCCTGTTCTCAATTATAAGGGCATCTGAAAACTGGTTATTCTTCTGTGGCTTAATGCTTTTCATCTCCTCTGTTGGCATGTCAATAAATTTAAATATTCGGCTGACAGACCGCATCTAGGAATCAAAACAAACATTATTCTAATTGTACTGAGCTACCAAAGCAAACAAAATCAAATTATTACTAATTTCTATCCAGTGAATCTCCTTTCTATGTATAGTGCTGTATAATTTGGAAAGGTAAGGTACTTTTTTTACAGAGCTGTAGATTATTTTTCTCTCGTACGATGCTAACATTGGCCAAACATCTAATTCCCCTTCCTTTATTTTAAAATGAGCACAGTAGCTGTCTTCACCTTTATAATGTATAGCAAAAACAGCAGATGAGCTGTACATCTGAAATCACCAATCATGTAAGAAATCTTGGAGTCTCCAGCTCCTTCCTCCCGTTTGGGTTTGCTCTACCTGAAAACTGAATTTCCTTGAATAATGATTAATCTTCAAAGATAAGCAGAATGCATGGAATTTGAATAGGTCAAGGATCAGATAATAAAAAGTTAATTCATCTCCTTTGCTAGAACTTCACTGGACAGATGGTCATAAAACATATTTTTGAGTCTATGGACAATTTTGGTTTGGGGCATTCGTAAATTCTAAGTTCTGAAGTTTTTTTTCCTCAACTGCTTTCCCCTTTAACTTATGGTGGGCCATCTTAGATCCAGTCACCCTTTATTCTCCAAGCCTAAAGAAAATCCAGGTTTAAGCCTCTTTCTGAACATATGTTCTCCTTCCCCAGACATCCCAGTTCAAATTAATCTTTCCTGTCTGAGCAGAACTTATACAGCATTTTGCACGACATTTACAGGAACACTGTACAAATGTGCTGATACTTTCCTATCTATTTTAGGAATATCTTGATTAACACATCTTAAGATTATATATATTCTTTTCTTCACACTCACATCTTACAGTCACCCTGTAACCAAGCAGTGGCTGGCCAAGCTTTCCTTCACTTTAGACATTTCTAATTGAAGAGATCCTTACTTACAAGAGAGGTTATTATTAGCAGTTCCTAAGTTTAAGCCTTTGCACTTTGTTGACTGAAATCTGTTTCATATTTGTCACCTGAGGTCACCTAATACCTTTAACTCTTAGTGTTCTTCATGTTGACACTGCTCTTCAGCTCTGTGCCTTTGGCAGTTTTCTTCAACACATCTTTTTGTTGTTATTGTTGAGAGTATTAGAAAAAGATTAAAACAAGCTCAGTCACAAACCTAATCTTTGTTGAGTATCCTCCCTATAGCTCAATACCTACGGCTTAATGCCGTTTCCTTTCTATCCAACTCATTAACTAGTTTACAGTTCTTGCAATAATCCTGATCTCGTTCATTTACATCACTTCTGAAACAGAGCCATAGCCAGTGTATTCCTGAAGACAGATTATTACTACATTACTCTTGTCCAGAAAATAAATCATCAAACACAATTATCAAGTTATTCTAACACATCCTAATTTCAGCACATCTGAGTTTATTCCCTCTGTGAGCTTTGTATCTTCAGTTGCATCTTCAGCATAGTTTCTAAACACTGCTACCATCGGACTAACAAACTGATGGTGGGATCAGTGATTTCTGATCTGTCTTTCTCAACTGGACAAAACATTTGTTTCTTGGTCACATGCCACCACTGCCACACTGGTGGATTCATTCAAAGCCATGGTTACTGATGGCCAAATTTTCAGACAGTTCTTTCTGAACTCTGGAGTGGGATGCCCAGTCCCATCCAGCCTGAGTGTATTGGTATGTGCTATTCCTGCCCAATTTTACAGATTTAACTGAAATGCCAAATTGCAGAACCCAATCATATCACTCTTAAATGATATTAAAGAAACATCTTTGTATATCCTTGACCTTATTTAAACTGTTTTTGCATTCATTCAGTAAACTCATGCTACTTCTATTATCATTGCTTCCTCCTCTTCTCTCCAGATTGAAATATCCAATTCAGTGGATTTTCCATGCAGGAGCAAATATAAAATGCATGAAAATACTGGGAAAATTGCTGACCTCTCTCAGCATCCTGAAACAAAACTGTGACAGAACTTTTGAAAACTGTGCTAGTATGCCAGCCTATTGATTGCAATTTTCGTGTCAACTATTGTGCAAGATGGAAAGGCATAGCCATCATTATGTTCACATATGAATGTAGTCTCATTTTGATCATACAAACAGGAAGACCTTGGATGAGACAGGCCATTTTATTCTTTCTGACTGCATTTAGTAAGCCCCAGTAATGAACACCATGCATTCACGTCAATGGGTGTTAGTATCTTTTTTTTTAATTCCCAGAAATTTTATATTTTTAGAAATATTGCATCTGCAGAAATATCAGAGCTTCTTTCCTGGCTTCTTGGCAATGAAATTCTGTGCAAAAAAGGGAATCCCTGTAACTGCCCATGACATCCTAGCATTACACATCAGCTAAAATCTGCTAGGTAGCCATCTGGCTAAAGAGTCTTGCCTTATAAAATTTAATCTCTATAATCCAGCTCCCCTGACAAATTTATCACTCACTTCACATGTGAAGATATTTTAGACAGCTTAGTACTTTAAATCAATTGAAAAGATGCTTTCCTGGTTCTGTAATTTGCATTACGATTTAGATCTGGGCAGAATACAGCATAAATGTCAGTAACATTTTACAATGATATCCATTCTTCCTTTTGGAGACTGAAATCTTCTGTCATTCATAATGACAGGCATAGTTAGGTGACAGAAAGTTTCTTATCTGTTATTCCCATCAGCAATTTAATTGCTGTATTCACATTCTCCAACTAATGCTTTAGAATGAAGGAGTATATTTACTACTTTCAGCTAAAAATGTCTGGAGCAAAATACACTATTTTTAGCCTCGCCTAATTGCATTTTACTGGGATTTTAATAACATTACAAAACCTTTAATTTACTTTCTCATTAATATCACTTAAACTATTCCTAATGTGGGATGAGAATTCATAATATTATTAAGTAATATATACTTCCAGAATGTGGAAGAGGTCGTTTTTGTTTTTGTTTTCACAAGCAATCTAATACAACTAATTCTATAAGGCTCTGTATTCTTCTGCTATAAGAGGGCAGTTCCTTTCTCCAAAGCAGGCACGTATAATCTGCAACAACAGCGCTGTGTGACACCATCTCCTCAAATACACGCTCTCTGGAAACCACAGCGTGCAACTGAGAGATACCACAGGAGGTCAGTCCAGTGGCTCAAGTCGGAAAAAAAAGGTCCTGTGCAGTTTGTCACTGCAAAAACTAACTTGGTGCAGGCAGGCCATATGTTAATTGTGAGGTTTCTTACCTTTTGCTGACACGTTTTGGAGGCACTTAGAGGTAATCAAACTCATATGTGGGTTTTGGTGTGTTCTGTCTGACAGCAAGTTGAACACAAGTCAGCAATGTGCCCCGGCAGCCTGAAGGGCCAACTGCACCCTGTGGTGCACCAGCCCCAGCATGGCACTGAGCGAGGGCAGGGGTTGTGCTCTGCTCTGTGCTGTGCGGCCTCACCTCCTGCACCGGGAACAGATTTGGGTGCCACAGTACAAGGACATACAGCTATTAGACCAAAGGAGGGCTAGGAAGATGAGGAAGGGTCTAGTGGGAAAGACATGGGGAGCAGCTTAATAATTCTCTGTTATTCAAGGAAGGGCCTATAGGGGGGCAGAGGCCCCTGTGTTTGCTCAGCGCAGAGCAGAGGAGCTGAGGGGAGGCCTGATGGCAGCTGCAGCTCCTCACAGGGAGCGGAGGGCAGCGCTGAGCTCTGCTCTGTGTGACAGCGACCCGGCCCGAGGGAACGGCATGGAGCTGTGCCAGGGGAGGTGGGAAACATTCTTCATCAGAGGCTGGTGGGCAGTGGAACAGGCTGCCCAGGGCAGTGGCACGGCACCGAGCTGCCGGAGTTGAGGAAGGGTTTGGACAGCGCTCTCAGACACGGGGTTTGACTTTGGGCAGTGCTGTGTGTGCCCCTGGGGCTGAAGCTGATGACCCTTGTGGGTCCCTTCCAGCTGGGGATGTTCTGTGATTCACATACTCCTATTCCAGATTGCAAAAACGAAATACTTAGTTCGCACTTGTACTGATTTTTTTTTTTGTTTGCTCTGGTTTTTTTTTTAGATTTTGTGAATCTCCGTATGACTGCAGCTCATTTTGAGAACTGCTGTTCTGATGTGGATTATACAGTCAAGAAGCGACTAAAGTTTCACGAGATTAAATAAGAGTTCTCAAGTTTTCTCAAGACCATACTAATATCATTTTCCAGTTAAGAATTACCAGCTGGATGGGTTAAGAGAGAACTAGCATGGAAAAATGAAAGTATGAAAACCAGCCATAAAATAAGCATTATTTTTAACAATCCTATTTTTTTTTCTTTGGTCTTCTTCTTTACCATGTACCACTTTAATTCCTCAGCACCAGTGATGTATAGGATGGAGCACAGTGTAGTGTAGAAAGTACATTCTTAATATCTCTTTGGGAATTCTTTTTTATCTCCTTACATAAATAATCTTGGCAATAATGAAAGCATGACAATTTCTTGCTCCCTGATGAAAGAAATTGTCCTTCCCAGTTTTAGCACTGCTGTTGCAGGATACACATCAGCGAAGGAGAAGGTTCGTGAACATTAAAACTTTCCACTGGGACTAGCCAATGCTTATCTGCAAAGGCAACACTTACTGGAAAACTTATTTTTGTATTTCCTTATTGAGGAAAAAATTAAAAATATTGCAAGACTGTCTGGAGGGCTAAGAAAAAGACTGAAAACAAGCTAAAGGGGTATTAGCAGAAATGATCAAAGTGAGGAGATAAATCTAGTCTAGCTGCTAGCTTTAAATGAAACAATGGGTAGCTGTCAGAGTGACCACATATGTTTAAAAGAAAAAAAAAGAAAGAAAAAAAGAAACACCAGAGCAGATAAAGTATCAGGACTGTAGAAAATGCAGTGCCAAAACCATCATGGGGTATTAAAAGACAATGGAGATTTTTCAGTTAGAGACAAATAAAGATGAACAGAAGTCCCTCCAAAGACGAGAATACTTCTGCATGTAAAAACAGAAATCCAACCTAGATTCTCAGATTGCTTGAAAACATACGCCAACATCACAGCAGCTCAAGAAGGCAGCTATGTGGAATAAAGTCAAATTAGCCACCTACTTATCTGTTTGGTCAGTATTTCTTCTGGTGCCTTTTTGTCTTTGTCATATTATCCTGTTTACCTGTTTTCCTTCTTCCTGTCGTTTTGCTTGTACCTATTTCACTCATGTCTCATATCTCACATATCTTGTTAAAGAATTCAGCACAAGTTTAGTGTCATGTACTAATTGCAGCAGCTGTGCCTTTAGCCATGGGCTTCAATCACTTGCAGAAAACACCAATTTATCTGACAACCAAAGACCACCACCTAGAACTGTGTACACTCAGGCACACTTGTGTGCTGCCTTGTAAGCATGGATGTCACGGCAGCTCACAAAAGAGCATAAGTGATCTCACTCAGAGCAGTGTGTGTGTACTGGTAACTGAGACACACAGAGATGTGTCAGTTCTCACCAATCTGATGCAACTGGGAGCTTTTGAGAGAAATATAACCAAAAGAGAACACTAAACCAGGCACACATGCAAGCCCTCGCAGGACATCCTTAACCAAATAACTGTAAAGAGGAAAGCGTCAAATGTGGAAAAGGGTAGGAAATAATATATCTGAATTACCCAATGAAGCCATTTTATTGCCTTGAGACCATGAAGCTATTGTTATTTGTTTGTGCACAGAAGCAGCTTTTCAATGTCAGGAAACCATTCTGCCAGCAATATCTATGAGCTTGGCAGCTGGGATACTTAAACATCCATGGGATGGGGGAGGGCAGCAAACCATTACCAAAACAAGACCACAAGATCTATCTACAAACGGATGCACCTTCAGAAAACTGTCATTAATACAGTGCTCCAATATACTAGTTTGTCTTAATACAGAGAAAAGAACTCACAAACATGTAAGGCAATTTGTTCTTTTTCAGGGGAAAGGGAGTTACTTTGTAGTTACTACTAATAGATGACAGCTTAGCATCAATGTATTTTAAAAAGGGGAAGTTCTTTATTAAAACACTGGTGTGTCCAGCACCCTCTCAATACTATACCAAGATTTTTTCTGCTCTTGTGTGAAGCATCTTCAATTTGCACTAAGCAGTATGAATGAACATGGCTCTCACAGACTGTGATATTTCAGTGATTACATCATGCCACATAAGGCTAAAAGTGAGCTTACACAAGAGAGTTCATCGAATGTTCAGTGCCATGCCTTACCAATAGGATGTTTTACTTTGTATCGGTCACAGCACTGCAGTCTGGCTTGCCTCGCAGTTTTGGCAAACAAGCCCTTGCACAAACTGCTTGCCCTTCAAGGCAGCCTGTACTAACAACTGAAGAAAGAATTATCATAAAACAATTGGTGGATAGGGAAAAAATGTGTCCCTGAATGGCAGTCAGCTTTCTGGACTATCACCAATTGTATGTGTCAACAAGAGATTAGATTTTGTGAGTGGCTAATTCCCAGTTTTGGGGCTCTTAAGGATTTCCTTCAGGATGAGGGTGGTTGAATCACTTATTTAAAAAATAAATCTGCTCCATTTTTTAAAAACAATTCATTTCAGCTAATCAGGATCTAATTGTCGCCTGTGAAAGTTATTTGTTTTCCAGAGCTTGAAGGCTTGGCTTGAGAAGATACTTTAGGATTCAGAGAGAGTATGACTGGATGCAAAGGACTTTTTATCTTAGATTTTTTTTTTTTTAATAGATGTAATTAGGATTTATATGGAGTTTGCCACAAGAATTCTGTCTAAAATCAATCCCAGAATTCCTTAATTGTGAGAGAGAATTGACTGTTACATGATGAAAACCACCATAACAAATGTATTCTTTTATGAGTTTCCTGTCTGCTTCTCAACAAATAGGTGATGATAAGATAATCCTGTGAAATGTTCTCTCTTAAAGCTTAAAGTCAGTCTCAATTAATGAAGTAACTACACAAATTAATGAGATCAGCAAAGCCTTATTTCAGAAGTTATTCTAAGTAAAACCAGAAAAAGACCACCAGTTAAGTCTAGGAATGATTTTTAAATTGCTTCCATTTTGCATGAAAGCAGCTCAGCCTCATCCATTGAAATCTGCTGTGCAAAGCCTTTAAGTGGACCAAGATTTGATTAGGTATATAACCATAACAAAGCAACTCCAAGTCTTTCAGATGCTTTCCCATAACTGCTATGCAATCTGAATCCTCAAGAGCAAGCATTTGCTGTTCCCTTTTCTCATCCAGGAGAATTTCTGACCATGAAAAAACTCAGTGCTGTCCCAAAGCCAGGAGGTTGCTGTGAAAAGTGAAAGGAAAATTTTTTCACTTCTGATTGCTACACAGGTCTGATAATAACTCAGTGAGCACCTATAATCAACAAAGAAAAGCAAGTTCTCTAAACAAACAAACCACAGCAGAGCACACTTTATGCTTACCAAGCTGTCCACATCTATGCTTGAGTTTACTGCCCACTGCAATGTTCCCATGATGTTCATGGCTAATGTAAGAATAATGCCAACTCTACCTGGTCCATCACCTGCAAAGGGAAAAAGATGTAATGTATATGAAAATATATGGCCAACAAAGTTCACAAAATGAATATATATTTCATACATTGCATAGAAGATCTATATAACATGTTAAAATACATATTCAAATTCAAATTCTCTCTTTTTTTTTCATGGAAAAAAAAACATGGATTTGTTGGTTATACAAGAGGATTGACAGTTCAGTCATCAATTGAACTCCTGGTTCTGCCAGTGAATGCACTAAAAACCCTGATCTTGATTTGCAATTAAATCTTGGTATCATAGAATCATAGAATCACAGAATCAGAGAACGGCTTGGGTTGGAAGGGATCCCAGGGATCATCAAGCTCCAATTCCCCCGCCACAGCCAGGGCCATCCAGCTTCAGATCTGGTACTGTATGTATGATCAAGAAAAGTATGATCAGCTATGAAACTCAGATAGTGTTAGAATAAAAAACTTCATTCTTAAAGTCACTGAATTCTTGCTCATCAGCTGTCATAACACTGATCCTGGACAAAAATTCAATGTAAAACAGGGGAGAGGGGAGTATAATGCCTGAGAATGAAAATCAAAAAAAATGTAATTGAGAGCACAGTGAATTAGAAACTCTTTTAAAAGATATTTGTAGCTAAACTTGCAGAATTTTTCCACAAAGCTGAATTATTCAGTTTTCATTGGGATCTTTCAGCTCGTACTCTGCTTGTCAGAGACTGGCTATGCCTGGCCCAGCTTCCAGGTAGAACAGTAAGGTACGTAGTGTTTCTCCTGTGTGTACTCTGTTTACTAGGAGTGGTGAGCCATTTTGGAGGTGATTTTTAATGGAATTTGGAAAAATTCACACCAGGAAATGGATCAATATGTGGGAACTGGAAAACTGAATGAATGCCTTTGCTAGTGATGCAGCTTTAAGAGGTCATTAAATCTTTCCATTTTCACTCAGCTATTTGTAAAATGAGAGGAATATTAACTCAATTTACTAAAAAACTTCAAGCTATATAGCTAATAATCACCATCCAAGCTTTTCAGTACATTCACATGGTTATCTTTATGTGGTTTAGAAGCCACCAGATTACTTTTGCAGCAGTTAGGGTCAAGAAAAGAAAGTTGTGGCCCCTCAGATAATCTATTTTCAAACTAATCCCTTCAGTGAGCCTTCTACAATAGCAGACAACTGTGGTATAACTTCTATTTTAAGTAAAACACAATTTCTACTCTCTGACATACTTCAATCAGTGACTGCAATGTATGCTGAACTGTGCAGTGTTTACTGTCATCAGAAGTGTCCACAGATGAGCTGTTAAACAGAGGCAAAACCTGCATTTCAGTATTCCAGCAAAGTTACTGTACCTGTGGTTATGATAGAGATGAATGCCACTGCACTGAAAAAGACAACAAAAATCATTTCTATCCTCATCTGAAACCAGCGCAGAGTTGACAGGTAGAGGAACCAGTTTGCTGTGTGTAGGTTCAGAGCTTTGTGAAACAGGGTTTCAAAATACGGCTGCCGCCCAAAGGCTCTCAGCGTCCACAGTCCTTTTAAGCTTGTAACAAGATGTGTGAATATTGGACTCCGAGCTGTAAAGTGTTTAAATTACAAACATCATAAACACTCATAAGAAAATACTTTTCATATTACACAAATCCACAGCCCTGTGTCTGACTCCTAGCAGTGTAACTACTGTCATTGGTTTAATTTATCTATGCTGTTGGCACACATGGTTGAAGTAATCCTAGCAGAGGATACGCAACAGTGTTTGCATGATTGGGTTGAAGTTCCATTCAGTGTCTTGCCAGCAAGTGACCACATTAATTCCTCATAGTCAGCATACTGCTTGGAGAAATGCCTGGTCAGCTGCAAGACGTCACAAGAGAAAGAAGGCTCCTCCCCAGCCAAAATTAATTCCTACAATTCTGACCACTCCGTCATGTAAGTTTGGGTGGGTTTGTTTAGCACAGCTAGAGTACTTAAATGCTCTGGATTCCACTCTCCTGTCATGGTGTTAATTGTAAGGAAACCTTGAATTACACAAAAAATGGAGTGCCAGTGCTAAACCCCTCTAAATATGAAACAAATTGGAATTTATATCTGAGCAAATTTA
Source organism: Lagopus leucura (assembly GCF_019238085.1). Taxonomy (NCBI): domain Eukaryota; kingdom Metazoa; phylum Chordata; class Aves; order Galliformes; family Phasianidae; genus Lagopus; species Lagopus leucura. The sequence goes on from NW_024962265.1 coordinate 23,256,173, forward strand.
AAGTTATGCATGAGTAAAAGGCAAGATGATTCACAACGGACTGAGGATTGTCAGATCCTGCCAATTTTTTGTAAAGGACCACAGTCCTGATCTGTAAACCCACACTTCAGAATCAGTTTTTCCATTTTAATTGGGAATATGTTAGTCTGATAATAGGGGAGAGGAAGAAATTTAGTCAAATAACTTATTCAGAACAAACAACTACTTGCACTCGTCAAAGAAAGGTATGGAGATTCTAAAGTTTTCTTATAAAGAAACAACTTTGTGAGGCACATACTAAATCTGATCACAATTTTTCAAGTTAAGTTTACTTTGAAGAAAATTGTATTTCAAGACTTTATTTGTTTTCAGCTGCAGTGGTGTTAAAGCCCAGCTTTAAATAGGTCTTCTCCATTGTTCTTTGGCAGCAGAGCACTCAGTACTGGCTGGATCAGTAACAGCAGTGCTTTTAAGGAGATAAGTGTTCTACTCCCAGAGACAACGGCATCTTATAAGAGAAAAGGCAAAGAGGTGACAGGGTGAATCACTTCTCAATTGATTTGTGCTGGATTTAGTAGTCTACCAATTTTGTTGCTCATACCTTCAGATTCCAGTTGTTTCAGCTGCTGAGAAGTGTGGAGGAAGTATGCCCTTAACACAATAAAGGCTGCTATCACAGGCACTGATGCCAGGAAGATGTAGGGTTGTAATATTGAGACTACTGTTATAGCGCCAATCACAATCAGTATTAACTGTAGAATGAAAGAAAAATACTATTGATATAGTAAACTTGTCATTTTATAGACTAGAGATTGGTGATGAATTTCCTTCCCACAGCAACTACGCATTGTTTTGATAACCATAAAAAGCTAACTTAAGTAGTACTTGCAGCTGAGAACAAGCCTTTATGAAAAGATCATGAATAACTGAGACCAGATCCACACCTATAAGAATGTCTGCCTTTCCTAATACATGGAAGAAATGTTTTCTGTGGTAGAGACAGTACTGCAAACTTCTAAATTATGAAGTCAAACATATACACACAAAAACAGTAGCTATGCACTCACTCCAGCTAAAACAATGATACTTGCTGTACCTGCAATCATCTTTGAAACCTACTGATTCTGACTCTGTCCTGTCTGGGCTAGGTGTGCTAGGCTATCAGAAGCTGAGTGCCACTCTCCTGCAGATTCTGGGCCAATCAGTTTTCCAAGGGTCAGAAAAAATGGGAAATGGTACATCATAAATTGTGCAAGGGACTATAACCTACATATGAACCTAGTGATTGTAGTCATCTAATCAGAAGACAGGAGATGAGTTGTAAAAGGACTTACGGTATGAAAAGTTAGTTTCAGGAAGTTAAAAAAAAAAAAAAGTTTTGAGGTGACAGATGGGAAAAATCATTCAAATTAGTCTATTTAAATCTACCAGAGACTACTACCATTCTCCTGAGACCTCATCCTCAGTATCTCCAGACAGATTTGCTTAAGTCAAGTCAATCTTTACTCTAGAAGCACCTTAAGCCCTTGGGCTGTTTCTGTCCCATATCTGAATCAATGAAACACAAATACATCCATGTATGCAGAATAGCAAAACTCTACTTCATATCAGGGTGTTACCTTTCACACTTAACTACTTCAGCTTGCAAACTTATCAGCAGAAGGCAACTACAAATGTACAATTTCAACAGAATGACAATCACGTTGAAACATCACTGTAATTGACCAGCTCACAGAATCACAGGATGGCTGAGGTTGGCAGGGAACCCTGGGTCCATATGGTCCAACCCCTGCCCAAGCAAGGACATCCAGAGCAAGGTGCCAGGACCACATCCAGGCAGCTTTTAAAGATCTCTAAGGAGGAAACTGTACAGGCTCTGGGCAACCTGTGTCAGTTCTCAACTGAGAGCCAACCACACAGCACAGAAGTGCTTCCTGTTGCTCAGACAGAACTTCCTGTGTTCCAGGTTATGCCCATTATCTCAAGAAAGAAATAGTTGGAAAACAGAGCTAATTTCACATTTAGAAGTTACTTGCAGTTCCTGTGTTAGCTATTAAATCTGTGTGGTTTTGAGGAATGGTTTGGATTTCCAGTATTCCAAGTCTGATGCCTTTCACAGTCAGACTAACATTAAGTGTTCAACACAGGCTTCTTACCCTATGTTTTCATCAGAAATACAATCAGTGAATGCCATTATCAAAGTTTATGAATAAAAATTAATGGATGTACTAGTTAAAGATGTCTTTCATTACTTTACCCCTTTCTATTAAAAGAATGCTGACACACGTTGGCTTGTATAGCACTGGTCTGTAGAAACACAAGAATGAATTTGTGTTTATTCATTTTTTCAAACTGCAGAATTTAGCCCCTTTTCTTTATTTTACTATTAAGAAAATGAGTTATTTAAATGACACCTGCCAAATTATACAGGTCTTAGGTTACTTGAGATCATAGAGTAACACAGTGGCTGTTCTAATTCCCATTTCCATTATTCACTTAAATTTTGCAAGGACCATGATCATACCACACAGTTCTACCGCAGGTCCAACACCTATTTCTAAAAAGCTGAATATAAAAAATTAGTGTTCTCTCGCAGGTTCAAAAAACAAAACAAATGTAAAAACAAACAGACAATACTACTTTCTCCAAAATGTCAATAGTGAAAATCAACACACAGGCTGGCTACATTGGTATATGCTCAGGGAATGCCAGCAGAGAATTAATGAAGATCAATTAAAAGCCACAGGACTGTGCTGCAGTGACCTCAGATTATGAGCTTTTAGGGCTGGGATGGAGGCCAGAACAGGAGACTTACTCCAGTGCTTCCTGTATGCCTTCATTTTAACAAACACAAGTGATAAAGACTTCATCCAGGGTTCAAAGTGGTGATGACTGCAACAACCAATTCAGTTAACCAATGGCAGTTCAATATTTTGAGAAAATGTGGTTAAGACCATAAGTATAAATGTCTAGTGAGTTCACTGTGATCTCATGACTGAGATAATATTATATCTTCGGGACTAGCAATATATGCTAGCAGCATCTCATGCAAAGGATTTCAGAAAATGGTGCTGCCACTGTAAGTACTGGTGGAAGACTGACATAGGCATTTAAACTTGTTTAAAGCTACTGCAGTCATTAACTGGCTGTAATTCATACTCTGACAGATGGCCGCCAGAGAAAACATCACAGACGGTATCTCTTGCCATTGATGTAAAATTTATTAGGCCATAGGTATCTGGAGTTGATTTGGGAAGGCGGTCAGACTCTTTTAACTGTCAAGCAGTTAAAAGTCAAAAGGACAAGAGGCACAAATTCAAATAGACAAAATTCCATTTAAACACGAGAAAGACCTTTTTCACTGTGGGGACAAACACTGGAACATGCTGCTCAAAGAACGTGTGGAGTTTCCACCCTTGAGAGTATCCAAAATCCTGTAGATGACCCTGCTTTGAACAGAAGGTTTGAAGAGATCCTAGTGTTTGACTGTCCTCTATGGACTAGGTCCACAGATTTATTCTAAATTCAACCATCCTTTGACTCTGTGATAACCGACGTATAGAGTCACAATTTCTGTATGTCTTTCAGATGAATCTGACATTGTTTATACGCAGTGTCCATGGAAGTCGGAAACTGCCAAACAATTCAAAAGCTGCAGAGGATGAACAGAAATGTCTTGTAAGGAAAAGGCTGGTAAAAAGTGTCAGTGGGTAGATTTAATGATCTTCTACAGAAAAAAAAAAAATGGAAAGACAGGGCAACTGGCCATACATGTCCAGGAGCCTCTACACCTGAAACTCAGGAGAAAGAGATGTACCAATAGGTATTACAAGTTAGCTTCAGAAAGGCATCAGAACAGAAAAGCTACAGGTAGAGATTATTTTCTTTAACCTTGAAATATGAAAAACTGGTCAGCTTCTTGTATAGAGTTTGACATAGAATTTGATGGACTAACAAAATTCAGCTTGGAATAACTCCTCCATGGCAGATCCAAAATGTCAGAAACAAACAAAAAAAAAACACACCAGAAAAGATAGTAGTAAATACTATTCACACTGAAGATGACATCAGCAATGGATAATAAAAAAGAGAATGGTTTAATGCCCACGTTTACTCATTCAGCAAAGATTCAGGACTTCAGCAGCGCACAAAGTAACGCTGCTATTTTCTTGAACTTAAGGTGGAGCTGCACTTGCCTCCCTAAGGCAAAGTTACAAATTACTAATAAACAAGGAAAGGGGACTTGGTTTTAACCAGATCATCATGTAAGAACTGCAAATCAGAGCAAATTCACAGATGGAGTGTGTCAACAGTATGCTGGGACACTACTGACGTGAGCTGGGATCCATACAGAGCCACAGTTGGGATGAGGAACAAGGAAAGGCAGCCCCTCTAAGAAGCACTGGAATTGTCTCTGTCTCTATATTTCTTCAGTGTTCTCTTCAGTGTGAATGTACTGGAGGTTATTCAAAGCTCATCAAGATCTGGCAATGTGTGGAGTTTCCCAGCAGCTACAATGGCACCAAGCATTGCCATTAAAAATAAAATAAAATTCTGCAGTTCTACAACTCTCGTAAAATCCCTCCAAAGAATTCCTAACCCCAAAACCTGTCTTTCATAACAAGTAGTTAACAAGGGCATCACAGTCTATATTCATCTTGATCCAAAATAACTGAAAGGAACCTAGAAATGTATCTTACACCTTTGAAGGTGAATGTGGACTTGTACCGAAGGAGACTGCAGGGCAAAAATGTTTCTGTGCCCAAGTACTCGAAAGAAGTTTGCACAAAGAGTGTAAGTAGACCTACGGCAAGAACTCAAAAACAAAAGCAGTGGTCGACTTACAAGATAAGCAGCTATGTGAACAGACTGAAAGAAAGAGACTGTTGGGATTTAATTCCTGTTAGTTTTTCACATTACATAATTTCTTTACTTGATGTACAACTGAAACTTTACAATGCCAGAAGACATCAAAAATTGAGAACTTCTATTCTACAAACCTGAAAGAGATCAAATACTGTCAGTGGAAGTAAATCATCCAGTATCGCTGTATCTTTAGAGAATCTGTTGAGTATACCACCTGTGGATTAAGAATAAATGAATAAATAAAGCATTTTAACACCCTCCCCACAAAATGCTACATGTATTACTTTTACAAAACAAACAAACAAAACAGTTTTTTTTTTTCTTTTTTTCTAAACACAAAATGCTAAAGATAAGTACAAGATGTATTGTACTACAAGCAATTCCATTACAGCTTAATGGAGCCACATCATGAAAAAAAAAATGATTCTACAATTTCTGATTCAGGTCTTGGAATCTTAGACAAAAAAATGTAATTAAAACAAACTAACATGTAAAACAGGACAGAAACCCAGACACTTGCCATAAAGTCTGCACCTTTTATGCATCAGGCTTATGCTGATACACGGATAATTTGTACGTCAGTGTTTTTATTAGTTTGTATACCAGTTTCTTAGCTTCTGAGCAGAAATACCATGTTAACCACAAAATAACAACAGAACTAAGAATATAATGGGAAAATGAAGGAAGATCCTATATTACATTGTCATTTACCAATGCTTCCTGTACTCCAGCATGTATCAGTTAAGTAGGGTATGGGAAAGGAATTTCACATTCAGCAGCAAACAGAACTTGTTGCACCAGTTATGTAATGAACTCTGCATCAACTTCTGAGCCAAATTTGAATATGAATACCATTGTTCACACCAACTGATGTTTTATGCCATTTCAGTAGGACTGCTCATGAAATAAAGCACTATTTATCATCCATATCTGATTCCTTGTCACTCACCACGTATCTTTAGACTGTATCTTTTCTATTACAGTTTTAGACAAAGGCTATTCATTAGAACCTCTTCTGGTTTTATTGCCTCAAACTTCTAACAATGAATTTTCTCATTCTATGCCAACTTAAAAGGTGTTATTTCAGAATCAGAATTGACAACTGAAATATGTCATACTTAAAGTAAGTGCAACCATTAGAAGATTCACAAATCACTTTACATAGCAAACTTTTATCATTCAGCTTGATTGACAATTTAAATGGAAAGCAGCAGTATCCTTTAGCAGAATAAAACCTGTTTAATTAAAATAAAACCGATACGAGTCAATCAGTCTCGATCCAAGTTACCTGCTTTCAAAGAGTTGAATGTTGACATAGGTGCATAAAGAACTGCATGCACCATCTTTTGATGAAGAGTCTTAGATACTGTTATCAGTGTATGCACAAGGGGCAAGCCTCTGAAAACTCCCATGGCAAGCAGGGTATCTGCAACTCCCACATAAATATAAATCATGTAGTAGGAGCTGGTGTTGGTGATGATCACTGGAGGGTTGTCACTGGTAGCATTTTCTGGTTGTGTCTCATTTATTTTTGCAGCTGTACTGTGTGATATAAATAAAAAATAAATGCATTATCAGAAATCGCAAGTTTCTTTTTAATTTCTCTACTAAATAAATAGCACTGCAACGTTCATTTCTTTTAAAACTAAGTCAATGATCAGTTACATAGTTTAACTGTCATTTACTATTATTATCCTATGAAATATCCTATCCTATATGAATTATCCTATCCTATGAAATAAAATCATGGAATCATACACCAGCTTGAGTTAGAAAGGACCTCAAAGATCATCTACTTCCAAGCCCCTTGCCATGAGCAGGGCTGCCAGCCACTAGGTCAGACTGCCCAGGAACTCATCAATCCTGCCCTTGAACACCTCCAGGGACAGGGCATCTACAGATTCCGTGGGCAGCCTGTTCCAGTGCCTCACCACCCTCTGAATGAAGAATTTCTTTCTAACCTAAACCTTCCCTCTTTCAGTTTAAAGCCATTCCCCCTTGACCTGTCACTATCTGCACTGAAAGTCGGTCTCACTCTTGTTTATATGCTCCTTTCAAGTATGGGAAGATTGCAGTGAGATCTTCCCAGAACCTTCTCTTCTCCAGGCTGAACAGTCCCAACTCCCTCAACGTTTCCTCATAGGAGAGGTGCTCCAGCCCTCTGATCATCTTTGTGGCCCTCCTCTGGACCCACACCATCACATATATCATGATCTACCTCAAGTGCCAGTAAGACAAAGTCCGTGTGTGTTCAGGGGCCAAGGCAATATATGCCATATTCTTTTCTTCACATATCTTTGGAGATGCTCGCATCTATCAGCATTTGTAGTAATTTCTAAAATATGTTTTTGTTTTTACAAAGATAAAATTTAATCCAAAACCTTAGTGACCTAGGCTAAGAGGAGACCAAAATTCCCCCCCAAATCACACATTAATTACCACATTTCCTATGCTCGAACATACAGACTTAGTTCTACAGGACTAAAATAAGAAGCAAAAGCAATGACACATGAAAAGCCATACTGCTGCTCAGCATGTTTTAACCCTCATCTGCTGGACCCTGAAAGACAACAGTGAACAACAACATATTCAGAAATAAGCCCACACATCTTTAGAGTGAGCTGACTGAGGAAATGTCTTTTGTCACTGCTGTGCATTCAGTAACAAGACACAAACCATACAAATGCTAGCACTTAGAGAAGGACAAGTGTAAGGTACCACCTCCATCTATGAATCACTTTACTGAACTTAAGCTAGAGCCTATTATATGGACTTCTGGCAGAATGTATTAATTATGTATAACAAAAATCAATGTAAAGTATTCTTCAGTCCTTCAATAAATAATCAGAATTACTTACTTTTGAAGAAATAATAACAGAAAAAGAGAAGCAGCCACCTGTGACCAGAGAAAACAGTTAATTTTTTGCCTTGTCTCATTATGATCTTCTCATTTACTTTTTTTTTTTTGTTGTTCTATAATTGTTTGTAGAGAGAGCATTGTAAATCTATGGAAATCAAACTTCCTTGAAGCAAAACCTTGTCAGATCAGCTTCTCCTTCCACAGAAACCATTTAGTGCATCCCACTAGCAAAGCTACATTTAGACTTTTATTACAATCAGGCACTCAAGTTCTTTAATATTCTTGTATTATTTTTTACCATAATATTAACAAAGGCTTGTTAATGCACTCTGAATGACAAGGGATATTCAGTGTATGCTTTAACATATTTTAAGTTTCAAAATCTAATATTTCGTGATGGCTCTTTAAAAAAAAAAAAAAGAAAGAAAAGAAAAGAAAACAGGTCTCTTTCCCAATATATTCAAAGGCAATAATTCACAACCTTTAACATTTTTACTCTTGCATTACTGTTCTTTCCAGGTGACACCTACCTTTGATATATCTATTTGTCTGATCTTGTTTGGCTGCTAGCTTTACATACTTCACCACAAAATCTACTTTAGCATATTTTAAGATACGGAATTCAACTCTATTTATTGTGCCCAATGGAAGCTTTCTCTATAACAAATGTTGTCTGTTCTCTGAGTCAGTGGAGAACTTCATGTAGGTCACTCCATTTCACTCTGTCTCTTTTTCTACTTATGATTTCTTGTCTATCTAAATGTACATAGGCCACTCTGAAAATAATGCCTCCTATTTATTTCCATGGAAACTACAACAAAGAGCAGAATGATACCATTTGATAGAGCAAATTCTCAGCTACAAAACACAACTTTTCAATATAGTCACCACCAATAACTACGCCTTTTCACCAGCAATGAACAAGAGCTCATAAAGATCTGCAAGGTCATCCAGACTGTGGCCTGTCTTTGTTGCTGTCACTGCTGCTGAAATGCATCACCCACCATCTCACTGTGGTAACAACCACTCTTTGATCCACATAAGCATGCAGCAAGAGTCAGCAGATGTCAATGGGTGCCATGTTTCTGCATGGAGGAATCCCATGACACACTTCTGCTTCATACACACTTCCATGTCAGACAGCACTTGTCAGATTGCCCCTCTGCTGCCATCAGTTAAACGGCAACAAAATGTAGCACAATACTGGTGGGAAGACAGTGCATGTTAATTGTTAATTGCATGTACTGCAAAAGAATACAAAACTTTTCTAAATGTTTCCATGCATAACTGCTCTTCCTCTAGTTCGCTAACTTTGGTCTCTGCGTCCTACATCTAGGAAATTTGCTTTGAGCCGCTCAAGTGAGCTACACACACACAAATACACACTCCACAAGTGTGGAAAGAAAGTACAGCCGATGGCTGACTTATGGTGTTCTCCGTGAACCCACCTTGGGATCTGTAATATGAAGTAATCCATTCTAAATCTAAAATAGCATATCTAGCATTTTCATAGTAGTCCCATCCAGTTCTGAAGGCTGTTAAAATTCCACTTTCGATTTACTTGTCACCTTTCTCTCAGTTCAATATTTCAGTGTTTAGCACTAGACTTTCTTCACCACCTATGGCCAGAAGGGCAACTGCAGGCCACATACTCAACTTGCACGGTATTTCATCTCATACACAGAGCCTTAATAGAGGCTACATAGTTTATGCTATATCTGAATATCTCCCAGCCCATTAATTTATCAATAGGATTTTATTTAAGCAATAGTTACACTGGGGACTTTAACTATGATGGATAGATATTCATAGTCATAAGATTTGTTCTCAGTTAGAAGAAGAGGCTTTTGAATTATTTAAAAAGTTTTTCGTCTAATTTAAAAAGCAAAAACCTGTGATCAGTGTTGGAAATATATGCTGAATATAGAGGCAAACACCTCAAAGTTAAAATTTCCTTTTCTCCTACAAATCACATTTAACTTTGCTGCTGTATGTTTATAATGCTACTTTCCACACCAGGAAAATAGAACTTACATAATGAGAACAGCTACACATTAAAATGCTCAATTTTGTTGTTGGAAGTGGTTTAGAAATGCGGGATCTCAAACAAGACCCAAGCTCCAGACACAAAGTCATCGGTTCCAGAAGAACTAATTCAGTCATCCAGAATGCAACATTACTATAAATTCAGCCATTATCACTCATGTCCTTCTCCAGGTTTCATGATACTAAAAGAAGGTCAAATGTCAACTTAGAATTGTTAAAAACCCTTCGCTGGCACAACCAGTCAAAAAGCAATCCTATATTCCTAGTGGATTTTTCTTTTTTTCTTCCTGTGCTGAAAAATGTCAAGGGAAAAGGGAGCTATATTTTATAAGTTGGCATATCAATACAGTCCCATTAATCACAGCCTTTTCTCTGAAATCTGTTTCATACCTTAGAAAAAACTCTCAATTTAGGATATTAATTGTAAAAGAGGATACTAGAAGTTTATGTAGATACGTTAAAAGCCTTTCCTAAGCAGAGAAAAGCCAAAAAGCAGAAAACATCCACAAAAGGTAAAATAATGATCAGGCATGTGATCAGGCAGAAGTTCTTCAGCACATGTTCTGACAGTGTTTTCACTGTACTTGGAAAAAAGTCTTCTCTGCACACTGTGGGAAAATCCCACCTGTCTTTAAATGCCATCAAAGGCCTTCAGCTTTCTGTATTATTATCCTTTCTTCCTTCACTGGGAGAAAAACTAATAACACATTATTAAAAGCAACTCTCCAGGACTGATATGTGTGCACTTGTTAAATTCACAAGGCTCTGTAAAGATTTCTTTTCATAGAAAACGGGAATTGATTCACCTGCGAAAAAGAGACAAGCTCAGGACAACGGTTTATGTAACAGAAGTAACAGTGATAATCTGAGTTCTGCCATGTACTAATCATTACCTTCAGTGAGCAATGTTCAACTAAAAGGTAGAGAAATTATATTTAAAAAATAATCATTTTAACGGCAGTTGCCGCTGGTCGATACACGCATCAACTAATGTCTTGATCCTTCATCCCTTTATACTTCTATCACAAACTACATAATTTGAAGAAACATCGTTTGCAGGAAAATGAAACTGGGAACAGATTTTCTTACCTCAAATAAGAAGATAGTCACACATAAAATCAGTACAAAAATCAAGCTTTTGTGGATGGTAATGTATCTGAAATAAGTATTCCACGTGGTAACAGTACCCAAGCCTTCAGCATCATCAGCAAAGCATTCCTGACAGAGAATTGATAAGACCATAGTTACAATGACAATAGTACCTATTTGTGAAAATTTCTGACACACGAATGCTGTCATTCATTCTGCTAACTCACATGAAAGCTGTCATTCTTTCTGCTGACTCCAAATAATTGAACTGTAGCATTCACACTACAGGCTGAGAGAGTTGGGGTTGTTTAGCCCAAGGAAGAGAAGGCTCCAGAGGGACCTCATAGTGGCATTCCAGTACCTAATGGGGGACTACAGGCAAGATGGGGAGGGACTTTTTATCATGGAATGCAGTGATAGGACAAGGGAGAGCAGCTTTAAAGTAAAGGAGGAATTATTTAGATTAGACATCAGGAAGAAATTCTGCACTGTGAGAGTGGTGAGGCTCTGGCATGGATTGCCCAGCTGTGGATGCCCTCTCCCTGGAGGTGTTCAAGGCTAAGTTGGATGGGGCCCTGTGCAACCTGATCTAGTGGAAAGTTGGGCAAGCCTGCATCCATGGATGGAGGTTGGAAGTAAATGATCTTTAAGGATCTTTAAGCTACACAAACTAGATGATCTTTAAGTTTTCCAACCCAAATCATTCTATGATTTGATTCAAATTGCCTGATAATGGCCAGGTGAGGAAGATACTGGGTGATCAAATTATCTTCATTCCAACATCACAGTTTAGGGATAATTTGAAATGTTCAGATAACACTGAAAGAAACAACAAAGATTTTTTTTCCAGTACTTCAGAAAGTCGGGTAATAGTTAATCAACAGCAATTTTCTTTCAGTGTATATTGGAATGTAGACTACTAATATGCTGTTAAAGTGAAATCATAGATATATTAAGGGATTTTTGTTCTGCTCAAAACAATAAAGCAAAAGAAAAAATGGACAGTGCTTCAGCAAATTAAGAGTTTCAACGTTTCTTCCGGACTTTTTTCCACAAAGTAAACTACTACAGAAAATTTTTCTATCCTATCAAAAACAATTTTAAAGAAAAATGGAGGGGGGGCAGGAGGAAGGGGGCAGGGGAAACCTTGGAAAGAAAAGTGTTTCATCACGTAATATTGTTAATTATAAGAAAAAGAAAGGAATTTTGCTCCAGTTGTTGGTGTAAAACTCAACCTTGATTGACCATGATTTCCAGCACACCCATAAAAACAGAGTAAAACAGCTTACTTGTCTGTTCATTATTTGTACCAGAATATAAGCTAGGCAGTTTGACAAGAAATATTTTCAAGAATTTCAAGATAGTATTTGACTTTAAAAAAATATTGATAGATATTGAAGAAAAGACATTCCGCAGGAAATATTGTAGAGTGTATAGTCAAGTAGAAATGGGCATAGGAGTATATTGCTCAAATTATCACCATATCAAAAAGGATGAAGTAAATCAACACGCACCTTCAAATCCTCTTCATTAATTTCATCAGTGATGTCCAAGATGCTGTCTCGAGACAAGCGCCTAGTGTAGATATCTATCTCAGAGGACAGGTTTGTCTGAGGCACCATAGACATTTTCCGAAACGTTGTACTTCCCTTTTTGGAGGTGTGTGGGCCTTGGTTCACGGAGGTGCCTGTCATCAGGCTTAACACAGACTGCCTCCTCCGAGATTGCAGCATGTGGTCAGAGTTTAACATGTTACTTCGAGGTAGTCCCACATCTCCCTGTTCCAGGTCAGGTACCAGTGAGATCCTCCTTTCTGGTGAGTCAACGTGGCCATCTTCCAGTCCATTGACCTGTGTCCCATTCTTCTGTATTATCGATAACTTCCTGCCCGCATTAAGTGGGTTAACAATTACAGAGTTCTTCCTTTTGTCATTAAAATCTGATGTTTGTTTAAAAGATTGCTTCTTTATTTCATTTCGTGATCCCATGCTTTCTCCTTCAAAGGAAAATCGTCGCAGAGTCTCAGTTATAATTGAATTTCTTCTCTCTGCACTGAATTGATCAAAAGAATCAAATCCCATCAGCTCCGAGCTGAAGTCTGGCCTTTGGCCCTGAAGTTCAGAAAATGTTCCATAGAAATAGCAGCTCCCCTCATGTAAGATTAATATTTTGTCAGCAATCTTCAAATGTTCCAGTTTTGAAGTAACTAAGATCCTAGTTTTATTGGCCATCAACTTGCACACACAACTATAAAAAACGAAAGTTAAAAATTAGATTTCTTATTTTCATAATTAGACATTGCTTTTATCTCCTCCATTTTCAATCCTCAGCTACTTCCCTCCAAGTATGTACAGTCTTGGGTGCTCCCTCAAACTACGAGGAAGTGGTAAGGCTTGTGTGAAGGTAAGGTAAGGAATGTGTGAAGGATGAGCATTTTTAGAGCAGAAGCCAAAGGAGGGGGAAAAATAAATCGTTTTCAGATCAATCCAAAAATTACAGCTCAACATGAAAATGAAATATTTCTTCTCATTTTAGAGTTACTTAGATTTATTAGCTCAGTTCCAAAGCTTCAAATTTGGTAACTGCAAATTTCATGGATGGCAGTGCGTCCCCAGTGTTTTGAGCTACTCTAAGAGGACAAGTCAGAAGTCTACATGTTCGGCCAACATTCTCCTGTTCAGTGGGCACTTTCAGGTGACCACTCTTTCAGCAATTAAAATTTCTTTCTAAAAAAAAAAAAATATTGCCAAAATGTGTACTGACATAGTAGATACAAATTTTAAACGGAGAGCCCTTCTGGTAGACAGATGCACCTGACATGAAGTGTTACAACCTGGGATTAACAGATTACAGCAGGTTCAATATGGCCCAGGCCTGCTATACACAATATCCCATCCTAATGCTAACACAAAATGTTTACTCACAAAAATTCTATAAAACAACATTCCCCAAAGGTATTATTTTAATCACTTCTGTATTTTTGTACTGTTCTTAAATTCTATAACAATTAGAGGGCGATTTCTGTTACTGGTTTTACACTAAGTCATTTGATGAAATTCTTAAGTACAGCATTTCAAAACATACAGTACCTCTCAAATATTTCTTTTTCTGTAAAAATGTCTAAATATCCAAAAGGAGAATCCATGAGATACAAATCAGCGTCTTTGTACACTGCTCTGAGCAGAGAGAACAGAAACGAAATTAACTTTCACAACTCTTACAAATTCACATAAACATAACTTAAAATGACTGCCTTTATATTTCTAACTCAAAAACGTTTCTACAGTATAAATACAGAGTTAGAGTTCAACATTTAATCTGCTTATAAGTCACTTTTCAGTTAGGGCTGTCCTTGCTGCAGACTATGTTAAGTACTAAATAAATCTTCCACTAATTTCTGTACAAAGGAAGAAATAAAGATGCTTTTTACAGAGGCTTCTCCACAGATGTTTTTAAAGCCCGGATTTGACAGTCCCTCTGGGTGTACAGTGAACATTTTAATTGGAATTTAGAATCCCCTGTAATGCCTTCTGATGCCTGAGGAAATATTACATCTATGTAAATAAGTGCCTAAAAAGACTTGCATGTGATAATTTTGGTAATTTGAGATAAATGGTGAGCCAGGACAAGTGTGTTAGCAAGCCATAAGATTGCAAGCATTACCTTAAACAGGACTGTACAATATTTTGAGATCAGGATGTGAAAAATCATTTGTGGCATTAGGCTCTCAAGCTACATATGTCTGGACATGGGTCAGTGATACTTAAATCTGTGGTTAAGAGGGGTTTTGTAAATCAGTTTCAACAGAAGTTCAAAAAAAACCCTTGCTTTCCTCTGTCAGTTTGAAAATCATGATGTGATATGAATCAGGGTATAATTAGTAAAGAAAATTTGGACAACTTCATTTCAGTACTTTTTAAAGTACTTTTCAATCGTGTTTTAAAATAATGATGTTAAACAATGTGAAAATATTTAACCACCAGGAGAAATGATACTATATTATGTTAATAAACCAAGCAACTCTATCAAAAAATCTCTGTCATGATTGATTTAAATGGCCATACGTTATGTTATGATGAAGTGGCTGCACAATAACAAAAAGCTCGCGCTGTTCTTGGCACTTTCATCAGTGAAACATCTGCAGTTTGTTTGATGGAATAACAGTTGCACTCAGATTATGGCTGTAATTTGTATGGTGGACTGACTAGCTGTATAGGACTGACTTCAAAGTGCTGGGCCAGTGAGCACAGTGTGTTTCCTTCCAGGGGCTTTTCGTTTGCCCTGTCGCAACAGCAGCACTGGCTGTACTGTTAGAAAGCAGAACTCAGGCAAGCTGCATCTGCTCCTCAGGAAGAATCACTGATGGCACCTACAGAAGGGACTCTGATTTAATATGACTGCAAGAAGTACACCAGATAGATGCATGCAGCCAGTCCAAGCAAATAATGTCCAGGTTATCTGCAGTGAAGGAGGGTATGACTCAGGGCTATAATCCTACATTTTCTTCTCTGGCTTCCACAGACCTTCATCTGCAACCCAAGGACCTGCACACCTTCATGTATGTTGAGTTTAGATTAGAGCACAACCAAAATTTAAAGCAGATAAACTATTGCCTTTCAACATGTAACTGTTTATGAAATAATTATTATACAGCTGGCAATAAAAACATAAATTCCATTATATGACACTCCAGTAAATGAGCTGTGACCATCTGAAAAACAACAGACATGATTACTCAGTGAATCTGAGAAATATTTTGAGTGAAGTTTGTATGAAAATCGAAGTGGGTTTTGGTTAGGGTTCTTCTTTCCCTGTTTTTTGGTGTTCTCTGGAAACTTTGCCCACTTCTCTCTTGTCTTTCTGTATGAAACAGAAGCAGCGATATCCCTTTTCCTCTCTTACAAATGCATTATGGATATCCTCAATGAAAGGCTTCCTATTTTAATGAATCTTCTAGCCTTAAACAGGCATGCACATCTTTCACGGGATGCCACTGTGGACCACTATAATGAGATTTTACTTCTACCAAGCATTTTTGAGCCACTCAGCACAGAAACCAACAGGACCATTTACACATTACAGCTATCATCCCTGGATTTTTGATGATAGCTAAGCAATCCAGCTGAAACATACAGCTAATCTACATGAAAAACATGCTGCTCTTCAAAATTATCTCCTGACTTTGGAAAGCCCAAGAGACAGGGCTAGGCCATTACCCATTGGTGCAAGCTAACCATTGTTTTCCACTTATTTTTTGTATGACACAAAAATTCCTAAACTAGTAACACATTGAAACATGGCAGGTTTTTTTTCAGTTTTGTTATCTGCAGGCAGAGAGTATGTCATTAGTCTGTGTATGGACTGCTTTGTCTAAGTATCACAGCAGGCAAAGATCCCAGCATGCTGCTTTATCTGTGTATGTGTATCGCAAGTGTTTCTTTGATACTCAGAGAACTACACGTGAAGTTCTGAATCTCCCAGTGCATCTTGTGTCAGGAGGAGAACACTCATCTTCAGCCAAGCCATAGCATGCATCTGGCGTGACATTTTTAAAATGCAATGAATAGATGTACAGATGCATCACAAATGAAATTGCAGAGCAAATCTCAGATTTCTGATAGCAAAACGAAGCTCCTGCCTGGGGTATAGCTACATATTCGGTCTTAGCCCACATGTACTTATGTGTTCAGTCATAACATTTCCCCTGTATGTAAAACATAGAAATAGCAAAATGCTCACCTTGCTAGTGAGATTCGTGCTCGCTGGCCTCCACTCAGAATGATTCCACCTTCTCCCAGCACTGTATAATCTTTGTCTGGGAACTTCAAAATGTCCTGTTAACAAATTTTTTTAAGAATCTGACATGGATTTTCCATATTCAAAGCACTCAAGCTACAGAACAAATGGAGGCACGATATGCAATACTGCACAGAGAGGTTAGACAGAAGTTGTAAAAAAATAAAAAAGTCTCCCACACAATTATTTCTTCACATGTTCGTGTAATCAGAAATGGTGATTAAACAGAGCATCATTCTATCTCAGAGAACAATCTCAAGCTGTAAGGTTTCAAGAACAAATATTTGAATTGCTGGATTGCTATAAAAACAAAGAATATACTTTCATATAAAATTGATTCAAGATGTTAATTGTTAGTTTCCTCTATAATAACGATGATAAATGCTCTTGCTACCACAGGTGGAAAAGCAAAAATCAAAGTCTAGATCTGAATTTTTCAGACCTCAGAGAAGGCATTTTCATAAAAACAAGGCTTGGATAAAATTCTCAGCAGAGAATGACAGGAACACAGGCTTGCAAATAGTGTAGGAACCAAGCTCCACCACTTGGCATGTAACTTACTTGTGGCTGTGCTAGAAATGAATATTTTGCCAGTGAAGAAAACAGAGAATACCATTTTGTTCACATGTAAGACAGAAAGAGGCACCAGTAGAGATCCCTGTGCCTCACTGGCAGAGGTGGACAGGAGACTTTTGAGTAGTTGCATTTAGCACAGATCCCTGCAAACCACAACAATTCATGGAAG
Organism: Lagopus leucura; assembly: GCF_019238085.1. NCBI lineage: Eukaryota > Metazoa > Chordata > Aves > Galliformes > Phasianidae > Lagopus > Lagopus leucura. The sequence continues at coordinate 23,273,554 of NW_024962265.1, forward strand.
CACAGATGTGGAGAAGTGCTTATGTGCGCTAACACTGTCTAGCTTATCTAAGTTTACGGTTGCTCTTATAAAAAATATTAACTTGCCTGTAAACCTTATCCAGCCTATGTCCTTAAGCTATTTCAGTAACACTGACGCCACTGTGAGTCATAGAACCATAGAATTATAGAATCTGCTGAGTTGGAAAAGATCCACAAGGAACCTCAAGTACAACTCCTACCTCCACACAGAACCACCCAAAAATCAGACCCTATGTCTGAAAGCGTTGTCCAAATGCTCTACAGCTCCAGCAGCTTGTGACCACGACCACTGCCTGTTCTGGTGTCTGACCACTCTCTGGTGAAGAACCTTTTCCTGATATCCAACTGACCCTGCCCTGATGCAGCTCCACAACATTCCGTACGTCAGGGAATTCTGCTCAGAAACACAGGCTCGACTACCTCAGGTTCCCAGCCACTTGCTGGCAGTGCCCTGGGCAGACTGGGCTTCCAGCAGTAGGACTGCAAGGCAGCCTTCCCAGCACGCAGCTGGAAGCCCCAAGACAGCCAGATGCTCCCTACACCAGCACTGCCCACCCAGCAGCACAGCACTGCTGCACAGCTGCTCCCACACAACTGCAGCAATTCAAGGCATTCAGAACCATTCGTTCACCTGCACACAGCCACTCCATTCATAGTAAGGGCATGAACATGTCCCACATGGCCTACCACTGCTGCTGGAAAAAGCTGTGCTCTTCCAGTGCTTCCTGTTGAGGAACATCCCACATTAGAGTCAGAACCACGAGTCAGGCAAAGGAGGGCTTGCTACCTTTCCTTAGGCAAAACACTGGAAGACAAATTTGAAGCGTTTTTCAAGGCATTACTATTTATGAAATCAGAAAGCAGATGCCTGGCACTTTTCAGTGAAAGAAACAAGCTTGAATTATTCTGGAAGCGACCAAAATCTTTGGCCAGCCAGAGAACATAACTTCTGCTACTAAAACAGTGGCAGAGAGGATATGGAATTAAAAAGATGGAGGAAAAAGATAAGCTCTTCCCTATGGCACTGTCAGAACACCTTTTATCTCGTCTGTCCCCAGCTAGCACAGGACTCCTGTTTCCAGCTGTGGTATCTGCGTAAGAATGATCGATTCCAGCTCTGAATATGCAATCTGCATCATTCCCCAGGTGAACAGAGAAGTGCTGGGACGTACGGTCAGGCTCAGATACCAGGCTCTTCAGACTTCCAGGGAAATACAATCTAAGCTGAGCTGTTCTCTAGAAGTTAACATTTCACATGAAGTCTGATACAATACAGCTGTGATCACCTGTACTGAGATTTTGACTGCTAATCATTCTCTTTTGGATGTCACAGGCCTCGCAGGTTTTGCCGAACAAATAAATAAATAAAAATCTTGCCAGAGAAACACTTCCTTCTTCCTCCCCTGTAAATTGCCCTGACCTCAGGAACAGAGTAACAATGCCGTTCAGTCCTGGATCAGTGACAGATTAAAGTCCAGCAGCTCAAAGACTAGAAATTGACTGCCTGATCCATCAGGAAATGGGAGATTCTCCCAACTCTTTAATTTGGTAATAGCATTTACTTCCTGGCTCAGAGGATTCTGACCTCAAAATCAAGAGGCTTTTATGTACGGAAAAGCCATTGCAGGTGATTTCTAACTTATTCTGATGTTAACTAGGTACTTCCCGCACAAACAAATCCCTGTTACTAACTGACATTTGCAGAAAGAAGGATGCAAAATATAGTGCTAACATTTTTAAAGCATAATTATCTGAATATAATTATTTTCCTATAGGCTGTGAAGTACTTCAAAAGGAGGTGTGGAATTCTGGCATAAAGGCTTTTCTGGCATTTAAGTGAGATGACCTGCTCAGAACCCTTCCAATTTCACTCTGCACATAGGAGTCGTGTTATGCATCTGTACCTTTGACATTAACCCAATATCTTCACCTGGACACTGCTATTTGTGCTGTTGCGTACCTAAATATTTAAGCTGACTTCAACTGCTCACATTTCTATTGAAGCCTGCAATATTGTTGGTGCCATTGTTGACTCCTGTCTCTACATCTTTTTCTAAATAAGCTCCAGGTTATTACTGGGCCCATTATATCTCCCTCTATCATCAATGTAAAATCCTAGCCCTACTAAAATCAATTCCAGAACTCCCATTGCTTTGGTGGTTGGATTTTGTCTGATATATTTCTTTGCAGGTATGTCAACATGGTATTTTAATCAGACTTTTAATGAGTTCACCTTCTGTTTTCTTCTACCTTTCACCTCAGGGTAATATATGGCATGGAAAAGACAAAGAACTTTTCAGGCTGTAATTATAATAATTAAAAAATGGTTAGTAATTTCTTTCAATGGCGTAAACAGAGTGAAGAAGTCCAATAGACACACAATGTTATTTGTTGGAACATGCATTACCTATTGTAAAAAAGTATGTAGGGCTGGTCCAAATACATCCTTGCTGTCATTTTATGCAGGAAGTGAAATTAAGCCAGGAACAAATCTAATGTAATGATGCTGAACAGCGCAAAACCCAGCATGCTGATGAAGCATTTACTGGATTTTCTTTAATATATACATAGGTTGCTCAAAAATTAATGCCTCCTATTTATTTCCATAGAAATTATAACAGATGCACAACAACACTATTTGATAGAGCAAATTCTGAGCTACAGAACACTGTTTTTCAATATAGTCACCACCACTAGATGTGCAATTTCACCAAAGGCTGCAAGCCACACATAAAAATCTCCACCACCAGAGCTGACCCACTTAACAATTTCACAACTGTTGTGCCAGCCTTGTTGCTAGACAAATGTCGCCTACACAGTCTATCTTTCATTGGCACAAATAGATGGCAGTCAGAAGGAAATCTGGACTATGTGATAGGTTTTATAGGACAGCCCAGGCAAGGCTGACAGCATGTTCCACAGTCTTCAAACTGGTATGGGGCCTGGTGTTATCTTGGGATAAGTTTTTTTCTCTGCCTGTCTCTGAAAGTTCGAGCCTTCAGCTTAGTCAGCATCATGATGTAGTGGTCAAAGTTGATGATTTGTCTGGGTTCCAGGGAATCCAGAAGGATCACCCCTTTCCTATCTCATAACTTCACCCATTGAGGGCTGTGTCTTGAACTTTTTCTTCAATGGGGAATTCACATATTGCATCTCCACAGACTGTCATTTTGACTCCAGCTCATAATGGTGACAACACATTTCATCATCGTTTGTAGTGGAAAACTGTCACCTTCAGCCTCATATTGATTCAGTAAGTCATGACAAACTTTCATATGGTGTTCTTTATGTTCCTGTGTGAGCATTCCAAGGACCCACCTGATGCAAAATCTGTGATATTCCAACACTGCCACCAGTGCTTTGAAGCTGATATTTAGCTCTGTACACAGTTTTCTAGTCACAGTCTTCTGATTCGTGCAGATGAGCTCGTTTTGTGGTGTAACAGCTGTGCATAGCCATGCAGAACATGGCTTGTCTTTCACATCACTGCCACCTCTGCTGAAACACACCACTCACTGCCTCACTGTGCTCACATCTGCTGTTTGGTCTCCATAAGCATTCAGCAAGAGTCAACAAACGTCAATGGGTGCCACTTTTTTTGCACGGAGGAATTCCACGACACACCTCTGCTGCATCCGCACTTCTGCATCAGACGCCATTTTGTCAGACTGTCCCTCTGCTGCCATCTGTCACATGGCAACAACATGGTAATGGAAAATTGGCGGGAAGGTTTGCCTCTACTGCCATACCAGCAATATCCACCTCTGACATTGTGGGTCAGGGTAATAAAATAGGAGGCATTATTTTCAGAGAGGAACCCTAACACTCTCTCCAGTCCCTGTTCCCATAGATGGTAATCATTTTTTGTGAGATCTTCTAATATTAGCTAACGAATCTCACACTCAAGGAGAAAGCACTCTATTTAATATTTGTTTGTAGGTTTAACTGTGTGTAAGTCATATTCACCTGCCTCAGCAATAAGGGTAATTGATAATACCTTTGGGATTGGTACAGAAGAATAATGCTGAGATAGTTTAATGTAATAACTCTTTCCAGAGTATATAATAAATATGATCTTGCTTAAAACACACACACACACAAAAGGAAACACAGAACAGACTTTTTTTGCATACAAATTCTTTGTTATCAAGATTATTTGAAGATTACTTGATATAGTTTTATGTGTCTTCATGCTAAGAAAACACCATTCTCAATGTGTAAAATTTGGCACTTTTTTCCTGATTTTTTAACTAGTTATTAACTCTCAGACAATTATTGTCTTTTCTTAGTTGCTAAATGCTTGACAGCTTCCATACATCTGTTTAACGCATGGACAAAGAGTGGGACTCACCCCACCTCATATTGATAACAAAGACATCTAAGCTACCTGTTTTCTCTCAAAACTCAAGAGAAAACATGCAGGGAATTCAGTTACGCTATTTTAGTTGATTACACTAGGATGAGAGGAACTTCACATTGGCATACCTGTGTCTGTCCCTATCTATCAAGGCAGCCTAGGTAACCTGCTTTCTCATTGAACACCCACATCTCAAACTTCTACATGATTAGGTAACCAAGCTTCCTCTTAATATCCTCTTGCAGAGAATTGCTTACTATAAAGCACACAGAGCCAGATTTGAGTCCTTATTGTTCCTCTCTTCCGCTTCCTAACGTGTCAGCAGCCCTTGTGAACAGTGGCCACAAAACGGAGTGCAAAGTATTTCACACGCTGTCTGACTAAAAGCTGTCAAACTGTCTCACAACTCCTACAGATTTAGTTTAATTGTGCACCTGTAGTCAGCTTCAGATGTGATATTCTATGCAGACTAATAACACACCTGCAAAAAAAAAACCCCAGTCAGCACCGATAAAAGGGGCTGGGGAAGCACAGTGAGATGCTACTAAGAATATGTGCTTTTGTTTCGGGGCGTCCTTGACACTGCAGAGAGCCACTCACCGAGGGGGAGATGCCATCCTTTCTGAGGAGATGCCAAACACACAAGAGCACAAACGAGGGCTTGGCATACTAACTGTCTCTTTCTCTAATCATTTTCTTATGATCTAAGCTGAAAATGTATTGCATGCATTCCCTGTGAAGGCAGCTCAAAAAGGACAGAATGTGGTTTCCTGTTTCCTGTATGCTGTTATATGATTTGATTTTGTAAGGAAACACTTTCTCTGTTTGCAAGCAGCGTTAAACATTACATTCACAAGCAGGTGGTGCCTGTCAAATCAGAACATGTGTTTACTTTGAAAGTGGCAGCTTCTTACAGGTACTTTGCCATTATGGGTTTATGGCCTCTTAGGAAAGCACTGAAGGACAGAATGAATTAAGTAGGTGGAAAAATATCTCTTACCTTTCACAAAGGCAAAACCAGAAGTCACAGAACTATGATTTTAAAACAAATGAAGTATTGCCTCCCTTCAAATGAGATACAGTCCTTGTTTATTTTTTAACAAGAATAACTATAATGGGCTTGTTTCTGCTGTCCTGGCTTGAAAAACGTATTCTCTTGGGACAATTTTGTTCAAAGCTAACAAAATGTAGCCTTCAAGTTTCCCGCTATAACTGTTCAAGGGCTTTACCTTTATAACTTAACAAGTGATAAAAACCAATGAAAAAACCCACTTCCAGTTTATTGTAGGCTATTAATAATGATTTTTCAAATTAAAAATTTAAAAATCAAGCCATGCGCTTTTCACAATTTTTCAAATCAGTAATAAAGATGTTGAAAACCCCTTGGCTATTCCTACAAATTCCTGTTTAAATTCATGTTATCCTTCCCATTACATTAGTAGAATCTTTCAGTCTCTGTGGAATATGCACCTGTGGAATTACCTCATATTTAGTAGCAAGACTCCATAGACATATAAATTCATGCAATTCACATCTCCCAGTGTTTTTTGCCATTCATCACTGTGAATAAAAGTGGTGAATCATGCAGGATGTTCCCAGCACTGAATTTGTTCTTACTTAATTGGTCTTTAATCTGAAGTGCTAGGAAGAAGTTCACCTTCTAACTGACTTTTATCATGAATGTGATGAAAAGTACTTAATAAAAGGGTAAAACACCTTGTCAAAAAAAAGAAAGGTAGCATAAGCTCAAGTATCACCTGTTTATCTTATTTTAATTACTTTTAAACTAGCATATGGGGACTTTCTTTAGAAGAAAGAGAGTTCAGACTGCCTCAATCACATCTTGGCTTTTCTCTATTATAGCAGTGATGTTAAAAGTAATAAACACAATAATATCTGCACACTCAGAATTAAACTCATTCAAACAGTATATTCCAACAAGGTTACTGAAAAATTGATAAATGGTGAGGACTACTACTTTGTGCTGACTAATTTTATCTTCATTTTGAAAGATCTGTTAAGTTATGTATTCACACTGCATACTTGCTAGGATATTCCCTATTCCCCGAGGAAAGATAAAACAAGAAGGCAGTGGTAGAGGATCAAGTTCCCCTTCTACCTTTTCTATGAAATGCTTTTTACTGTGATGCTTCATAGTAAGTATCACATGACTAAAATGTATTGGCATTCGAGTTCAACATCATGCATGAATAAGGGTGAATCTAGACACACTACAATCTCTTCATCTCAACTCCGAAGTAGTCATTCTGTTGTTCTGTCACCTACTGCTCTTCTCTTAACCTTTGTCTATTTCCAAATGCCTGTAATTAGAACCACATGATTTTACCTCCCCTGATGTCCTACTTTACTTGTAAGGAACAGTAACATCAAAAAATGTAATTATGAACAAGTTCTGAATCACTTTACACATATAAAGCAGGCTATGCTGTAAAATCTTTCCTGAACTGGGGAGCCCAGAACTGAATGCAGTACTCCAGATGTGGCCTCACCACAGCAGAGTAGAGGAGGAGGATCACTTCCCTGGCCACACTCTTTTTGATGCATTCAAGGATACCACTAGTTTTCTTGGCCATAAGGACATGCTGCTAGCTCACAGAAATACATTCAAAATAGAATTTGAGAACTTTTTTTCATGCTTCTTCAGCATTACATATATATATATATAGCGTCTTCCTGAAATTATGACAAGTAGTCATATAACCTTTAAGAGTCCATCCAGAGGAGGGCCACAAAAATGATTCAAGGGATGGAATACCTCCCCTATGGAGACAGGCTGAGAGAGCTGGGTCTGTTCAGTCTGAAGAAGAGAAGGCTTCAGGGAGATCTGATAGTGGCTTTTCAGTATCTAAAGGAGAGCTATAAAGGGGACAGATTCTTATCAGGGTCTGCTGTTTTAGAACTAAGGGAAATAGTTTCAAACTGAAGGAGGGGAGATATAGATTGGATATAAGGAAGTTTTTAGTGATGCACTGGAACAGGTTGCCTGGAGAGGTGGTGGATCCCCATCCTTGGAGACATTCAAGATCAGGCTGGACCAGACTCAGAGTACCTGATCTAGCTGTAGATGGCCCTGTTCATTGCAGGGGAGTTGGAGCAGATGACCTTTAAGGATCCCTTTCCACTCAAAAGGAAATAATTATGTGATTCTGTTTACATTTGATCACTAGGTCAAAGGAAATGGCTTTGTCTTCCTCAAAACTTTTTTTTTTTTTTTTTTTTTTTTTTTTGTGAGCATGGAACTTGAAGGAAAATCTCAATTAGTCACTGTTGAGAGATGCCTTTTAACTAACTTCCAGTACATGTGCAATAAGGAAACAAACTCTCTTTTATTACCAAACCCTGGTCCAACTTGAAGAACCCATATAAGAGACAAAATAAACAATACTCTCTTGCATTCAGGGGCACTATGTAACTACCTACACAAATTGTAGAGAAGAATGTAAAGAGAGCTCCTTTAGGCAGAAATTCTCTAGTATTCCTTCTTCCGAAAGAACAAAAACACAACCATAAACCAACAAAACATTAACTCTTCTTGTCGTAATAAAACCCTTAAAAGTGCACAATGGGGAAGAAACTAGGAATTAATATTTTAAAACCATCCTTACATTTGCTATTCTCGGTCCTACTTGATAATTTGTAATTCAACGCTAATGAGACAAGCAAGTATAACAGTAACAAGGTAATGCATTTGGCTTGATTCCAGACCATTCTGCCTTCTCTTCAGGCCGTCCCAATTTATTCAGCTTCAGTGCAGAAGAAAGTATCCTTACAAATATCAAACTTGGCCTCAAGTAATGAGTCCTGCTAGAGGTGAAGCATATCGTTCTGCACAGATCTGCACCCACACAGATCAAAGCTGGCTTGATTGAGCCTGCTTGGAGAACAAAGGAACTGCAGCCTACTGAGACACTGAGCCATCCTACCAAAGCAAAACACCAAGGTATCATACCAGTGCCAAAACACTGAGCTCGCTCACCAACACAGAAACATCAAGCTAGCTCACCGGCGTGGAGATACTGAGCTGGCCCATCAGCACCAAACAAACCCATCACTAAAAACCTTCTGCTCTAGCCAGGGCCTAGGCTGGAAAGCCTACTGGGACAAGGAGAGTTTTGAACTGCTGCAAGTTGTCCCTTGGAGGTTTGGCATTAACTACAACTTTTTAAGTCTGGGGTTAAGGACTACTCTCTTCAGAATGCCTGAAACAGAAGTTGCTAATTCTTCTGTCTTCAGAAGCTTTCAAAGAAGATTTCCAGCAAACCACAATCCAAACACAGACTGAGATGGCCATAAACACGTAAGACCAGATTACTTTATCACTTGACTATACCCTGCTCTGAGATAAAATGCTGTAACCTCATCTTATTTTTAAACAGAGTGGCTATTGTTTTCTTGCTTCACTGGCACTGAAGGAAAATGTTTCACTACGTAGCCTAAAGAAAGATCCTATTCAGCAGTTAAATATTTATTGTTTTCATCGACATGCTGCTGAGGAAACACCTGATCTTGTGGCACAGCAATAAGTGTGGAAAGACCTAAAATGTTGGGTCCTTTTGTATACTGCAAGGTGAAAAAGTGCTCGTTTCTTACATTACCCTCTAGGAACAACAAACAAATACAAGGGCATTCTGACTTCATTATAGACTACACATCACATAAAGATTGACCCTGCAGTAATTTCCAGTGTGAAAACTTACGGCATTCACACAAAGAAAAGCACAACCTCAGTCAAGCAAGCTGATTTAGCTCCTGTTATGTAAACTCCCAGAACCAGCACCATCAGCGTATGTCCGAAGGAGCTGGCAATAGGCTGACTTGTAATACTACGACATTTCAGTGCCAGGATGAGTTCTTGTTTACTTAAAACAAGAAACTCCTGACTCTTATTTAGTATTATTTTTATACAATTAGGTCTTAAGAGTTCTAATGACTGACCTCTTCCAGTTGGCAGGCTTGGATGACACTCTTGTATCGGTATTCATCATAGGATACACCAAAAATGATGTTTTCTTTGATTGTTCCAGGCATGATCCAAGAGACTTGAGGAGAGAATGATATCCTTCCACTGTGTTTAATTTTACCCTGAGAAGGCTCCAGTTCTCCCATTATCAACATCAGAAGAGAAGTCTGAAAAATTATGAATGGTTCATATATCAGAAATGCACACAACCACAACAAATGCTAAACAAAATAGGAATCACCTTAAAATAATAAGGTGGTACTTTTGTTCTATAAAATGTGTCCCTACATTCACTGTTCCAGTACAAGACGCAATTACTGAAGATTGTCATGATGTGTATGGTTCTGAAAGGCCCCTGAACAGAGAGAAAGTTACTGAACAAGAAAAACTGTATGATAGCCTATAAACAAGGCACGTGGCTGCAAAAGCATTCATTAGTTAAACTTGTAGCACTTTTACAAGGTAAAAATGTGAGTACCTGTGGGAGGCATATGGATGTCAGGTATTAGTATTTATGGTGAATGTTATTTGATTTTTAACATCACTGTCTATTTTGCTTGTTCTTTGTGCAACACAGTTCATGTTTGCAATCTTGCTAATGTTTATAGCCCTTTTTCTGTGTTGCCTTGAAAAATGTGCTATCTCTGTGGATGCAATTGCTCACCAACTGCTCAGTGTGATCTGAAGTCTTCTCTGTAACTGTTAACTCATTTACGTGAATACATGACCTATGCATATTTGCTATTTCCCTTCATAAAAGAATTGATTGCAATTTCAGCACTAACATGTTATAATTTCAAAGTTAATCAGTAGCTTGTTGTAACCTTGTCACACATCACTAGCTACTTGATCAAAGAACAGAGTTGAGAAATACAAGGAAAAATATGTTACAGAGGCATTCCAGTGGTGTTCTTATCACAGATAAACAGTCAACAAAGCTGGGACATAACAGCCCAAGATCTAAAAATCTATCTAAGACACAATTTTATGTTCTCAGCAAAGATATCTTTTGAGAAGTTATACAGGGGGAATATCATGAGACATCTTCCCATCATACCAGAACTTGAATTTTCCAAAAAGCTGAGTAAGAAGTTTCTGAACTTGCAAAGGATAATCTCTTAGGATGTTTTGGATGTTGAGCTACAATATCTTATGTCGTATTCTTTAAAGTTAAAAAAAAAAAAAAAAAAAAAAGACCAGAAACATCTACTAATGAAGCTGTTTTAAAGAGCTGATATCAGGCCTCATAGTACAGAGAGAAGAAATAAGTACACACTCTTTTCCATTAGCCTGAAAATTCCTGGAATTTGCAACACCATCAACAGGAAAGAAACCCTACACTGAGAGGGTGGAAGGAAAGGAGAAACTTCTTTTGTTGGAGGGCTAAGTGTAAATCTTATTTTACATTTTCCTTTCAGATAATATTTAATCTTTTTATCTTTATTGCCTGGAAAAAAGCAAATTTCTTGTATGTATATAATTGCTTACAGCACAGTGTGATCTGAATTTTCCTAAGTTGAATAAATGGAATATATAAACAGCCTTCTTACTAAGTGACATCTTTGTATTATAAGTATGAGCTTCAGCAACAGCCGGATTAGATTAATGAGGACTTCAGCAATATAATAAAATTCTTCTGTTAATTCAGAACTATCACAGTAAAATGCATACCAGTATATCAGCTTGAGGACCACCTCATGTCTTTTGCAATGGTATCATTGATGTAAAATAATATTGAAGCCTTGATGCTTTTGAAATTGATGGGTCCTCACCACTGACTTCAACAAACCAAAGACTTTACAAAGAATCACAGAATGGCTGAGACTGGACAAGACCTCTGGAAGCCATCTGGACCAACACCTGACTGCTCAAGTAGAAACATCTAGAGCAGGCTGCTCAGTACAGTGTCTAGATGGCTTTTGAAAATCTCCAGAGAGGGAGCCTCCTCATCAAAAAGAGTCCTGATAGGTGAAAGTAGAACAAGTCAGAATACTTCCACCAATAATTTGTTAAATGGGAAAAATTGCCAAATCTGTAATTAATGTGTTTTTTTTTTCTTTCATGCCTTCTCAGAAGGCTCCCTTCAAATACTTTATTTAATTCCTTACAGCTTGAAGTGAATAAGAGCATTACAATTCAGTGTATTTTATAAGGAACATGGCTTAGTGAAAACTATTGGCAATAGGTTGTTGGTTGGACTGGATGACCTTGTAGGTCTTTTCCACCCTTGGATTAGATTCTATGATTCTATGATAGTACCAAGGTCAATTGAATGCGTTATCTGCAAACAAAATGCATTTATAACATTATCCAGATCTAAGATGATGATTTATCTAAACCACAACTTTTCTCAGTACTCCACCAGTTTGAACAGCACCTCCCCAAACCTGTGCTCCAGGCTTTCACCTGGAACTGAGAGTGTGAGCTCAAGCTAAGGTACTGAATGATCTGGAGCCTATATGATGAGGTATGTCATGTATCTAGAGTATGCATCATAGTTATTTTGCTAATTTGTGTCATGTTTGTCAGATTACTGACCACTTTGTTTTCAAATTTTTCCTTAAAGTTTTGGCAAAGCAGGAAAAAGCCCTGCTTTCAAACACACTGAGCAATCTGGGTATCTATGTAACGTTCTCTAGTTCACTGTTTTAAAGGCAAGGAGATGCTCATCGTGATCACCAGCATAAGGTTACAGTCTGCATTACTCCTGCAAACCTCCTTTCAGTTCCTATAGAAAAACAGACTTGTAATTTAAGTTGGTATTTCTCTACTAAGCCTATATCCTTGTATGTACAAAAACTTTCCAGCAGTCTCCCCTTCACATTAGCCACAGAGTAAAATTTAAAATAAGAATGGGTCATTTTACTGAGATATATTTTATTCATACACTCTTCCTGCAGCTGCTACTTTTACAGAAAGCACAGATTAGCACGAATACATTAACAATACCGGTAACAACACAGACAACACGAAAATATTCCTTAAAATTAATAGGACTTCTGTAGAAACAACAGAAAGAGAAATACCTTGCCTGATCCAGTAGATCCAGAAACAGCTAATAACTCTCCTTTCTCGATCTTAAAATTTATATCCTGAAGAACAGGTGAAGCATGAAGGGGAAAATTGCTGAAGAAGAGATTGTTGTCATTGCTAGGAGCTTTGCTGTTGTTGTTTTCCTGTTTTGCTTTCACAAAGAGCTCTCCAATTCCCTGCAACACACATATTGGTATGTTTGTACATACACAAAAAATGAACAGAACATATGCAGACATGTGTAGCACACTACAGACTTATGAAAGCCTATGGACTTACTTTGCTAACATTACTTTTCCTATCCATAACCAATTTATTATATTCTTAAATCTGTTTTACCATCCACATCGTACTTGCACCTAAATATGCTGACACAAGCAAAATATTCCTCTGACTGAACTGCTTTCTGATATTTATACATGCCAGTGATTGATTTTGGTTTCGGGATGGTTTAAATTTGAAATAAGTTACAGGCCTTCTCATTTGCTAAAAAGCTTATTCCAATGTTTCTCCACCGTGGATAATTTGATATTATGTATTAATTACTTGCCACACATTCCTCACCTGCAGACAGCTGAAGCCAGTAAAAAGGAAGGTCTGCTCTTATTAAAGAATAGTGAGTCAAATGTTGGTAAGTATCTGTCTATCTATCTATCTATCTATCTATCTATAGTCACTATCTGAATTTAATTGAATTGTAAAAGTACAAACCTCATCCCAAAAAGCTGTTACATTGTCCACCTCAACCCCAGTTGTTGTTAGATTATACTCCAGGGCCTTATATTCTTCTTTTAGCAAGAAATCCTAGAAACACGATGAAAGCAGATTACAGGAAATGGTAAGGGATGACGGTCAGTCCCACAAAGCAATACAGATTTGCCAATGCTGAGCACCAGTTAACATTTCTGATGGTGTTACTGCATTCTCGTGCCCTTGTGCGAAGCACAAATGCAGACTGTACAATGTCTTTCAGATTCAGAAAGAAATGTTTCTTGAAGCTACCAATTCTTTCATTGTTAGTGGAAATATAAGCATGCGTGTATTTGCTTCTGGTTTAGTAAGAATATCAAAACATAGCATTTTGTTCACTTTCAGGACTTGTTTGGCACAGCATTAGCTGCCAGCCTTAATCCTTTTCAAATAAAGCTTTGTTTCTGAAGTGGAATGTTGAAGGTTACTCTGTTAAACAATGAAGCTAAACAGCTAGACACTGCTGACACACTATTCCAAAACTGCAAGCTTAAATGAAGTTAAATGATGTGGGCACAAAAGGCAGATGATAACACTGGCTAGTGCAGCACTGACGTACGGTCATTTCAAATGACAGAAATCAGCAACCCTACTCGTGTTATCTTCTGAGATAAGGATAAATGAGTATCATGATAAGGAAAAAATGAGTAAGTCTATATTATGTAAGATCTTTAACTTTTCTGTCCCTTTATTCTATTAAGGTTATGCAGTCTTTAAGTACCATCTCCTCTAAATCACCTTTCAAAATTATATGGGACCAACTATGTTTGCCTAGGTAATACAGTGGACAAACAAAATGGATATGGTAAGGGAGAATATTGGTCAAACTCTCCAAACTGATGAATAAATTAAATCACAGAAATGTATGCATAGCTTATTCATTTTATGCATGTATGCATATTTCCTCTGACAAACAAAGGGCATCAGTGCTTGGGGATTCTGTGAAGCCTTTATATGGAGTCTGAGGAAACCTATCATAAAGAGATTATTATTTATGAATTCCAGAAGAGCCATATAGCTAGTATCCCCAAAGACAAGCGTCTAACAAAGTAGTGTGACAACTGGGCTTTCCACTTCTGTGAAAAAGCATTGGATGCACTCTTCCAGGAAATATGAGAGACAGGATGCCACCACTAATGCCTAGGGAGCCTGGCAACACAAGCTCTGTGTTAATTGGGATCCAACAAGGCAACCTTCTGAATGTCAGATAGACAGGCTTAAGGCTAGATTCTTGACATTTCAAAAATCCAATAGATGCTTTTATTCTTTATTACAGTTCAGATTTCTGATAAAGATCTTTAAGGGTATTTCTATATTGGATATATTGGGTATATTGGGTATTTCTACCATGCTGAAAAATAAGAAAATTATAATTTAATGAAAAACATCTACAGTCTTTTTTTTTAAATTCCTAAGATTTGGATTCAGAATAGAATTCTTTCTCTGAGGATTGATAACAAAACAGAAGACAAAAGAGAGGTCACAAAGGTTTACCCTGAGCTGACTCTGCGTAAGCCACTCACGCTGGTACATGAGCAATTGATCTTGGTAGGTAAGGTAGGCAGTAATTAGCAGACCAGTACCTTAATTATGTTTACTACTCATAATGAATGAGATGCACATTTGCATAAGCTGTACAATCTCCTGCTGTTCTTGCCACTAATAGCTAGAGAAACAGCAGGTTTGTGATTCCAACTACTGGAAGCTGTGCTATGTAAAACACATACTAATTTTGTACTTCTTTTTCTGAAGGGAAAACATCTCTTAAGTACCAGAATGTAGTTTTATTAAGTTCCCTATTCTGCAATGAAAAAGAGGCTTAGATGCCTCTGTTTCAAAACAAGCAAATGGCGGATAGCATAAGACTCCTGTAGTTATGCTGCCTGGGGAACCATATAACAATATCAGGATTTATGATGACATTTCATGGTGTATAATCAAAGCATTATTAGTATATTCGGAAAGTCTGCACAAATGCCATGTGCTTTTGTTGATCAACTGACAAGATAACGTGATATAAAGAATTAGCTTACGTACTTGGGAAGGTTGAAGTGTGGGCAACTTACCTGTATTTTGTTTATTGCTCCAATAGAATCATACCAGGTCTGCACAGACCCAGGAAACTGCCTGGTCACTGTCATTCGAAGCACAATGCAAAACGAAATAGTGGTAAATATTTTTCGGAGAATGATTCCTTTTGTCACAGCATATGGAACCACAGCTAAAAACACCACAAAAAATCCTGAAAAGAAGAAGGCTGAGCTGTTGAAATATCTCACGTAAGCAGCTTTTCGGGTTAGCTTCAGTTCAGTTCTGTTAAAAAAAAAATTTAAAAACAAATGATTAGTATCTGATTTCACAGTTTATATCCTACAAATTTTTGGATAGAACTGCTGGTAAAACAGTTTACATAGAGGCTCGTTCGTTTCTGTTATTTTTAAGGAATGCAATTAAAAAATCAAGATTCAGACCCAATTTACATTTAAAAAATAATTGCAGCAATATTTGGGCACCGATCCTCAGAGTTGTTAGACAAAGTGACAGTGATCTATGTCATGATTTAGATACCTCATAAGCCACAAGCCATTACAGTTCCTGATACAACTCTCCAGAAACATCTAATGCTCCCAGAAATGTCATTCCCTTCTCATCTGATCATCTGGATACACGATCCCCTGGGAAATCAGACACTCCTAAATGTCAGATTTCCTAGATACAACCATAACAACTCCAAGAACAATCAGTTATAGCATCGTCCCCTTTTGAAGACCATCCTACCAACAGCCTCACCCAAGAAATGAGGTGTCAGGTGGCCTCAACTGGAAGAGGTGAAAGGCAGGGAGTTCTCGATCTTTCCTGCTGAATCTCAGTTTATAGAGCATGGGTGCAAAGAATGCAAGGAATGCAACCAATGATTACTCCTAGCTTCATAACATTTATGCATCTTACAGAGAGCTGTTAAATAAAAAGTGCTAAAGCTTTCTTTCAACCTCATTCACTTCACATTCCCAGACACAAAGAGTCTCAGCTTTTCCATAGGCACTTCTGCAGCAATGAAAGATAAAGGGTTTTCAAGTCCATAGATGGAGCTAGTCCCCAATCAAGGTGCCCATTCTGGATGAATGCTCTAACCATTAGGATGTTTAGCAGTTCACAGTTGCATTGGTGATGGTAACTGCTGGTATTGCAAGTCTGAGCATCATAGTCTTTACTTATCTTCTGGTACTGAGACACTGTCTGCACGCAAAGGAAGTCCAAGATTTTGGGGTTGTGTGGGACCTACTTTCAGCTCTACACTGCATGTGTGTGAGATTTCCATGTGCATCAGTGTCCTATCATGGAAGTCCCTGAGAGAAAGACTGAGCTCAGTTAGTTTAGAATCAGGATGCCTAGCACCTCTTGCTATGTCTGCAGTTCACAAGACAGGCCTAGAGAGATTAGTCGGGCATGCATGTAACCACCACAGCTGTAATCATGGTCTGGAAAAGGGCCTTTCAAGGATCTCCTGAACTTGGATGAAACTGCATGACACCGTGAATAGGGATAACAAATACTTTGGAGTTCAATGCCTGGTCAGTCTGATGAAAATCTCTGATAGAAACCAAAACCACTCCCAGTGCTGAAGCTTACAATCGTCACTCGAACAAGGGAGAACCAATGCACCAAACCTTCTCAGTATACTCTCAAGTACCAGCCAGCTAACAAAATACAGACACTTCAAGCCTTGAATTTCACTTTCTGGACTATTATGCTGTTGTTCAGGTGTAACAGTTTGGCACCGTGTTTTTTTTACTTATTCAAATACATTATATGGCCCATAGAAATGCAGTGCATTTATTCAGACACCTTTTATGAACAGTTGCCATTACAGGCTTCAGAGGCACATAGGAGACAGCCCATATTGTTGTCTTTGAAGTGTCACAGCCACATGGAGGTCTTTGCCTCCAGCAGCGTTACACCTGCAGGATGGCCAGCCCAGGCAGCTCAGATCTAGAAGATACAACCTCACAGTTATATCTAGTTCGTTAAGTTAGAGTTAGTTAAAAAAGGTTGCACCAGAAACTTCCAACACGCAGAAACAGTTTGTTAACAGTTATGATGCATGGTTGCTAAAATCCAGGCATGGGTTAACTCACAATATCTCATTTCCTACCATCTTAACAAACCAACTGATTGTAAAGCCCTGCAGAGCTGTCTCAGCAAGCAAAATTCAATTGAAATTCTGACATTCCCAGGCTGGCCTGCTCTGGTGATATCTTTACCAAGTGACTTTTTGGATCAGTCAGAAGATATAGCATTTTGGTGCAAGAGCAGCAGAAGAAAGATAGATTGCTCCTATAACATTTTTAGAATTCTTTCATGTCTCTTAAAAATTCACACATAATACAGTAAAAATTGAATTCCAGCATTACAAAATTTTCTTTAATGTACTGCAGTAAATACAAACTGTAAAATGGTAATTGTTTTTTTCAGGTTTCTTGACCATTTTGAGGAATGTATATATGAACCTTATTTCTTCAGGATTTACTTAAAAATGCGGTCTGAAAATTGCTAAAAGTAATGCCCAGCACTAGTGGTACCAGCTGAATCCTAGCCTGATTTCATCCTAGAACTGGATTCAATCCAGGTTTTCTCACATATTTTACAGTAAATTATTATAATGTTGAGAACTTTCTTATTCTGAAGGTAAAGAGCACTTAATTTTTCCGATGTTGTCTTTCAGAAGACAGCTGAAGAGGGTGTTTGTTTAATAATACTGTTTCACCTCTTTTATTTACATGATAATACAATACTTATATTTCTTTTATTTTCTTTTATTTTACCAATCACACACCTGGCACAGAATTCTAATGTTCCCTAAAGGACTACAAACACTCTGCTTCATGCAACATCACCTATCAATCAATCTGTCACTTCTCCTCCCTTCCCCCAGGACACCATCAGCACTGAAGTCCTCTAGCTCTCAGCCAGCTGGGTTAGCTCTTTTACCTCCTTTATGCTTCAGCTCTGCCGATGCCAGTTCAATCCTGATGTTAATTGAGAAGATAAGCACTACACAAGACTTTCCACAGATAATAAATGTTAATGTAGTTGTACCAAAGGAATACATGAAGCTGCAATACTGTACTCCTTAAGCAGGTTGTGCGGCACATCTAAAACCAGCTCTGTTGCACTTCTCAGAAAATTACTGCAGAGGTGTCATACTGTTTCCTCCAGCACAGAATGGGAAAATCTATAAAGCCTTAAGTAAGCATTACAAAAGGGCTTTTTACTGTAAGATGAGGATAAGGTTGGCCAGAAACAAACACAGATGCCACAATTGTTTTACCTGTACAAGCTAACCACTGAAATACCATCACAGCAAATAAGGAAGCAAATTAAAAAAAAATAATAAAAAATCATCTCTATTGTGAATTTGACAAATTGGGAAAAAGCAAGCTGTAGTGTGGGAATGCATGCTCATTTTATGGAGGATTAATAGTTGTGTGCTTTACTTCTTAACTAATATGACTACAGACAATGTGCACAGTCACTTAACATTTTTCTCTCAACACGTAAGAAATGTGACCAAAAAAAACCACTTACTCACGGAGGCTTTCAATCATTTTATCCATTGCATCTTCCCAGCAATAGGCTTTAACTGACTGTATATTTTCAATTATTTCTGAGGTGATTACAAGCCTCTCATTGATCTTCCCTGCCCTCTTATCCCTACAAAGTAAAAAGCCAGTAGGTTAATTTTCATCTCTTTCATCCTCTATAGTCAGTTTATATCTCATTATATCTTATGATTTACTTTTCCTATATACTTATGTTTAACATCAACTCACTACCAACAGTACAATAAAGTATTATCACTATTTACTGTATGTTAGACATCACCTTTTTTTTAAGATTAGATAGCTGCTGCTAAAGAAGTAAAGACTTCTCCCTACTTTTCTGACACATCCAACATTCTTTGGATGCTAGTTTTCTAACAGTGTCATAACTAGAGATCCCAAGTGCTATAAACCTCTTAAAAAAACGTTTTAAGGAAAAAAAAAACACATTAAAATCCTTTAAAGCAGTCTCATCACCTGTATTTCATCATCATTTGTCCCAGCCAGGCTTGGAAAAAGGCCATAACTATTAGAAAAGCAAGTCCAGCAAATGCAGAAGCTTGTAACATATCCCAGAGCAGTCCCATCAGCAGTGCCACTTGTAAAGGTGCAATCCACACAAAGTGAGCCAGAGCAAGACCCTGCAGGAAACCACAGCAGAAAATAATAATAATGAAAATTACAGATTGCTCTGAAAGCTACATGAAAATGAGTAAGTCATTGAAGTGACACTGAAAAATGTAATGAGGGATGGTACAAATATTTCCAGTAGTAAAACAAGTTCATAAAGGAGGACTTGTGATTACGACCACATAGCATTCTGGGTCTTAATAATGATGGCAGCACAGCAATACATATTCATTCCACAACTAATCTTTGATTTTTGTAAGGCAAAGTTCAGTACACAATTATCTCTTTGCTATGTATGCACGAGGGGAAAAAAACAGCTTTGTAAAAGTAAACAGAATTTGCCGTTGACACTGGAATTTTCAATCAATGCAAGATGAGAAAAGTACACAGCAGATTTTTCTTAGTGATTTAATCTGATAAGAGAAGGCCAATATTGCTATAGTGAATAGATGACTTGTATGAATGCAACAAATTCAAAGGAGACTGCTGCCCACTTCATCCATGTTCCTTCAGATTTTGTATTGAAGGCTCTTGTCAGGCTGAGATACAGAGCCTTCACAGAGCTCTCTCTCTGTGTTACGGCTACACTCGTGCACTACTTGGGCCTTGTCCTAGCTCACCAGCAATAACTCACATTCCTCTGCATAGTAAAATAGTGCTTAAAGTAGATATACCAAACACACGTGTTGGAACTGTAGAGTCCCTCTGATGTCGAGCTTCCTGTTTCTGCCAATGGATGAAAACCTCATACTATCTACAGAGCAACTGACAAACAATCTGAACAACAGCTCATGGAGTTTCAAATCTCCAAGCCATTACCAGGGATCTACCTCTGTGTCTTTAATAAAAGCTTTTACTTCTGAAGTATTGGAGGTATTGATTGAGCAATAGCACAGGCTGCCCAAAGAGGCTGTAGATTTTCCCTCCTTGGAAATATTCAAAAGAAGCCTGGACACAATAACTGGCAGCCTGCTCTGGTGGCTCTGCTAAAGGGGGGAGGTTCATCCAGATGGCTCCCAGAGGTCCCTTCCAATCTCAACTATTCTGTGACTGTGTATTGTCTAAAAAGGATGTCTTGGAAATGATTCCTAACAAAGTCTTACCTCAAAACTTAATTAGATTTTTAAGGAGAGTAGGTAATAATAATAACAGGATGCTGAATATCATTGTTTGTTTAACAGCAAGAAAACCATACTGGTTCACATTATTAGAAAGATAGAAAGTGTTCAGGAAAAAAAGACTGAAGAATTGGATGAGCAAGTTCTGGCTGCTATGATACCAACTGTGTAACCCAGGGTTTTTCTGGTAGATTCTCACTGAACTGTAAAACAAGAATGTTTTTATGGAATGTTGAGTTTTTGGGTTTCCTTACTAGTCAGACAGGAGAAAAATGAAGATGTATATACATTTATGTGACCAAATGCCAAAACACAATCTTAAGACAGACTTCATTTTATGTTGACAACAAGCAGTCAGTGCAGCACTGTTTATCCTCGTTTCTTCCTTAATGTTTTTCACAAGCAGCTTGAAATATTGCACTTGTATTTGATGGATCACTAAGTGCATAAAACAATAACATACCTCATCAAATTTGTTCAGATTGTTGGAAAGAAGGCTGACCAATTGTCCAGTACTTATTTTATCTAGAACTTTACTTGACAGTTTTAAGGTCTGTAAAAGAAAACAAAACCATAGGAAAATGGCCATGTAGCTAATCCTATAATACTGAATAAATACAAATAAAAATAACAGGCAGTTGTACAGTAGTATAAATAACTCACCAGCTTCATGATATTAAAAGAGTCTCATTAAATTTGTTATTTATGTCACTTGAATTCAACTTAGCAATTAAACTGCTTTACAAATATTGATTTATTGACTTAGCCTTTGCTTTCTGTTGCATATTTTATTTATACAGATATATATGCAAATACAAGCTTTAATTAAGTACACACGCTGTGTTGTTGCACATCCTCAAAAATCTCCTACTGTGCCTATCTAGACAAATGTTTTTGAAAGATGCTTTCACAATGAGCTTTATTCTAGAACAAATAACAGATTTGCTTACATTGGCTGGTTTTGGTATAGGTAAAATCAAACATGTTTTGAAATCTTTGGAGTTGTGAACATGGAATGTATCAATGTATCTGTTGATTCTTCATGAAATAGAGATCTCACATAGTAACATTCAAACTCATTCAAACCCTTTACATAGTAACATTCAAACTCATTCAAACCTTTTATGTTATATTTATTGTCTAAATCTTCATTTATAATTCTCTTCTGAAAGTATTCCTTAGCCACCAGCACTCAATGTTTCTTTTGCAATACATGAGCAATCCAGAAGCAGAGTGGTACAATTAAGACATCTCACCATATATCCAGTCCATCTGAACTCACACAAGGACTGGCTTGAATCAAAGCATCTGTAAACTTGTATTTAATTATTCAGACATAGGAAATGGACAGCTATCAGAAGGCAATGTTAATCACATTCATCTTCTGTGTAAAAAAACTATCAACTTTTAAACAAATTGGCCTAAAAACTACGTAGGGTATGGACTGAAGTTTGGTTTTAAGTGTAAATGAAAGAGTTACCTTCTTATAAATCAAGCTAAACAAAGCTATTCTTATTTGCATCCCTATGTGATGAAGTCCAAATATAGAAGGGTGTAGGAGCAGTGTTCTCACAAGGAAGAGAAGGCACAAGCCAATGCCCAGGTAGTAGGCTATGGATCTTTCAGAAGAGTTGTCTGGATCATAGGAAGCTATTATTCTTCCCAGCAGAAGGGGCTGCACGGATTTGGTGACCTCCTGAAGACAGAAACAAAAAAAAAAAAAAAGAATTTTGTTTAGCAGATTTTTCTTTTTTTCAAATTGATGCACTGTAATTTCAAAGCCTACCAACTGAGATTCACACATCACAGAGGTCAGTTTTTGAGCAAACCACAGAAACATCCAGCAACTGCTCAAGAACTCACTGCTCACTGCTCCCTGTGATACTCCTGCGACTCCACCACAATCTACTTTTTAAATTTTGCTGGTTGTTTTCTACAAAAATGACAACTGAGATATGAGCTTCTAGATTTACTTTTCAAAAGTATTCACCATATAATACAACTGAATTCAGCTCTGCAAGCTGGATCTCTGTTTTAGCTACTAAGGAACAGTTTTCACTGGGTTTTACTGGACCTATAGGACACAGGAAGACTCATAGGTCCTGTAATAAACATTAATATAACAACAAAGTGAAAATACAGCTAAAATAAATAGTAAATAGGGACAACAACAAAAGTATCAATTGGGATCATCCTGCTCAACAGTTCTAGACTCTTATAAGCAGGGCGGTAACAGAAGCAGGATGACAGGCATAAATGGGGAGAGGTAAGTTTGATAAAAGTCCCAGGGAGAAACCAGGAACTCTTGTCCTGCCAGCCCCAACGCTTCCCATCCCAGGACCTGCAAAAATCAACCATGTGCTGTGGTTTACAGTTTACTTCCTCTGAACGAACTTCCAAAGGGTATGAAATACACTTGTGCTCCTTTGTTTCATTTCTACCATCAAGGTAAGGAATTTGTCCATATTCTCTTCATTCTACTTTTTCTTGTCTACGTTCATTCTCGACGGAAAGCAATAATTCAAAAATAAGAAGAAACCATCAAATTATCTTTGGTATGGATGTGCTAAGTTCTGTTAGAATTTATTTTGCCTTTGAGCTTGAAAACACAGGTCACCATACAGAGGCAGAGTGAACTAGTGGAACTGAGCTATAATTAATATTTTACAGAGATAAATAGATTGGGAAAATCCTCTTTGATTTTCCCTTCTCGGTCACACTAGAACAAATCCAAACATTGATACAATATGTACTATAAACTCTTCTGAATATCACTGTCAGTGGAATTGATATCACTCACTTTTTCCGCAAAAGAGAAGAAATTAAACATCTGAAATAGAATACTCGTGCTGTGCTTCCAACATAAATGCTGTAAACTTGGAGGCTGCTTTGACAAACACTTCAGTGTTATTAGTAGGCAAAGGAGAGGAGTGTTTATTAAAACACACACGACCTAAGGCAGCTGTGCTTAGACCATATGCATCCAGAAGTGGCAAATCAAAACTCCACGAAAGTCACTAAATACAAAACAGTCACCTTTCAAGGACAATACAGTGTTTTCATACTCTCAGAGATTCCAAGATAAGCTTTCATATATATAAGCTTAAAATAGCGAGATTTATTTTTGTATTTACTCTTTTTCTAGTGAAAATGCCTTGCTCTGCTACTGTGTTTGTTGTGACTATAAAGACTGCATGTCTAGCTTGCTGCAAAGAAAAGGTGATTTACTGACTGTCTAAGGGCAGAATAATGGCTGGCAATACACCAGATTGTTTGCTATCTGCTATAGAAAAAAAAAATCCACCAGTTTACAGTGGATTTTTACCAGTTTATTTTCTAACGATATTATCTAGTCATCATACAAGTGAAAGTAGAACTAGATGTTATTCATTTTTCCTATTGCAACCTCAAAATTACCTCTACATATGAATGTGGGTCTATAAATGGAATGACCTGCCTGAAAAAGGAACTGGAATTGTGCATCCAGCAGAAAATCCAGTTTTCAAGAGTTTTTTGCTTCTGCTCTTGCTGTTCCCTCTGCATTCTATAGGCCACTGAGAAACTCATAAGCATTCCACTCACATCAATGTTCATTAAAAGATCAAAGTTCTGAACAGAAACGGAGTATGACAGGGGATGCTATTTAGATGGATCCCTGATTTGACCTGGTATGGTTGCCCTTACACAATGCGCAGTTTTGCATTACATATATTTCCCATATGCTCAATCACTCTGAATTTGAAGACAATAATGCACATCTCTGCTTTGGCCCATGCCCAAGAAGTGCCTTGGGACTTTCATATCCCTTCTTGCCCTACGCACTCACACACATGATCTATACGTAAGAACTCCAGGAAATCCTCATCAGAATCTTTTGGGACATGACACTAAAACCATTTCTAAATTAATGACTGCAAGACAAAAATGTAAGTAGATGTAAATGATCCTCATAGCAAAGTGCATAATTTCACAATTTGTTAGCCACATCTTGTTAAAAAAAAAAATGATTTTTGTTTCATTGCCAGTCCATCTTTCCTTTGCATTACAAAACGTCTGCTGATGAGGTGAAACGTGGAAGCTGTTTAAGCCAGCAGGGGAGTAGATACATTAAATGAACTAACTCAGTGTGCCCAACATAACCC
Organism: Lagopus leucura; assembly: GCF_019238085.1. NCBI lineage: Eukaryota > Metazoa > Chordata > Aves > Galliformes > Phasianidae > Lagopus > Lagopus leucura. Next base: position 23,298,185 of record NW_024962265.1, read on the forward strand.
TGTGTTAGGGAGAAGCATAGTACTCTAGGGGGCCAGAGTGCAACTGTCCACCCTTCAATAACATCATCACCTAGGGTGCATGAAGGGCAAGAGAGAGAGAAAAAAAATGTTAGACCTAATGAGAACAAAGATGTGATGTTGGCTTCAACCATGACTGCACAGACAGCAGGGATGTAAACGGAGTTTAAAACACTCCAAGAAAGGTGCTGCAAAAGTGTCTTGGGGATCTTACAAGAGAAGAGTTGAAAGGAAAGCGAAGTTCAAAAGAGCACACAACATGATTGCACTGATGCCAATACGGCACAACATCCTGTCCCCATTAAAACCAATGGCAAAGCTCCCATTAATTTCCGTGTGCAGGGTCTGAAAACAACATCAGTAGCTTTAGCAGAGAGTTTTTCCTCTTCAGGCTTTCAATAAAATGAAATAAAATGAGTTTTGTCAGCTCATAATTAAATGAAGAATTTAAAATAAAATTTAGCTTTGCCATGTTCACTGTGAAAGATTTTGATTCTTGTGTGCTGAGCTTTATGTCTGCAATTTCTTAAGGAAGAAAAAAGCAACAAATAAAATAAGACTCAAGTATTCTGCAGACCTGTTACTGTTCTGTATACAACTTGTCCAAAATTGTACTGGCCAAAGAAATCCACATGGAGAAATCAGCTCTGCACAGTCACACAGCCCCTCACATTTCATATTCCAGGAAAGGTCGTTGTCCTTAAACCTTCAGACACTGCTTAACTTTTAACAAGAATGCATTACTGTGGTAGTTTCAGGTGACAGATTCTGCTTTGTATGGTAAACTACATTTGTGGAACTGTTGTTGTGTTACAACCCTGACAGGAATCAGGAGTCACTGGCTTGGTGTCTGTTACACACAAGAGGAAATAGAATAAAAAATTAACAGCTATGATAAGACACAGCAGGAGCAAATAAGACAGAACTGTATAGGAACCCACAAAGAAAGTGTCTTGTCCCAGAGCTGTGAACAAACAAGGTAAAAGAGCACAGATATAAATGTTATGACTCAGTTCCGCATACACCAAGAGGCCTTGTACTGCTCTGTTATGCCTGGACAAAGACAGAAAGACAATTTGACTCATCAAATTCAACTAGAGCCACATTGGCTCCCAGCAGCCCTGTACAACAGCTGAACTGCCAGAAGGAGGACCAGGATTTGACAGAAAAGGCCTCCAGAATGAGCACGGTGGCAACCTTGTCTCTGTTTCCTTGCTGTGAGGTCCCTGTACATGGAGAAGGTAAGCATGTCTCACCATGTCTCACCAAACCAAATCTTCAGCAGCAGCAGCTTCACACTGAGGTGAGCATCAGTTAGGAGAGATGTAAGGGTCTCCATCAATGACAAGAGCTAGTAAGTTGGAGAGACTTAAACTAGGGAAAAGTTGGCTTGGAGATAATTGCTTCCATATCTCACCTCAACTAAGCAACCATCTTGATTACCTTACTTTTAATCAGAAATTGTGTACTCATAAGTGTGAGTGTAATTATTCAAAAGAAAGAAGCAAAAAAGATAAAATGCAGAGAGCATTTTCATGCTAGGTTTTATTTTTAAAATCAAACCTTTGTGATGAGAAATTACAGAATTGTTCTGTGAGAGCTACCCCTAAGAGGCAATCAACGTGCTTACAGCAAATTAAGGCCTATTTTTTTTATACCTGTGAAGTAACAAGATATGGCAAAGTAAAGCCTATTTTTTAATAGACTAGAAAGGAAGGGGAAGTTGCATTTTAATGGAAAAAAAAATCCATTTTCTTCAGAGTATTTATTCCTTTTTTTTTTAGACAATGTTACTTTTTAACTTTGTGATTCTATTACTGATACTCAGTAGTGAATAAACCAGTGTTCCAGAAAGGTATTTTAAATACTATATTTCCTTTAGGTAGATATGTTATTATAAGAAAAAGAAGCAGTCATTTTTTCCCTTAATTTTTAGGAAAAAATCCGATCTGAAGTACAATTTTAGGCAGTTATTGATTATCCAAACCAAATTAATGGTGATCTACACAGAAATCATTACCAATCCAACCTGATATTCTTAGGATTGACAGGATTTTCACCATAGGATCCTAAACAAACTTACTTTATAATTTATTTGTCTTTCATATAGCCATGTAAACAGGAGGAACTCCAAGGAAGTTTACTGCAAAAGAGCTGCTCTATCATAAGACTAACAGCATTCATAGTAGTAATCTAACACTTAATCTGAAAAATAGTCTTCAATGAGAAGCACTGCATGATAAATTACTATTTTTCACCTATAAAAGGTTTTCTTTTAATGCTAAAAGTTTTCATGCAGTAAAGTTTTAATTTTCAGATTATTCTTATTTATTTTTCAAGTTTTTCTTTATATAAATTCATTAAAACTTGAAGTATCACTGTGATCTCACTTACCTTAGCATACATCTGGAATGGCTGCTATAGAGCAGTTTCTGATCTTTTTTTATCAGCTCATGAAAAGATCTAGTTGGCCTGCAATTTCCCTTCTACAGACAAATCTTTAGCAGTTTAAGAGGAAGCATGACATTTTCCATACTACACTTCATTCTAATGGGAACAAAGACTCACAAAGACTTGCATTTCTGTAACTTAATTATTCTCTTAAAGTAGTTCACTGGAATACCTCATAAAAATATAGAAGAGAGCTGTTTCATAGGAAGCAATATGAATTTCAGATAAATTTACACATTACTTCCCACAAATTACCCTTCCCCTCTTCTTTTGTCCAGTTCACATTTCTCCTAGAAAATACAGCTAAATTATACCACACTCAACACTAATGAGATAGAATTAATTCCTTTCTGTATCAACCTATCCAAAATAAAACTCTGGCCTAGAGGTCTATCTAAAATTGAGAATACTGACTACATGAGTACATCATGAGTACTACATGAGTACAGTTGGAACTATCCAGGCTATTACATCTACAGTTTCTGATATGACAGTATTTTGAACACAGAAGCAGATATATCACTATTAAATCACAGAAAATTGAAACACATATTTAATGCACATATTGGTTAACAGTAGTTTTCAAATTTACAGACTGGATATGCAGCATATCTAGTAAGACACCACTACCAATAATTTATTTTCACAGATCAGAACTCCAGTGGCAGAGTTTTCAAACAGATGGAATTTCATAAGTCAGGATAATCACAACATGGCAAAACTGATAAACACAAACAGTTTAGATTTTAACATCAAGCTCCTCTTCATATACTTTGGAGCACCAAACTCCACGCATATTTTACATGTTTATTTATGCAGAATTGTTGCCACTAATAATGACAACTTTATTAATCCCTTTGGTAATACTGACCAAAATCGTGTTAGATTTCACTGTCCTTTTTTGTGAGTGTACATGAAATTTTCTCCTGAAAATTCATTGGGAAATGTCTTAAAAATTTTTACATGAGAAAATAATTACTTTAATTCATCAGTTCCCTATCTTTACTTGAGAAAACATATGCTTACACTTAGCAATAGGTATGCCTTAAAGATATCAACACATGGTCAGAAAATAAATTACTTAAGAAGGTCCCTGCTTATCTCTCCAGATTTATTATCTTTCTAAGCAATCCACAAAGAAAAACTTGTAGTTATTCACAAGATTCTGTATTAATTTAGCAATCTTTATGACCTACATCCTTTTACAGAACACTAAAAGTTCACAAGAAATAAGAATAAATCTTACCCCTAAATATAATAATATTCCATAGAACATAAATTTCCAGAAGAAGCATCGTCGAAGAGCATTAATAAGTTTGGGTTTTTTCTTTGAAGTTGCCAGCTCTCTGTCCCACTCTCTGAAAAGGAACCAAAAAACAAGGCCATTAAGTAGTGTGAGCAAATACACGGGTCTATGGCTCTGACATACTTCAATTTGCTCAAGAATATCCAAGGAGATTTAGCCTAGGTGACTAAAGAAACAAAGCTTTTCAAAGACCCCAAAGACCCGATCTTCATTGACTTGATAGATCAATAAAAGTTCAAATGTAGTTCAGCCACATATTTGGCAGTTCTAAATACACAGCCATACATCACTCTGCAGGGAATTAATTCATGAAAAGGTCACACTGTATGTTTTAAAGAAACCTGGTGTACTTAAGACCAACACACAAATAATAGGCAAATAAATGCTTTGGAGCTCTTCCAATCTGCAAAAAGAAAATACCAGCAAAGCGTAAAAAATGTGAGTTTTCTACTGCAGAGCATTAATTTTTTATTTAATAATTGATCATCAATCAGAAGAAGTGCTATATATTAAAAGCATATGTTAAATCAAAACTCAGCCCACAGATTTAAGCTCTCCCGAGAACTTAATCAGCTAACACTTTCCTTCATTTTTCAAGAGAATATTTAATAACTAGAATATTCCATTTATAAGTATGAAAACAAATTAAGTATACCTATGCTATCAATACTTTCCACCAGTTTTGAATATGTACGTCACCCTGCACATCAGCAGCATTGTTGTAATCATGCAGATGGGAGCTGCCCCAAATACCAGCAAAAACCTGCACCACACATTTCGGGAGAGAGACTGGATTGAAGCCCTTGTGTATATATGAAATAGTTCTAGATGCAGCACAATTTCGGACTTACACCCCACTGAAAAAGAATATCAAAATGAGATCCTTGAAACAAAGGTATCCCGGAAACTTTTCATACCTTTCTAGTTTCTCAGAAAGATTGTCAGCAGAGTCTGCAGAAGGAATTTGATAAATATCTGACAGTTCCAGTCGTTGTCTGTAGCCCTTTTTCAAAATTGGTTTTGTCCATCTAAAGTAAAAAATAAAATAATGATGACTAGTTTCTGGGATTAATGGTAGAACTGCACTATTCTGTGTGATTATTTTGTCCAACACACCCAAATTACACATATTTGTACACATGTATGTACACATAATACGATATAATACAATGCAGCTTTACATCGTATTTATTAAACTATAGTGACAAACCCAACATTAAAAGAATAATTGCATAACTGTTGCATTTAATTAGTTTGGGGGTATGATTATGCCCCAGTCTTCCCATTTAGTCAGACAACAAGCAGGGCACTGAGACCTTTGTTCTGTATTTGCAAATATCTACCATGTCCATACTAATGTTCATTTAACAAAGTTATTAAGATTATGAGACACAAGTCTATAATCCTCGTAATCCAGTATAATGCAAAGGTATTTCCCAAGTGAAAAGCTATATTACATTCACTGCAAAGGGAGTATGTCTTAAGAAACTGGAAAATTATCCTTCCTTTCTGTAATCATACTGTGGTTTCACATAAATCATTTGGGCTCAATTCTGTCTTTGACATCACTTTATCTGAGAAGTACCACGCAATTCACAGTATGCTGTAGCAAAGCAAGCTGTGAGAATCTACTTTGTAGTCATTGGTAAAGGATCCATAAGCTTCACTGCTGCTGGAAATAGGGGCCAATATTTGCAGGGACATAAGAAGATGGATCAGAAAAAGCACTTCTGAATTCAAAATAACACTGTTACATGAAAGTCTTTGGTGGCTACTGCATGTGATAAATCAAGTACAAGTCAGCAGAAAGGACCAGTTGCTATGGACTTTGTGCACATCAGGTGCAGGAATGGCTAATCTCCTCAAGCACAGCACTCTCATTGACTGTCTTCATCAGAAACTCTGTATATGCAGATATTTCAGTAATCACAAAACAGATGAGTTATGACACTCTAAACCAGTACTGCAGCTAATGCAATACTTCCAAAGCAATCTTTTTAATTCTCAATACAGTAGTTAAGGAATATCCTTGCTGACCTCCTCAATAATACTTCGAGACTGCAATAAGTGATTCCCAACTTGTCTTGACAAAAAAGAAATGCTTTACATTTCCCAACCTTGCAGATTTTGGGAAAACATTTTCCATTGCCCTGCTTTTCTCCACACATTTATTTTGTTTATACTTTTGATTATCATCTACCTTTGGCATTTTTCCATTGCTTGAAGTAACAAAATGTGACTGCAATTAGTAAGCAGAGTGGCTGTACTATCATTTGAGGGTGGTGGCATATTTAGCAAGCCTATTGTACTCCTAAGGACGTCTCTTGTTCTTCTTGATGTTTTACTGGCTCTGCTTATCAGTGCAATCTAAATCATACGCCCCGAAGTCACCCTCTTCTCCAAAGTCAACAAGTCTGAATCAAACCTAGTCCAGTCCTTGTCCTCGTAAGTCTACTCATCAGAGCAGCTGTATCTACAGCAAACAAATTCCTCTAAGCAGCTAAAGGAGTGGTACTGTCTCCCTCCAGGGATATTCCGCTCTGCAGTCAGGTTTCTACCACAGTCTTTGGCAAGGTTTGCACATCAGTGTTCACCTCCCACCTGACCTGGTCCTACTGGGATGTCCCACTTGAACCGACCTGTGAGCCAAGCCATGTGCTTCAGGTCTGAGTGGTGGTACTGGAAGGATCTAGCTGTTGTGTGGTATTTGTCTGGTTGTGTCAAGAACCATATCAGACTGTATATATTTAATGAAAAAGAACATACATGAATATCTTCTACAAACACATTTTTTGCAGATTCAAATAGCATCCAGTTTACCATTATGCTCTGGATTTCTAGCAAAGTTTTGAAATGTAAAATGGTTGCACATTTATTTTAACCATCAATGTCATCTGTAGTTATCCATGTTTCATTGTATTAGCTAAAATAGCCGAATCAGAGTTTGTCAATATGCCTCTTCTATTTTTAGGCTTAATAGAAATTATTTGCCAGCATTAATTCCAAGCTTTTTCTTTTCATATATACTGAGAATGCAAAATTTCTTTTGAAAGGAAGAAAGCAAGAAAGCAAGAAGGAAGGGAGACAGATTGGCTTTACAGCATTATGTAAGCAAATGCCATCGGATTACTGGCTGGCATTTAATGAACTCTTTCACAGAGAAACCTGTAGTGCTGTCAGAGTTTTGCCACTTACTAGGAATGTTATTATGGGTACACACACACAAAACCCAGCAGGGGACAAGTTTCAAGGGTGTACAGTCGGAAAGAAGAAAGAAAGAAAAACAAGTTCCTCCATATCAATTGCCTGGTAGCAAAAAAATACCTTTTGCATTTGATACATAAATATCATACGCACAATGTTTGAACTTCTCTTTAGTTATATTTCTAACGACCATCTCTTTACCATACACCTTAGAAGTATATAATAGATCTCTTTTTACAGCTATTTATTTCTCTAGCAGTCTCACTTCACTCAAACAAACCGTACAGGAAGGACAGATGTCTTTGGCTTCCCAGAGAGAATTAATACACACTGTTGACTAGTCAATAGGATTTGACTCTCCCTTTAGGCTGCTTTGCGTGTCACCAAAGACAGAAAGAGCCTCTGTGTTGCTAAGCCAACCATCCAGATCTTCCTCCCAGGCACAGGAGCTCCCCGGGGACAGCAGACCCTCTCTAACCCTGAAGTACTGCTGCTCCAGGATGGCCAGTCCATGCTGCTGAGGCCTGCCCAGCAGAGCAGACGCCTGGGGAGGCACAACACAGTGATGTATCTACTGAGCTGCACAGAGGCAGACATGGCTGCACTTCTTTCCCTCCTGAGGTATTACACAACTGGAAATAATGCCTGTAGCTCCTAAGGGAAAGAGCCCAAACCTTGGTGAAGATGAAGCAAGGACAGTGCCTCTATCTTATCCCTTCTTTTAACAGTTTCAGGGGGAAAAAAAATCAATCCATGATATGGATGCTTTGGAGCCCAAGTTTTACAGTGTGTTTTTAGGGCCACTAGTTCCCACTGACAGTAGGAAAAGATCAAGGTACCACACAGACCTCAGGCACTCCTCAAAATTCAAACTAGACCAGATGCCATGAGAGCCTCACACTCCAGTCCTCTCCCAGTAGATACCCATTGCTGCAGCAGCAGAACAAACTGCAAATTGTAGCTTATGTGATACTGGAGGTGGCAGTTCTGCCATGCCTGAAATGCATTTGCACCACCAAACCTCTTCTGAGAGCTTCCTGCAATTAAGCCAAGCAAAGTGGTTCTAGCTCTGCATGGCCCTCGCTAATGGGTGGCACAGCCTCACAGCTGCCAGGCACCACAGCCTAACCCCCAGGGCCTGGTTGCTCTCAGTGCAGTGGGGCTGAGGTTGGCTGATTTTGCTTCAAATGATAGGTACTCTGCTGGAATAGCTTTCAGAGTATATATAACACCTTCAGCACTTTTTCTTTTAAAAAAGAAACAAATGCAATGTTCTGAGAATAATATTGACATCTAATTGTTGAAGAGCTTCAAAAGAAGGTAAAGAAGGTAAAAAAGCTACATACAGATAGTACTCGTTTCCACTTTTTTTCTTTTTTTTTTAAATACTCAGACTTCTTGCAGAAATGCAATATATTTCCTTACATTCAGTAAGGGGCCAAAGTATTTCAGCTTGCAGAACTACTATAAGAGCTATTTTTAGTAAAAGAACTATCAAATACAACAGTAGTAATGACGGGTTCTAAATGTATATGCAACATGTATGTACAGTAAGACAGGCTAGGATAGAATGTTTCATCTTTATTCTTTCTCTGTAATATGTGCAACAGCAGAAGACAAACAGTTTTTTCCTGCTCTTTTAAAGACACTTAAAATGGGCACAAGAGTTTGTATCAGCAAAACTGTTGCCGAGCTGAACTTGAAGATGATCACAGATGTGACACCAACTACCTTCACTCAGTATAGTACTCCACTATCTTAGCCATGCATTTGCAGATATATTTCATAACAAATTAATGCACAGCTGCACATAACATGCTGCAACTCTTCTCAAATGTGTCATTTGTTCCAGTGGCAGCAACTGGGATCTTATCAGAGGTAAATATCTTCACAAACTGAACAGATCTGTGGCAGTTTGAGCAAGGAAATGGAAGGAAATTATCTACTTAATATAAATACTAAGAATCAAAAGGTAAACTGCCACTGTAACAATAAGTAATTAATGCACAGGGCTGCTTGCTTTTTGTCATCTTCTCTGCATCCTGGTATTTGATGCTGCTGGTCATCAGTCTGACTCCTGAAAGTTAACGAGAAAATGCCTCACATCTTCCAATTTCTAAAATCTTGGGCTCTGAGCAAAGCAACACTGATGTTATATTGTTTTTTGTTTTGTTTTGTATTCATTACCTCCAGAGAAATAAAAGCATCACAGATTTCAAAGATTAACCTTAAACTGTGTTAAGTTGAAAGAAGTAAATATGAAAGATCAGATTGGCTCCAATACAATATAGGCTCACATTCTTTATTTTGAAAGTTGAAACAAGTTTATAAAAAGGTAAGTAACAACATTAAAACACAGCATGAGAAAATACCTGAAACCCAGTACCTTTGCCATCTGTCATCTGGGATTTTCTCCTAAGGCACAACCTTGCCCCCAGATTCAAGGTGCCAGTTCTGCAGAGATCACCCGAGTACTGCCTTCTAGGAGCAACCCCAAAGGAAGGGATGCTTGCCCATATCTGAACAGCAGTAAGGTTCTGGTTTCAAAGAAAAAAAAAAAAAAAACAACTATTCCCAAAATTATCTTAAAAGTCTATTTAATTTCTCCTAATTTTGGAAGCTTCCTGACACAGTTTTGGTTTAGCCCCAAGCTGGATGTGAAAATGCTCATGGGGATCCTTTTGTTTGCATGAGACTTAGTGAAACATAAACACAGCCCAGAAGTTCTTGCTCATACAACACAGGCTCGCCCTTTCTTACTTAATTTAGAAGGCATAATGTGATACTTCATATACTAGGAGAGTCAGCATTCTTTCTCTAATTCTTTTCACCTTTTATACTCAGACTTCCTAAAGAGCCTCCAAACTTGCAGGCATGGTGAACCTTTGGGGCTGACCTTCAGAAGTCCTGAAAGCTCACTGTTTCATAGAGGTCTGAAGTAAGGAACATCTGCGGCTATAGACAATTGATCAGCACTGCAGAATCATAACAAAGAAGGCTGCTCTGAAAGTAATGCCTCCTATGTTATTATGTTATAACTCAGAGGCAGATGTTGGTGGTACAGCAGTAGAGCAGAAAGCTAAACAGCCTTCCCAACAACATCCCATTACATTTTGTTGCTGTGTGACAGATGGTAGCAGAGAAGCAGTCTGACAGAATGGCATCTGACATGGAAGGGCATATGAGACAGAGGTATGTAACTGAATTTCCCCATGAGGAAACAATTGCATCCACTGACATTCACTGATATTTGCTGAACATTTCTGGAGACCAAATAGTGGATGTCAGCACACTGAGGTAGTGGGTGGTGCATTTCAGAAGTGGCAACAGAGACAGTGTGTCCTCTCCACTAGTGCAGATTGCTATGAGCGTGGCATAAAGGCTCTTTCTTGATCAATGCTGGTGAAAATGCATAACTAATGATGGTGACTATGCTGAAAAATAGTGTTTTGTAGCTGGGAGTTTGCTGTATCAAATGGTGTAATGGTGTTATTATCCTCTTTGTATAACTTGTAATTTCCATGGAAATAAATAGGAGGCATTACTTTTGGAGTGACCTACACATGTGTAGCAGCTACATCTGTGCCTGATATTCTTTAGCAGATAGGATTTGGAATTACCTGGGATTACCAAAAGTCAGGTCCTCAGGACTAAATCCACAAAGGGCCTTAGAAATGCAGACTAAGAAATCTGCCTTGCACACATGTCTAAGCAAGCTGTCACAGCAACTGAAACATCATACTGAGCAATTCAATTTATCTGCCCCTAGCTGACGATTCACACAGGCTCTCAGAAAAGAAATGGCCAAGATGCTAAATTTATGCATTTATAGGACATGTTCCAAATATTTGCTGGATGTAAGATACTTGCCCTCCAGAGCAAAATCCACTGCCATGAATTTGGGAACTCAAGACAGTTTCAGGGTAAGTTTTGAGGACAAACATGCATAAAAAAACCCACAATTTTCCAGGAAAATAAGTACATAAATTCATCTCTATTCAGAAATCAAAAACTTAAGTACCTTCTTTTTTTTCTAAACACAATGCTAAAATACCTGACTCAAGGATAGAGCAGGTTCCATTTTTAAGCCACTATTTATATACCAGCCTCACTGGAAAGAATACTTACTGCAGTAGATCTAGCCTATAGGTGTCCAAACAAGCAGCGTGGCCTGGACTACATGGAGTGAAGACAAATAGTCTTGGTTCACATATAAAATATATGACATAGTTAATACAGACTAACAACAATTCTTTAATAATTTTTTATATTACTTATTAATTTATAAAAAAAGAAGACAACAAAAACATGAAACTAACAGGTTGCACACACGTGGCCTAGCCTTAGTTCTTTCTCTATGCGAAAGAATTCAAACTAATTCTCATGAGAATGCCTTCTGTAACCAGAAACTATTTTTCTAAAGGCACCACCAAATGTTACACTTGAAAGCACGCCATTGAAGAAAATAATAAATAAAATAGAATAAAGTAAAATAAAGTATTAACAATGAATTAAGCTGAAAACAAAGAATAATCATGACTGTAGCTCATGAGTCAACAACTTTCAAAACTTCAGTCCTGGATGCTGTTACCCACCCTGAAGGCTTCCAACAGACTTCAGCTTCATAAGGAGTGCCCTTAGAAGAGGAATCAGGACTTACATGCAAATAAATTTCTTACCCACAAGAGCCACAATGCTTTAACTGAGCCAGGGAGAAAACTAAAGCAACTTGAAGAGTTTGGACAGACACTGTCCATACACTGGTAACTAGTCCTACCTCCCAGAAAACAAAAGAGGGAAGGATACATAGTATGCAATTCCATTTTCTATCCTTCTTAGCATACATACAGTGGAAGAAGGAATTCAGCATGTATTCTCATCATACCACTGTTCTTGGTTCTAGGAATCACTGGATAGCTAACCATATGAACAGGTCGCAGGTCAATCCTTCTATGGTTTGGGAAGAAAGAGCATCTAGAGTAGGGTTGCTGGGCTGAGCTCATGAGAAGAGAGCATGAAGATGGCTTCATTTGAATGGCTTATCTGGATTTAACAGTGAAACAGGCACTGAACTATTCAGTCCTGACAAGACAGTTGTCATATATGGCATGTAGAAAAGCTAAAGTGTATGCCTAGAGAGCTGCATGAGAGCGTAATGACTGCCTCTTTGAACTTTTGAACTTGGGAAAAAAAAAAAAAAAAAAACCACATTGCCCCAAAGTTCTGAAAATCCAGTGATAACCCTGTGATGCCTATACCCACCTATAAATTAATTATACCTGCGTTCATTAAACCATAATGATTCTTCCTGACCTCCGTTTATCTATAATAAAAACCAAGTGGCAGCAAAGTACTCTGCCTTGTTTGCTACCAAAGGTATGGCCTTGACCCTGCAAAATCCTATAACACACACAGCTTTGTTACAAACACATGAAGGAAGCTTCACAAGCAATATGCACAGAGGCATATCACCATCTGCATGCTTCTGTAGAAAACTCTGCTTTAGACAAGACAACAAGACAAGAAGTTGCCAGTGCACACATAAATGTCTTCCCAGTGGTTTCCAATAAAAGACATAAATAAACTCCAAACATGTAATATGGAAAAGTAATCAAAAGGAAACCCTGAAACCTTGAGCAGCCAATATCCAGTGTTCTGTGTCATACTGATGGAAGATCTCAAACCACTTGCGTTCACACTTCATTTCTGAACCATCAAAACTCACTTTCTAAAGCAGAAACCGTTCACATTTTAGGATGAAGTTGATTGTTGTGCCTAAATACTTTCTATCATTGTCACCCAAAGCAATTCTCTTTTGTTGCCCTTTCAGCCCACAGACTCTTGAAAGTCCAACAAAGTGGCAGCATTTCCCTAAGTTATTACTCCTTGTACACACATAATAGCTTCTCACTTGTTGGCATAACAAGAAGAAAAAAGAAATAAACCAACTACAAGCAACACTGAAATGTTCCAGTTATCCTCTTAAGAGCAAGTCCCTCCATTCTATCATCACCACCTTCAGCCCTATCCCTCTACTGCAGATACAGGATATGTGTTGGAGCAATAAAACCTTGTCAACATGTTTATAGATGTCAGTATCAAGAAGTTGATAAAACCTCATGAATATTAAATAAATATTTAAAAACATTATATTTATCCACAAGAGCTTCAGAATAATACTTACACACTTTTGTAACCTTCTACTCAACTGCATTATAACCAGCTTGGTACTTCTCAAGTAACTCTATGAGAACTGACCAGAGAAGTTACTTCACTAAAGCATTCATCATCTATGTTGTATTTGAAAAAAAATATTGTTCCGTTATTGGAAAAAGCCATCTTTCTCCATACACACCAAAGAAATAATTGACTACTTCTTCCAGATACAATGCCCTTTGGGTTCTGTCTCACTCTTTCATGGAACTAAAGCACATACTAAAGTGTAGGCATGCCTTGAAGTTCTTTACTGAATAGCATCAATTTAATAAACCATTGATGTGTGTACATTCAGTTAAAATGCTGATAAAATATTCTGACATCCTAGAAAGCCTTGTTCCAATCTAACACATTAATCACTGCATTGTGGGTGTTTCCAGTTGAGTGGACTGGAAACAGTTGATATTGATATGTAGCGAATGCTCTGACTTTGTAAAGCTCATTACAGAAAATATACTTCCAAGCAGTATGAAATTATTACACCTTGTTGCATTTTTGCTCTGTGATAGTTTACCTTTTAATAGTGTTTAGTATTGATATGGATCTACCCCTGATGAGACAAGAACTGCTGGAGTCCTTGAGGACTGAAGCATTTTGAACCAAACTAATGTGTGCCATAGCTATAAATAATGCGTGACTTTAAAAGACACAATGATTTCTTTAATTATTTTTAAAAGAAAGACATTTTTTCTGCCAGTTTGGCTGTAATACTTTTTCTTACCTTTTGGTTTTTGCTTTTGTGATTTTTTCAAATCTTTCAAGTAATGTTCATAAGAAACAAAGGCATTTGCAGTGTACTTGTCAAAATGCAAGTAAGCAGAACACTTTGTAATTAATAGACACACATCATTCAGAACGTATGAGTCTTTACACAGTTACACTTTTAGCTGTTCTCACCCAGTGAACTGAATATGTACTTCCACAGATTTCTGTGACATATAGTTATTGCAAAGTTTTGTAAATAAGTTTATCTGGTGTAGTCAGTGTTGATGACAATTATCCCTTTTACTTCATATATTGGTTATTATCACTTCGTTTACAGTAAGATAGTTGGTGCAGTACCACATCTCCTCCGTGAGACGTAAGATTCAAACGGCATTTAATCGACTTGAAGACTCAGATTTTAAAAGACATCAGATCGGATCCCAGAATGGTTAATTATGCACTTCCTGAGCACGAGCTGCATCTGGTTTCAGCCATGGAAACATTAACTAAGGTCAGAATCAGAAATACATTTACTTTATCACATTGGAATCTTTCCTAGATGCCTTCCCAGGTTCTAGCGGAGAACCCTGACAAAAACTTTACAAAGAAATAAAATGAAATACAAGTGGCTCCATGAGCACTGAAGTCATTATGTAGCCTTCTCTCCCGCAGATTTGTATCTTAATACTTGAGGGAAGAACTAACTGATGCTTATTCTATGGATTAACTTATATGGGGTTATTCCCATCATCCACATTTTCTGGATCTAAAAGCATCTGAAGGCAGGTACAGCTGCACTCACTGCAGCATCTGTATCAGACTTCCCTGGGGTCCTCACCTTTGCCTGGAGGGTTATAAAGCCTCAGAAACCACATATGTTCGGGGTTCTACCCTGCAATCGCACCTGGTTAAAGATGAACAACAGAGCTCAAAGAGGGGGAGGCTGGCAAAACAGCAATTCTCTAAGGGAACTTCCTTTAAGAAACTTTTTTTAAACGAAAAGAAGAAGGAGAAGAAGAAGAAGAAAAGCCCAGGGCAACCTGCTGAAGGGGAAAGCTATCCCCAAAGCTTTAGAAAGTGAGCTAACAGCCCTCGGTTACTCGGCCAATGTTATGGTTTTATACCACGTGTTCCCATTTCAGTCCCGTGCTCACGCTTTTAACATTTCCTCCCACCCATCAGTGCTGTGTGAAAGACCCCCAAGGAACAAAAGAGGAAAGCAGCTCCTTAGGAAAAGGGCAAAACTGACGGCAAGTGGGCTGCTGCCAGCCGGATTGTTTGCTCATTCCAGCTGGCAGCGTTACCTCGAACAATGTCAGGTAGAGCGCGTTCAGGCTTCTATACCGACTTAGAGAGCGCTGTGCACCGGTGTTGGCATTGGCTCCTTCTCTTTTTATTTGTTGTTGTGCGAAAGAAAAGGCGCCAGGGACAGAACTAGTAAGAGAAGGCTCTCAAGGCTCACAGGGAACACCCTCCAGTAAGATCGCGTCTTGCGGTCGCACGCCGAGCAAACGCTGAAGCCCGAGGAGCCACGGGGGAACGCTCGCTCCGGGAGCGCTCCCCGCCGCCCCCTGCCCTTCCCGTGTTCTCACCGTTTAGGATGAAATAACAGATCGCCTCGTTGAGTAATTTACCAAAGGTTGCTCAAATTATGCCATAAATTAATTTGTCCGGGGCAGGTGAGGGCTTATGACACCTGACAGATCGAGACCGCTCGGTGCTAAAGCCCCGCGACAACAACATGCAAGAGAAGAGATAGGATCCCGTCGTTCGGCCGCGGCTCCCACCGCGCACCCCGCGGAGCAGTCGGCCGCCGGACGGGAGGGGAGGGCAGGGAGCGCAGGGGAAGGGAGGGCGGGGAACGGGGAGCAGTGGAAGGGAGTCGAGCCCGGGGCAGCCCCGCGCCGCACGTGTCCCGCCGCGCTGGGGCTCCCACCTGAAGAAAAGTTTGGAGAAGATGTTCGCCTTCTCCAAGGGAGACCTCTGCATGGTGCCCGGCACTGCGCTGCGCTGCGCTGCGTTGCGTTGCGCGGCGCGGACGGCGGCGGCCGCTAATCGCTCACGCCCGGCTCGGCTGCTCCACTCCCGCGGCTCTCCCACCTTATCCGCTCGGGCCGCTCTGATGTCATTGCCTGCCTCCTTCCCCTGCCCCTCTCCCCGCCTCTGCTTTGCCCAGGTTCAAAAGCGGGAGGGTTGCGGCGCCGGCCCGCGCTCTGCCTCCTCCGCCTCCTCCTCCGCCGCGCCCGGCACCCGCTGCCCGCGCTCCCCGCCCCGGCTCCCCTGGGCAGAGCTCTTCCTGCCCGGCCCTGCCGCTGTGCCGCAGAAGCCCCTCGGGGAGACGCCGCCCATCCAACCGGGGCCTCCTGCCCTGCCTGCGGCGCGGCGGGGACGGGGCGCCGAGGGGAGGCGGCTGCACACCTGCGCCCGTGCCATCGACGGCGGGACAGAGCGGGCACTGCGCACAGAAGCCTTCGGATCCGCTTTAAAACACGCACACGCGTGCTGCATTCTTTCAAATTTCCGAACCGAAAGGAATGAGAGCTGGAGCACATCCTTATAGAGTTCAGTCTGAAGAGCCGGGCTTAACAGTAAGGCTGTTTTCATAGTTTTGGATGCATGCTGTACAAACAGGATCCCTGCTGCCAAGGACAGCACGGTAGAAAGCATGCTTATAAGAAAACAAAGACAGCCAGAGGCAGGAACGAGAACTTATGCTTTAATGCCGCACACCAGATAATTTTATTTAATGCTTTAGTGTCATATTTACAAACTCAGTTTTCCTTTCACTTCTATAACTTGAAAAAGTATAGATGTAATAAGGCTTCCCTAAGCATGCAGCTGCTCCTCATTGAGCTAGATCTATAAGCAGGCAAACATGCTACTCTGTGCTCTTATAAACTCCATTACAATTAAAGCTGCTGTTTCTCTTTGTAAACTTTGCAGGAATTTTTAATTTCACCACTTCTCTCTACACCCCACCGTGATTTCATAAGGAATTGCTCTGCCTCAGCAGTTCTCACAGATTGCAGACAGCAGAGAGGTGCCCCTTTCCCTGCCATCGCACCCCTTTCCCTGCCATCGCACCGGACTCCTTTGTGCCTCAAGAGCTCCCATGGATCCTTCCCGACTCTCCTTTATTAATGACAAAACCAGTAAGAAACCCAGAGCAGGCAGGGCTCCAGGAAACTGCCTACACTTTATCATGTCTTCAGACAATGCGGAGAGGCAGGACCAAGTCTAGGCGGGCTTGAGGACTGTAGAGCGGAGCCCTTCGGCATCCTGCCACCTAGCGGAGCCGGCCCCGGACCGGCAGTCCGCACCGCACCGCTCTGCAGCCGCTCCTCCCGCCACAGTTCTCCCGGCCCGCCCGCGTTTGGCACTGGGCTGCAAGTGGGCCTGGCATGGAGCAGTGACAGCAGGTCGGCCTCCCTGCTCCTCCGCACTCGGTGACAAGGATACTCAACTAGGAAATAAGGTTAAGATGCAGAATCTGGAGTATCACAGAATCACAACATTGTTAAGGCTGGAAAAGACCACTAAAATCATCTAATCCAACCATCAGCCCATCACCATCGTGCCCAATAAAACGTATCTCCATGTTTCTTGAACATCTTCAGAGATCATGACTTCACCTCCTCCATGGACAGTCTGTTCCAATACCTCACCATTCTTTGAAGAGATATTTCCTAATATTCAACCTGAACCTCCCCTGGTGCAGCTTGAGGTCATTACCTCTCATCCTATCACTGTTACCTGGGAGAAGAGGCTGACACCCACCTCACCACAATCTCCTTTCACACAGTTGTAGAGAGCAATGAGGTCTCCCCTGAGCCTCCTCTTCTTCAGACTAAACAACCCCAGCTCCCTCAGCCCTCCTCATAAGACTTGTGTTCTAGACCCCTCACCAGCTTCATTATTTTCCTCTGGACACTGTGAGCCAGTCCAAGCAATATACAAACACTCTGCTGCAGACTCTTTGTCTTTTCAGCCTCTAGATTTCTGGTGCAGGTGAATAGAGCAGAAGCTGCACACCGGGTTAGATTTTTTTTTTTGCAATTTACTTTAGAAAGTGAGATATGTTGGTCATGTAAAACCTTCTGTGGATCAAGTTTAAACTACTAAAAATGTCAGTGGCTGATGGAGTATTTTGGATAAACGTATCTCCCTTCTTGCTGGTACCAACCAAGATGACTTATGGGCATTTGTAGTAAATATGGGACTGACAAAGACATCCCCTTAGTGGTTATTGATTATGTCATTTTTTTTACATGAAAAATTCTATTGCCTTTTATATGACAAGCTCTCTAATTTTGAACAATTCTTCTTGAAACTTTGAATAGTTCCTTAAGTACCAGCAATTGCCCTGTTTAGCTCTGCAAACACGTCAACTACTTTAGCCCCTACCCTGCACAGTCTTAACTACCTGCATTTTACAGAATTTGTTCTTGCCATTTTTCTTGAATGCTTCCTTAATGTTTCCACTGATACATTTCCTTGCTTTTCTCTTTTAAACATTTTGTAGTTTTAATCTTGAACATACTCCAGCTGACATGAATGTGAAACTTGTCATTAGCACTAGTGTGAGTAGGAATAAACTGTATTCTTTCTGTTCTCCCTGGTGACTGAAATACCTCCAAATTTAGTATTACCTATGAATTTCATTAATATGACCATCTTTCACTTCTACAGAAATACAGCCTGGTGTGACAACATCTACTTTATCTCTTGACTCGCATCCACATCCACCATCGATCTGCCTTTCTGAAGAAAATGTAGTGAGCCTGAGTTACTGAGCAAGCTGCATGTGAGGGGAAAATGAGTAAAATCTTGCTGTGCCACCATTGCAGTGACTGGCAAGGCTTCCTCACCCAATGTGCAGTGGCCAGCCTGAAGTAACAGTGGGAAGCAAACTGGCTGGCTTGCCAGCAACTGAAAGCTCATTCTCCAAGGACTGCAACTCTGGCTTCTTCCTTGCCCTGAGGTAAATGTTCCCGGCCCAATTCCCATCAAGGAACACCAGACTGAGCATGAAGCTGCATTGGGCTTCAGACCCCACCAGAGTAATGCATTTTCAGCAGATGCTGAACTCAGTAGAAATAAAAAAATAGCACTGTATCAAGAGGTCAGAGAGAAGGAAGACAAGGCAGAGGGAAGATTAGTTTTATCTATCACAGAATCACAAACTTGAATTTTGCATTCCCTTTCTTATATGCAGCTTGTACCTTAGGAAGCCTGGGCCCACTTTCAAGAAAAGAGGAGGAAATTAGTAATATTTGAATTTTTGATTAGCTAACATCACTGGACAAAAGGATGGAAGCTGCAAGAAGAAAGAGAAAGCACTGTCATATTAAATATCATCTTCCTAGAAAGCAACACTGAGAAACTGACAAAAGTATCACTCTAAGTCTCTGACTTTTTGTTCTTCTTAAAATGGAAAAGTATTTTGATAATTCTTGCAATGTTGATATTCTGAAAACTAAAACATCCTTGACAAAACAGACAAACAAATAAACAAACCTGGTCCTATGCTGCACAGATAGGGAGAAAGAAATCAGGTATCAAGATAAAGCTTATTTTCTTTGGCCAGTAGTTAAAACAATCAGATCTATAAATCAATTTCATGCTAACTCAATTCTAACTCAATTTTTTCATATCTTTTAATTAACTGGAAACTGTTTTGGTTGCAATAATTCATTCAGCCCAAAGAAGCCACATCTAATAATCAAATATGCTTTAATTAATGCAGAGGATTTTATCCAGAACCTGACAATGGCTGTTCCCTCAGGCCTTCCTGTGCCCAGCTGGACTTCACACACCTGAGCTCACTTCCTCATTCCACGCAACTACAAGAATGGCTGGAAGCCTCGGCTCAAATCTTCTTATATAAATACCCATAAGACATGGGTCAGCTAGAGCTTCTCAGTACCCCTTTTGAGATGGTTTGCCTTCACCTGTCATCCACCTACCCTATTCCAAAAAAGCTTTCTTCACCATAGCTACTAATATCTATTTTTCGTTGTCAAGTCCCCAAAGCACTCTCCTTGTGGATAAATTAGCAAGACAACATTTTTCATTTTGCTTATCAGTTTTTGCATATAGTACTATGATGTCCAAGGACTTTCTCCATTTCCAAAAAATATAATGAAAACTGGATCATAAACAAGACAAAAGCTACAGCAGCTTTCACAGGTATTTACCAGGCAAATAGTTTTTTAGTAATACTTCTGCAACACAGAAGTATTACAGATGAACAGAGCCCTATCTTCAGATGCAGAAGCCAGACTGATAGTTCCTGGGTCTATTCACATCAGCAAAACCCGTATCCCAATTCATTGTCTTAGTGCTGCTAGAATTGCTACAACCAATGCTTTCCACACTTGGAGATCAATATTCTTAATCAAAGTGCAGTGGATACTCTTGGCAAACTGAGTCACGTATACTTTCCCACACTACATCATCAATACCTATCTAAGGCAACTCAATACATTGTTTCTGTAAGTCTTGAACACAGCTTAATACTCCCGGTGGACAACACGGACCTTCTACCAGGTATATATTTCTCTGATAAAAGGTACAGAGCTGGGAGGTCAAGCACTGTGAAATTAGTATATATCTTATCCTGGAGAGGCAAAATGGGCAGAAGACTGTATTTTTCAAAAGCTTCCAAGGAAATTATGAAAAGAAAAACACTGATGATACACCACTGTTCATAAAAACAGAAGAAGTGATGTTGGTGTCCCTCTAGGTTTTTTCAGATCTGTTAGGACACTGCATGTCCTGTATCAGTCAAAGAGGAAAAGTTTACATTATCACACAAAAGAGGAAAACTTAACCAAGTTGTCTAAATACAGAAAATAACTGCATCTGGATGGAAAAAGAAAATCAACCAATAATTGTCCACCTTCAAGGGATCTGAAGCAGCAAAGCTTTTATAGGAGTGTATTGAGTTACTGATAATAGCAACTGAGTAAGTTCTTAAGGGAATGATAACGCTATGGGAATAAATACAATGTCTCTCCACAACTTTTAAGAAAAAAAGTGCAAGTTAACATTTCTAGGGTAGTGCATGCACTTCTTCACAAGATTAACTGAAACACTGACCAAAGACCAGTTCGACTGCTACTGAGTTTGCAGAGGTTGACTATAGAGATGATCCAGATAAACTCCTGGCACTGGCACAGGGTGCCCAGAGAAGGTGTGGATGCCCCATTTGTGGGGGCACTCAAGGCCAGGTTGGAGGGTGCCCTGGGCAATGTGATCCAGTGGGTGGCAACCTGCCCACAGCAGAGGGGTTGGAACCAGATGATCTTTAAGGTCCTTTCCAACCTAAACCATTCTAGATTATTCAGAAGATTTGAAATTACGTGCAATTTTCAATGAAAATTTTTAACATCACACTGGAAAGAAACAACAGACAAAAGTCAGATGTGTTCAGATGTTGCTTTTTGGTCTATGAAGTTATCAACAACTGCAGTATCTTTTTCAAACTGGAAGTTATTTTAAAGCATTCTGATGAAGAATAAGGAAAATATAAACTGATTATTTCATCCACCAGCACACAATTTTGAGACAACTCACTTCCATTTGTATTGTCAAAGTCCAATGCATCAAAACCAGTAAAAACTTTCAGATTTGTTGAAAAGTAATCTCGATCTGCCTAGCTACATGAAGTCCCAATGTACTCATTGAGGTTCTGCTGACTAAAGTCATGCTGAATGCAGTCCTGAAGGAACTAGAATCTGAGAAGAGGAAGTTTAGACTTGTGGGCTCGATTAGGCAACAAATTCACGCTACTGATTTTTAAGCACAAATGCTAAAAGAATTGTTCAAATGATGAACACTCTTCTGGCAGTAACCCTGAGTAATACTAAGATTCATGAAAGGTTTTGTCAGCTAGGACAGTTAATCAGAAATGAGAAATGTTCTGGTGGACAGGGTATCTGCATTTAAATAAAAAGAAAAATAAGCAACAATTGTTCGCGCACACACAGACACACACAAATAAAGCTAATAAAAAAGAGAAAACTTTGAATTAAGCTGATTCAACAGTATAAAGGAACAGTTATCAGATGTTGGGGGCACAATCTTGCACTTCAGACTTTGCAGAACGTATTTACTTCTTTTGAAGCTGCAGTAGAAAGTGAGCTGGAGAAAGTTTTCTAAAGACTTCAGGGTTTGTTTGTTTTCAGTCAAGAATAAATGTGAAAGGAATTATGAGCCTGAGAAGCCAAGCCTGACAAGTTTGCGAGGTTTATGTTTCCAAAGATAGTTTTAACTTCTTCCTCTTCTCACTGTCATGTAATAATCCTAGAACAATGGTATCATTGAGGTTAGAAGGGCAGAAGTCCAAGACTGTATCTTACTACAATTCAATAAAAGGCACATCTGCTGTCTTAAATAGCTGAACAACGAAGATTATTGAAGCTAGCCCATAGGAAAAGGCTCCTAAGTATTTACAACTGATTAAAAGTGCAAGAGCTTGAGTTCCTGACAGGGCTCTGAAATTAGCATCTTCTATACTGAAATCTGACCACAAAAAATAACACAGTATAAATCCTGCCATGTGAATTCACATGTTGCAATGAATCCTTAATTTGTTGCTTTCTAGAAGTGGGTTTTGTGTATAATATTCTTGCCTAAAATTATTCCCTGTGAGTCTCAACATTTTCTCATCTTAATAGAACAAATTTGAAGTAAACAGTGTGCCATTACTCAAGCCATAGAAGAACAGTAAGTCTTAGCATTTTTTCTCTGGTCCTGAAAAAAACTAAAATTGCTTCTGCAAACGAGCACAGAAGATCTCTCCAGTAAGGAAGTTCTACCTCTGAGTAAACATAAAAATAATTTTAAAACATAATTGAAGAGAAATAGCCATACCTCTGAGGATATCCAAGGGCACTGAGCTCACTGAGGGAAACAAGGATGCAGATGATGTTTGACATGAAAATAAAGGAGCTGACATATAATTCCCCTTTCTCCATGCACTTCCCATAGTGTTCTCAGCCCTGGTTCAGGGCTCTTGGGCACTGGCTCGTCAGGGCAGTAGTCACAGCACCAAGTCTGCCAGAGTTTGGAACATTTGGATGCTGCTCTCAGACACAGGATTTGATTTTTGGGTGATACTGTGGGTCCCTCCCAACTCAGTATATTCTGTGGTTCTATGATACTATCTCTAGAGGAAAAGCTGACATTCAAGTTATTACCTTATAGCCCAATATTTAGTCAGGCTTCAGAAACCTGATGTTTTCAAGTACAAAACTACAAGGATTGGCCTTGCTGTGGACTTGCTGATGCATTTTCATGAAGGTTTTCATCTAGCCAATATGAGAAGTAATGGCTTTTTTGTTGTTGTTATTCTTGAACATGGCAGCTGACAGCAGAATATTGTGAACTACCGAGCTTAATTAAAAGCCTTTCACATAGGACACAATGGAAAATTTATATGAGGTGAAACCTATTTCTCATAATGGGTTCTTGCAGCCACTTGTGCTAAGCCAAACAGGCATAGCCATATTTTAAATAGACAGTTAAGATACTTGAGGGCTAAAAGCTAGACCTTTGAACTTGTGTAAAATTTTTTACACCTGGTATTCTTCTAGAAGTAAAATGAGAGTAAGAGAAACTTACCATTAGTTCTGGAAAAAGCAGCTGTTTTATTTTCTTTACAAAATAGTTTGTGCATTTACTAAAGTTTACATTACAGAAAGGTAAGAATCATACGAAACAATGATAACAATACCAAAATAGTTTTAGACTTCAAGAAGTTGTCCACTGATCTCACTGGAGTACTTGCGAAGGAACCAGATATTTAAGAATCCCTATGATGCTTTCTTAAAGAACTTAAGACTTGATCACTAAGCCCAGACTCCTGCTGCTGCAAGTAAACAGCAGAGCAATTCAGTACTGCCCGCCTCCAGCTGCTGCAGCCTTGTGCTCTGAGAAAATTAAGGCTTACTGGCTACCACAATTACACTGCAAAAATAAGAGAGCAAAGGACATTAACATCATAGAAGGTAACTCAGACCCAGCTTTTCACTTATTATTATCAAAGAAATCAACTTCACATAGTGATGTGCAAAGGAGTAAAACGCAATTCAACCACAGATTAAGGAGGTTTGCAAAGAAATGTTACAAACTAATGGTGAAATCTGCCTCTACTAACTTCTGATCATGAACTCCAGAGTTTGCTCTCCTAAAGTTGTTTCACTCAGTGCAAGACAACTGAGCACTCACAATCATGAACTGCTTACTGGAACCCAAATCAGGAATGGTGTTTTGTTTTATTTTCTGAAAAGAAAGGTGCTCTTTGATGAAAGAAGCAAGAAAAAAGAAGAAAAGGAAAAATCCTGTTGGATGTCTCCATTTCTTTCCACAGTGGAAAGGATGAATGCATAATCTCATTGTTTTCTTTGATATAAGACTGAGGAGAGCTGGTGAGAGTGGGTTTTGACAGGAAGCAGGACAAAAGGATAAATTTCACAGCCCTGAACACTGAAACAACAGATGCAAGTAGTTCTAAACAATTTATGGGAGAAAGCGTTTTCATGTTAGACTCTAAAATCTACAAGGACTTTTTAAAAGCCATTTTTATTTTCCTTCCCAAGGGTTTCTATATTTAGTTAGCCACAATAAGGATGATTCCTTAATATTGGTTGGCATGGCTAAATGTTACCTAAAGATGCTAATAGTTTAAAAAAGACAATACTTCCACTACTCTTCAAAGTAGAGTTTGAAGAAGCCAGGTATACCTGAAAAATAACTGCAATTGACACATTTGATTTATGATTTAAGAAAATAAAAATATTTGCAGATACAACAGTTTTATCTCTAAACGTATTTGTCGCAGAGATTAAAAATAGTAATTTATTACTCTACCCTTTTATAGAATTTTTTCCTTGCTGGCATACAGAAACTTAATTTACACTTCCCTGTACCAGTATGAAAGGAACAGTATGATCTATTAGTTCACTGTAATGGGTTATAAATTACTAAAACCATTGAGGGAAAGAACCAGCTGTGGGTTTAATTACAGAGAGCAAAATGAAAATGGAGCAGACAACTCACAAGCTGCAAACCTACTTTATGAGACAGAAACAAGTAATTAAAATATTTAATTATATAGAGAAATGTAAAAAAAAAAAAAATTCTCAACCAAATACTTGTTTCAATCTCAGCCATCCTTTCACAGAAGCCATAAAACGACAGAAGTTAGAGAACAATTTTAAAAGTCATGTATTTGAAATACTATACAGGAAATACAAAGAATATCGAGCACTTATGTTTGCACTTTTGCATAACGTTTAAGTAAGAGGAACTTCTTTCATTATTCAACGTGAACCGTGAAAGTCTATGACCTAAGGCTTTGTTGAGATCATGAAAACTTGTTACACAAACAGATATTCACACAGAAAGTGAAATATTTAATACACTTACAGCAAAATCTGAAATCCCTTTGCCTTAAGAAAATCTCTATTTACATGGATTTAGGAGGCAACATTGGATATGAAGTCTATCAAAGAACCAATCTTTTACTGTGCTTGTACCTTTTACCACGTACCATCCTGCACAGGATCCTGACTGGCCTGACACATGCATCGGGCTGCATGAAACTAAAGAAGTTTCCATTAACACAGTTAAGACAATCTGATTCTGATAAAAATATCGTACCACCTTCAGACTCCCCTAAAGCTGAAAAATAAAAAGCAGTATCTGAGTACCAGAAAGAAAGGAAAATGAAGAACAGGTATACTTATGTATCCACTGGCCATACAAGAGTTTAATTCTTAAAATCAGAAACAAGAGGGTTTTTTTTTCATAATTTATAGGTAATTTTCATTATTTCTATAGTACTATCTGCGGTCAAAAAAATCAGAATTACGCTGAAGTACACAAAAATACAGAAAATGACATTCTCATTTCTAATACTACTTCCGGTTTGAAAAGAAGATATAAGAAAATAGGTTAGAAAAGCTTTCAGATCATTAGAAAACTTGTAGAAGAAGAAAGCAGTAGCAAGCTCTTTCAGCTCCTCCTTTCCCCAGCCTCAGCCAGCCAAAATATTCTGCTCTTCTGAGTAAAGCAGGCCAAACGTGCTTTTGACAGAGCAGGTCCACCCAGTTAGGGAGGGCAGGTGAATAATGCCTGGGATGCATAAGAAGAGAGAAGCCAGAAAGAGAAGTAGACATCTGTGATTTTTAGAAAGAGGTTTAAACCGAAGTGTGACTTCTTATCAGAAGAGTCAGAAGAAAGAGATATTTGAGAAAAATCAGTAAAAATACCACAGTTATAAAAAAATTGTTGAAGGTTGTCTTCCCTGAAATATATATAGATGCTGGGGGGAGAGTAGAAACACTGAAGGTGAGAAGAAAGGAAGTAACAGAAATAGTTAACTTCATGTTTTATTCTTCAAAGACTAAGCCAGGAAAGCAACGAAAAGAGAATTTTAAAATAGATACTGTGCTGAAAGATACAGCTAAAACTCTACTAGTGTGGCTAAGACACCTGACATCATGTATACATCAAGGGCAAAAGTACCATTAAAAAAAAAAGGAAAGAAAAGAAAGAAAGAAAGAAAGAAAAATACCAACTACAAACTTGAAACCAATATATCTTTCTTGAAAAACATCACAGGAATTCTGAATACGAAAATATGAGGAGGAGGCTTTCTTAAGATGTGAAACATCTCCTTACCATTCAAGCACCCTCTTGTTTAACTACAAATGTCTGTATTCTAAACACAAATGCCTGGGGAAAAACTCACTCCTAAAATAAAGGCTAGAACATCAAGTGTCTAAACTCAGTATAACATGTTCTCTATACCAAATGAACCTGAGACGATAGTCTGTCATAAATATCCTGCTTCAGCAGACAGGAACAGCAAACAGATTCCTTTGCAAAAAGGAGGCTGGCTTTTGAAAGCACACACAGAAAGTGTAACTTACCATTCTCCAGACATAGCCAGCCCTCAGAATGAGCCATATTAATGCTAGGAAAAAAAGCTGATCTACAAAACACTGTATAACAAAGCTCACGAGAAGGGAACGCTGAAATTTCCTTAGGAGGAGTATCAGTTATAAAAGCATAGAGACCTATTGATTTCTACTTGGCACGTTCCCTAGGAATAAATAACATGAGAAATTCAGTTACCTAACAGGTACAGGTTAGTGCTGCCCCAACACAGGAGCAACTAAGTGAGATTCCTCTGTCTGATCTATGACTTTCAGGCACAGAGCTTCCCTTTAAACATATCTTCTGTGTTCTTCTAGGAGACTGACATTTTTTTCTGAATCATTCAGTCTAACTGGAGCCAGGATCCACACCCATCAGAGGCTTGCAAAACTCAGAAGACTTCAGATATAATTTATCTATTCCTGCAAAATATTTATTTATTTATTTAGTACTGAAAGAACGAAGGCAGAGAAAGGTAAACAACAGCCTGTGTAACCAAAACAAAGAGGACATTTCTTAAGTTTCCCAAGAAACTCAGTAACAGCTGAGGTCACAATGCAACACTCGGCCTAATCAATAGAAAACCTTCCTTAGCCTTTAGTCTGGATTGATTACACCTACCACTCCCATACACCATGGCTTTAACTACATTTATTTGCAGAAAGCTCCTTCAGCACTATTAACTGTACACTACATCACCAAACGGAAAACACAGCCTCTTTTTTATACTTAATCCGCTGTTCTCATTGTACTTTCTCATTGCCATTTTGATCATTAACTGTATCACTGGAAGTGGTTTAATAATTAGTCATTGCTTCTAGAAGCCTTAGTATGATATTCCTCCCTATTCCCAGGGTGTTCTGGAGGAAAAAAAATATCTTTTTTATGCCATCACCTGTTGAAAATCCTTAATAGCATTTCAAGATAGTTGCTGTTTTAATTCAGGATCACAAAATTACCGGATTAACAATTCAGCAGCACAGCCAGATGTTTAGGTTGTTTGATCATAGCACAGAAACCAGTACGTAATGAATCCGACACACGGCAGCCTGATATACAGAGCTGGAAGGAAAAACACGAAGGTCACAAACAGGAAGCACGAATACCTCACTGGGCAGTTCTGTGAAAAATACTCTGGGGATCCAGATTCGGGGTAAGAACAGGAACACCTCTTTTTGTCTCCATTTCTGTAGATTTTTAACAAGTCTGTGCGTGAGGATTACAGCTGTGCCAACTGCTGCCACCTCCATGACTGGCAAACAAATTTCCACTTACTTCAGATAGAGGCATGTTTTGTAGAAGGGGCCTAAGTAGTAGTGTGTTTCTTTAGAAAGTTGTACTGCACTGATTATCTTAGTCACAAGCAAAACTTCAAATTAGATAATTTTTACTGAAGCCAATTTGTAAAGCAGTGCAGCTAAGTTCTGTTATATGACTGTAACAGGAATGGGTCCAACATTAAAAACAGTTAAACTAAGCAGTGTAGGAAAAAATAAGAAAATTATTAATACAAACAAACAAACAAGAGTTCCCAGAAGTGAATGTGTTGACATTTATTAGATTTATTCTGAAGCGTAACGCTTCAATTTATGCAGCCTACAGATTCTACTCATTCAATTTCGTGTCCTATAATTATATATTTGCTTTAATCTTGAGGATCTTTGCAAAAGTAAACAGGTAAGATAAAGTAAGGACAAGCACTGTGCTCAACATAACCCCCCCAGCCCCCCCTCCCCAAAAATGTGATCTAATATATAATAAAACGTCCTTTCTGATGTGCAAGCTAAAACCAAAATAGCTCCATCACAGAAACTCAAGGCTTCAAATATTATTTCTAGATGGATATAGAAATTCTAATGTAAAATATTGGTAACCAATGACAGGTGGTTTCGTACAGCACAACAACTTCCTTACACAGCAATCACTGGTACTCAACACTTCTGAGCTCTCCCTGACTAGCAGGTTGATGTTTTATGAATGATGATCTGGGCAATCTGCAAGTGCTGTTTTAGAGCTACAGGGAAGGCCTGAATTTGGAGGTGGCTTTAAAGAAGCAGGCTTAAGCAGCTGTTCAGGAAACAGCAGTTCTTTTTCCTCTCCCTATATCTCACTTTGCTTGTGTCCTTTGACCACAACTAAGTACATAGAGTATATATTTAACTTATATGTTACCTACTACAGTTTTACTATATATATAAATATACACACACACACACACTACAATTTAAGTATGACATATATGAAGGATGCTCTGAAAGTAATGCCTCCCACTTTATTATGTTGGCCTACCACTTCAGAGACAGATGATGGTGGTACAGCAGTAGAGGTTGAGCCTTCCCACCCATATCCCATTCCATGTTGCTGCTGTGTGACAGGTGGCAGCAGAGGGGCAGTCTGACATGGAAGTACATATGAAGCAAAGGTGTGCCACTGAATTCCCCCATGTGGAAAAAAAGTGCACTCACTGACACTCAATGACACTTCCTGAAAGTTTATGGAGACCAAGTAGTGGATGTGAGCACAGCAAGGTGGTGGGTGGTGTGCTTCAGCTGTGGCAATAGAGACAGTGAGGCACCCCTGCTGGTGCATATTTTTATGAGCATGACATGTAGGCTCTTGTTTGTTGCTGGAGAAAATGGATAGCTAGTAATGTTTACTATGTAGAAAAGGTGTTTTGTAGCTGGCAATTTGCTTTATCAAATCATGTTATTGTGCTCTTAGTAAATGTTGCAGCACCTGTAGAAATAAATAAGAAGCATTACTTTTGGAGCAAACTACATCTATTCTCATGATATCAAATTGTTCTTAGAACCACTGGACAGCAAGCTGTATGAAAAGGTGGCAAGTTATCTTTTTCTATGGTTTGGAAAGAAAGAGCATCTAGAGTAGGGTTGCTGGGCTGAGCTCATGAGAAGAGAGCATGAAGATGGCTTCATTTGAATGGCTTATCTGGATTTAACAGTGAAACAGGCACTGAACTATTCAGTCCTGACAAGACAGTTGTCATATATGCTATGTAGAAAAGCTAAAGTGTATGCCTAGAGAGCTGCATGAGAGCTTAATGACTGCCTTTTTGAACTTTTGAAATAGAAAAAAAAAAAAAAAAACACATTGCCCCAAAGTTCTGAAAATCCAGTGATAACCCTGTGATGCCTATACCCACCTATAAATTAATTATACCTGCGTTCATTAAACCATAATGATTCTTCCTGACCTCCGTTTATTTTGAATAAAAAACAAGTGGCAGCAAAGTACTCTGCCTTGTTTGCTACCAAAGGTATGGCCTTGACCCTGCAAAATCCTATAACACACACAGCTTTGTTACAAACACATGAAGGAAGCTTCACAAGCAATATGCACAGAGGCATATCACCATCTGCATGCTTCTGTAGAAAACTCTGCTTTAGACAAGACAACAAGACAAGAAGTTGCCGGTGCACACATAAATGTCTTCCCAGTGGTTTCCAATAAAAGACATAAATAAACTCCAAACAAGTAATATGGAAAATTAATCAAAAGGAAACCCTGAAACCTTGAGCAGCCAATATCCAGTGTTCTGTGTCATACTGATGGAAGATCTCAAACCACTTGTGTTCACACTTCATTTCTGAACCATCAAAACTCACTTTCTAAAGCAGAAACCGTTCACATTTTAGGATGAAGTTGATTGTTGTGCCTAAATACTTTCTATCATTGTCACCCAAAGCAATTCTCTTTTGTTGCCCTTTCAGCCCACAGACTCTTGAAAGTCCAACAAAGTGGCAACATTTCCCTAAGTTATTACTCCTTGTACACACATAATAGCTTCTCACTTGTTGGCATAACAAGAAGAAAAAAGAAATAAACCAACTACAAGCAACACTGAAATGTTCCAGTTATCCTCTTAAGAGCAAGTCCCTCCATTCTATCATCACCACCTTCAGCCCTATCCCTCTACTGCAGATACAGGATATGTGTTGGAGCAATAAAACCTTGTCAACATGTTTATAGATGTCAGTATCAAGAAGTTGATAAAACCTCATGAATATTAAATAAATATTAAGTAAAGTTATAATTTATCCACAAGATACTTTGAATAATACTAATACTCTTGTGACCATCAACCTACTTTGGGAGTGACTTACGTACAGACATTCTAGAAAAATCTATTGTGGAATGACAGATGCATCATATTTCATTATGTTTAACCACAATGCAATTGGCTTACTTCAAATATTCACAGGACTACAACTATATAAAATACAAAAACACTGCCTGATGTGACAATCTCATTTCCTATTCTAATCTAGCCTTCAATACATTCCTATTGTCACTGCCTAGAGGACGTTTGTGTGGGCATTAAGATTAATTGATCAAGCGTAAAACAAGTTTGTAGCAAAAATATTACATTAATGAAAACACTGAAATATCTGAATAACCTTCAGTCTTGATAAAAAGCAAGACGGTGAGGTGAGACAGAAAGTTCATAGCACCACTTACTTTATCATTAAGCAGCTATTAGTATGCGTAAACATCTACGAGATTATATGATACAAACGGCTGCCAGAGGGTCAGCAGAAAGTGAAGTGAATAGACTGAAACAGAGAAGTTACTCACCCTCCACGTGATAATGAAGCAAGAGGACAGGCAGTTCAGATTAAGGGGAAGAAATAGTGTAGAAAGGACTAGAGATAATGGAGGAACTAGGAATTTTTGATTGACAGGATGCACCCAGTTGCACCAGGAACCACTCTGACACAGACTTGCTATACAGACCAAAGCTTCTACAGAAAGAAACTAAAACTTACCTGACTTTTCATATTTGCATATATACACATATACTCAATATTTCAATTCCTGTTCTAGCTTTTTTTAGGCTTTACTAGAGTAAAAAGAGGCATTTCATGACACAAGCACCAAGGTGGTCCTGAAAATACTCCTGTTTACACTGCACCTACAAATTCCCCATCACTTACTAGTTTATGTAGTTTTATTTTGGCACTGGCTTAATGCTTTTACCAAAAAAAAAAAAAAAAAAAAGTTCTGTTAGCAGGAAAGCAGTTGGCATGCAATTTACAGTCCGCAATTTATTGGCAGCAGATAAAAAATGTATATCGTGTACTACCCAGAGAGATTTGGCTAAGTGGACAGAATGAACACAGCTGTAAAAAATCAGTAATAAGTAGCAAAACAGCTGAAATAAAATGCTTTCCACCTATTGTAAGTCTATTAGAGCAACGACTTAACTGAATAATTCAATTTGCTGCCGTGCAGTAGCTAATAACAAAATTTCAGGATGGCAAAACTCAAACTTTTTAATGCAAAGGTTGATTTCACAGATCAAAGAAATGACATGTAAGTGTTTTTTACAGAATAAATGCCTTCCAGTCTGAGGTGAAAGAGAATATTTGTAGCATTAGTCTTCCTTTATACCTGAAGTACCTTAAGAGGAAAAGATGCTACAGATATATATATATATATATATATATATATATATAAAATGTACTTAAAAGGATGGGGAAAACCTAAGCTACTATGAAGTACTTTGTTTTGCAATTTTTATGAATGCGATTTGTGAAGACAGACTCAACTGTGCTACCTCCTAGGACTTACTGCAGATTCTGTAAATTCTTGTATGACACTCTGCCCTTAATCGTGGAACTAGCACTAGTGTCCCTTAGAGCTAGTAATTCACCAACCCCTAGCTGTGCAGTTAATCAAAATCAGTCAGTCCACTAGAACCAGAACTGCTAGTCCTCTGTGGGATGAGAACATTACAGTTATCCAGTATTTTAATTTTTGGTGCAGACCAAAATAGCACTAATAGGTCTGCACCAACCTATTAGATGCACTTCACCTTAGGGTAGAACACAAAAGGAATGGGTTCAAGACCTTTTATCAATTATTCCACAGTTCAATTAGGTTTTGTTAGAGTCATATCCAGCTAACACTATTTTCTGCAAAAACTCAGTGATTCTGTATTGTAGTGTTACTGCAGATGGAAATTATGTAAGAATAATTCTGAAGGGGCATAGTCTTACTCAGAATAGTACCTGTAATTGAGAATATTACATAGAATGCCACTAAAATGCAATTGCTGCTAAATCTCTAAAGTGTTAGCTGCTGTGCAGTTAGTAGAACATTATTGCAGCAGTTAAGGTTCACAGAGTCATTCTCTTTAAACATTTACTAATTCTGATTCTCCTCTCAAGAACGCTACTTTCCCAACATCAAAGTCTTTAAACATTTACTCATTTTAGACCTTTTGGTCTGAAACTGAGGGAATTAAACTAGTTGAAATACTCTGGCAACCATGTTAGAACGAGTATCTATACGTACATCAGTCCAGTGTGAGACAAAACACGAGGAACAGGAAAAAATACAGAAGAAATTCAGTCAACGAATGAAATCTATTCAACAACAGGTCATGGAATAAGAATTCAGCTGATAAACGAAGACATGCTGAAGTATGGCCAGCAAGAAGGGTGGCAGCAGGCTGACAGTATATTAATGAAATTCTTTATTAGAGTAACAGTGTATGCTATTTACTGCATCCAGTGGTTGCAATTCTTACCACCAACCATAATGTTAAGAGGTATATGTAATATAGGCTAACATACAAGTACATGGAGCTAGGCTGAATGTAGAGTAGATGGTTTCATTTTGTAAGAGTTGGCTTTTTGTGCTTTTTCTGATGCCCTGCGTGATACAGGAAATTATCCTGAGATGTTTTCCCAGCTGGAACCATTTTGTAATTGCCTCCTGCATGTAAAATGCGTACAGCATAGCAACAAGGAAAAGATGCTGGGAACTGCTCTCACCAAATAAGTTAAAACTCACTGATACTTGGCAAACATGGATGGCAGCCAGGACTTACCACACTGGAAACCACAATGAAGAGTCTGCTCTGCTGAAACACTGAAGACAGGCTTCAAGGTCACAAATGGACAAGAGCAAGAAGAGCGTTAAGAGGGAGCATCCACATCCTCAGCAATGTTTGATTCACAGCTCCATGCAGACACACAGCGAGAGGTTATCTGACAGAAGTTTCTGCTTTATCAGAATATTCATACTTGAATCAGCTGTCAGGTGCACTGACTGCAGGGCTCTTGCACACCGATGTTTCAAAAGGGTTTATTTTTTGTAGCATTAGGGACCATCAGGGCTGTTACTGGAATTGACCTTTTAAAAGAGGAGGCCTTTGAACAATGAAGCAGCACGTAGGCTGCATCTGAAGTGTTGTGACATTTTAATCATACCAGAGGTGGCACATAGAAAATGGGTGAAAAAAGCAACATAACTCAATCTTTGAAACCTGAAGCTGGACAAACACATCACATCAAGTACTCAGCAGTGAATAAGCAGCAGTGTAAAAGATAAGGAATCTACAGATAGTAACATAACCTGTTAGAACTGCCCTTCAAACTCATCAGATCAGTAGTAAAAAGGCATCCTCCATTGTTTCTAAAGTTCTGCAGCTAGGGGTGCAAATTTTATTAGCAAGCTCCTATTTCTTAACACAGCTGAGCCAAAGAAAAAATATTACAGAAGCCTCATTCTGGGTCTGGAGTCCATAATTTGGAAGACTGGTAGGCCTGCACAGCTCCAAAGAAGTTACACAACTATTCTCTCATATTAGAGAAAAGCAACTTAAAAATGATAATAATAATAATAAAAAAATCAGGAATTCATGAGTGGAACACCGGAACACATATATCATGATGATGATTAGATGATTATTGTTATTATTATTTTGAATACTGGGGAGTTTTTTGTATGTTGTAAGAAAGTTCTAGCTAACCTACAAATCTGTGTTTTGGGGAAAGCTGCCTTACACAGCAAGGCACTTACAAAGTAAGGCAGCGCCTTGCACTGCTCTTTATGAAAGACAAAACGTAAGAAGAAGCACTTTGCAGCCACCTTCTATCTAAGTGACACTTTGGTTAAAAACAAGTTCCCGAAAATGAACTTTTCTGCTGTGTGAGGCTCAAGGACTGTGATGTCCTGCACAGCATCACATGCCTCTTTGGCAAGCCCTGCCTTCTTCCCTTCTGTTGTCTTTTAGCGGAAGACCAAACTCGCTTCAGATTCAGGCAAGTTCTGCACCAAGCTCAAAGCACTGTTGTGCTTATGGGTAGAATATAACATATGGCTCCTCGTCCGTTTTTGAAGCAGCTTCATGTTACAGCCCACAGGTTGTATCCCGTTCTGGAGATACTCAGAACCTGCCTTCCTGCACTCTACTGCAGGGGACCTGCTTTAGAGGGGAGTCGGACTCAATGATCCTCTCAATGAGGTCCCTCCCAACCCCTACGACTCTGCGATTCCCGTGAACCCTGTTACAGACAACGTGTCATCATCACTCTAAAAAGCATAGCCACGCTTTTGAGACGAGCAGCACGCACTGAGGCGGAAGAACACAACACTGGGCTCACCGCGCTCGGTCCCGCCCCCCGCTTCGCCCGCACGGCAGCGCGCAGACGGTTACAGCCTTCGGCTCGCGTCGCGCGGAAAGACGGCGCGGCCACGTGACCCTTCGGCGCCGCCGTGACGTCAGTGAAGCTCGTGCCGTGGGCGCGTGCTGGGTCGGCGGCTTCGCCATGTGCGCGGCGGTGTGGGGCTGCCGCGTCACGGCGGGGGGCGACGAGGACTACGACAGCGACGATGCGGACTGCTGGGATATCGGCGTGGCGTGCCGGGGGACGCAGGTCGGGCGGAGCGCCTCTGCCGGCTGCGGCTTGTGGGGAGGGAGGCAGCGAGCGCGGGCGGCCTCGGCGGGGCTTCGAACGGGGAGACATGCGTGGCTTTTTTTTTTCCCCGCTGGAGCTGGGCGTGTGCTGGAAATGAGCCGTCGTTGTTGCAGGCTGTCCTCGGGTCTTTGGCCTTGGTCTTACAGCAAGGTTCCCATCCGGCCGTATGCAGGAAGTGGAAGTTGTTGGTTAAGTGGATTGGAAATAGGTCTGAATTATGTTATTGCTTGGTTCTTGTCATCAGTTTGGTAGACGTTAATTACTTAATAATTATCGCTTTATAGAAGTTATGGGAGAGGTTATGACAGTATGTTGAGTAATTCTGACCTGTCATAATACACCTTCAGAACGATCTATGAAATTTGTCTCCTATTTGCAAAGAAACTACTGAGTTATCCTTAATTTATTGCTGTATTAATAGTGGGTAATTTGGGTGATGCTTGCAGCAATCTGCGTCTGCAGCTTTAATCTAAAACAAACAGTGTGACACGCATGTGAAAGGGACATAAATCAGGCAACAGTCCGATTCATAAACTGGACCTTTGGTCAAATCCTTTTTTAGGTGAGTTATTTATGACGCAGCAACACAAATTCCTCAGCCCCCACAGCAGTAGGAGCAGTGACTTTTCTAGCAGCGGATTCAGCTCTGGGTTAAGCCAATGCCTATCACTGGAACAGGCTGCCCAGGGAGGTGGTGGAGTCTCTTTCTCTGGAGATGTTCAAGACCTGCCTGGATGCCGACCTGTGCAATCTGCTGTAGGGAACCTGCTTTGGCAGGGGGGTTGGACTCGATGATCTCTGGAGGTCCCTTCCAACCCCTACAATTCTGTGATAACCATTGTGCTGCACTGCCTCAGATTGCTACGTCTATGTCTGCTTGTAGTGGATTTGGTTTTTGTGCTCTTTGCAGTATGTGAGATGTGCAAAAAAAGTAAAGACATTGCGGTGTTGTTCTGCAGACTTTCAAAGCGAGGCTGGATCAGGCCCTGGGCAACCTGATGTAGCTGTGGTGTCCCTGTTCATTGCAGGAGAGTTGGACTCTCTGGAAGATGGCTTTCAGAGGTCCCTTCCAGCTGTAAGGATCTATGATTCTACAAAAGGAGTCCTAATTAAAATGAAACGCCTTTGAGAAAAACTTAGTGTGCTGTATGAGGATAGCTCATCCATTGAGAAGCAATTTAGTTATATTTTCGGAGAATTGGAGCCTTTCTGAAAAAATGCAATCCTAAAACTTTTTTTTTTTTTTTTTTTTTTAGTAGAGCAGGTCTACAGAAGTATACGAAGGAGACTCTTACTATGTTTTTATTCTCTACTGCTCAACCCCTGCTCCTGTGTGCTCACAGAGATCATTAATGTTTTTACACTGAAATTCAGCTGTTAATTTTACCTTGAAACAGTTACCATATTTTGACTTAATTTTTCTTTTTCTGTCTAGCAGCTGGATCAGGTGCCGCCAGCAGACAAGAAAGATGCATTTCAGAAAGCTCTGACAAGTGGTGATGTGTTGCTTATTGAAGAACTCTTAAACTCAGGTGATGAAAGTCAAATAGGAATCTGAATATATTTAATTGAACTTGGAAAGAATTCTAAAGCTTTGAAGTTCCTTGCTTCAAAGCAATGTCTGGGATTTATGTAGAAATATGTGAATGTTTCCAATATGGAATGTGGAATGAAATTACTTTTTTCAGTATATCAGCATGATATACTTCAGGAGGTTCCTTCT
This sequence comes from Lagopus leucura, assembly GCF_019238085.1. Lineage (NCBI taxonomy): Eukaryota > Metazoa > Chordata > Aves > Galliformes > Phasianidae > Lagopus > Lagopus leucura. The sequence goes on from NW_024962265.1 coordinate 23,335,485, forward strand.
AATTTATATTTACTTAGTCAATCAGGAGTCCTGAAAACTGGGAAAGTTATGGTGTATATACAATGAAATACAGTGTTTCTTTGTTTTCAAGCATATCTTTAGCTGAAAAATCCATTACAAACACTGAAATTGAGGTATTTTAAATTGATATTCAGAGTTCAGTGCGTGTTCTTTCTTACCTTGAGTGTTGTGAAGTGGGACATTAGAAGTTTTAAAAAAAACATATAGCTTCAGTTTGGGAATTCCATGTCTTTTTTACTCACAAAATTGTTACATTGCTTGTACGTGCCATGTGTAATGCTGCTGTCTTGGCAACATCAGCTGGACAAAGTTTTTGTGATTCCTGAGGGTATAATAGCATTTGTGTGGCATTTGCCTGTGAAAGGTTGTTTGTTTTAACTCTAAAACCTTTTTTTTTTTCCCTTTTCTTTTACTCAGTATTTCTCTGTAGTGTTTCTGCTATTTAGTGTTAAGAGAGTTGGATCACTAGTTGAAGCATCCAGGGCAATCAGTAGCTGTGAAACTGAGTTGACCTGCCTAGTGCTAATTATCAGGAAGTTCTGCTTCAGCAAGCAAGCAGAATATAGTAGCCTAGAGTTTGTTCTCTTAGAAAATGTCTTATGCTTGGGGAAAAGTAGGTTTTTAGTTAGCACTTTTTTTCTGAGTTTTAAAGCAGTGATGTTACTTGCCTTTTGGAGTAATTTTTGTTTACATCAGTATTAAGTCAAAGCTAATAGTAGTGACTGAAATACATCTTCAGTCCTACACTGAAAAAAAACTGTTCTTATTTAGAATTTTTAGTGATATCTGTGCATTAGATTGAATAACTGTTTTGCTACATTTGGCCATTTTTAACTGCTCGTACATCAGAGAAATAATAATAGCTCAGATCAAACCTTTGCATTGATGCCTGCCACATAATGAGCTGTCAGTTTGGAAGATGATTACAGGAACGTAAGGTCAAGACAGAGATCCCTGTAGTCTGGTGTCCTGTCCCCTAAAATACACAGTGGAGTGTTACAAGAGAATCTGTGCATTTTCTACGATGATAATTAACAGTAGTTTTGACGTGTGCAGTACAGGATCTTCTGAGCAGTACAACGTAATGCCTTTCTGAGAGGGAGGTGTTTCTGAAGGAAGGTAACATCGTCCTTTAGAGGTTCAGTCCTTAGTCAGATGAAATCTTTGCGTCTGAAGTTGGCTTTAGTTTATGTTCAGTAAAGCTTGTAGGAGTCTTGCAAGGTGTGCTCTGACTCCAGGTTTGTGTTGAAGGGGATATCCTAGCAACAGTTATGGATGTTCTTTCAGGCAGAACAAGAACATGTTGTCTTTTGCCTTGCATAATGATAGCTCTAAGAATCAGTAGTGCTGAGGGAGTTTCATAGAGCTCCTTGAGGAGATGGACAAGTGCCATGTCTTCTCCTATCCCTCTTTTAAAATGGTAACCCTCTGGGAACAGTCTTCTGAAGTGTATGTTGTCAAAAATTAATGCAAAGAAGTAGAAGGTGCAAAGATGACTCTGGCATTTTAATCTGCTCTGGAAGTAAAATAGTACTGTGTAATCCATAAGTTGTTTTTTTTTTTTTTTTTTTTTTTTTAAATGGAGCTGAAAATTAGGAGGACCTTTTAGCAGATCAAACTGATTGAAGATGGAACTACAGTCACTCCTGCTTTTTCAGTAGTCTCTTCCAGTCCTGTCTTTGCATTTGTCTTTGAGCTTATCTGTCCACATGGAAGGGTGTTCAGACAATAAACAATAGCAAGCTGTGTAGGGGGAGAAAAAATGAACAGTTTTCCAGCCAGTCTGGGACTTGAATCCCAGGTCAGATGGGAACCATAGCTCCCCCAGCATGAGAGCCATCAGCAGCTTTGATTATTCGCTCAGCTTTAAGGTATTGTGGAGCCACAGTGCTAAGTGTTGACGGACTTCAAAGAAATGAGTATTTCTAACAGAAGAGAAATTTTGCTGTACCAGTTGTTTTCAAAGAATTGTGGAATGGTTTAGGTTCTTAAAGTTCAAAAGTTCAGAACCTCCTGCAGTGGTCAGGGTTGGGCAGGTTTTATAATTTGTCCCTCAAATAAACTGAGTCTATGAGCTGGGGTGCCCATTTGTCAGTGGTGTCATCAACTGAAGATAGCATAGTGATGGCTTTGGTGTCCAATTGCAAGTGAGAGCATTCCTAGACTTGGGAAAAGCACTGTGGCAAATACTGTCTGCTATATACATAAATAAAGCAATGAGGAAAACACTATCACAGGTGTTTTAGCAAGTCTCTATATGGCTGCCAGGTAGATATTTTGTCACTATTATTTAAAAACACATTAAAATAAAAAGCTCTAGATGGGAGTTGTAGTTGCTTGGACTACTTTTCCTCAAAAGAGGGAAAGTGGCTTCTTTATGCTATGAGTGCCAGTTTTCCATTTTCCTTTTCTACTCCTGATACTGTTGGATATCAAACTTCCTAACTTCGTAAGTGATTTGTCTAAAGGGAAGTTCAGGTGTGACTTACTGGCTCTCCCTATAGAACTTGGATGTGGAGAACAATGAAATGTTTTGTGTACTGCACACAAACTGTAATGCTATGGCAGTGAAGATTGTAGTTTGTATATATATATATGTATCTGGTCATAGGTTATCTGGCTAGCAGGAGTAAAAATGGTTCAATACTAGCATTCATTGAATGTTTCCTCCTTATTGATTCCTTATACAACTCCTTATCTTGAACAGTTAAAGAATCAATCCTAGAGCAGTGACTTTTTACTTCCTCAGCTTTAATGACTTCATGATGCTTACACTGATTGCATCTTTGACAAGCCACCAAGGCAGGGAAAGTAAATACACATCCTGCATGAAGAAATATGCAGATAGCTCAACTACCAGAAGTTTTTTAGGATAGCATTTTTTTCCCACAACTGTCTACTGTAAAAAAAAAAAAAAAAAAGTAGTTTTAATTGTTCATAATCAAATGTTTGACTAACATGGAATCAGCAGATGGAAACTAAGTGCTATAGAGGAAATAATATTTGAGGAATTATTGAAGGAGTGATTCGTCTTACTATGAATGTCTACAGAGGTTTTTATTTGAAAGTTGTTAGATAAGTTGCTGGGTCTGGCACTTAGTTTTTGATGAATTTGGGAGGGTAGTCTGTCAAGCTTAGTTTTACCCCCAGGAGAAGCTGTGGCCTTGCCATTATACTGATTGACAGACAGAACTTGTGATTTTGACTGAATCTGGCATTATCCTCTGTTTCCTTCTGTTAAGCTCATATTTTGTTAGTATGGAATGCAAAAAACTGGTATTTGCTGCTTAGCTACGTTGGATAGCAGAGACTAAAAGGAGCTATGAAGTAGGAAAACCTTAGTGTGGTACTAGTGGTATGACAAGCAAGTTGGTTCTACCACAGCTTGGTAAGAATGAAAATAATGGTGGGAAGGGGTTGATTGAGGTAAAGCTGTAGAATGTAAGTGTGTACTAATCTGGAATTATTTTTGCAGCTAGATTTATCACATATGTGTTTGTTCAATGTAATTTTCCTATTTGTGCATTAACTGCATTGAGAGCTAGGCTTCTTTAGGGTCAGTTCTGAAAGTTGTTTTTTGATGTTCCAGGTGAAGTTGTATATATAAAATGAAAACATAATGTGCAAGTCCTCTCACTAGGTCTGTGTGCAAAAGGAGTGTAACTTTGATAACAACACATTGGAATGAGGATTACAAAATGCATCTTTGTTTTGGTGTAGTTTTAAAATTTTAGCATCTTAATTTTGACAGGGTTAAACATAGAAGCTAGCATTCGGTTTGGATGGACTCCCCTGATGCATGCTGCCAGTGTGGCTGATGATGCAGTAGTACGTCTTCTTCTGGACAGAGGTGCTAATGCGTGTTTTGAAATAGGTAAGATATAAATGAAACTTAGCATCCAATACCTCTCAGTAACAAACACTGTCCTACCCTTGTTCTCTTTTTGTATATATGTAGGAAAAAAATCCAAGTTCACACTCTAAATTTCCTAATTTTGAACTAAAAGTAGTAGGTTTAAATTAAAAAAAATGTGTTCTTGGATCTGTTCTTGGATCTGTTCTTGGTTCAGTTAATAGAGTTTTTTTTGTTCCCTCTTTCTCTTTTTTCTCTGTCTCCCTTCTACCTCTCAATCCCCAAGTGCTTCTTTAAAAATGGAGCTTGGAAATACTTGTTCAAAAATTCTCCCATGAAGTTTTAGAGTTAGAATGTCCTGTTATGTAGTACGTACTGCAGGAAACAGCTGGAATCCCAAATTGTAATTGGTGCCCACTGTTTTTAAATTTATCACAATTACGTTATCTCATCCCTTCTAAATCTAACAAATTTTTGTTTACTCAAAAATGTAATGATTCTTCTGTTCAGCTTTCCAACTGGATATGAGTTAGGGATTCATCTTTAAGGCCACATGTGCTTTTCTTCTCTGCTCAACTGTACCAGTTTATTGCTCTCCAGCCACTCAGCACTGCCCTTTCAAACATGCCAGGTGACCTGTCCATATGAGTGCAGTGTGTCTTCTTTCAGACTAAAGTAAAAATACATAGTGGATTTTAGATTAATAGTTAATAGGGATTATTTTTTTTTTAATTATTTTTTACTGACTGCACCCTAGCAGTCTCAGAAGCAGGTCAAATGTGAGTTTTGCAAGGTGATGATGAACAGTAATTCTCCTCCTCTGGGCAGTAATTGAAGAAATAAACTGTCTACTGGAATAGCTGTCTAATTAATAAGGAACAAATGCGGACTTTTAAATCTAGAGGACAAGTTTTATATTAAGTGAAAACTATTCTTCGTTGTGTTTCTGGATCAGGTTTTTCTGCAAGAGTTCAGTGGAACTTCTAGGTAATACCAGCTCCTCTGTCAGTTTTTACAGCTTATTAATAAGGCTTTCCTACTTCAACTGCAGTATTTTCTTTCTGTTTCACTGTGTTGGAAGATCAGGAAAGGACGTCACAATACAGATGATGCTGACAAAGGACGCAACGTTGTGAAGTACATAAAACAGTGATCTTACATTCCAGTAGCTTGCCAGCATTTGTAAAAGAAGTAGTAAACTGCAGTGCAGATGGTAGATATCTGGCTTTAAATTTTTCTTGAACTTCTTAGGAGCTGATCAGAGTATGAACTCTGATTGCTTGCACAAAAAGCAGTTGTGCTTCTAAATGTCCTTGTAGTCAACAATAGAGGGCTTCCGTGTGGCTGCCTGCAGCTCATACCTGTTCAGTATTTTTGGTTGTAGAAAGCTAAATGTTGGGCAGAAACTGGGCAGCAGTTTCAGCCAGCCAGTTAACCAACATATGTGGCGTTTCTTCAGTGTGTGACCAGTTGGGATCAGGTTTCTTAGCTGGTTTCCCTGCTTGTCTGTGCGGGGAAACAGTAGCTAGGGCATACGCACAATGGAATACTGTCCAGCCGGGAGCAGTCTTGCCAGTCATTGTTACATATAAATCCAAATGTGTTTGAGAAAGCTATGCCATCCTGATGTACGGAGTGTTGCCAGTCCTGGTTGTTCTGTATCAGCAGTGATTCTATACTAACAGTCCTATAACCTTATAATCTAATAGTAGCTATACTGTTAATTAACTCTCGCTGCATTACGGTTATTCTTTGTAAGCTGGTTGCTTAATTTTACCCAAATAGTAGAATGAGTTGGTAGTCATGAAGAACAAGGAACTGGATGTAATACTCACATGCAGTGAGATCAGAATGTAGTGTCTTTGAGGTGTAAATTCACCATGTCTTCAGGATTTTTCAGCTAATCATACAGACTGATACTTTTGCAGTCTCTTACTAATTTTTCTGCACAAAAGAGAAACCTGTGTGTTGCATGAGCTACAGTTAAGCGCACAGGAATCAACTTCCTCTCCTTTGTGCAAGGAGAGTAGTTCATATTCTGAACTACTGAGTATGAATATAACTACAGTTTCCTCTTAAATATAATTCCCAAATTAATAATGTTTGTTGCTGTCTTTTTTTCGAAGTCCTGCCAGCCTTTCAGTTCATGTTATTGTTGATAATGGGTTAAACATTTGACTAAGAATCTGTCAGTGCATTATATAATTTCCTGAAATGTTAATTACTTGTTCAGGACTTTAACTCCATGAAACTTGATTTTTTTGTGTAACATGCTGAAGTTTTTGTTTATACGTGGTACAATTTTACATGACATAGTTGAAAGTTACAAGATTGTGTACAAAAACCAAGGTGAATTTGAACACAAGGTCTTAGATTGGAGTAGTGAGGGACAAGAAATCGTGAGAAGTAGAGCAGATTGAGGTGAAGCACAGAAGAAACGTCTCAAATAAAATCTGATTTCATCTGACAAAGGTGTTAGTGCATACACAATCTTCAGGTTTAACAGGGAAGAGAGAATACATTGGAACGCTTCACGGTATGATCAGAAGTATGTGCAGTCAACATTATGCTGGTTAAATTGTTAGAGGCATGTTTGAACTTGTATGCAGGTTTATGCAATAAGCAAAATGAGCAGTTGTTCAAACAGCGGTCTCCTAACTGACTCTAGAGCCAGAGAGCTCACTGAGGTCCTGGCTGAGGTTCATCTGCAGGAAGACTGTAGGAAAAATGATCTCTGTTCTCTGGACAAACGGCGGTGGTGTGCAGTTCTGCTTCATGAGCAGAGTGATCCTGTGGCGCCCTGTTGGCTTCAGAGCTGGATTAAATACGCTGGTCTCTCCTGTTCAATCTCATGTATTATACAGATGTGAATTTAAAGAACATTTAAAAAAAACGTTCCTTTTTTGCCGTCTTTCTCCTGTCACTGCTGCATAAAAGCCGTCAAAGTTCTTAAACTGATTTCCTTAAGCCATTTCATAAAGACCTTATTGTTTCAACTGCCCTTTCGATGGATCTCTATTCTGCCTAAAATTTACATTGCTATGTGTTTTGTTTTTTTTGACTTCCTGTAAATTGTTTCTTCTTTGATTGTGTTTTGGGAAGAGGTGGGGAGGAACAGGGAATAATGAAGCTACTGGTGTAGACCAAGATGTGAGAAACAAGAACCTAAAGTTAAGCTTCAGCAGGTTTTTTTGGGGGGTAGCTAAGCAGCATCCTCACCTTCAGTAGAGATGGAAGCTCTGCTACATTCATTGACTCCAGTCTTCTTCTCTTATTTGGTGCTTCCATCTAAAATGATAATTCTAGTGACATTTGCTGGAAGAAAAACAAGTTTACCTTTTTCTGAGTATCTTAGTTTATCAGAACCTGATTAAGAGCTCTAGCAAATGTTAAGGCTTTTAAAGAAACTTTTGGATTTGCATGGTATTTAAATTTATGTATGTAATTTTCTAACTGTGAGTTTCAAAACAGATAAGTACACGGTGCTCATGGCAGCCTGTGCTGCTGATGCTTCAGAGAAAAAGATCTTGAAGACCGTAGAACTACTTCTGTCAAGGAATGTTGACCCTAACCTTGCTTGCAGGTACAAAAATATGTAGTGTAAACTTTAATGTTATTGTAGAGAAATTTTTAGATGTGCTTGTTATGAGTTAAGTCTACTTCATTAGCTTTGTATTACCTTCTACTGTATGTATATAGGAAGATAAATGTGCAGGTGTTTTTTCTCCTAATATAGTAGTTTATCTGAGTAAGTATGTGTATGACCAATTTTATCAAACTTAATTTGTGCTTTTTTTTTTTTCTTTTCTTAAGATAATAACTAACCTTAATCTTTTGTTTGACCACAATGTAATTACAGGAAATGTCCTCTGCCCTTCCCAGGTCATATTTCTTATTCAGTATAAAGATATGTGATATATGCCCTGATTTTGAGTTTTTTTGTGCATGTCTAGCTGTATTCCTTTCATGAACAAGATTTCTATGGTGAAAGTAAAAATCTTTGTAAATAGAATACATTTATTCCAGTACAAGCATGCGTTATTTTATTTGTTAAAATGACAGCTTATTTCTTGGATTACCATGTCATGTCTAAACAGTCTGAAGCAATGCACTGTAAGTTGTATGTAGTTGCATAGTCTGATGCAACTTATATTTTACGTCGTAAAGAAAGCTCATGGTCTGACTGTGATAAACTCTCATCCCTCTGCTGGAAGACAGTTTCTGTTTGGGGTGCGTTATAATTGCTTGTTTTTCAGTTAACTGAAATTCACTTTTTACACCACAGCTCTTTCACCTCTTTACCACAGTACTTAAGATATGTGGACTATGTAGCAATGCAAAAGCACTGGAAGTCTATTGGCTCTTATTAGTAGAACTCATACTGTGTTGGGCCCCAAACCTTACTGTAATCATAGTACTAATGCACAGGGAATAGAAACCTTTCTCTATTGATCTGTGGGTAGTGCTGGTATGGAAAGCCTTTTGGTTTCACATCATCTGAAGCTGATAAATGGAAACTTGCTGGGTTGTGTTGTTTTTGTTGTTTTTTTTTGTCTAATTCATGAAATGTGTAGGGGTAGGTGAGATAAACTCATTTGAAATGTCATCAAAGAATGAATATGGGTGTAGGAGTCTGTAGGTGAATGGTTTATTTGAAATAGAATAGTATTGAGGAGAATGTACTAAGAGTAATTTATATTTTTGCTGAATCAAAAATAGGAAACAAGAAAGTTTGTAGAGGAGGTAATGTAAGAAAGTGTAAGTGCAAACTGAGGAGTTTTGAAAGACGAGAAGCAAGGTAATGGGTAGGTGAGATGGGAAGATATTTTAAGACCTGCTCTATGTGGTGTTTGTGGAGTTACTGTGCTCAGTACTTCATTTAAATGAATGCTAGCTTGAAAAATGTGTTCTGCTTATCTTGTGAAATTTACTTCCCTCTTGCTTCAGCATATAAATTGTGTACTTCAGCTTTTTGTAAATCCTGGAAATATTTGAGCAGGCTCTTTGTTATTTATTTGATTTTGTTTACTTGCTTTTTAAAGTTCTTTTAACCTGCAGTGCTTTATTAAAGGGGCACTGATTTTATTAAAATTAACCTTTGACTATTTTAGACAGAAGGAAAACGTATGATGAACTGACAACTAAGCTAACAGAACTGTCACTGAGGTTGTGTTTCGTAAACTTTGGATCTTAATGGTGGCATCTTACAAGTTCTTATTTAGGTAAAGTGCAGTAAAAAAAACCTAATGGCTTTACAAGAAGAATAGGGGATGGATGTGCCTGGTCAGTGACTAGGGCTGTCCTAGGTATTTCGGGGTGGCAGGGAGAAGTGGAAAAAAGTATGAGTATTCCAAAACTAAACTTCTCTTGTAGATTGAGACTGAAGCATACTGTTAGGTACAGGAGCGCGTACGCATTAAAATATAATTGCTGTTGAAGTCTGTTGTTAAGTTGCCTACATACATTCAATTCTGCTTACACTGAGTAGTTTTGAAGGTTATAAAAAAACACAACGGAAGTTTTACAATGGAAGGTTTTGCCTGCTTTGCTCTGTTGGCAAGATGGTAGTGAGTGTATCTAATTCTTGTCTCAGTACTGCTGAGTTCACAAGGTGGGTCTCCAGGTTGCACAGTCAGAATAAAGCAATTGTGTAATGCTTCAATTTTAGCAAGATATTTATTGCCATTTATAAGATAGTAAGTCTGTACTGCCACATAATAATTTCAAAGACCTTGACATTATCATGGTGTGATAATTAACTACACCAAATGACTAATAATACATTTTAGTAAAGGAAAATAGCTTGGGAAAAATTAATGCATTAGGGTGTGTTTTATGGCCAAAGGCAAGAAAACTAGGGCATTTAATACCAATTGAGTAAATGTCTTTGACCTACGAAGAGAAAATTATCTCGTGATATTATACTTCATGATCTTATATCTCATTATATTATACCTCATTACTGTGAAAGTCTTATTCTAGCGTCATAAACTCAGAAAGACATTGTATGTTGGTCAAATGTCAGTACAGGGGAATGAAATCTATTCTAAAAAAAAAAGCAACAAAAAACCCCCATCAAATACTGAATTATATTTAGCAGAGAACTTTGTTCATAAGGGCTATTTCCACTGTTGCAGCTAGTAAGAGAGCCTACCAGGGAGGTTTGCTATTAGACCTGCTGTTCACAGAGAAGGACTGATGGAGGTGTGGAGGTAGGGAGCTTTGGGAGCTGTCCTGCGCAAAGCGACCACGGAATATTAGGAGTTTTCTATTCTTGGTGAAGTCAGGAGGGGGATCAGCAAAAATGCTAGTGGCCAGGACACTGGTAAGGAGGGTCTATTGGAGGTCAGTCCTGAAGGATGAGAGAGTCTAAGAAGGCTCTTCAAGAAGGAAGTTTTAGGGGCACTGGAGCAGGCTGTGTCTGTGCTGCGAAATGAGCCGGTAAGGGAGAAGACCAGTGTGCATGAACAGGAAACTTTCTGTGAGGCTCCAGGAGAAAAGAAAGTACTTCCTGTGAAAGAAATGACAGACAACTTGGGGAGAATACAAAGAAGTTGTTAGGATGCACAGGGAGAAAATTAGAAAGGCTAAAGTCAAGCTTCAGTTCAGCCTGGTCACTGTAGTGAAAGAGAACAAAAAGTGTTTTTGCAAATATATTAACTCTAAGAGGAGGGCTAAAGAGAATCTCCATCCTTTACTGGATGCAGTGGGGAATGTGACCACTGATGTTCCCAGTGCCTTCTTTGCATCTGTCTTTAAAAGTCAGACCAATTATCCTTGTGATTTTCTACCCCTGACCTGGAAGTCTTGAATGGGGAGCAGAATAAATCCCCCATGGTTCAGGTGGAAACAGAGACCTACCACTCCATCTCAACTGCCACGAGTCCGCGGGGCTGGATGGGATCCACCTGAAGGTGCTGAAGGAGCTGTCAGAAGTGATTGCCAAGCCGATTTCCATCATCTGTCAGTGTTTCTGGTCAACCAGAGTGGCCCCAGAGGATTGGAAGCTTGTCAGCGTGACTCTCATCTACAACAAGAATCTTAAGGAGGATTCAGGGAACTACAGTCCTGTCAGATAGACCTTGGTGCCAGGGAAGGTTATGGAACAGATCATCTTAAGAGAGATCACATGGCATATACAGGGCAGCCATGGGATCAGGCCCAGCCAGCATGGATTCATAAAAGACAGGTCCTGCTTGACCAACCTGACCTTCTTCTGTGGTTGAGTAATCCACGTGGTGGATGAGGGAAGGACTATTGATGTAGTCTACCTAGACTTGAGCAAAGCCTTTGACACAAGACACTGAGGCTGCAGTGTCTGCAGGGCTCCTCAAAATGAGGAAAGGATTCTTCAAATCTTTTACTGTGAGTAGTTACAACAAAACTTCTGTGTACATTTTTTCCTGATTACAGTAAGGTGTATGAGTACAGTTAATTTTTCTTCAACGTTAACAAGTAATGGAGGATTTATTTTTTTATATCTATCTGTTTATCGTAAATCTTGGTTTCTTTGATGGATTAGGTTTGTTTTTCTTACTCTAATCTCCCTCTTTCAGACTTGCATGTAGATGTATCTTGCTTTCTGAAGCATTGGTTGTGGGACTAAGGCATGAAATGGTGCCCTCGCATAGGTAGAGTTGCATAAATACAGTTGCATATTTATTCAGCACTGTAAATGTTTCTACCTTGAAACAGACTCTATCCCTTTAAATTAAAACATATGTAAAATTGGGTGCTTGAAGTCATAATGCCTATTAATATCGTCAGACCTTTTAAACATCACATTTATTTGATTTTACTTAGCAGTGGTGATGCTTTCTCACTGCTTGTTTGACTCAGTGCCTTGATTTCAGATGTCATCTTTGCAGTACTGTACAGTTGTCACCACTGCATGTTGTGCTCCAGAGAAAAGACTGTTCTGTAGCTTTTGGAGTTCTGCTTGGTAGTTTTTTTTAAAAAAAAGCAGAAGATAATTGTGAGGTGGTAGTAGTGTGCAAGTTTCATAAAAATAACAGTGAAAGAAGAAAGAACCTCCACATATATCTGTACTCCAACTATTGCCTTAAAAATGCATCAGCTTAAACATCACACTACCGTTTGGTCTATGAGGCTGCCAAAGAAAGAGACTGTTTCACCTTCCTTTTATTCAATCAGAACAACTTCAGTTGAAGTGCTGACAGGTTAAAATGATTTAGTTACAGACCAATGTAGACCTCTTCTTCATTTTATTACTAGGTTCATTTCCCTTACTGTCTATGTGTCTTGAGATGACATAGTTACCTTATATTTTGCTTATTTCTGAATAATATACTTTTTTTTTTTTTTCACTATCACAAGATGCATTCCCATTTGCATTGTCTAATTGTTTGGTAGGAAGGGACCTATGAAGTCTGTTTTCTGCCACGGACAGGGACACCTTCCACTAGATCAGGTTGCTCAGAGTACCATCTAACCAGGCCTTGAACACTTTTCACAGATGGGGCATTCACAACTTCTGTGGTCAACCAGTCCCATTGCCTCACAACCCTCTGAGTAAAGAACTTCTTCCATAGGTCTAACCTAAATCTTTTCACTTATTTTAAAGCCAATAATCCTTACCACTATGCTCTGGGGGGGGGGGGGGAAAGTCTGTTTCTAGCTTTCTTTTAGGCCCCATTTAGGTACTTGAAGGCCACTGTAATGTCTCCCTGAAGCCTCTTCTCCAGGCTAAATATCCCCATCTTTCTCAGCCTGTCTTTGTAGGAGAGATGTTCCAGCTCTGATCATCCTTTTAGCCCTTCTCTGGATTTGCTCCACTAGTTCCATGTTTGCCCTATGCTGGGGCTCTCAAGCCAAACACAGTACTGCACATGGGTTCTTAGGAGAGCAGGGGAGAAAAATCACCTCTCTTGACCTGATGTTTGTTTCTTCTGATGCAGCTCAGGATACAGTTGGATTTCTGGGCTGTAAGCATACATTGCTGGCTTGCATTGAGCTTTATCAACCAACACACCTAAGTCCTCTGCAGGGCAACTCTCAACCCGTTCATCACCAGGCTCTATTGATAGTTGGGATTACCCAAACCCATATGCAGGACTTTGCAGTTGGTCTTGTTGAACTTAATGAGGTTTGTACAGGCAAGCTTCTGAAGCTTCTCAGGATTTCTCAGGATGGCATCTCTTCCTTTCAGCACCACCAACTGCACCACACAACTTGGTGTTGTCTGTAGACTTGCTGAATGCACTCAATTCCATTGTCTGTGTCATTTACTAAGATGTTAAATTGTGCTGATCCCAATACTGGCCCCTGAGGAATGCCAGTCATCAATGTTCTCCACCCGGGCATGGAGCTGTTGATCACAATCCAGCTAATTTCTTGTCCACTGAGTCATCTGTCTGTTGAATCTGTGTCTCTAATTTAGACAACTTAGAGTCTAGAGAACTTAAACAACTGGAACAGATTGCCCCATCCCTGGAGATATTCAGAAAAACTTGACATAGTGGATGAAGCCCTGCCCATGGCAGGGGGATTGGAAATGGATGATCTTTAAGGTCCTTTCCAATTCACTTAATTCTGTGATTCAGTTGTCGTGTGGGACATTGTCAAATTCTTTCCATTTTTGTGTATGTCTGAAATTTTTGCAATGGACTTTTAACGACACTTGTATTGTACCACGTTATCCTGACAGATAATAACAGATGTTGAGAGTAAGAAATAATGAAGAAGAATGAGCAAAGCCGTAGTGGTAGCTATAGAGAGGCAGCGTTTGATGAAATCTACTAGGTATGCACATGTATTTCGGGGTCCCTCTAGTGGTCGGCATTGAAATTACTGGTAAGAAACCATTTCAGAAAACGTTTCTCGTCTCAAATTGCATTCATAGAATCACAGAATTGCTCAGGTTGGAAAAGACCTTAAAGATCATCAAGTCCAACTGCAACCTAACGATACTACCCTAACTCTAACAACCTTCCTGTCACGGAGTTATCTCTAGATCTGCATTCATGGCAGGGTGTTGTTGTAGAATAAACTTTTACATCAGATTTTTTTTACAGAGCCATACGTTAGAAATACGCAATGCTTTTTTTTAGGGAAAAAAAAAACTCATTTTAAGATATGGTGCATTTTTAATTGAACACCGTTAGTAAAATATTTTGGCTTATAACTGTTTACTTCATAGCACCCAGAAACTCAACAGCTTTCTCCTGCAATACTACATGCTTGTCAGTCTTTAGTCTTATTACACCACAGAGAAACAATCAGGCTACTAAAAAGATATTTTCTGAACAGAATCTTTTGAGCAATATGTATATTTAGATAAATTTAGATATATTTCTGAAAAACAGCAGGCCAGTTCGCTATGGCTTCATCTTACAAGCATCTAAGAGGAAGCATAATAGACTGTTGTCATCACATTTGGGGATATAAACAAAATAAATAGAATAATGGGAAAGGTGGTGTCTATAATTTCTACTTAAGCAGTCACAAGTAATAGTTTTGTATGTGTAAAAGAGCAAATGTCAGCATACTTGTGGGAATGGAAAATTAGGAAAAGGCCAAGGACGTAAGTATTTTGATGTACGTTTACTTTTAGTATTTCTAAACATTTTTAGTATGGCATTTCTATGTAATTCCCTGATGACTTCTTTCAGGTGTGCTCAGGAAGGCTCTGAATGTTGGTTGTTCTTGTGCACGCTGTGGTTTTGCACTGTACTTATTTTGTACATTATCCATAGTTGTGTGACCGGTGATTTTTTTGCTGGTAATGTTTTTGTCAGAGTTTTGCAAGCATGTATATAGTTGTTAATATGTATATAGTTGTTCATTTCTCTTTAACAAGATTATTATGTTTTATAACAAGATTTAACAAGATTATATTATGTTTTATAACTTGTCCTCCACAAAAATACGTCTTTTCTTTCCAGAACTTTCAGTTAAACTGTGTGAAGAATTTATCACTTAAGCTGTGTTCTTTACATTTTTTTAATGTGAAAAGTAATGCTCTGCCACTTTTTTTTTTTCTCTGAACTGAATTTTAAAATGAGTGATAAGCTGATATTCTCTGCTTTATTAACATAGAAACTGTGATCTCTGACTATGCGCATTCCTTTATGAAGCTGCTTCACGTGCTTTCATTGAGAGCCTGCCTTTGGGTCTGTGGTAGCAACAAGAGAGATGACCTTGAGAAACAGATTTCATGTATTTCTAAACCAGAAAGCTTTTCATAGCTGAGAAGTGTTAAGAATATTTGATGTAATGCAGTATTTGAATTTGAAAGTGATAAAATAGTTTTCAACTTCTTCTCCTAGAAGTACAAGCTATAAGTTTATATTCTAATCTCCAGGAATGATTCCTCTAAGTTTTCTCTATCTTCTGGGAATGTCCTCTAAGTGCAGAGGGCAGTAATTTGCTCTTGATTTCTTCTCAGTTAGAAAATAAATAGCAATTCTTAAAATGTATAAAAAATGCTAACTGATGTAAATCAGTTACTAAATCTTATGTTCTGATAAATTGAACCTTGTGGTAAAGCATAAACACTGTGCCATGGGCTTTCATTCTCGGTGAAAATGGCTCTACAGAAGAGAGTGTTTGCAGAATTGAAGTACCCTGTCTGATCATACAGCTGGATTTTAACAGCTTGACATGCTTGTCACTGTTCCTTCCAGGAAACAAATGACTCCACTGATGTATGCAGCTAGAAAAGGCTGTCCTCATGTTGTTAGTCTTCTTGTTGCTCATGGATCACACATAAATGCTCAAGATGAAAATGGATATTCAGTAAGTGGTTTACTTATGTATATATTTCAACTAATTATTTAAAAGTATTAAAAAAAAAAAACAGGAGCCCATAGGCTTATTTTCTAAATATATTTTCCTTAAACAAATACTCAAGCTTATTTATTGTGCATCTACCCATCTACCTTGAGATTGTTTTGCACTGCGTGTCTTTGTCTTCAGATTCTGCCATGTAAGAAGTTATGAAGTTATAAATTTTGTGTTATTCATTGAACCTCTATTTTTTTTTTTCCTCTATATGCAAGCTTGATAAAACAAAGTTGCTTTTCATGCAGGCATTAATATGGGCAGCACACCATGGACATAAAAATGTAGTCTTTATGTTGCTTGAGCTTGGAGCTGACAAAAATCTACAGACTAAGGATAAGAAAACAGCAGCAGAGATAGCAAAAATCAATGAACATTCAGAGGTACTTAATTTCATTTCTCTTTCAAATATGAATTCTGTGGGTTTTTTGTGTTTATTTTGGAGCGTTTGGTTTGTTTTTTGAGTTTGACATTAGAATCTCTGCTATTAATCGTATGGTTTTCTGCAGAAGTTTTACTTTAGTAACTACAATACAGGAGCGAGTTGAACACCTGCCAACTTTCCACAGTTTTAAACGCTTTTAAATGTTGTGCATTTTTTTGTGCTTTGTTGTTGTCATTTCTTTGGCTTATTTCTTTTTAGAATCTTTGACTTCAGATTTGAAATGTAGAGCAAGGGATTAGTAATGTAAGTAACGGTGACGTGAGAAGTAGTAAAGTCATGTGTTCGTTTTTGTTTGTTTTCTTTTTTCCTGGCTGCCCAACTGTGTGAGAGAAGGCAGATATCAAACTAATTGGCAGTTTGTAGTTTCTGATTGAAGCTGGAAGTGAAAAAGCCAAAGCTAAAGGGGCAGAGAGACTCAGTGGTATGTACTGGCCATTTTCCAAATCTATTCTCAGATTCTTTGGACAGAAGACAGTTTAAAACAATGTGAATTGATCATTGGATCACATCAGGTCATTGGAAAAGCGGTCACTAATTACCAGTTTGAAGAAAGCTGCTGAAGACATTACACACACATACTCCTAAAATAATTCTTTTAATTGCCCGTACTAAATGGTACATGGTGGATCAATCAAATCAGATTTGTGTGTTTTGCTTTGAGTTGCTCTTACCAATAACTTCTTAGTGTTTTTTCTAGTGTCCCTTTAAAAATATGTAATTCACTTTAGTGATTTTTCTACTGTCTTTCCTCTCCTGTTTTTCCTCCTGTCATATTACAAGGCTAGGCAGGAGCAAAAATGGTAACTATGCACAGAGCGTAGGCTAGCAAGATCAGTGTCTGAGGCTCAGCAGTCTGTCAACTCAGCTTATTGGAAGGGGCTCCACATGCTTTCTGTCTATGATAAATGACTTGTTCAGCAGGCTGTGGCCACATAGTCTTACAACATGACTGTCTGACATAGAGGGAATACAGGCTCCTTGCACTTGAGAGGTGGGTCTTGCTTCTTGACCTGTGAAGTATTAGCTTTCGCACAGTTACTGCAAACTCATGCAGATGTTACTGTGATATTTAATGGTTGTGAGCTTGTTCCAGCTTGGAAGTCTGCTTGTCTGCTCTTCAGCCCATTGACAGCCCCTCTGCGTTGTCAAAGGCTCTGGCAACAGAAACTATATGAGGGAACGTTTATTTCCTTGCATATTGTACTGGGTTTGGCTGGGGTGGAAGTTTTCTTCCTAGCAGCTTATGTGGTGCTGGTTTGGATTTGTGACCAAACCAGTGTTGATAATGCACTAGTATTTTAACTGTTGCTGAGTGTTTATGCAGCAACAAGGCCTTTGCTGTGTTTGTCAGGGAAGCCCTGCAAGCAAGCAGGCTAGGGTAGGTGAGGGTCTGAGAGGGGACACAGCTGAGACAGCTGAAGTGACCAAAGGATTATTCCATGTTGGTATATAACAGCCTTGCTCAGCAGTAAAAACATGGGAGGAGCAGAGGGATTTTTGTTAAGTAGCTGTTTCTTGGAGCCTGGCTGGGCATCAGTTTGCAACTGGGAGATGGTGTGTTTGCCTTTGCATCGCTTTTTTGTTAGGAATTTGTGTGTGTGTGTGTGTGTGTGTGTACACATTTCTAATTAAAATACTGTTATCTTGACCAACCTTTTTTTTTTTTTTTCCTCACATTTATTCTTCCTGTTCAGCCCTATCCCATTTTAAGGAATGGACAAGCAACTAAGTGGGGACTTATGTGCTATCCAGTGTCAATCCACACTGTGTGTGTATAGACAAAAAGCTGGCTAGTCACCTGAATTTCAGAAAAGTGATCTCACCAGTCCCTTACTTTTATACTTTTACTAGGATTCTACTTGCTTTGCTAGCTTTTCTAGTAACTAGCAAGGGCAGTGCGGTTTTTTGAATCCATCACTGATGTGTAGTGATATCTGGTAGAAGTCTTCCTTGTTTAATCAGTTGAAAGAATCCTTGTCTGTCAAATATAATCAACTTCAATTGTTAGATGTAAACTGCTAAATGTTGGGTCTGTATACGCATTGGAAACTGAGGTGTTAAAATAGTTTTATACATTTAGCTTCTTAGGAAACTTACTCCATTGAGTATGTGGTACTCTTGTCTACAAACAACAGAAAATAGTTGTTGGAGTATTGCTGCTTCTGAAATAATAGTTGCTAACTCCTTTATGACTGCGTTGTGTATAAACTTGCTTTGCATCCAGAAATGTTCCTGATGATAAACTCTTAGAGCTTAGTCTTAACTCCTTACTGTACTTGAATTAGAAAAGACATGGCAGATGTTTCATGTTCCCCCAGTGTAGTAATTCATAAAATAAGTCTTTGTAGTCTGACTTCTGTGTATTTCTTTATGCATGCTAACTAACTCATTTTGGCTCTTTCAGATTTATAGTTTACTCTCTTTGACTGTAAATCACTTGCAAGGGAAATACTGTGGGACAGTGAAGCAAGAGACTATGTACAAATTTCTGACAGCTGCCTCTGACCACAGTGTTAGGTAAATAAATTCATGGTGTAATTTTAATTTATAAACATTCATGAGAGATTGTGTTTGTTCATAATAAGTTTTACTAAAATGCACTGTGTATCATTTGAAGCACTACCAAGAGCTCACAGTAAGTATGTTAATATTCATTTTTCAGGACTGCATGGTTCCTTTGCATTGTAAACTATGAGCATGCTCTAGGTCTTCCTTTCCTCTCAGTTGGCATAAAGTATAGTAGAGGCAGGGTTCAATGGCACTTACCTGTGTTTCAGTGCTGTTAAATTTTTTATGCTCCTTTGTTGGATACTCCTTGTTGTGTGGTTATCTTCATTTGATATTCAATTTCAGATACTTTTACTGAATGCCTGTTCTCATATTCATGCCACCAAGAAGAGCTGTGCCCCATTTTTCCACGTGCTTTCAGATACTTGCATCGCCTTGAGGAGAGCCATACATCCAAGCAACCCCAAGTAAAATATGAACAGCATTTAAGCTCCAGAATTTCTTTTATAAGCATGCTTCTAACTCTGAAGCATGCAGATGTCCCGTGGCTGACTTCAGTACCTGCTTTGAAGGTTTTTGGTACTGTTTTGTCATTGAACATACAGCTAAGAAGTCCTCAGCAAACCATCCATTTTCTTCCTTGAGCTGCATAGCCTTGAGAAAACAATCCTCAGTGCCCGTAGGCTCTGTGTGGTGTGTTCTGATTAGTCAGTTTAATATTGTGTCCCTGCTTAGCCAGGTCATGTGGAATTTGAAATACTAAATTACGTATCATGAGGCTGATGGTAGTTCATTAATTAGCACTTCAGACTTCAGGTAGTCTCAGACAGAATCTAATCAGATTCTGTTGCTAGAATAATGTTTACATCAGGTGTTTTTTTTTTCCTCTGGGACTTCAACCACAATCATCTTAGAGGCACTTTCTGAAGCTGAGGGTTGAAGACTTTGCATGGTAAAGTCAATTATCTATGTTGTTCTCTGTTCTTGTGTATTACTAGTGATATAAGGAAGTAACCCTCCGCAGCAGTTATTCAAATGAATTTTGTCCTGTTGAAGCCTGATGCTGGCTAGAGGGTGTTCTGTCAGGCTTAGTCATCTTGATAAGCTTTGAAAACACACACATACATGTGTTTGTTCTTTTTGTGTAATGATAGTCAAGAGGTACAATATCCTCAAGTTGGAAGGGACCCACAAGGATCATTGAGTCCAACTCCAGGCTCCACACAAGACCAATCAGATCTCTGAGAGCATTGTGCAGATGCTTCTTGAACTGTGGCAGCTCTGTGCCATGAGCACTTCCCTGGAGACCCTGTTCCAGTGCCTGACCACCTTCTTGGAGAAGAACCTTTTCCTGATATCCAGCCTGAACCTCTTCTGTTACAGCTTCATGCAGTTTCCTCGGGCCCTGTTACCCTCACCAGAAAGAGATCAGCGCCTGCCCTTCCACTTCCCGTTGTGAGGGAGCTGTTGGCTGTGATGAGATCTTCCAGCAGTGTAGCTCCTTGAGTTGGATACCTCCTGCCTACCATTGGCCCTTGTAGTTTTCATCGCAAGCATTGCCACTTGTCTTCTCAGTTTCCATTTCCTCTCTCATCTGCTCCTTCCTAATGCATCGTGTAGTACTGGGTGTCAGCATGTTGCCCCACTGTCATAGATGTTTGTGTCAGCCTTCTGTAGACATCGGATAGTGAGGGTGGCTTCAGTCACTGACTTCTGCTATCTAGTGGAACAACAGTCCTGACTCCAGATGCCTGGATTCTAAAAGGAGGAAAACGTATCTGTAAGGAATTTGCTTTCTTCGACTCCTAGGCTAGTCCTCTTGTTCAGAGGCTTTCAAGTAAACATGTAGTTGCTGAATAGCTCTCTTTGATTCACAAAAAGAAAAATGTCCTTTGCTTGCACCAGCGATCTTGAGTTACCAGAAGACTCCCGAAGGCTTTGTAAAATACATGCTTTGAATGCTTAAATAAAAAGATCTGATCACTGTAGTTCTTCTATATTCATACATACTGTTCCTCTCCCCAGTATGAGGGTGTCAGTTGTACATTGTGCGAGTGTGTCTGTCAATTGCTTACCAGAGGCTGGCTGTTGATGTTTGTGTTGAGGGGAAGAGGATAACATGATTCTGCACAACCTCATGGAAGGGACAGTAGTTTTAAACTCATATTTTTCTGCTGAAACATACCTTACGCTCAAAGATTTATTGACTTGCTATGAAGTGGAAGCTGCATTAACTCTTCCTTAGATGATTTAGAATGCCTATACCTTGTGAAGGGTTAAATGTACCGAAATAGCAGAAATCCTTGGAATTTTCAAGATTCTCAGTGTGCAAACCTGAAATGTTTTCTTAGGCATTCTGAACTATTTTCAAAGATTTTTTTTTAATGTTATTTGTTTTGTTTTCTGCCAATTTGAGAGTAGAAACTTATTTTAGTCTTTGACAGGATAAGAAGGCAAACCTTGATTTTTTTGGGGGGGCCTACAACAAGAGAGCAAACTATTTCTTAATTTGGTTTTGGCAAAGGTTTGTTATAGCAACTGCAGTAGTTTTTTTGCACTTTATGTGATCTACTTTTTTCTTACGTTCATTACAATTGTTCATCTGATTGTTTGGACCTTTGTTCTCATCTTTTTATCTTTTAGTAGGTTGAAGAATAGACTGATGTTTTACCTGATGTTGAGCTCAGAACTTAAAATGAGTTTTGCTGTTTCTTTTGTCTACCTTCTGAACAGTAGTCTTCTGACAGTGAATTTCTTATCAGACTTATCTCTGCTGTCTTCAAAATAGGCATTCCTGGTTTTTTTGATAACTGTTTTTTATTTAAATGGAACTGATAGAGTAGCAACTTTGGGCTGAATCCAGTTTATATGATGATCGGCTGATAAGAATGCACAGTTTTATCTTCCTTAACACCACTTCCAGATTTTTCAGGCTTTTGTGAGCAACTTTGAGGTCCTCGTGTTGCTCAAACGTTGAAACGTTCTTCTACTTATTGGTTTTCATTTATAATAGCAGTTCTGTTTATGGTCAATTCTACTCACTAGACCAAAAATGCAATTAAAAAAATTTTATAAGTTACGCTTATGATGCTTACAAGAGACTATCAGTAAAAATGTAGAGGTTTAGATCTGTCAGTGTCAGTCTAGGATTTCTTCTGTAGCATTTTGTTTTGGGTGTATTTTTGCTTTGTTTTTAATTTCCTCTGTTTTCATTTTGAACTTTTATTGAATGTATTTACAGTTCCTGTTCAACTTTAGATGCCATGGAAGTGTTTTTACATGGTATTGGTCTAGAACACATAATAGGATTATTGAAGGTAAGATATGATGTGTCTGCTATCTATAATTTCGTGAAACATACCATAAATGTCAAAATAAATTCTACATTCATTTAAGTAAATGTATTAAGTGAAATTTCACCTTTGAAGTGTAAAGGTCCACTGCAGTGGACTGGATTGCTTAATTTTGATTTTGAGCATAAGTCACAATGTGATATTTCTGAACTGGAGGACACTTGTTTTTCTTAGTTATATGGTGTCACTGTTTTTGTTTATGAAAACTGAAGTAAAGTGTATGTGAAAAAAAAATGAAAACACTATTTTCTTTTGAAACTGTTTTTGGTGACAGAAAATCCTTTAATTTATGTAGGACAGAGATGTATACTTATGGCAGCTTCTGACCATGCAAAAAGAAGAGATGATAAAGGTTAGTTTAAAAAAATTCGAAAATTGTTTTCTTCTTTTTCAGAAATGGTTTCAGTTGTTACCTTTATTAATACCTAACCATTATAAAAAGTCATCTTTAAAGACCTGCTCTCAAAATCTTTGACAAATTCTTCAATTTTTGTGTAAATGTAGACGACTGTTTTGTGTAATCTGACAGACCTGCCTTCAATTCTGTGAGGTGAATTCCCAGGTCGTCTTTGCCTACATCTGACTGTGGAGGTTCCCTCTGTTTCTTTGCTGTAATGAAGTGGGAGTTGGGGTGAGTGGGAAATAGTTCAATTTTGAATTTTAGTTACTGCTGCCACTGTTATGATGTGTGTTTTCCCTGAATGCAGATCAGTGCTAGGATAAGCAGCAGATAATCCTATGTATCCATTTTAAAGGTGGTCATTTTTTCTTTTTTTTTCTTTTTTTTTTTTTTTTAAGTTAAAAAAAAAAAAAATCTTTCTTGCAGCCTGCTGCATTTGGGAAGCTCAGTATTTCATATTTGTCCAGGAGAAATTGATACGTTTTTATAAAGTTTTAGTTTGTAATAGAAATAGGGCAGCTGCTTTTTCCTTAAACTCCTCACTGAAATTACTGCTCTGGAAGATGAAAGGTTTTGTTCACTTGAAGGAAGAGGCCAAAATGAAATTGTGCTATAGAGTCTCCTTGGTGCGGCACAGGTACTTCAGGCTGCAGCATTTTTCTGAGCAGTCTGTACCCGGTCCGGGTTACCAGAGAGGCCTTGTTCAGTTAGCTCCTTCAGACCTGCTACTCATGCTGTCTATGTACATCCTAAGTGTCAGCTTCTTTTCCCCTCTATTCTGGTTTGGATAACCAGTTGTTTTACCCTGGAACAGTGCCAGAACATTCGTGGTACCAAGGAGGCATGTATTCCAGCAGCAGCGATCAAAACGTAACTGCGGATATTGGTGTTCCTTCAGAGCTGATGTCGCTAGGCTGTCCTGCATGGAGATTTGTCTTGTCACCGAGCTAGCATTTTCAGTGTTTTGACAGAGCTCAGAAATACCTGTATTCTCAGAGGGTTCATGTATAGGGAGTTTTATCAATCAAGATTTTTTTTAAGAGTTGGCTTAGACATAAATATTACAAGGCATATCAGCACCTGTGTGGATCATAGCATCCCAGTGTGGGCTTTATTTGATTCCTTAAAGCCCCCCTTTACAGGGTTTCACTCTTAAGAGATTTTTGTGGCTTTCTCCTCATGACTGTGAACTGCTCTCTCCCATGTCTGCACTGAACTGCAAATCTGATGGAGTATGCATTAAAATTCACCACCTGTTTTGATGTAATCATTTTTATTTTGTTTTGTCCAGGGTGTGTTGGAGGAGGGGAGAGTATTATAGACTGAAATGGATAGCTGAGCCTTACTTAAAATACTTCAGCTTCACTGATGAGACAAAATACTTTTCACGCAAACTGATAACTTCTCTTTCAGTGTTCAGATGTGTTTGGAATTCCTTAATACAAAGGACAGTCTGGAATGATGCTTGGGCTGGCTGTTCTTGCTCAGGAAGACAACTTCTCTAGGAGCAGGATTCTTTTTTGCATCTTGTCTTGGCAACAGCAGAAAACAGTGCCTGGAAAATAAGTCATATTTTGTGCATGGACGTAAATTAATTAGTCTTCAAGTTGGAATTTAAAAAATAACATCGCACACCTGGCTTATTACCATTTCATAAGTTATCATCAATTCTTGATTATAGTTTTAGAGCTCTGCTAACAGTTTCTCCCCTTACTGCTGGTAGAAAAAAATTTAATCTGTTTTCTCATAACAGAGTTTAAAGTTTTTGGTGTGATGGCAGATCTTCCACTAACAGCCAGCTCTTTTAAATAGCCTGGATCTTATTACTGCAAAGATTAACGATGACTTCTGATGGATGCCTCTGAACCATGCTGCTTTTTATCCAAGGAGCTGGAGAAAAAATCCTGTCACTAACATGAGACACTTTCCTCCATCAAACTATATCGGGAAGATATTTTCTCTGTAAATATCTTTATCTGTATTCTACAACAGAGCCTAAACAATGACTCTTTCAAGTTGAAATCCTTGCATTCCTTCAAGTTATAAACTGCTCCATACTGAGACATGTCTGCTCAGTATACTGGGACAAGTCTATACAACATTTGGAGGTTTTTGTCTGCTTGTTCTTCTTGTGACACTTAGATTTTTTTTTTTTTTGATTTTTTTTTTTTTTTACTGGAGGAGAGGCATGTTTTTTTTGAGTATTTGTCTCATAAGGCAGTGCCGTGAGTACTTGATGTGTTTTGAACTGACAAAATTCCTGTCTCACTGTCTGTTAGCTTATTAGATGAGAAATTGGCATCCTCTTCAGATTAGAGAATGTGTAGTAAAAATTTGACACATCAAAATATAAGCCAGGAGTTTAACTTCATCATTGGAGAGTTATCTAGTCTGCATACTTCTGTATCACAGTGCCAAGACTCTCCTTCCTCTGACCACCTTCCCACACACAAAAAAACATTTTATACTTGGCAGAAAATAAAGTGAATAAAAAATAGTGACCATTTGGGCAACATGACAAAGAGTTCATATATAACCTCACTGGTATGTTATCTGAGAAGCGTGCCATCTTTCACTTGAGGCAATCTGTTACTCACCTTCTATTATTTCTGTCTGAAGGATGACAGAGAATGTTAATGCTGGTATGCAAGTTTTTAGCTTTTTTTTTTTTTTCATTTTACTTTATTCTTAAGTAAAAACAAAGTAAGTCTACGTACCTAAAATAAAAATCTGGACTATGTGTAGTCTGTTCTACAGATATAAGTAAATCCATATACAACACTTCTTTCTTAGACATATGGCCACTTAAAAAATAGTAGTTGCACTGTGTAGGCTGCAGAGTACAACTGAACAATTACTAGCCTAAAAGTTTTCTCATCCATGAGGAAGAAGAAGGGCTTCACAGACTGTTTACGTTCCATTCATACACGCGTCTTGTTCCATTTCATCATTGCATGAATGGTCAGATTGTGGCTAAATTTTCCTGTTCAGCATAAGTGGTCTGGAAAAGAAAATTGTCTGCTTTGGAAAGAGGTTTGGACTGGTCCTTTTCTTCTCAAGTTCTGCACCTAGTACTTTTCAATTCAAAAAGTGCTGTGCTAATGGTAGACTTTTGACAGTTTCTTTGACAGTTCTTTCTTCACAAGGCATATCTACAAGGTGTTGTGTGAGTGCTCAGTCAACTGATCTGTTCACAGAACGATGTAGTTATCTTTTATTTGTAGGAACCCAAATTAGAACATGTGTCTGCACTGATGAGAAAGGTATATCCTTATTTGCTTGTTCAAGGAACGAGAAGATGAATCAAAATCAGTTCCAATCGTAATAGTTCTCGCTTTGGCCAGATTTAATGTTCAGGAGTAACTCCTGCTCTGACCTTGGAAGAGTTCACTTGATTTTTCTAATTGTACTCAAATTTGCTGCTCACAGATCAGCTTACTACTGTGTCATGAGATGGCTGTTGTTAGATCTCACTTTGTTTTGTAAACAGTAAGAAAACATTAATTCATACTAGATAGTACAACAAAACTCTTGAAAAAATAAGGTTTTTGAAAGAGGTATGATACTTTGCAAGACAGGTTTCCCTAAACAGAGGAGAAATAAAATACATGTCCAAAAGCACATAAAAGCCTTCTTGTAATTTGGACTCTTTCTTTCTAATTTACAATTTGATGCAGACTTAGCTCAGGAAAAAAATAATGCAAACTATTAACACTGTATCACTGTTGTGATGATTAGTTGTTTCTTACTGTAAGATGGTTTAGATGATTCTGAATTAGTGAAGCATAAGATCCTAGCATGGGGGTGCTTATCAAAACTGCTGCTAATATTTTTTAATACCCAGATTTTTGAGTATCTGTGCAAGATCAGTTTGGCTCCTACTTGGTTCTTGTCTTATTTTCTGTTATTATCATGGTTTTTTTTTTAATTCTAATTTCCTTTGGAAATAACATACATAGTTGATTACTTAAATGTAACTTCTTTTGACTATTAATTATAAATTCATAAAATGAGCAGAACTGAACTGTTTTATGTTTAATACGTGTTAAAACTAAATCATATGTCTGAAATTACTTTTTGAATTTAGATAGGTATTACAAATCCTGTAGATCAACAGAAACTCCTAGATGCCATTAATGAGCTGCAAGTGGAAGACACAAGATTTAGAGACCTTTCTGAATTAGCAAATCTGGAAGTCAGGTAATAACCATGTTTCTATGGAAAGTAAACTGGAATGCAAACTATTTAAGGTAACTGCAATATTTTCTATAGCATGAAATTTAGATTCTCTGGCACCTCATCCTATGCATAAACATTCATGGGATGCCTGTTAGTGGATCGTGAGGAATGAAAGTAGGTGCATTTTATACAAAGAAAATTAAAAGCACAGCTTCCTGCTGTAGGAATCTTTTTATCAGTTATATTGCAATTCTTATGCCATTATTTTGGTCATCTTTGAGTGATGAATTCTTTATCTGTATCTCAGACCTGCACTGCTGTGCACGTTTCAATAGGTGTGTTTCTATCAAGCGACTTCTCTGGCTCCAATATTAACTTGTTCTTTAGTTATTCTGATAAGCTTGCTCTGTTTGCTTACCCATGCTTCAAGAGCATCACTGACACTTTCAAACTCTAAACAGTATGGCCTGTGTAATTCTCCATTGTGTCTGTAGACAAGACAGATTTTTAGTACTGCTATCAAATATGAGAGTAAAATGCAATTAAAAAGTAGGAGGCAGAGGTGTATATTATTTCTGCATATGGGTTTAATTTTCAACTGATTAATTAATTAACTACCTGTCTGTGTCCATCTAATTCATGTAGATTTCTGGATTCCTTGTTTTTCTAGAGTATTATTAAATTTTACCTGTCTCCTAGGTGCTCATAGAGCAGTTCCTGTGTCTGCCACAAAAAGAAGAGTGTAGTAAGGGTAGAGGTGTCTTAAGATTTCTTAAACCTCTTATCCTTCTGTTTTGTTGTGTGAATGTTTTATCTAGAAGAGAGCTGTGGATTTGGATTTAGATTCTGTGTTCATATCTTCTTTCATGTTAATTTCCAGAGCCATAGAATTGTTTCTGAAGTGTGAGACCACTTGGATACTTAGAAAACAGACCTCAGCACAGAACTGTGGTTTGCCTTTCAGAAGCCTTTGTTAGCTGTACTATCTTTGTTCAGCTTGGGTCAGACTGCTCTGTTTAGTAGATATTGCACCATCCCCATGCTGTAGCTGCCTCACGAGTTAGGCTCTGTGTGCTAGATTTCTCTCTTCCTACTCATCACCAGTTGCGTGGCATTATCATCTTCATTGCACAGGACTTGTGACAAACTCCTCCTCGTATCTGATCTGTTCATTACATAATTTTCTTCTATCTAGAAAAGTGAGTGCAGTTCCTCTTTAAAGTGTGTGTATAGGAAAGTGCTTGAAGCCCACATCTTGTGTCTTGAGTAGTGGCTTGACAGTTTTCTTAGCTATTTCTTCCTTCTCCAGAACTCTGGAGAGACCTGTCTGCCTTATGTGGAGGCTAAACTTGACATTGTATTGTAAGTTGGACTGAAGAATGTGCTAGGGTTCAAGTGCTTTCTGTATATGTCGCCATCCATCCTCTGGAGGCAGCTGAATCACGGTGACACTGTGCTTTAGCCCTCATGTTGTGGTTCTGTCTACTGCATTCTCCACTCCTGTTTAATCACTCTTAAATATACTGATTGCTTCTGACGCTAGCACTCTGCCTGTTTCTGTAACCATTACTGTGTTCATACAAAAAAGTCTTTGCAGGCTTTTTGAGTTAGATTTTTGTGCCGTGATACCAAGTTTGAACTGTGGGATGAGAGGACGCGTAAGGCTCTTGAAATGGGAAACACTTGAAAGATTAAGATGAGCTGGGAGAGCCAGGTGTTCATGTTTTATTGCAGGACTTTGGTACTGCCTACTTGTCTCTGAGATTTCTCTGTCAAAGCAATCACTTACTTCCGAAAGAGAATTAAGGTGCAAACTAGCACGTGTGCTACAAGACCAGAGAGCTAAAGTTCTGGCATGCGAGAGGGTACAAAGCATCATAACATCCATATTTTCTGGCAGCACCTGGGTTTTTCCTGTTAAAATGGAGGCTTTGCTGTTGAGCTGAAAAAGCAGACTGGTCATCTGGGTTCCTGTGTCCAAGTTAGGCACTTTTGGAAAATGATTTTGATTCTTCATCAAGGAATCATTCGTTTCAGTTTAAGACGACCAGTTCAAGCTTCACACGTTGTTTTATGTTAGAAATGTATGCTTTTTTACATTGGCCAATAGCAAGTGGTGTTTAGTTTACACGCTCAAGCAGGACAGCTAAAAAAGATCAAATGGGAAATAAGTGGAATAATAGAAAAAAATAGTTCAGGGCGTGTATGAGGAGCAGGGAGTGGAAGCAAACACTCAGGTACAGTCTTACACACCAGTAACATGATCATCCTATAGAATTCTAAGTACCACACAAAATACCACACACAAAAAATCTTGAAACCTATATAGATCACAAAACCAGTAAGTAATTGAAGACTTAAATACAAAAAAATATGACAGCACTTCAGTTCAGGCGAGTACTGCATAGCTTTCTAAAAAATGGCTTGACATGTATTTCAGGAATCTGACCTTGAGACTAAAATCATACTCTGTTTACCTGCTCTTATATAAAGATTTTACTTGCCATTTGTTCAAAGTCATTCTGTGAGAAGGAAGATCAGTCATTAAGTCATAAAAAAACTAACATAGTAGAAAATGTTGAACTGATTGATTATAAACTCGCAGATTGTCCAGCAGCGTTTAGCCACTGATATTTTGACAGCCATTAATTCTTTTAAAAAGTGATGAGTTTTTTGAAAATGTTATTTTTGTTTCCAGATATTTCCAAATGGAAACAACATCACTGCAGCAGATAGTTCTTAAATATATTTTCATGGAATTTCTATTTGTATAATAAAGAAGTATGAGGCGTAATGTTGGAAAAATATTTACAGTGCTTTACTGTAGGAGTTCTAGAACCATTCTCAACAAAAATAATTCCTTTTCTGACAAGACAGAAGGTGCCATAACTGATTCTATCTTGCTAATAAGTTGTCTTTCTAAGTAGAAGAAAGTTCTCATGAGTGACTCAGTTGAAGTAACACGGGAGAAACTTCTTACCTCTAGATGTGATTAGTTTGCTTAGTGTTGGTTTTAAATATAATTGTTATATTGTTCTGAAATCAATAGTAATTTAATATATAAAAATAGTAGGCTTTCTCATTTCCAATTCTTCATGTCAGACTCTGAACAATCTTGGTTTTCAGTCTTCAGCACCCCTGTTGATGCTTCTGTTTGAAGTGGTGAGGTCTTGGTTGTTGGGCACTGTTGCAGATCACAGACATTCTGAGCAGCAGTGGAGACTTTGCTCGCAATCGTCTTACACCAGAATTGAATGATGCATTAAAAGCTCATTCTTGAAATCCCGATTGATTTATATGATGTAGGAAAAGATTTACATTTACAGGGTGTGTTTTCAAAATTATTGAATGCTTTATGTTATCTTAATTTTCTGTGGTTTTTTTTATACTGGATTACTGTGTTTGTGAAGCATTACATCTTTTCATTTTTCTCTGCCTGAACTTGCTGTACTGTCATTATGCAGACTGATTAGGTGGTGAATTCGCAGGAGCTGGATTTGATGTTTGCATCTTCCACTAAGAAAAACTAGAAGATTGGAACTTGGTGCTGAGGTTTAGGTGCAGAGTAGACTGTTCACAGGGCTGGCAGAATGTTTGGCTCTGCTTTGGAAGATGAGATCCAGAACAAAGGAACAGCTGCTTAAAGTGGAGATACTTTCAACAAATATAAAATGAAAATTTTAGGAAATAAATTATTCTAAAACAAGTTATAAAAAAAAAGTGCAGTCCTAGCTGTGGATGATGCCCTGTGAGAACTTTGTTCTGGTTTTGTTGACACACTTCTTTCCTGATGGAGAGTCGTTCCTTAAGAGTTGAGTCTCCAGTCTTGCTTGTTTCTGCTTATCTGGATACTACAGTATATCAGGCCCCAAATTTTTAGCTGTTTTTAGGAAGTGTTTTGCCAAGCAGGTCAGTATTGATTGGAGTTGTCATGACGTGCGTTGTCATGGGAAGAAGTTGAAAGCTGAATGAAAAGACTCTGTGAGCCAAATCCAGCCTCTTTTTAAGCACCTGCACCACGCAGGTTTGTGGCTTAGTTTAGGTGCTTGGCACGTTGGGTTTAGACCTTTTTGCCATTGGAGGAGGCATGCAGGTAAGAGGGTGTGAGTGTGTTGAATTTGGATTCAGTAGCAGATGGCAGTAGGTAGAAGAGGAGCATTGCACTTTGAATCCGTTTACACAGATTCTCCAGTAAATGTAATGAGGTTCTGTGACAGGGCAACATCCACTTGAAATAGTCTTTTATGTTGGTCCTGATGTTATTCACCTGGATGGCTTATAGCTTGCTCTAAAAACTTAGCATTGAAATTAAGTCTATTAAGTTTCTGTATCCTTTCCTCCAATTTTTGGAGACTGATTTTCAGAGTTATCTTCCTGCTTATATTTGAGTGTATTGACTTTACATTTCCTTCATAGTAGATAACATCAGATATTTTAGACTTTAAGGCAAGCATTTCCACATCTTAGGCCCAAGAGAGTATTATCAGATTCTTCACTGTTCAGCTGTGCTGGAGACAGAATGCCTGTAGGCTAGCCATTTCAGTCCCAGCTCCAAAGTACAAACCAGGATTATTTTTTTTCCCACCTCAAAAATACAAGCTTCAGTCATAAGTTCCGCTATATCAGTATGAAGTTGACTCAGTTGTCTGTTCCTGGTATTGCAAGACTGTGATCTCTGTGCTCACATGCACAGGAATAATGGTTATTATGCATAATGTCGTACAAAACACCACTTGTAGTGGGTAGTGAGATGTTTTCGTTGATAAAAATAGGATTGAAAATGAGAAGTAGAAGTGGAGGTTAACAGCATGTTTCCAAAATGCTTTAGGATGATAGTTTTTCAGCTCTATGTGTAGCTAAATATTCTGAGTAGCATAACAGTTTGTTGCCCTACCAGAATGGGAGGGAGGAGCTGGAGGAGATGAGAAGGAGCATTGGTGTGGACAATCAAAGTGTGCAGCTTGCTAAGATGTTACATGTTAGTGTTTAACTACCCTCTTAAACAGACTGGGTTTTTTACTGTAGTGAAATTGCATGTCTGATTCACTCACTAGCCAGTGTTGAAAATGCATAGATGATACTTAGCTTGCAGGAAGACATAACGTTTTACAAATAATGGCATATGGTTTTATTTTGGTAGTGGAGATGAATGCCTCAAGTTTCTTCAGAAGTTAAATAAAGAGTGTAGCAACCTGACTGTTCCTGTGCAGACCATAAATAAACACTTCCTCGAAAATTCTCACAAGGTATTCAACAAAAGGGGAAAAATGATTTAGAGTTTGGGGGAATAGCATTGTCCTACCTTTGTAAAATGACAAATGTGTATGCTAATCAACTGTCTTGATTACTTTTAGTTATATAGAACTGTCCAATGTTCTATCTCTAACGCATGGGGCTTTTTTGGAAAATTTGTTTCAAAAAGTTAAATCTAAATATAAATCTGCTTTTCAGTGTTTCTGCTGTTGATTCAAGTGATTCAAGTGACAAGTTTCCAGAAAGGCTTAAAGAGGATAGTAGATCAGTGTCGTGTATAAATCATGCAATGAAAACCTGACAGAAATGAAGTTATAAACTTTTTCTGACAGTGCCTTTTTTGCTACATCAACTCGTATTAAGTTATGATGTACAGTCATTGTGGCAAATAACTCTTTGACTCCTGACAGATGGTACTGCGGTGGGCACCAACCGAAAGATATATTGAAGTTTGCAGAGACTTGATTTGCAATGTTGAAAAGTTGGGAGAAGAAGTTAAGAGGCTGAACGAACTTGTGGCAAAGGTGGGTGTGAGGAGTGAAGCTATTTCTTACTGTACATAAGTTTCTGTGTGCGGTATTGAAAGTGATGTTCATTGGTGAGATGTCTGATACCTTTTTCTACCAGCTGCAATCTGAACATTGCAACTCCCACTCCCCAGTCTGGCTTTCCACCTTTCCGTAACAAAGTGAAATAATCTGAAGTATTCTAAAACTGTGGAGTGTCTCCAAAGGGAGGTGTAGTCCATCTTTTTATCACAGGAAGTAATTGAGTGGGAAATGCGCCTGTGCACTTGGACTGCCACTGTGGCATAAATGCCACTCAGAATACTTCTTAATTAAGGAATCTTTTGTTTGGAATTATTGACTCTCAAGGAAGATAGTACAGTTTTATGGATTGAATCAGAGGCATCCCAGATAACTTCACAGAGTGACAAAAGAAGAGGGTGGGAGAGGTCAAGGCTAGATGTTAGCACCACATCAGTCTTTCTCAGACCAACACAATGATATGCTCTTGTCAGATGGGGTCATTTTAAGTAATAGGCTAGTAAAATGAATGGCTGCTGGAATAGAGTAAATGGAGCATCAGTGTCAGAAAGGAATCTGTTACTAAATGAAGCCATGTGGAACTCAGACTTTGAGTATAAAGCTTCTAATGCAGTTTCCTGTAGTTTAAGTAAATCTAACATAGTGTAACAGCCTTCTCCTAATAAATCACTTAACACCAAATATATTTAAGAGGTTGCAATGAAGAACTTCTAGCTGTTTGTGTTCCTTAGTTTGCATATGCAGAAGTCAACTGCATGTATGTATCTGCCTGCTGTGGGTGCAGGCCAGTTGTAAGGGAGTGGGGTGAGCCTAAGTTTAGGTGCTACTTGCACTTACTCTCATACATACTTAAGATTCTGTAGCTGCCAAGATGTAGCATAGTGGCTCTGTACCTTCTGTTAAAAAGACAACAAACATTAGCCTTCCAGTTATTTCAAAAATCTAATTCCTGTTCTATTAAAATACTGTAGCGTGTTATTTATTCCACTGATGAGGACTTCAATCCAAAGCATTTTGGTATTTCTTAATTTATGATGGACCGCTTCAGAATCACTGGAGAGCTCTGAAACATTTATTATGAAAACTGTGAATTTAAATGAAACTGTGAAACCTCTTGTATAGCAATGTGCTAATTCCCTTTATCTAAATCTTTGGTAGTAACAGAGCTGCTCTGTTAGTAATATTTTACTGTATCAGCCCCTGAGTCAGAGACAGATGTTGGTGGGATGGCAGTAGAGGTTGAACCTTCCCACCAGTATCCCATTACATTTGTTGCCATGTGACAGATGGCAGCAGAGGGGCAGTCTGACAGAATGGCATCTGACATAGAAGGGCACATGAAGCAAAGTTGTGTCACTGAATTCCTCCATGTGGGGAAAAATGGAACCCACTGATGTTCATTGTTGCTTGTTGAGTGTTCATGGACACCAAACAGCAGATGTGAGCACAGTGAGGCAGTGCATTTCAACAGTGGTGACTGTGGCACTGGGCCACCTCCACTGGTGTGGATAGTTAGGAGTGCAGCATAGAGACTCTTGTTCATTTCTGGTGAAAATGCACAGCTACTGGCAGTGATTAAGTTGAAAAATAGTGTTTTGTAGCTGGGAATTTGCTCTATCAAGTATTGTTACCGTGCTCTTTGTTGCTTTTGGAGTTTCCGTGGAAGTAAATAAGAGGCATTACTTTTAAAATGATGTACATACACTTGCTGAGCTTAGTCATAACAGTACTTCTTTGCAATGCGTGTTAAGTGCATGACATGCAATTTTTGTAAGTGATGTTTAAAGTGGGATGGCCTGCCAAGCATTATGAAGTAAGGGAGGGAAGCAGGACAGCCCTGCTGCACTTCATGGCAAGGCTCCACTCAACTTCAGTAGATATTTGGGCAGGCATTTGTGAGATACTTCTCCTGTCACTTCAATTTTAAAAAGTCTTGAAAGCTCGGTCTGTGTTACATATTTAACTTTCTGTTTCAATAAACAGTTATTCTTGTAATTAAATTGAAAAAAAATATTTTAGTAACAAAAAAAAAGGTTTAAATATTGGATGATTAAAGCTTAAGTGTTTTGGTATTGGATTTTTTTAGCACATGTTGGCAGTATGTTTCACTCCAGAGGAATTCAGTTTGTAAATGATTTTTGTTTTCTATAATGTGTTACATAAAGAGCCACTGAGCATCAGATAAAATAAAGGTTTGTGCATATTTATTTCCACTGAATTAAGGCGCAGGTAATTAAGGCAGTTAGAAAGGGGCACTTCAGACCTGAGAATCCAGAGTTACACTTTATCACACACTTCAGAAACCTTCACGCTAACCTTTTCTGTTGTGTTTTTTTCATGATTTAACATCTGCCTCAGAAAGAAGAGCAGAGGAGTGACCTCAGCCTAGTGGTGTTTCCAGAAAAATCACTCACCTTGGAAAAAAGATTGGTAAAAATGGGAGCAGTAACGTTGCTTGGGTTTGGCTTTTTCTTTATTATAACTAAGTTAGCGGTAAAGAAAAGCTGACTCTTTCAGTTCTGTGAATAACTTGTGCTCAGTGTATGTAGCAGAGCTGAATTCACGTGAAAATTTGTGTAGTTTCATCATATCTGTCACATCTACGTTTGGTTCTTACATTGATCTAGCTGTAAAATGATTGAACAAAATCTGTTTGCATTAACGTATCTTAATGCTTTAGATTCAAAGTTATTTCTGGTATAGACTATAAGTACAAAATCTTATCAGAGCTGTGGGTTTTTTTGTTGTTTTTTTTTTTTTTGCCCTAAAGTTACAGTTATTACTTAATGATCACAAGTTTTTGTTTTAACTGTGGTTATAACAACTGTTACCTGTTCAGCTGTTGTTCACATAGGTAAGCGTAAGCAAGCAATGCTGTTGTTTATTTTGGATGCTTGTAAATAAATTGGCAATGCAGGCGTGCTTTGCTTTGTTTCTTTTTTTAAACATTAAG
The DNA here is from genome assembly GCF_019238085.1 of Lagopus leucura. Lineage (NCBI taxonomy): Eukaryota > Metazoa > Chordata > Aves > Galliformes > Phasianidae > Lagopus > Lagopus leucura. Next base: position 23,370,800 of record NW_024962265.1, read on the forward strand.
TATCGTGTGATTTTTATGTTGAAGAAGTTCTTTTCTCAGGCATAGATTCTTATCAAAAACTTTATGGTGAGGTATATTTGTCACAGCCACAGGACTGCAGATACCCTGTCTGAAAGTCATTTCCCACTGAACTGTGCTATTCACATTATGCCTGAGATATATTTCCTCAGGTCTGCTTGTATCAGTTTTATCACTACAAAAGATTGTAAGGATACTAACAGGATTTATAGCAATTGTTTGCTATAGGAATGCAGGCAACTTAGAAGGAATATTAGTGTTTCTTGATCTGGACTTTCACTACAGTAGCTTCATGTTAATTTTCCTCTTAAGGTTTTCATCACTTAGAGGTGTTTGTAATTCTGCAGCAAAACTTTAATATCTGTTTTTACAGCCAGTTTCCACACTGAGTGTGTTGCAAAAAGAAAAGAAAAAGGGAATTGCTTTAAGTCATCTACAAAAACCACATTTTTGTAGACTTCAGTGAATGTCTGTAAAAGTGCTGCATGTTTGTGATGGGATGTTCTTCAGTCAAAACAGAAGCAGTCTGAAAAACCATCATTAGACTCAGTGGGTGTGCCTTGCTTTAGCATGCTCTGCTCCCAGAGATGTGTGCAGTCATCATCTTGAATGCTCCCTCTGGAGAATAGTAATGAGAAGGTAAAAACCCAGTGCTGCTACAGGCAGTTACTGCTGTCACAGTTGTTTCCTGCTTTTGATTTGAGAAAACTACCTTGGGTGTTAGTATGTTTCCTTGCTATTGTAATTGTGTTACATGTCAGAAGCTTGTTCACATTGTCTTTGCAAGGTGTAGGTTATGCAAGTGGAATTATTTCAGCCACTCACATGGTGTGTGTGGTACAGCCCTTGGAGAGGATTCTGATTCTTAGCTTTGGTGCTCCTCACTTCTCCACTTCAGTGAAGATTTGCGAGTAGCTGCCACTCCAGAGATGCATTTCCTGCCTCTGGTACATTTTGCCATCGGAGACAGTAATGAAAATGATTTTTTTTCATGCAAGTCTGAAAAAATTATCCACTTGTATGCAGGCCTTTGAAGCTGACCTTGCAGGAAGCTGCTCCAGAAAATAGATTTATCAGCATTTAACTGAATTATAATAACGTGAACGGTGTCGTCAGTGTAAATTTACCTATGCTGGGGCTAGGGAGGGAGAGAATAATACATAATATTCATTGATAAATGTTTTCTAGTTTGAGAGTTACAATAAAATAATCTGTGCAGAAATGAGTCATGGGTCTGAATGTTGTACTGAACTCCTAAATGCATGAAGTCAGGAGAAAGATGATAGCTTAAATTCCAGACGTCTTCATTTTACTACTACACTTCTGTGCGTGCCATTTCATTATTTGGTTCTGTCAGTTCATGTCATGAATCTAAAACTGAAAGAAGGAGAAGACAGCTTTTTTTTTTTTTTTTCTTTCTGTTAGGTTGTAAAAAAAAAAAAAAATCTCTTTTTAAATGATTTCTGTTTTGTTTTAGAGTGACTTGAATCGACCGCTTCATTGATGAAGTGGGTTGTGCATTTCTCCAGTAATCTAAGCTGCATTTGAGAGAAGCTGCTCTTGTTAAGATGTCCTAAACATTGCTTATTTTATGTGTTTATCATCAAATTGTGACACTTCCATGTAGACAACTTCCAGGATAAATACAGGCTTTGTGTCGTCAGCATCTTTGCTGTGTTGTAGTGTTCAAGGACATCATTCAGAGTGGCATAAATCACACATGAGAAGTGAAGATCTTGGACTAAGCGGTTTGATCTGTGTCTCATTTCATTGGTCAGGAGTGAATTGTGCTGGGTGAGTAGGATACGTGAAGAGCCAAATAAGTAAGGTTTATTCTAACTCAACCATTAAAGAGAAGGGGGGAAAAAAAAGTGTATTTTCTCCAGATTCCAGACTCGGGCTTAAACAATGAATTTCAAAGTCTTTTATTCACTTTCATGTTGTTCCAGTGCCTTTTTCAAATTCCTTGTTTGAGAGGGTATCACAGTATGGTTGAGATAGGGCAGGAAACAAAGAGATTACTGCAAAATCTGGCCCCTAAACCATGCTGTCCAAATTGAATCCCCCAGCCAGCACCGGGGTGAGGCAGCCTTTAGATGGAAATAACCCTGCTGAGAGGCCTTCTTCTTTAAGTCATCACATTAAAGTCATTATCCTGGAATAGTAATGGTACAGTGATTTGCACATCTATGAGGGGATGGGAGGAAAATGCTAAAGAGCTTTGCATACATTAGGCAGGTAAGCCTCCCAGCCCTGGGAAGGGTTATTTTCCTCTTACAGTAGTGCAAATGGAGAAGCAGGAGGATTGAGCCGGTTGTAGTTGGGGCCAAGCCCTATAGATACAGAGTTGCTTAAAGATGCAGTGAGGTACCTACTTGGCTGTGCCATGTGTTGGATATCTAACTGCTCTGAATGCTGGTGAACATCAAGGCAATGGTCTTTTCTGCATCTGTGGGCAGTTATGTAAAATGTAGGGCCCTGGGTGAGCCTGTAGAAGGGGCCTAAAGAATTCTACTTCTCATTTACCTTGTTCATCGTGGAGTAGGATGTGAACAAGAGATTTTCTGTCTCTGGGATTTGGGTTTTTCTCTGCTCTTTGACTTGTGGAGTACTTAGCCTGTACTAAGGCATAACCATTTTTTCCTGATTGTTTCTAGTTGCAAAGAGTAGACAGTAAGTTTAGGTATGTGCATTCTTAAATGGGAAATGAATGGGCTTCTTTAATCACATTCTCTGTTCACTTGGAGAAATGCTGCATTCATTTGGTTGCGTTTTTTTCCTTTTTCCTTGTCCAGCTGCCTTGTTACGGACAAAATGTAAACGTGAGCTGTGTGGTTTGCTCCTTCTCCTCTTGCTTTCTTTGAGTCTCTCCCAGCATTCCCCAGAGCTGTTAGTTTCTGCTAAAAATTCCATTTGGAAATGACATTGCCTATCCTGGGAAATTTCTACTTACCAGAGCTCTGGATTTTATATACCAGGACTTACGAGTGTTAAGGTATGAGATGGATGAAGTAGTACTGGCATCGGGCGAATAATAGGGTGTTTGTCCTTAACAGCTCTAATAACTGCTAAATTATTTTCATTTCTTATCCTGACACAAACATTGCAGTTCACATAACATGGAGCCCAGGTCCTCACAAATGAGACTTGGGGGCTCCCTCTGAGGGACTTTGAGTTCTGAGATGTGTCCCTGGCTGTGGTTTGTGTGGAAAGATGACCACTTAAGGATTTGGGAGTTGATTTTAAGTATTCTTCCCAGATGAGCTTTCCAAGCCTCCAGAATTTCTGAAAACAGTCTCCATGAATGTAGTAGTACAGGTTTAACTACATTATTTTCACTGTTTTGCTGAAAAACTTCAGCCCCATAAGGTATGTGCTGATGAAGCTGGGCTTTTGGTGTTGCCACTTGCATAGCGCGTGGCATAATCTCTTGTCTGGATGAGTAATGGTGTGGGTATGGCACCGTGAGGATGCTGAGGGCTCAGGGTAGTGAGTTGAGGGGAGGCTGAGGAAGCTGAGGCTGCAGAAGCCGGGGAGGGGGATGTCTGTGTGTGCGGGTACCTGATGGCAGCAGTGTCCTACTGCTGTCGGTTGGGATCTGAGAGCAAAGAAGCTGTTGATTGAGGAGGGTGCCTCGGAAAAGCCCAGTGAGTCATCTGCTGGCTGCAGCTCCAGAGGGGGCCATGGGGCTTGCAGCCTCAGGTCCCAAATCCTGCTGGGATCTGCTGTCTTGTCCCCACCTTCTCCTTCTGTTACTGAACCAAGGTGCGTGCTCCTTCAACACCAGAAACTGAAGTTGGCTGAAAATTGAGGTATTTCTTTAGGCACATTGACAGTGCTTTGCTGAATGGATTTGCCTACTCTTCTGTTGCCGTGAGGCCCTGGCACAGCTCCATGGGCACACAGTTCCTGTGCAGCCGTTCTGCTGTGGGGCTGTCCCTGTGCTGGGCTGGACCTGCCCCTATCCTGCTGCTGCAGCCCAAAGCCCTGAAAGCCCTTCTGTGCGGTTGGGTGGTTGGGTTGTTGCTGGTTTTGTTTGGGGTTTGTTGTTTAAGTTAAGAGAAGCAGGTGGACGTTCTCACATCTTGACAGCCATTGCTTAAGCATTTTCCTGCTGCAGCACCCAGGACTTTCCCCTGGCCGTGGTCTCATTTTGGGTGCCAGCCTGAGGCCTGATGGCACGGACTGCAGCTGTGTCCTCTGTGCCTGAGGAGTTCAGTTTGGGACCCTTCACTGCAAGAAAGACATTGAGGCCCTGGAGTGTGTCCAGAGAAGGGCAACAAAGTTCTGAAGGGTCTTACGGGAAGCAGATGAGGGAACTGGGGCTGTTTACACTGCAGGAGTCTCAGGGGAGACCTTATTGCTCTCTACAACTGCCTGAAAGGAGGTTGCAGTGAGGTGGGGGTCGGTCTCTTCTCCCAGGTAACAGATAGTACAAGAGGCCTTAAGTTGCATCAGGGGAGATTCAGGGTGATTTCTTTCTGAGATTAAGAAAAATCTCAGAAAGAGTGGTGAAGTATTGGACCAGGCTGCCAAGGAGGTAGTGGAGTCACCGCCCTGCTGATGCTCAAGAAACATGGAGCTGTGGCACAGAGGAATGTAGTTTATCGGGCATGGTGGCAATGGGCTGATGGATGGACTGGATGACTTTAGTGGCCTTTTCCAACCTTTATGATTCTATGAATCAAGGACTGGGTCCCAGTGGAACTGCTGGGTTTTCTTTTCCAGGATTTTCCCCTGGGACTGACAGCCAAAAGGAGAGCGATGCTCTGACTGCAGCCATCCCAAACCCTAAGGGCTGAGCCTGAACCAGGGCATTTCTCTTTTAATGACGTTTTGCAGTGTTGGTTTTTGTGTCTGCTTTCCCGTATCTGACCTGTGTAGCTGACGGTGACAGAGGTGCACGCAGGGCTGGCGCAGGAGCGGCGCGCACGCGAAGACTCGGAGGGCGGTGTGTGCGGCTCAGGCTCCGTCCCTGCCCGCGGGTGGCGGCCTGCCTGGCGGGGCAGCGGCTGAGCGGATCGGGCAGGGCCGCGGGGCGGGAGGGGCTCCGCCTGATCGCTGCCATACGGGAGCGGCGGGGAGCGCCCGAGAGGCTTCGCGGCCGGCCACGGCTCTGTCCCGCAGCCCCGGCTCGGCCGCCCCCCGCGACGGGACCTTCGCTCGCCGCCCGCGCCCCACCTCCCCACCCACTCCCCGCGGGACGTGAGGCTGCGGCTTCGCCCGGTGCCGGGGGTCCGCTGCCGCTCGGAGGCGGTCGGGGTCGGCCCGGCAACGGTACGCGGGGCGGCTGCGTGCGGGGTCATTGGGAAGCAGCCGTTCCTCGGAACTCCATCCTAATCAGAGGTGTTACCTCCTCCTCTCCCTAGTGTCTCTTGACATCATTTCATCCATCAGAGTTTCAGAGAAGGGAAGAAAAAAAAAAAAAAAAAAAAAAAAGCAGAACCCACCCAGTCAGCGCGCAGCCCACGCCGCCCCTCAGCGCTGCTGCGGCCGCGGGGAAGGGCCGGAGCGGGGCAGGGATGCGGGAGGGGCGCGGGGCGGCGCGGGGCGCAGACGAAGGGGCGCGGAGCGGGGCCCGGAGCGCCCCCGGCGCGGGGGGGCAGCGGTAGAGCCCCGCGGAGCGAAGGAAGGGCCCCGCGGCACCGCCGCCGCCCGGCGCTGTCCCATGGGATGTCCGCTGCCCCCCGCGAGTGCCCCGATGCGGAGCGCCGCGCCCCCGCCATGGCCTCGCTCTTCGGGATCTGGTGGTGGTCTCTTCCCCTCGTATTGCTGTGGGCGACCCCACGAGTCGCCTCCTCGTGGTGGTAAGTGCGGGCGGCCCCGTGTGCTCGCGGGGAAGGAGCGGTCGGGCTCAGCGCACCGGGAGCAGCCCACGCGTGGACCCGGGTGGGACGGGACGGGACCAGCAGCGCAGCACTGGGCGCGAACCGAGCGGCGGATCCCGGTCGGGATCCGGCACCGAGCGCGTCCCCGCCGCTGAGACCGCCCGTGGCCGCACCGTGTCCGTACGGGCTCTGCTGCTGGGGAAGGCTTTTGTGGTGCCGCTGAAATGTCACTCTTGGAAGTCGCGCCTTATAGATTTCGCGATCGTTCGACATAATGAAAATCCGTGGAAAGGACGTTTTCCTGTGTTAGGTCCCTTCAGGAGACACCTATTGCGGTTTGGGTTTGATAAAAGACACTTTCGGAGCATTTCAGGGCTTAATCGGGAACATCTGGGTGCAGATGATGTAATTTAATTTCTGGCCGGGCGGTTCTTTAAGTCTGAACTCTTGAAGTTATTGAACAAAACACAGCCCGGGAGGTTTTTAAAGGTTTTCTCCACAAAAAGTGGGTGCGGAGCCGAAGTCGGAGTCGAGGGGAGCAGAGCGAAGCAGCCTTTCCCAAACGCGGCCCCTTCCCAAACACGACCCCTCCCGGCACTTTGCCCCGCGGTCCCTTCCGCATCCCTTCCCCATCCCTCCCCGCGCCCCTCCCGATGTCCCCGTGCACGCAGGGCTCCGGCCGGGTGCTCCCGTCGCTGCCCCTCCCGTTGCCTCCCGCAGGTACATGGGGGCCGTGGGCTCGTCGCGGGTGATGTGCGACAACGTGCCGGGGCTGGTGAGCCGGCAGCGGCAGCTGTGCCGGCGGCACCCCGAGGCCATGCTGTCCATCGGGCGCGGAGTGGCCGCCTGGACGGCCGAGTGCCAGCACCAGTTCCGGCGGCACCGCTGGGACTGCAGCGCCCTGGAGCGGGGGCAGCGCCTGCTCGGCCGCGTCCTGCAGCGCAGTGAGTGCGGGCGGGGACGGGGAGAGGGCGGTGGGTGCAGGGGCTCGGCATGGCTGAGGAGGGGGCCTGGGCGGGTGGCACAGGTGAAGCATCCAGGTGCTGCCGTGACATAAGTGCTCAGCATTATTCCGTGGCTGTTCTATCAGCTCTAAGGATGAAAGTGCCCAATTTCCCCCAGTGTGAAATTGTAGATAGCGCCATGGACTCTTTGGATTCACACTGTGATAACGGTGTGATAAGGGACAGGCGTGGCTCACTGATACCAGCCCCAACTACTATGGGAGAAGCTGCTGCTCACTCCTTTCGTGTGAAACTCAGGACTTCTTGGAGTCTGAAGATAGCCCCTTACTATAGAGTTGTATCAACACAACCCAACTCCGTGCTGTAAATTACTACATCTTTAAGTAAACTTAAGCAATTATTGCCTTGGAATATGCACTGAGGAGTAGGCATAGTCTAGAAAAACAGCTGGTCTTTGGTGTAACGAATTAACATCGTTAGTGGGAAGGAACTGTGCCTGGGCTGTGATGTATGGAAGTCACTGTCCTGGCTTGCCAGAGCGTCACATGGCCGGTGCTGCCGGTCGCACCAAGCACACCTGGATCAGTGAAGGCCGCCAGGTTCACCGCTTTCTCATTTTCAGGAAAAAAAGCACCAAAGATTTCTCACTACTCCCTTTGAAATTAGCAAGATTAAATGCCTCTGAAGAGGAAAAGCTGGCTTGAGAAGTTAGTTGCAGTATTTTGCAGCGCAGATGCTATTCCCGTGTCTCTGTGTAGTGATTTCCCAAATAGTCTCCGACCCAGCACTTTATGTATTTCTTTTAGCTGATGGAACGTGGCAGAAATGCCAGCTGCCCTCTCCCTGCATCTCCATAGAGCAACTGAGCCATGGAAGGATGGTCACCCATGTCAGGAACAAACTCCAACCCACATCGGGGTTGTACCAGGGAGGGATCCAGCCCTGAGACATGGCCAGTTCTGACTGCAAGGCACACGCCTCTGTGTGGCTCCAGCCCATTTAACCTGTCGCTCAGCACACAGGCTGGGCTATTGAACTAGGCCAGCTGCTCACACTGAGCACCACAGCCATGTCTAAGGCCTGCTTCTTATTGCAGGCAGCCGGGAGTCTGCGTTCGTCCACGCCATCTCCTCTGCTGGCGTTGTGTTTGCCATCACAAGGGCGTGCAGCCAGGGAGAGCTGAAGTCCTGCTCCTGTGACCCCGAGAAGAAGGGCTCTGCCAAGGACAGCAAGGGCCGCTTTGACTGGGGCGGCTGCAGCGACAACATCGACTATGGCGTTAAGTTCGCCAGGGCCTTCGTGGATGCCAAGGAGAGGAAAGGGAAGGACGCCAGGGCGCTGATGAACCTCCACAACAACCGCGCAGGAAGGAAGGTGGGTGTCATGGCTGTGCTCGTGGGGTGCGGTGGGGCCGGCTCTCACAGCAACCTCAGGTCAGGAAAAGCAGGGGAGAGTGGGAGGGCAAGGCGCCATTTGATCTGCCCTGAAGGCTGGGGTGGCAGGGCTCCCAGCACGCCATGTGCTACTGCTTGTCAGTGCCCCTCTGGGTCCATCCAGCAATTCTTTGTGTAGGAGCTGAGCGCAGGTACAGCCCTTGCAGGGTCAGGTGGATGGAGGTTTTGTTTTGAGTCTCATCCTTATGCATGGAGGAGTTCTACTACTTTTGGTTAATGAAAAGTAAAAATTCTTACAGGAGGCTGAAGATTCAGGCTGGGCTATTAGAGAGCAAATTCAAAATAGTGTTGGAGAAAAACTAGTACCGGCCATTCCTCTGCGTGTATGGTAAACTGAAACAGAACGAGCAGAGAGAAAATGCAATGACTTCACTTTTTAGAAAACAGAAGTCACATTGCATTTAATTCCAAAAGACATTGGCCTCGACAAGAAAAACGCATCTCTATATACTGCATACAAATCCCACTGTTCAATGTCCACGGGAAGTTTTCAGCTGGCTGTTGCAGGTAGCAGGAGTGGCTGCAGGCACATTGGCTGTTGCTGGTGCAAGAGCTGCAGAATGCATGCTCTGATATCTGAGGGTAGTGGCAATAAGTTGTGAGAGTAGTGCACGTGATTGGAGTGTACTTTTTCATTATTCAGAATGTGCTCAAAATTCACTACACTCTTGCCATCCAAAATAACACGGGAAGATATTTCATAGAGCTTCACCAACCACTTCTGGCATGAAGAGACTTCTTCTTGTCTTCTGATTTCCTTAGCACATATTCAGCAGCATATTCATTGCTCATATCCTCACCTTTTTTTTTTGATTTATTTTGTTTTTTTTGTATTAAAAAGTTCCCTTAACATATTGTGGAATTGTTTCATATTAAGTAGCTTTATTAGAAAGAAAAGATCCAATTTTCATTAATTAATTGTACTGAAAGCAGATGGTTTTCCTAATAGTTTTTTGTCCTCCAACATCTCTATTTCATCTGTTTTCTAGCAGCAGATGTAACTAATGTGTAATGCTATCAGTGTGATAGGCACAGTTATGGTATGCCTAGTGGGGAACAAAGAAAGTTAATACAGCTGTCTGTGTGGCAAAAGAGGCTGCCATCTACAACACAAGGAAACACTTCATAGGTGTAATTTGGCTCCATGCTGTGAAGTGCTTTCTGGAATATTTGGGTATCTTTGTAAGTTTAAAAACACTGACATGCAAAATGGTAGGATACTATTGGCAAGCAGGTAGGCTTTTTGTTTGTTAAATATTACCTGCACATTCCCTTATCCTTTAGGGCCTTCTCCACAGGAAGCAGTGCTGCTCCGTACAGCAGTGCAGGTTCAATTTGCAGCCCCTCACTGCCTCAGCTGCTCCCAGGTTGCACACACAGGCGGGGTCCATGCCCTCAAACTCTTCTCACCCCCAGCTCTGAGCCCATGTCCATAGATTCCTCTTATAAAGGAGACTGCCTGGATCTTACTAGTTCGGAAATACACTGAGAAGTATTCACAGTAATCTCATAGGAATCAGAAAACAGCATATTGCTTTGCTGTGTATCAGTACAGGGACACCACCAACAATGTTGAATCTTGATGTGCTTCTTCAGGTGTTGTCGGCCTGGGTCCACCAGGTTCCTTTAAAAACAGCTCCTCAGATGCTTAAAACCAAGCACACACTTAAGCCCCTGTCTGAGCAGAATCCCAGTCCTACTTGTTCTTTGAAGCAGTCACCCAGATTAGAAAGAAAATTAAGCATACTTCGCCTGTGTGACACATCCTCACCTTATTACCAGGCGCCTGAATGGAGAGCGCTGCTCTGCTGCACCCCAGTCTTTGATCTTGTGCCTCTTCTGTCTGTTATCTTCCTCCCATGATGCTGTTCCTCATACAAACTCTAATATGTTCATGAAATATGAACCCTTAAGGCATAACAGATCAGATATTTTTATCTTCAGAATTAGAGTAAATTATTTATTGTTTATGAACCTGTTTTTCCCTAACATCTTGCAGATAGCTTCTAGGTCTGAGATGAAGTTGAAAAGACATTAATGCTTCCCAGACGTTAAATTAATGATGGTGATCTCTCCGGTGCGAACTAATCAAGGCCTCACTCTGTAATGTTTGTTTGTAAGATTTTACAAATGCCATTTTTAAATTGTGTGCCCCAGCCCAGGTATGATGCTTTGGAGTCTCTGCAAAATCATTTAACATGAAATGCTTATTAATTCCCCGGCAGTGTTTGAAACACTGCCTACTTTTGTGTAGGAATCTAGACACCATGCCTAAGAGCAATTTGAGGAAGTTAGACAGTTCTATTAGATTATTCACAGTAAATTTAAACCTGATTGCATTAAAATGTTCACTAACAACATAGCAGTAAAAATGTCACAGTATTCTCAGTTCTTTTATTTATATACAATAAAAATATTCATAGCCAGGAGCAGCTCCATGAAGCCCAAGCAGGGACATGCAGTCTGGCAGTGTTTCAGCTTGAGCCATGGTGACATGGAGCACCTTCACCTATTGCTGCTGAGCAACTGTGTCCCTTACCCAATTTATTTCCCATTGCTGGAACTGTATCTGGCACTATTGTGTGCTCTAGGTCTTTGGGATGACCAGCAGGAGGGGGGAGGCAAGGAAACCTCGGAAGATGGTGCGGTTGAGAGAAACGAGCAGATCGGACCAGCCCTGTCGGATGACTTGGTGCTACCAGTGGGTGTCACTACAGACCGTGGTTTCAAGGCCCACTGCAAGCCTGGCATGGCAGGATCAATGGAAAGGGTTTGAGAAGCTTCGATTACAGTTTGTTTTACCTGTGTATATTTTGCTGCGTTTCTAAACAGGCCGTGAAGCGTTTTTTGAAACAGGAGTGCAAATGTCACGGTGTGAGTGGATCATGCACTCTAAGGACCTGTTGGCTGGCCATGGCAGACTTTAGGAAAACAGGAGATTATCTGTGGAAGAAATACAATGGAGCGATTCAGGTGGTCATGAATCAAGATGGCACGGGTTTCACTGTGGCTAATAAGAGATTTAAGAAGCCAACTAAGAATGACCTGGTATACTTTGAAAGCTCTCCAGACTACTGTATCAGGGACAGGGATGTAGGTAAGCCTCTATCATTACACATGAATGGTTTTATTTCAGACCTTTGTGCTTTACAGGTAAAAAAATATCATTTTTATTGAAGTGTATATATATAAATCCAAGCATACAACCAGCAGGAAACAGGAAGAAAGATGTGCTGGAAGAACGGCTCTGTACAAGATCCATAGCTCCTCAATGTCACCAGATGTGTGATAGCCAGTTGTTCTGATGTCATTCAGCAGTTTCTTCCAGGTGCTGAGGAGCCCTGGAGGCTCTGCAGGGCAAAGGTTGTCCTTAGGACAAGTTGGAGCTGTGCTCTGGAGGCAGGCCCACACCACATAGCCTCCAGAGCCACCCCGTGTCTCTGCAGCAGAGTCAAGTCCTGTGGCATCCCCATGGTGCTGCCTTCACTTAACACCACTTCTTTTCCATGTTGTTATGCTGCTGCTGTACACTCTGAAGAGTTGGGTGGCCTTTACTTGCTCTTTCCCCACAACTCATTGCTGCAGACACTCCTCTCCTGCAGGCAGGCTGCCAGCAGCTCTGTGCACCGCTTGCACCAGCCTGTGTTGTGGCACAGGTTGCTGAGGGTGTGAGGTGGCTGAAGGGGTGCAATTCGGTGGGGCACAGCATGCTGCACCAGGTCTCACTGTGGTTATTTCTTTCTGTGAGCCGGCATTGGCTCAGTCTATAGCAGCTATCACATTTTCTGTAGAGTCATACCAGCCCCAGTGGGAAGAGGTGGAGTTGCAGGGCTGCTGTTAGCACCAAAGTGTTCTGCTTTCGGAGATTTCTGTGGACACCCTTAGCAATGTTACGGGGTTTGAGGCACTACTGAGCAGTGCTAATCGTGCCAACAGCTCCTGACCAGTGTGCAGCATTTCCTGATGTGGCAATTTACAATGAGCAACTGAAAAACAGAAATGTGGAGAAGAGAGCCAGACTGAGTAATGTATGAAAGATGCTGTGGAACTGATGAATATGTTGTATAACGTACCAGAGTGCACCCGCTATGACACATCCATAGGAGTCTCTGGATAGCAAAGCAGCTTAGTTCTTTTTGGCATTGCTGTGTATTTACAATCCAAGTTTACTTGGAATAAACATTGCAAAACAACTGTACTTAAATAAGAACAATATGTGAAATCCTTCTCATGTACTATTGACTTCAGCAAACCCGGAATTTCATCCAGTATGCTTATGTTGTGCACTGATCCTGGTTAGTTAAGTAGTCAACATAACTTTAAAAGTTATTTATGGTTTTTGCAGATGGTGCTTATTACCTGCCCAAGAACGTGCTGTTCCTTGGGTAGTGACCAGTACCATAAGGTCTAATAGTTCAATCTAAGTGAATAAATGGGCGTGTTGTGGCACTGTGCACAGACTAGGACTTACTGAACTTTCTGCAGAATAGGTTTGAAATTTGTATTTGATATTCATTGCTTAGAGCTGCTTGTTTCATTGTGAAGTGTGTGATTTCTTTCCCCCTAGACAGAGAGCCAGTGCACAACCCAATTCTATGTCAGGAAGCCATGTAACAGCCCTTTGCAGCAAGCCTAATCCGGTGCAGCCAGCTGCTGGTGGAGGATGCTGGGCGTGTGTTGCAGCGCTTCTCCCTGCTCCCCACCCGGAGCCTGGCATACGCTCCCGCTCCTCCCCAGATAACACTCCTGATGAGGCGTTTCTGTGCCGTGCAGCAGCCTGAAGATACGGCTGTTGGGAAGAGTGCGGTTTTGGAAAGCTGCAATAAGCCTTCAGTGGGAACAGGAACAGTGCTGTGGGATTGCCTGCTACTCTCGTGGAGCGAGGAAAGATAAACACAAGCTGATCCGAGTTCAGCAGAGATAACATCAGCAGCTGAGCAGCATTTTTTCTTGATTAGTTTTATTTTGCCCTGTTGAGCACTCCAGAGCATTAGCCTGCTAGATGATTGGAGGTTAAATGAAATGAGACTATGGAAGTCTGAGTTTGGAAATATGCGGGCAGCACCTCAGTGTCAGCTAAGTACAATACCACGGTTCTTTGTTATGCCCTTGAATACAGTTCTGCCTCTGGGGAATTCCAGCAGTGTAATGCTTCAGAAAAGCTGTGCACCTAGAGACTGATTAGAACTGGGGCTGGGGGAAGGATTCCCATAGCACGTTTTGTGAAGCATCACAACTCAACAGCTTCACAAACTGTGAAATGACAGAGCCAGTATTCTCTGTGGCTTGGGTGTGTTAATGCATAAACCCCAGTATATGAAAGGTGCTCTGGAGTTGTATCATCAATGATCCTTCCAAAAATCCCCATGTCTTACCTCCTCCTGTTGGAGCTTGCAGCTTTGGCTGTTTGCTGGTGGCAGGCAGCCATTGAGGGTGCTGTCACTGCATACACCCCACAGTCTGTCTGGGGGAGGCACTGGAACATATATACATGATTCACCCCTACAGAGGGAAAAACGTTGAGTTATTATTTCTTTCCTAGAAGGAGAAGAAGAGTCATTGCTTTCAGAAGGGAGATAATTTGTGGAAACCACAAATAGCAGCTCACTTAATAGCAAGAGAGTGTAATAAGCCAACCACCTCTATCTAGCGTTAAGATTTCAAGGCTTTTAGAAAAGGACCAAAGGAAGATTTGTAGAATTGTTCTGAATCCACTTGATTCTGGCTGTGTGGAAGCCAGAACAATTTTTGCCCATCTATATATTTTTTAATCATAATTCACTAGAAGCAGAGGTTGGACATCCCAGAGGGCTTTTGAAGACCTTACGGTGAACTTTCATATTTTGACATACTTTGCATGGGCTTCCTTTATATTAACAAAAACTGCTAGCTGCCAAACTCAATATAAGCATCCCCTGTACAGAGAGGATAATGCTGTAAAAGGAAATAGAGGGAAGGTTACACCGATGGCAGTCCGGGTGCAGCTTTGTACTGGCTTTCCTCAAATGCGTAGCTTCACCTCAGAAGGCTCTAAAGCCTTCTTTGTCTGCTTGTAAGCTTCTGGTAAAAACATTTCAATTTTTAAAATGTTGCTTTTTAACCATACATGCAGGATAGGATGATTGAAAATTGAAGCAAGTTTATCACATTTTGACCAGAATGGTGAAAAAATAAAGAATGCTTTGGGAATAAATGTGTGAGCAGCCATATGATAGACATCATCGATTTACTGGCAGATCCTTTAGTGGGGGCTGTTGTTTGTGGAGTCTGTTAAAGCCATGTAATGTATTCCTGTAAAAAAAATAGTTGAGATCCAAGTTACTTGACCTCTCCCAGTTAGATGTGATGGCAGGATTGCACTGGTGAGCAGGGGTTGACTTTTTGCAGATGTTTTGGTAGCACCAAGGTGTTGGCTGTGTTAAGGTGGTGCTGGGGTGAAGGGACAGGTCGTGTCCGTGTGCAGGTGGTCTCAGGCAGCCCTCAGGACCTGCTGAAAACCCATGTGAGATGTACCTTAGGCTGCTCTGGGTTACACACAGGTTTCTCCTGACACCATCTGGTCACGTTTTGGTGCTATCAAAGCCAGCATTGCTGCCTCTGCTTGCACATGGGGAGACTGGTGACAATGTTATGTGTCTCCAGCAAGCAGCTGTGTCTGAGGACTCCTTCACAGGGTTACTTTCCTGTCATTTTTTTCCCTTATTGCTCCACATAAGCCATCTGCTGTATTTCTGAGAGGAATAAAGAAGGCCAAGTTTGAAGCGAAAGAGAAACATGAAATTAAATTGTGGCCTGGAAAGTATTGGCACTGGGCAAGATGTGTTAGCACTTCAAGTATGTAACCCGTGGAGGGAAACCAATGCTGATCTGTGTTAGACACTTTTCGCTAAGGTTAGCCCTACGCAGTCAGTCCCTGTGTGACTACTTGGCCTCCATCTCCCAATTTACGCACTGAGAACATATGAGGCAAGGTCCCAACCCGTGGGGCTGATGCTGAGCTCGCAATGATTTCAGTCAGAGCAAGGGCCAGCCCTGAGGGCTGGGGAGATGCCAGCAAACTTGGAATCCTCCCGAGGGACTGAGGAGATGCCAGCAAACTTGGGATCCTCCTGGGCCTGAGGGACCAGGACAGCTGGCAGTGGCTGCAGAGAGAGAAGTCGGCCATGTGCGCACTGTCAGCTTATTCTGAATGAGCTGATTTTTGTCAACACATTTCTGTCTCTCCATTGCTGGTCTGCTCAATCCCAGCTCTCTCAGAGATGGCTGTTTTCTGCCCACTCCCTCAGGCCCTCTCACACTTGCCTTGTGTGTAGGTCCACCTGAATATTTCTTGATTTGAAAATTACCTTCAGAACTAATTTTCTGTGAATACATTTTTATTCTTTTAGGCAAGTGTTGAGTAATGAAGTTCATTGCTTGAAGCCATATTTTTAAATAGAAATAGAAGGGAAAATCTCGCATTATAGAGAAATAATGTCACTGTCGTTCTTTAGGAATGAGAGAAAAAGATAGTTCTCAACTTTCCACATTTGCTCAAGAAAATGACTGCAAAGCAGGAAGAAAGGAAGGGCTTGATGGGCAGGCCATAGAGCTGGCAGTGCTCAGAGCTGTGGGTATGTTGGCGTGTACAACGTTGTGTGTTGGCATGGCAATTCTGAAACTCAAATCAAAACAAAGATGTTGCGCTAAAACTTTCTGCAAGTCAGAACAATTTCCTGCCTCTCACATGGTTCAGAGGTGCACGGTAGGTAGCAGGGTGAGACTACAAAATTCTACCTTCTTTTGTTTAGTTTCCTCTACTGTCCTCTTCACCTGAGTGCCTGAGCACCTCCAGAGGTACAGTGATGTGTGTGACTGCTGTCAGCTATTGCTCATTTTCTGCCTCGTGAGGGGAATGTTTCTTCTGCGTTGTAGGTGAACTGAGTTTGGCAAGAGCAAGGCAAGCTAAATTTGCATGCTGAATATTGTCAGAGTGCTGAGATGTCTGTTTCCAGAGGGGGAGCCCAGCGTGAGATGTGTGTGCCCTGGTTTCCCCAATGAGGTTGGTGCCCAACAACTGTCCTTGAGCTCAGGCAGAGCCACAGGAATGCTGAAGAAGCTCTCTGAACGTCTCAGAAATGTTAGTTGTGCTCAGGAGCTAAGCTTCTGTGTGCACTATTTTGTCTTTTGCCACATTCTGTGGATAATCTAGGTCCTCCCTAATGGCACAGTAGATGTTTGTTTTGTATTGTGGGTGACATCAGATGATACTGACTTTTGACTATCTTAGGGAAGATTCCCCATTAGGGAATAAAATCATTTTCTTGTTGAAGTCAGTACAAAACTCCCGTTGAAATCAGTGGGAGTTTCCCATTCAGATTCTCTTTGGCTGCTGTGCAGTTTCCCCAGACATCTGGAAACCAGAACTTCTGGGCTGGGAAATAACCTGTGTCTTGGCTGAGGAATGCTGCTCACCTTCCCGGGAAGGCTCCCACACCTCATCACAGCGTTCATATTGCATCACCTGACCTTATGCAGAGGTTGACGTGAGGCCTTCCTCCCATAGCAGAACACCAGGCAGTTTGAATCTAATCCAAATCATAGTTATTATGGATTGTTGTCCTCTATATGCCACATCACACAGCCTGGGCATTCCAGGACTTTGTTACTGGGCCCCATCAGCGTAGTACAACCACATGTGTGGGTGGCTGGGAGGCAGAAGCATGGGAGAATTCAAATCAAATTTCTAATGCAAACACCAATCATACTTGTCAAGAGCTTGGCCTTTGTGACTTTATTTTGTCCGAGTGGAGATTGAGGGACAAGGCCCTACAAACACACTTCTTCAATTAAAGGTGTTCTGCTCTGTCTGGGATGTGATAGATGATTCCAGGGGCTGGCTTGGGCACAGCCGTTCCAACTGTTCATGGATCAAGTTGGTAGTCTGAAAGTAGGATTGGTTGGTTTCTGCCACCGGCTTCCTATGTGACCACGAGAAAGGTCGCACAGCTCTGTGTCCTTGTGGGTCCTTGCCTGTGCCCAAATCAGTGGTGCCAGGGCCTCTATGTGCAGAGCAATCCCTGAAAACAGGACCTGGGAAAGTAAGGGTTGGGACTGGTGCTACCTTGCCCTCCCTTAGGTTCCCCACTTGCAATCCAGGCCCCTGTATAGACGGAGGGGATGGGACACCAGGAGCTGCTGCTGTTTCTCAGTGTAGAACATAACTGGTGCAGCCTGTGACTGGTTTCCACATCAACGCTATTTGTTTGCTCAAACAGAAAGGGCTTCAGCTCTGCCCAGCAGCTGCCTCCCTGTGAGCTCCCCAGTCTAGGCAGAGCTGGGCAGGCTGGGACAGGGCTGAGCTGGGGATGGCAGAGCTCAGCCAGGCAGAGCAGCATGACCCGGAGACAGGGCACATGATCCTGCTTTCAGCCTCCTCCACCCTGAGGTGGCACTTCAGCTCAGGGCTGGCCAAAGCAGCATGCTGGAGGAGGGTCTTGGGCTGGGTGAGCAGCTGGAACAACAGTTGAAGCCTGTCCTGATTAGGTATAAAAAGAGTAAAATTTCTGATAACATGGCTAAAAGCAAAATCTCCCACACTATGCTCATCATGCATTGGTCAGGTGGGAATTGGCAGAAGAGAAGGTGGCTTCATTCACAGGTGTGAGATCACTTGCTGCCTGAGTGCTGGGGTGATGAGACATGGGATCTGATGTCTGCCTGGTGCTGGGGAGGTTGGGAGGCAGGGAGACCTTGTGGACAGTGCATGCTGCTGTGTGCTGAAGTGCTTCATACAGTAGTGGTAGGACATAATTCCAAGTACACCGTGGGGAGAAGCAATAGAAAATAGGAATTAATGCAGCTTGATTTTATAATAATTAAAAATTATGGCTTGGGCTTTTATTAATTAAGATTTATTTGCTGTCCCACTTCACACGGATTTGAATTACTGTACGCATGCGTTTTATTCCTTAGAAAGGTGGAATTTTTGTGTACACCTGAGAAATAACATACTAGTAACAAAACTGAGCAGATATGCTTTGTAGAATGTTCCCAGTTAATTTAGTGATCATACTCACTGTGTAGGGGATTTCATTTTGGCCAAGAACAGACAAAAAGAGCTATTATCTGGTCTAAAGGCAATGCTGGAGCAATGTTCATCTTAAGGCTGCATCAGAAATTCACTGGAATATTAATAGCTAAGAAATTAGGTAGGCAGAGAGGTTTTCAGATGGAAAACGGTCTGCCAAGAGCTGTGGCATAGATCCTGTAGTGTTCTCTGGAATAAGTTATCATCAGCTGAACACCAACTCCTGTGTGGCACAGCAGCCTCCAGGCAGGAATGCCTTGAGGAGGTAACTGCAGCCATTTTGTGCCACTTGGGTGTGAGCAGAGGTGTCCCAGCCCTGGGGATGTGCAGAGAGCAGCAGGCCGTCTCCCTGTCCTCCTCCTGCCCACAGCAGATCAGTTCTTTCTAATGCAGGGACTGTGAACTGCAGCTGTGGTAGAAGGTGTTCTGGGTGCTGTGGTTCTGCAGACTTTAATGCCAGCAGCAAGGTCACAGCCACCAGCTATAGCAGTTTGGGGCCCAGCAGCCTTGCCCTGCCCACCCTGTGCTGCTCTGTGTGCCCGCCCAGTGGCTGCAGAATGGAGTGCTGTGCTGCACAGCCGTGGGGCTGAATGCAGGGCTGTGGCATTCTTGGGGTCAGGCAGAGCCCTGCAGCATTTGGTCACTTGTACTCCTCCTTTCCAAGGCTCATTTCCAGAAATCAGATTGCCCAAAATATGAGGCCAGTTTTGCCTTACAAGCATTTCTCATTTGACAAATAATCC
Source organism: Lagopus leucura (assembly GCF_019238085.1). Lineage (NCBI taxonomy): Eukaryota > Metazoa > Chordata > Aves > Galliformes > Phasianidae > Lagopus > Lagopus leucura. The sequence goes on from NW_024962265.1 coordinate 23,389,877, forward strand.
ACAGCAATGTGATGCTGGAGGACCGAATGCATAGCAGATTGTGTCTCCTTATTTTCATGCTGTCTGTCCTTCCTGGAACCCACCCTGCCTTTTCACGTGGCCGCTGCCTTTCCCCTGCAGGCTCTCCAGGAACGGCTGGCCGGGTGTGCAACCAGACCTCCCGCGGCATGGACAGCTGTGAGGTGATGTGCTGCGGCCGTGGCTACGACACGTTGCGTGTCAGCAGGATGACCAAATGCGAGTGCAAGTTCCACTGGTGCTGCGCGGTGCGCTGCCAGGACTGCCTGGAGGAGGTGGACATCCACACATGCAAGGCGCCCAAGGCTGCGGGCTGGGCCTCCCGGACATGACGTGTGGTGCAGGTCTGCGCAGGGAATGCTTCCGAGGCCTTTGCTACATTTACGCCAGTTTTGTCTTTCATTACACAGAAGCTGCCCACTGATCATGCCGAATTTGCAGCATTCACTGCACGGTTCAGCAGGACCATGCTGTTGCACAATTTGTGTGGACCGACAGCTGTGCTGGAAGGAGCTGCCACCACTGGGCCTCCCATCCGACACAGACCCCCATCTCCTCACCGGAAGCTCTTGCTGCCACCACAAGCACGGTGGGGCCCCAGGATGAGGCCTATCCTACCGGGCCTCCCGCTGCCATGGCTGTGGCTTCCTCCAGAGGACCTGCTTGTCTGGACGCTCAGCCTGTGAGGCTGCGGGGCTGGGCACTGGTCAGGGGCCCCACCATGGAAAGCTCTGAGGCCAGGATGATTCCACGGCTCTGCTGGAGTTGAATTTGTCCATCTACCCAACACGGAGCTGTGTGTGCGCTGCGGGGCCCTCTGGGGCATGAGCTGTGCTGGGCAGAGACTGGCCCATAGCAAAAAGGAGAGAACAGGAAATGCATTCAACTGCAACAGTCTCATCTGCTATAAAAGAGTGAAAGCAAATGCCTTTGGTATAAATTTGTGACAGTTTGCCTTGAGAGCTTGTTAAAGGTCATTAATATTAACCACTGATCTGAAGGATCAAAGAAAATAGCTTTGTTTCTGAGCCCAATGACGTCTGGAAACAGGATGCTCAACTACGCAGGGATAGGGTTTCCTATTTGTCATTTACATAATAAACAGGAAAACATGCAGAAAGCTGGTGGAGAAGGCAATGCCTTATCTTAATAATTGGGTTTTGTTCTATAGAGTCTATCAGCTCTCACGTTGTTTTAAATTTAATAAACCTATTCAGTGTGCTTAAACTGATACAGTTCAGGTGCAGTGAGGCTTGCTCCAAATCCACACTACACAAACCCACAGCTGATGAGGAGCACGCTGGCCTTTGATGGTGGCAGTGGCAGACTGCCTGGGCCCATGTCCTGCCTGGCTCAGCACAGAAAGCTGAGCGACAACAGTGGCTGCAGGTGACGAGGCCTTGGGACCGTGGCCTCGCTGGAGAGATGCTGGGGGCTGTTGTGGACGGAGATTGTGACTCTGGGTACAAACCGAGCGCTGCTGAGAACAGCCCATGCATACATGTGTGCAGTGGGATACACGTACCCCAGGGTACATCTAAGGTCAGTGGTTATGATATTGGCCTCATTGCTGAAAACTCTGGTTGTAGGTTGGACAAGCAAAATTTCACACCTGATTTTATTTAGAGGTCAGCCCTAAGGAGAACTTTCATTCAGATTTCACTGTGAAATTGAATCTGCATGGAGTTTGTAGTCTGAGCAAAGCCTTACACTTAAAGAACCTAGAAGCAGTACAGTATTATTTGTGTGTGCCACGTGTTTGGAAAGATTCAGGGATCTTCTGAGTGATGTACAAATTCAGCAGGTAATAATGCTGGAAGTATTTTGATATTCTGGAAAAAAGGGCGCCTCAGTTCTGCGAGGGAACTTGTCCTGGGAAGTCAAATAAAAGAGGATGAGATCAGCCTCACCTGCTTCTTAATTTCATCCTTTGGTTCACAGGATCGTTAGGCTAGAAAGGACCTCTAAGAGCATTTGATCCAACCATCCACCTACAACAACAGCAGGAGAATGCACCTGAGTTCTGCAGCCCCATGTAAAGTGTTTCGGGATCATTGTATTAAAGGTGCCAGAAATTTTATTCTGGCAGAAGAAATACTGGGAAGCCTGGAGCAAGACTGACACCTTACTGGGAAATGTGGCTTAGATACACATCTTGTTACTTAAGCCCTTATTTCACCTATACAAGAAATGATGTAGAAATTATAGAATCATAGAATGGTTCGGGTTGGAAGGGGCCTTTAAGATCATCTAGTTCCAACCCTCTGCTATAGGCCGGAACACCTGCCCCTAGACGAGTTTGCTCAGAGCCCCCTCCAGCCTGGCCTTGAATGTCTCCAGGGAGGGGGCAAATAATGCATGAATAATGTAATGATGAATTTGCAGATAGAATGACCTCTAAAAACACATTTTCTGACTGCTTTGGGGCTTTTAATTTGCTTTCATCTTAGAGGGTTTTTAAAAGTTCTTGGAAACTGCACTTCCTGAATGCTCGGCACTATGGCTGCTGTCACTGTGTGGGCTGCTCACTCTCATCAGCACTTCTTCTGCCTCTTCCACAAAGAAAGCACTCCTGGGAGCTTCTGCCATTTCAGATTGGCCAGAAGTCAGAGTGCTCCTCTCTGCACTAAGGCAGAGGCTTCCATCTGTCAGCAGAAGCGCAGGCTGCACCTCTGATCTGAGCTGTGCTGAGCTCCCCAGCAGCAGAGCCCCAGGCTGCAGCCTCTGTCCAGTGGCAAAGAACCCCAGTCTGACCGCCTGGTCTCAGCTGCCCACCATTCCAATTACAGCTCAAAAGGTACGTGCCAGATTAAATCCATCGCTCCTTGCTGCTAAGGGAGGTGGATATTAGAAATAGCAGAAATAATCATATATGACATTTTTGAGTTCTTCTAAGTTCCTGTAGTTCAAGTGAAGGCTCTGATTGTTCATTCCAAAGAGTTAAGCATTCTTTTCTCTCCGTCTGTTAAAATAATGATTTCCACACAGACAGTCGTTCACATTACCTCTTCCCCTAGCAGCAGGCCAAACCTGTACCTTGATTGCTGGTAAACATCAGCATCTGTACATAGCTACGTAGACACCAATATGCAAACACACTTCTATTAGGACTGTTAATCACAACACTTTCTTCTTCTGAAATGTAGGGCATTATATAAACTAACTCCAAAAGGTTTTGAGAAGGCTGGGATGAGTGACACAAAACCACAGGACAGTTGAGAGCTGACTGAGCACAGCCACCAGAAGCAGACTGTGCCTGCCCCTTCTGGTTCCACAGCACTGCTGTGAGACAACAGGTGCATGAATTACCCTTAGTTTTACCACTGCTCGTGTGCAGGTGTGCCTGCTTTGAGGGTGTTCCCTGTGGCTGTTTTAGCAATTCAGATGCAAAACCAAGAATATGAACATTTCCACATGTTCATGAGCAAACCTCCTCCTGCTATCTCAGGCCACATCTCACATGAAACATAAGCCACACTAATTATGACACAGGAGAGGACTGGAGCACCTCTTCTATGAGGAAAGGTTGAGGGGACTGGGCTTGTTTAGCTTGGAGAAGAAAAGGCTCTGGGAGACCTCATTGTGGCCTTCCAATACTTGAAAGAAGCCTATGAACAGGAGGAGGAACGGCTGTTTACGAGGGTAGATTGTGATAGGACAAGGGGGGATGGTTTTAAACTGAGACAGGGGAGGTTTAGGTTAGATATTAGGAGGAAGTTTTTCACTCAGAGGGTGGTGACGCACTGGAACAGGTTGCCCAAGGAGGCTGTGGATGCCCCATCCCTGGAGGCATTCGAGGCCAGGCTGGATGTGGCTCTGGGCAGCCTGGTCTGGTGTTTGGCGACCCTGCACACAGCAGGGGGGTTGAAATTAGATGAGCGTTGTGGTCCTTTTCAACCCAGGGCATTCTATGATTCTATGACATCACAGCAAACTACTTTGCAGCCAGCCATGGGGCTCTCTGCCTTCTGTGTTCTTCCCAAATCTCACTCTTACAGCCAGTTTCTCCTGGCACGGGGCTGCCACGTTTCTCACCATACAGCAGTGTTTACTTTAACACAGCTCGCTTGGCCAAAAGTCTTTCTCCTGTGTAGATGAGAGAATGTGTGATCAAAGGGCAAAAATAAAGCAACCATTAAGGAATACTCTCCTTTTACACCAACTCCAGCAATGGGAGTTTCATCTTTGCTCTTACTGACAAACGAACATATCTCAGTGCCTTAAACTGTGAATAAGTGCTTTCTCATTAACTGAGTTGTGGTGAAGCAGATGCTCCAGACACACTTAAGCACACAAAGCACAATGTGAGCTTTGAAGAAGAAGCCAAAAGACAGCAATGCTGCAATACACAAAAGTTTATTTTTGTCTTTTCTGAAGGCAAAATATAATAGAACCTAACATCAATGAATTTTGTACAACGAAACAGTTTTTATATGAGAACAGACAATCCATGAAGATTTTTTCAGTCTTAGAACTGCTTCCCTTTTTTATCATGCTTTCTTGTGGTCAACCAAATGTTGGCACAGCAGATGTCGTGGCAGTCAGTCAGCGGGTGCTCCCTCAGATCCTCGTCAGCTGGTGCCACAGGCTGGAGGGCAGGATGCTTTCTACTTTCTCCATCACAAAATTCAAAGGGGCAAAGAGGGTGCTGAGAAACTGCAAAGAAAGCAGACACACATTCAGATCAAAATCCTGGAGACAATACTCAATGCAAAGCTGTCCAACATGACAAGCTCTTGCTGTTTGCTTCTGTAAAACCCTCTAAGCACGATCAAAATTAAGTAATTCAAGCATAAAGCCCTTATGCCAAATTCTGAGCCTTGTGCATCCCCAGATTTCTTGGTTTTGCAGCCAGGCAAGAGAGATCCCCATTTTTACAAAACTTAAAGCGGTGAACTACAAAAGTCCCCCACATCTCATATCCCAGGCTCGGGCTCACACTAAATCCACTGAAAACTCAACCCCAAACCAACTGAAGCATGAGAGAAAGGCTCTCCCATCACTGCAGAATTTGTCATGACCTGCCACAGACAAAATGTGTGTCTTCAGGTTTGAAATGGTTCTCTGAGGCGTCATTAACTGGGATTTATCTCCATGTCCTCCTACTGTGGTGCAGTCAGTAACAGAAGAAATTTCAATACATGAACATCATGACAGACATGACAAAATCAAGTTAATAAAGACCAGTTTAGCACAGGAAAAAAAATATTGCAAACTGTGCACCTGAGAACAGAAGTAGTCACATACAGCTATTCTGGGGCTCTGTGTAGGCACAGGAGCATAAAATAATATGCAATGTTGACTACCTTGAGAATGAGCAAAGGCCAATGTCAGCTCCCAGCACTCAGTCACCAGAACTGGTGGCTGTGAAATACAGTAAATTGAGTTTTTGTGAAATGCAGTAAGTACCAATTTGCTGTAAAATAAGCCTGGAGTGTGATGATGATATTACTTCTGTGAAATGCTTTTGAGATTGGCCAGCATAAGAGAAAGAATAATTTTGAGCTACTAAAACACAGTTTAATGCTGTCTGTAATATACCACATAGCAGTGAATACCAAGCATACTGGAATAGGTACCTCAGTGCTCGTAACCACAGCAATAGCCAACAAATAGCTCCTCTTTTAGTTAGAAAACCAGTTACTTATGAAACTACCTTCCTTAAAACTGAAAGGGAAGAGCTACAGCTGGCAAACCCCTGTTATTCTGTTCTGATACAACTGCATTTCAAAGAGATATCTGCCATGACTTTCTGCAATCTCATGTCCCTCAGCTGCTTTTCCCAGAGCAGACAGCACTGTGAGCCTTTCCGAATTAAAGTCTTTTTGTGAGTCACTGAGTGAATGTCACATGCTCTTCCTATGTAAAAGAAAAGCTAATCTGCTGTTTGCGGTGATTTATGAGGATGGAGATCCACCTAAATCCAGTCACTATAGCTGCTAACTGACATAGCAACTGTGTCAATACAGGTTCAGAGATCTTCGGTAATCTAGTAATTTTACACACACAGTGCAGCCCATGTCTTGATTCTGTCTGTGCTTACGTTATTAGTCAGAAGCTTTATATGCTCTGATAGGCAAAGCTTAACAGTCACATACAGAGTCTTGTGGTATCTGTTCTATTAATATCAATGGCAGCTGTTCCATACAAAAATGAAGAGAGTTTTCTAGTCTTCTTCTAGTCTGACTCTACCCCTGAAATGGCTTTGGAGCTTGCAGGCTTCACACAATTCAGAAACAATAGCTAGCACAGCACCTGTGTCACTTCTCATACCTCTGTCTGGTTGCACTCAGAGACCACAGGCAGGTGAGTCAAGCTCACACAAACACACTGCCAAGTTTTGTCTGTTCCAGTAGCCTACAACTGCCTGTTGCAGGCACATGAAGTGCAAAACCTCATCATGCTGCCAGTTTGACAGACAGCCCTTGATTCAGGACACAGGGCTGAAAAGTACAGGGACAATTGCAACAGGCATCAACTGCCAATCTCAGAAAACTGAAGATTACATGGAAAGAGCCCTCAAACAGGTCACGCAAAGACTCAAGGAGAGGAAAAAAAAGCTTAACAAAGAAGTTTAAGAACATATGCCTGAATTGCATACTTACTGTCTACCAAGTGCATACATACACATTTAAGAAACAGGAGAAAGTAATCATGTTTCAGCCCCGAGCCCCACAAAATCAAAAGCACCAGAGACACAAGACCTACATCAGGTACAAATATGTTTGAGAAAATATATTATTGCAGAGGATAATCCATATTTGTTGAAGGAGCAGACAGAATTTTGACATCCAGCAACTCTTCATGAAATTGATGTTTTTTCATATCCTAGAATATCCTACCAGGGCAATGATATCCTTGGCTTTGCAATGAGAAAAGCATATCAGCACTATTCATGGCCTTTCCCCCTCAGTCTCCAACTCTTACTAATCCTTGGTGGATTATAAAAGCAGAATTAGCACACAGTTCCTTGGATGTAGTTAAGAAAAGTTATGAAGGAAATACTGAGATTGCTTTTTTCATGGCAGTTTGGGGAAGGAATGCAAATTTCTCCTCATTAACAACACGCTGTGTTTCTGCTTATGTGAAGAGTTTTTATTGCACTGGAAAGCATGGCACCTCTACACAAAAGGGGATACTCACTGCTTTTGCGAAGACCCCCATAAGCTCTGGGAACTGATGTGTCAGGAGAGCCAGCATGGCTGTGAAAGAACATAGGCCAGCAGTGAAGAGGATGAAGAAGGGAAGCTCTTTCTTGGGGTAAACTGAAACTTCATGAAATGCTGCAGGAAAAAGAAGGAAGAATGCACTGTATGTAAAAAAAAAAAAAAAACAACATTCTTACCTGGTTTAAACAGCCACAGTCATGACTAACATTATGTGACTGATGTTTTAATTTGGAAAGCCTATTAGATCTCAGTTTCTCACTGTCCTTTTAATTGTATGCAATTAAAGGCTGTGGACAGGTATGAGGAATCTATTTAACAGGTTTCTATCTGCCACAGTACGTTAAACCCTTCCCTGCTCAAAGCCAACCATTCTGCAGTGAAATGCATTTCCTGTGCTGCAAGAGCAAAACATGACGCTGTGTACATTGCTAAAAGAATTCCTTACTTCTAGAATTTGAAAAGAAAAATGAGTTTTGCAATTAGAAGGAGCGCTGAGCTATTCTGCATGACTTTGTCATTCCTAAATCTCCTGACACTCCACCCTCCCCTGCTCAGTATCCCTCTGAGTAAAGCAGGCAAAACACTCTAGGAGGTGTTGTTATAATTAGGCTGATTATAATGGGGTGGGGAGACGCTGTTGGTTGCCAAGCGTTTCTGCGTAGTATCAGTGAGAATGAACTGGGAAGGAGAGCCTCGGAGTGGGTGGATTTCAGCCCTGTTCCTCTCACCTTGCCTGTACTCAGACAGGCTCATTACAAGTGGCAACACATTTTTTAGCCCAAAGCAGAGAGGTTATGACTGAAAGATGACAAAGAGTGCAAATGCCCTCAAAATCGGTGCTCACGGCAGAAGCAGACTTTCACTTTTTGTTAGAAGAATCTTTCTCTGTATTGATTCACCCCAGCAGAGAATGTGAGTGAGGAATCTCCTTCCTTGGATCAAGTCATATTTATCCCCTCTGCCCTTGTGCGTGTCCCGTGTGTGCTCACACAAAGTCCCACTGACTTCAGTGAGAAAACATGTGGGAATGAAGTGTAACTGTTTGCAAGAAGGACTGCTTCAGCTCTTCCTCTGCATTCCTGCACTTCACTGCAAGCACTGCAAATAGTTCCATTAGCTTGCTCTGAAACACTTGCTGAGGGCTGGGCCTGCCTTTATAGCCATATCTTGTCGAACACGGGGAACTCTGCTGGCACGTTGCTAATACATGCCATAAATGTATATGATAAATGACTGAGGTAATTTCAGTCTCTTTAGAATGGCACACACATCACTACACATAGAGAATCCTTTCTTGTTATTTCGGATTGCTTTTCAGAAGATGTCAAAATAATTTGTCAGAATAACAGCCGTGCTAATGATCTGGCAGTCCTCAGACAGGCTTGATCTTGCCTTGGAATGTAAGTAGCTAATTTGAATGCACAAAACTAACACCGCTGTGCAGTCGTGCTCTTGGTCTGATGTGGTGTTTCCTAGGTAAATGATCAGACATCTTTTCTACCGTCTTGGCAAGAGAGAATTAGCAAGATCTAACAGATATACATCTCCTCGGTAATCTCACTCCCTATCTCCACGCTGCTGACAACACTAAAGATAGCTGATCATTATGACTGATGGCCTGAAACTGCCTTTTAAACAACTGTGAGCTCCAGAGGTTTGCTGTCACCTGACTGCTCTACTCCCCACTTGAAAGTCATTGGGAGCAATCAGTAGTGCATGATTCAGATAAACAATTCCTTGGTGTCAGTGATAAGAAAAGTTGAACGTACACGGTAGTAGTTCTCTATCTGCAGTTTCTGTACAAATAGGGTAAGGGTAGAAAAGATGTCCTTTTTCCAGTGGATAGGGGATCATTCTGAAAGCTGGAAAGAAAACACCGTGCATTAATGACTGTGATTGTGGTACTCACTGGAGACATGTAATTGTAATTACACTTTTGAAGAACAAACAGAAAAAAATTATATTTGGTCGCAACCAGTATGTATATTGCTTAGCTAAATGTCAGAAAGCTTTTAATCCTGAAGACACAATTCTTTTACTCTTGGCAGTGTAAAGTCAGACCATGTTACAGGTGCATAAATACATGTTTGCAAGATATTAGCCCAATACGCTTAAAATCCTGTAGGAAAATGTACAGATTTTGTCATAGAATTTCAAGCAAGACAGGTAATACCGATCAGACAAGCCCAGGGAAACAGCTTTCCAACGCAGTCATGTTTCCACTTTGTATTTGGCAATCAAAGATTAATGCTGAATTATTAAAACCAGGTTCCTCAAATGCATTCTGACCAGATAAAGTCAGGTTTCTGATATAAATCTTCAGGTCATGGATAAAACAATACTTAGTCTTATAAACTTTTAAAATTGAAAATAATAACAGAGAGGGAGGGAAAGGCATTACTCAGTCTGGCCTGTGATGATGTCATGGGCCATCTGAGTGATGCTCGTGTGGTTTATGGAAACATCTATACGCCTGACTGAATTACAGCTCTGCAATCAATGCATCCCTTTCCATTATCCGATATATAAATCTCACTCTTAAAGTGTAACTGATGTGTTTTTCTCACTATTCCTATGAACATCAGTCACTGCAGAAATATTTTCCTCAGCAAATGTCCTAGAAGCACTGTATAGTTTAGATATTAGGTACAGCAACCCCTACATGATAATATTGCTCACAAGACAACAGAAGAATTGGTTTAAAATACATAAAACCCCAATGTTTTCAGTTGTGTGTGTGGCATCTGAAATAACACTAGCCATAATTTTTGTGCAATTCTACCCATGTTTGTTTTTGATAACTGTTTAAAGCAGGAGGAAAGACGGCAGAAATCCTCAGAGCACAGTTACAGTATGCCAGTGCACCTCCAGCTGGCACATGGCATTCTTGTATTTGAATACGACTGAATATTGTTATAAAATAAAAGCATTATGCTTCCAATTTCAATATTTGGATTGGAGCCAGTCTATACAACAGGCGTATGACTCAAATCAACCTCAGTCACTGCTCTGTGGGAGACTATTGAGATAGATGTTAACACATTTTTGCCTGTTGTCAGAAACTTCTTAAACTGAGATAGAAAACTAAAGATATGCTGTTCCTTAGCTCTCTGTAAGTGGAAGATTCACGCTTCTAATTGCTTGTGTGGAATAAAACTACCTACCTAATAATGTTTTTTCAACAAGAAGTGCAAAATACTGTTGAATTATGAGACTCTCTTTGAAAGCACCTACAACCTCTCCATGTAGCTAGTGAGTAGCTGTGAAGCTAGGGCGATCTTCTTTACTGTTAGAACATGACCTTGCTAGAGGCTGCCTTAATTAGGAGTGACCTCCCATAAGGGGTCACCTTAGCAGCACTCATAATGTACCCCTAAGTGACTGATTGGCTTAAAGACAGCACTTAGTTCTACCTGATTTCTACAAGGTTAGAACTGAAGGGTACATACGTATGGGCATTAACTTCCTACACACAAGCTGCTGGTGAATACAGTCAGAACAGCTCAATTTAAAGACATGAACACCTAGAAAGAATGTGATGGCAGCTGACCATATATGGCAGGCTGTTGGTACAAACGTGCTTAATTAAATTCATTTCCTCTGTCATTTTCCACTGGATTTAGCTTAGAATCAGACAGAGATAATAAGGAAATCTTTGTCAAGGAAAGGACGTAAGAGTGACATAAATAGCTTAGTACATCCTTGAAAAATATTACTCATATTAAGATATGAATAGAAAGTTATAATTATTTGATTAAATCTGAGTGAAAACTTTAAATCCATGGCCATTTTCATGCATGAGGGAAACCTGAAAAACAGTCTTAAGGACTTCTCTCACTGAAATTACTGTGCAAAAGAAATTATGGATTTTTCTTTACAGGTTATGCAATAACAGTAATTTACATCTTGCAGGCTAGCTAACAGACAAATATTTCATAATGAATTACATATTCAGATTGCTGAGGCAATGAAGAGAGGAATCAGTTTGAACAGTTAGATGGAAGGCCTTCAGGCACTGTGCCTTCAGGCACAGATGACAAGAGCTCGTACTTGGCAGGATGACTGCAGTGTAACCAGCCTCCAGTGCCAAAAGCTGCTCCTGTAAGCTACCCCTTAGGCACTCCTCAGTTTAACAAAGGTCTATTCCCACCAGCACTGGGAAGCAGTGTGCCCAGGCGGCCAAGGCCAATGGCATCCTGGCTTGTATCAGGAATGGTGTGGTGAGCAGGACTAGGAAAGTCATCCTACCCCTGTTCTCTGCACTGATGAGGCCTCACCTTGAGGACTGTGTTCAATTTTGGGCACCTCAGTACAGAAAGGACATTGTGCTGCTGGAGCAGGTCCAAAGAAGGGCAGCAAGGCTTGTGAAGGGCTTGAAGAATATGGCCTGTGAGGAGAGACTGGAGGAACTGGGGCTGTTTAGTCTGGGGAAAAGGAGGCTGAAGGGAGACCTTATTGCTCTCTTCCAATATCTGAAAGGAGCTTACAGTGAGAGTGGGGTTGTTCTCTTCTCACTGGTGACAGGTGACAGAACAAGGGGAAATGGCTTCAAATTGTGCCAGGGTAAGTTTAGGTTGGATATCAGGAACCTTCTTTACAGAAAGGGTTGCTAAGCACTGGAATAGGCTCCCCAGGGAGGTGGTTGAGTCACCATCCCTGGATGTGTGCTCTGGATGTGGTGCTCAGGGACATGATTTAGTGGAGGGTTGTTAGAGTAAGGGTAGTAAGGTTAGGTTGTGGTTGGACTCGATGATCTTTAAGGTCTTTTCCAACCTGAGCAATTCTGTGATTCTATGATTCTATTCAGGATTCCCTCTAAAATACTGTTCAATAACGATGGCATAACAAGGACTTGAGCTAAATAATTTCTGTAAGCATCTGGAAAGGAAGTAATACCACAGAAGGATAGCTAGTGAAAAAAAGCACTGGGAAGGAAGCTATGACAACTTTTAAGTTGCGTTTCAAGTGGTAACTTCCTTTCAGTGGGAATTATCATGGTGACAAACTGTATCTTTCTAAGAAACTTAAGTGAGAACAGCAAATGGAGGAAGGAAAAAACAGTTGTGTAATAACATATGAAAAGGCTGAAAGAAAGCAGTGGAAAGTGCAGCAGAAACAAATGGATTGGATTAAGGAACGAACAATCAGCATTAAAAGAGCCTACAAAGGCTGACTCTAAATAGTAGCTTTTAATTCCCTGGAACCTGAAAAGAACATGTGTAAAAGACAAGGATTAGATCTGACCAAAGGTCACACTCCAACTTCTTACTCATAGCAGGGTGATCTTCTAAAGCTGATCTGGCTGCTCAGGGCGATGTCCAGCTGAGCTCTGAGTATCTCCAGAGATGGACATCCCACCACCTATCTGCAACCTGTTCCAATCCATCACCACTTTTATTCTAAAAATACTTTTTTCATGTCTAGATGGAATTTCTTGTGCCAAAACTCGTGTCTACTGCCTCCTGTCTTTCCTTGTGTCCTTGTGACTTTGACTCCACCTTCCATGCTATCCCTATCAGGTGGTTAAAGACACAGTGTTCTTCAACTACATGAAGTCTCTTCCAAGCTGGCTAAAAACAGCTCCCTCAGTGTCTTTCCTACGTCAGCTTCCCAGGCATTCTAGTTGTCTTCCACTGGACTCACTCTATTTAAAGAGAAAAGAAATCCGAAAATACCATCTTGTTTTATACTACACATTAGTCTTTATTTGCTTGTAAGGCACGTCCATAATTTGCCAAAATCAAAATTAGTGACAAACAAATTTCTGCAACTTCAGGATGAGAAAGGTAAGTTATTAAGCCCTTGTTCATGAGTAAAAAAGTATGTCACAAAGAAGATGGGAAAATATGTTTGGTGTTACACAAAAAACAGAATCCAAGACTTCAGAAACTTTTTTCCCATTAAATGAGGCGTATATTTTCTGATTGAATTTCAAATATTTCAGTGTTAGTGAAATATAACTGACCTGCAAATCCTCCTCATTCTATGCTTTACAAAATGCTTTTATTTTCTCATGACACTCAATCAAAATAATCGATCAGCTTCTTTGTAAGAAAAAGGATTACTTACTGCCTTCCCATGTACAGTGTAAGAGATTCAATGCTCCCTCTACCCTTTTCCAGTGTTGAAGATGAAAGAAAGCATATGCTATTGCTTCACTGTCCCCTCTCTTCAGAATATGTTCGGGGGGCAGAATTAAGCTTTTCATTTCTAGGAGGTACTGCAATAAAAAAGCAGAGGACAGTTATTTCAGAAGTAATAAAAAAGCTGCCTGCAATTCTACAGCGAGTACTGAAAGGTCTGTTTCCCTGAAGTGCTTCATTTCATAAGCGTTTCATCAGATGCGTAACATCACCAACTGCACTAGAAGATAATTACTGAATTATTGCCAAAGCATACGATATACTGACAGATGGCTCATGTTGTGCTCTTCAGCTGCAGTAGGAGGACTGTGGAGGATTTCAAAACGAAATGTCTCTCTTATCAAAGGGGCAGAAAAAAAAAATAGGCTCAAAGCAGAAAAGAGGCTCTAATTACAAGAGCTTTTTAAATTAGAAGCATTTATAATATAATGAAGAAGACATTAAGCAGTTTGAAGCACCTCGCCCTTCTCTGAGGAAACAGGCAGTACTTTGCACACAGGCTGCTTTAATGCACTGCCATCATCAGGTTACCAGGCCTGCAAGTGCACAAGGTGAGCAGACAGCAGGGCTACCAGCATTTTACAAAGTAACACCATTTACTTCCAACACAATGGAACAAATATCAGATTTCCGGGAAAAAAATAAATACAGCAGTCCTTGATGTTTAAGTTAGCTAACCAAAACACTGAAAACAAAAAGTGAAAATGAAATGCACCAGTGACCAAACCCACAAACAATTCTCCCCGTTACAGGATCCCCTAAAACAGCAGGTGAACGAAGTACAAGTGGGATTCATGCCATAGGAGAAGACAGAGCTCCTGAATGTTCTTCAAGCAGGTGACTTTCCTCCTTCCCTGCCCTGCCAGTCAGACTGCTGCTAGGTCGGAATTCACCTCACTGCTGGTGTTTCTTCCTTCCTGCTAATGGAGGGGAAAGATAGAATGGAGGGGAACAGACACATCTTGTTTTGGCATGCTTTAAAGGGGAAAGAATGACAGACAGAAATTGGAGGCTGCTGAATCAATTGCTGTCTGTCAGTTCTCCTCTATGAAGTAGAATATTTCCCACCTTTGCAGTACTTTTTCTCCAGGAAAACTGTTGCTCTCTTCCAGGACTCCCTAAAGCAAATATTCTGCCCACTACTATTTAATACTAGGCTACTTAAAGGCTATTTAATACAAGAGGCAACAAGAAGCAGGTGGGTCACACACCACATGGGCAGACCCTGACATGGAGATGGGATGAATTACAAGAGACTGACTGTGGCAGAAAGGATTACAGAGAAAGGAGGGAGATGAGATGGCTCCTTTAGCCACTAGGATAAAGGTATAAGGCTGCAGCACTTCTAGGGAAAAAATCTACAATACTTACTGACAGGCTGGCTGTTTTGGAGTAGAAAAATGGAGTTAAAGATGAGGAAAAGGCTGCAGATTTTAGACAGGGATTGGCAAAATTAAAAGAAGGTATGAAAGAAAAGGTATGGACAATCACTAGCAAAAAGAGAATAAGCATGCAGCCCCTCTACTTTAGAGAGGTCTTTCTGTCTACATACTGGTCCCTGCCTTGGATGGGAAGAATGAGGGCTGCAGAATCTAAGGACTGCCAAGAACTGAGCACAGGCTGGAAGGCAACTTGGCACACAGAAGTGACAGTAATCTTTTCACACTGCTGTCAGATACAGATTTGTGAATGGGAGACTCCAGGGCATCCTTGCACACTGGCTCTGTGATGTGTGAAAGAGGAGAAAAGGAGAAAGGGAACAAATGAGAATTCAAAACCATCCTTGAAAAAAGGAAGAGGAAAGGCCAGAGGGGGCTGAGAATCAAGTTGGCGTGATGTCATGGAGGGCATCCTAAAACTAGACTCCTCTCTGCCAGAAGCCAGGAAGGAGCTGGAGAAGCAGGTTCAAGATCTGAAGGGAACAAGATCAAAGCTGAGAACTAACTGACAGCACCAGGAAACAGGTAAGTGATTCAAAGAGGAAAGAAAAATCACACATTTCTGATGCAGGTTATTATTAAAGGAGGGCAAACTAAATTAGCAGTGGGAGTATCGTGTGTGATACCTCAACTTTCTATAAAGCCTTTCAGAAAAAAATTGGGAAATCTGTAGAACAGGTAGAAGATGCAATTCAGTAGGCAGGGCAGTATAAGAAGGGATGAACAGAGGAAGAAAGAATGGTATAAAGATCTGATGTGAGGAAAGGAGCTGCCAAGCTTACAGATATACAGAAAATTTTCTTATTTGCTGCCTACATGACCTTGCCACCCTTTTAAAATCCCATGCCTACTTGTTGACCAGAATGGAATATGGCTGCAGAACTGATATCTGTTCTATTAATTTAGAACAGAACTCCCAATTCTGTATTTTTTTGCAAGAGTGAGAAGTTTTCAATATTTAAATATCTCAGTCAAAGGAAAAGAAAACAACATAAAAGCCATGAAACTATTTATAAGGGAAAAGCAGGAATGAATGTCCTACCTTGAGGAGTGTTAATGAAAACATGCAGATTTTGTTGTAACACATTGCTTGTTATTAATGATCAGTGATCAGCACCTAGCTAGACTGAGCTTGATCATTAAGAAGGAGACATGACTGCCCATAAAAATGAATTGATTTTATATTCTAGAGTATGTCATCAATTCCTGTGTTGCTGTGTTTTTAAGGAGAATTCATGGGCACTGAGAGCCCTTTCAGCAGTAAATTGGCTTTTTACAGCGCATTTCTGAAGGCTCTGTCCAGAGCACAGACTTACAGGAACTAGGTTTCTATAGTAGTATAGGTACAAGAACTTAGCATACAGATAAAAGCCATAGCAGTAAGAAATCCACTGGGCCTTACAAGGAGACAACCAACACTCTGGATAGATTCCTCACAGAGCTGTGCCTGCTGATACACTGACTTGTGAACACAACCATGATCTTCACATTTTAAGCAACAAAACGTTACGACATCTTCAATACTTTGAGTACACAGGGAAGACAGGAAACTTCTGTTGTCCTGACATGGCTCTGAACCCAAGTGTGGTTCCTGTGCAGAGGAAGCGTTAAGCAATAGGCTAAGAGAGAAACTTTGCAAAGAGCTCTCAGCACAAAGGGAGCACGGAGATGGCAAGCCCTGCACATCTCCATCTGCGCTTCTTTTCAGTGACAAAGGAAGAAGCTTAATTAGAACAGGAAATAATGCACATTATCATCATTACAGAGTTATCATTTTCCTTTAAAAAAGGAATGAGCTCAGAGAAGACAACTGATAAAAGCCAGAACAATCTAGCCTTAACCAAAATGTGAGTTAATACTTGTGGTGCCCAACTATTTCTGTCACCATCAGATGTCACCCAGCCCTTCTCCCCCACACTGTGCTGGTTTGGATTTTGTGACTCTTCTTCGTTTTTTCCTGCACTTTCTTTTCCCACTCCAAACTTCTCCTGTCAAAAAGCTGTCAGTTAGGAATTAAAAGGGGAACAGTACTTTTCACATAGCTTCTGGGCAGGTTACTTGACACTGTAAAAGCAAAAACATGAACCAAAGTGTTCAGCTATAGCCAGTCTGGGCACAAGTGGGAATATACCTTTTAATGAGCCTTGGGAGGATGGCAGTGGAAGCTAATTTCATTGTTATAATGCCTACAGGTACAAACATCGTGATAGCACTCTGCTAGCACTTTCTTGTCTGTGTGAAGGGTAATAAGGTGGAGTTTGTATTTTCTTACTTGAATTGACTGAATACACATTATTTGTTTCATAATATTGACTGCACTCTCGCTATTTCTCTGCTGGGACTGCCTTTAACATTCCAAATTAATACGTTACTTCAGCGCCCATTTATAAAATAAATCTATATAAAAGAAATCAATCTAAGGAAGGTTTTTCCTCAGTCCTGCATCTTGCCTCTGAAATTACAGCTCAGGCTGTAAATAGGCAATAGTCACTCCTGCACCTGTGACAGCAGCCCTCCAGGCCAGAACACGAGAATTTAACATTGTTTGAACAGGAACTCTCTTCCTCCCTTTGGGATGAACAGCACAAGCTTCATACAGCTCAGAAATACTGGATTCTACATGCCCAGAGAAGCCAATTGTAGGTCACACAGCAAGTTCACGTTGGATTGATGGTAATTAACAAGACTGGCCTTTTTACTGGAGATACAAAAACAAATCACTGTCTCACTGAACAGTTACAACCCCTCTTTAAACATATCTGGAATAGTTTCTCTGTAATATCATGGGGTGTGTAGAGTGGATTCCTTTCCCATCTGCTAAATAAATTTGTTTTCATTATTTGTTTCTATTAGCAACTACAACTTACTAGAAACCACAGAGCATTCAAAGACACACAGTCCTCATTACAAATAAAATAAAGAAGGTAAGAAATAAATAATAAAGAATGAAAGGGAGAAGAGGTAAATCTTTAGAAGTGTTCAGGTTAATTGGTTGGTTATATTCTTTTATGAAACACTTTATACACAAAAGTGGCATTTCTTTAAGGAACAGTAACATTTAGACAGTCTGAATCTTCAAATTCAGGCCCTGGTTTACATGGCCACCCCACACAACTGTGTGCAGGGCACAGTTCTGACTCAGTTTTAAGAATCATATATACAAACCAACACTTGTTTTCTCTCCCTGCTAGATTCAAAGATCTTATCAATAACACATAAGATTTTTTTGGGTTGGGAGGTGTGAAGGGAGTTATAAAGATGAGCTTGAGAGAAGGGAGCCCAGCAAATCAACTGAGGAAGGGTGTTCCAGTAGTGAGAAACATCTCATAAACAGCTGTTGTATTTTATTAGCATTTACTTGGATTGCTGCATTACAAATAAGTGGGAAAGATCCAAACACAACAGATAAATAATGCTGAAGTCTTCTGTGAATACACACATACTTTTTCATACATCCCACAGACTATGGACTGCCATGACCCTCTTTTTTCTGCACAGAACCCTCTAGAATGGCAATCATACCTCAACTGTGGCACTAAAACCATTTTTTGCTTTACTGTTGATTTTTTGAGCAGCATTGTTGTCAGACACAGTCAGCACATTTCCCTGGGACCAACACTGCCATACAGGATGCTGTACTAAAGCAAAGGTATCAGACTACAGAATCTCTCTTAAGACAGAAATGGATGGAAATCAGACAAGTAAGCAATACAATTTGGCATGATTCTTCTCTTAGTGGAAATCAAAGCTCTCTGCTTTGTTATCTTTCCTGCTGTACTGCTGACTTATATTGGCTATTGATATGCTTTTCTTCCACTAAAATGAATCCTGAAAATATTCTTCCTGGTTAACTGCTTACTGTTTAGAAAGTTAACATCTGCCAGGGTATAAAAGTGCATCTTGCTGAAGCTGAGCTGTTTCAGCAACATAAACAAGACAACCTCCAGAGACAGAGGCAGTATCTTTCATCAGGTCAGCCAGGTCAGCTGCCCAGCTTCCGGGATACACGTGGTAAATTGCTCTGAGCTCTGTATTGCCTTGGTTCACCAAAAAACCTAGCACCTTCACGTGTCACATCTTGACTCCTGCCTAATTCAAAAACAATGGCAATTTGTTAGCTGCAGCTGAGGCTTAATGGACAGATCTCTGGGAATTAAACTGTCATCAAAACATACTTAAAAAAAAGGAAGAGCCCTGTGCCAGAAGAATATTAATTGCTGGAAGGAAGGCTAAAGAAAGGCTTATGCACACACTGGCCCCTAGACAGAAGATAGGTGGTTTTGCAAGGTTGCTTACGTTTCTTATCTCTGTGTAAAGATAAGAATCTGGGACTTAGAAACTCCTTCTTCTCAAAGAGTTCCTGTATCTTCTTTGAACACTTGAAATGAAGTGTAAAAACTAAATCTGACCTCTGCAGTATCGTTATGGAACAATGGACTGGAGTCTGGATGTGCATCTCCTGTGGAAAATCAGCAGCACCACAGGAGTCCAAAGTTTGACAGAAGCCCACAAACCTGTAACAGGCCAGTGGCAGACCTGCTCACCCTTTGTTGCTAAGCACAGCAACATCTCTCAGTGCGTTCAGGCTGTGTCCCCTGCTCCCTCCTCGTGTCATCATCTCATTAGCAGAAGTCTGCTATTTCCAGTCAAATGGCTCAAAAATGCATATCCAATAACAATCTTTTTTTCTGTGATAACTCTAAATTTTAATGATTTGCACTGAGAATGGTAAAATTATCTTTTGAGACCATAGATATACTGAAACATTTACATTTTTTTCTATGTAATAGTGTAGCCTCTTTCAAAGATTCTCCTGAGATCTTTGCAAATGCTTTTAATAGTATATCAGTTTTATTACTTATTTATTCCTCAACCTGAACAAGAGACTCATTAGATTTAAATCCTAAAGAAGCTTCTGAAGACACGTTAGTTTTGTAGCACTGCTAGATTTTCTGTGATGCTGCTCTCTAAAACTTATTTCCATTTCATTAAGAGCAAAATGGATATGAATTCAACCATAATTGAGTGGAAATTGAGGTGTAATATCCATACTTGCCATAAAATTATAATCACATATATGTTATTGACACCTTAATAGCCTTTAGCTATAAGCAAAGAGAATATGAGTGTTAATATGAGTTATAATAGCCAAGAAAATGAGTGTGAAATTGTTAGTCTGTAATGGGCTACGCTGTTTTAATGTGAAAATATGAACTAAAAAAGCCCAAACTCTGCTGCCATTACTACCTCATTATCCTGATAATTTATACTTTTCACTATGGTTTTTAATTTCCAAGTAACTGACTTTGAAATTCAAACTGAAGGAATCAATTAACAGTGTGAACTAGACTGAGAACTTAAATGAGGACTAGAATTTCATTACATTAGAGACAGAGAATAACATGCAGTTTGTATTTCATGTGTGGAGATACTTGTCAGAAAGGGAGTTTCAGTCTTTTATAGAAGCTACCTAGCCAGGTGATGGTAGGTGAGACAAGGGTCACAAGCAATGAGTAAAGCACTGATCTGCAAGCACAGCAGCATGTTACAGGGGTGGAAGTGCAGAGATAATGGAGCAGCTGCCACAGCTTACAGTAGATTACATTTTGCAATGGAAATCAAGCCAAAGAAAAGAATGCACAAGTACAAACAAAAAAAGAACAAGCAAAAAAGTAGTAAGTGAAGATATAGACTCAGTTTCACAGTAACGTTGAGCAAGGGGACAACAGCAGGCTGGATATTAAGAGCATGTACAGAAGTGGAAACCATTGCAGCCAGTAACCTCCATTCCTGAGCAGTGAAAGAATTGGCCCAGGAAACTGCCAGATTTGCATTACAAGCTTAAAACAAAGATCCCCATTCAGAATCAAGCGATCCAGTAGTGAGAATAATAAATGGAGTACCACTTATTTAATGAAGGGAAACAATGTGGATGCAATAAAATAGCCTTTGAAGGAAAAAATAAAAAAGATCAGAAGCAAGGAGACAAGTACAGAGAACAGAACAGGCTCACAAACAGAGCCTGTGACAAGCAAAACTGCTTGCTTGGCAAGATACCTGTTTTTTTAGACAACAAGGATATAACTCTCTAACTGGGCTTCAGTAAAGCATTCTAAAAGTTTCATGCATAACAAGATTAGAATAGAGAAGTAAACAGATGAACAAGTAGAAGAGAATATTAATGGCTGTGTTGGTGCAAGAACCATTGGGATGAAAGAAGGTGAAGAGTTCCACAGGAGCAATAATCTTGGGATCAAACTTCAATGTTTTCATTGTATAGCTTGGCACAAAAGTAGAATATCAGCCAATAATACAAAGAACTCACATAAATCTTGCTGTTTAGAGATCAGGATCTTACTGGAAAATAGTTGCTTCTTTCATAGCCAGTGCAGAAACAGGCACTTTGGAGAGAAAGTCTATCTAGAGATGTCTAACACAGTCCCTTCTTACCACACTTTCTGTAGAGAATGTCTAGGTGACTTTATTAAGCGGCCTAACTTTCTGACAGCTGAACTATGCTACTTAGTGGATGGCATAACAGATACATGTTACAGAGAAAATAATTCCTGAAATGCATGAGAAAAAAACTATATATGTGTACACATGAGAAATTCAGAGTTTAGCTTGACCAGACTTGGTGTTCAACTCTAGCTAATTAAGGGGTTCCCTATATAAAGATAATCCAGTCTTCTGCTCTCCAGCAAGGCTGCTTGCTTTCACAGGGCAATATGGTTCAAATAAGCTTTGCAGGGTGAGGTTCAGTGATTCAAGGGCCAAAAAACATCTGCCTCTAGTTTGCCTTTACAATGAACTTCTAGACTGCAATATTGAGTATCAGGTGAAAAACAATAAAGTACATTAGCTTTTAGTAGCCACAGGCAAGATTCTTACTGCTGAGACACATATCTAGGGAGAGAATTATGAAATTACAACATAAATCCATTTTCTTACTGAACTCTGTAGTTCTCAGTGATTTTTCATCTCTGACCTGTGTGTTCTCAGAGCTTAATGACAGGTGCTACATAAGGAATAACTAATGTAACTTACTAATGTAATTTGAAGCATACTACAAACCCTAAAATAAGCTTTTCGTATAGCATATAAAAATATATTCTTTTAGGTAGCCATCAAAACAAAAAATGACTCTATTTTAAACTAGAAGATTTTTCATGGCTTTTGTGTAAAGAATCATCTGTCCCTATGTGTTCTGCTCTGCAGCACAACATTTGGTGGTATCTACTACTACAACTCAGTATACAACTCTTGGTCACAAAGAAGACTCACTTCAGCTAAAATTTCAAGTTTCAAGGTCCACAGTAGAAGAAACTTCAAGGTTGAAAACCAGAAAAAACCACACTGATCATCTTATTTGCCCTCCCACTTGTCACCCCCCCTTTCCACTAGATCACTTGATAATCTACCGCAATAAGACAGGAGATAGGATCTCAGCAGTTTTAAAGCTACAACAGTGCTTTCTCCATACTCACTTTTGGCACATGTGGATTAAATTCTACTGCTCTGTGAATAGCTTCTACTGCATTCATCTCTGCAGTACTCAGCCCTCGCCTTGAGGCAGCCTCTGGAGAAAATCTAGAAAAGCAAAGAAGAAAACACTGGGTCAGAAATGCTGGTAGGAAAAGGACAGAAAAGGAATTAGACCATGGGCCCATACAAGCAAACTGAATCAATTTCCTGGGCTCTCCAAATTTCTACAGTAAGTGGAAACTAAACGATCTATTATGTCAAGGACAATGAAAATCCCAGCAGAAGTGGAAAGCATGTTTGTAGCTAGTCATGGCAGGAAGTCAGTTGAAACAGTCAGTTCTTTCTCTGTCACTAATCTAAATTCGCTCTAGGTACCTTTTCTAAGGGGCATATTCAAGGCTGAAGTTGCAGAAAAAAATAAAAGTGAAAAAACCCAATGCCAAATCATTGTTGGAGGGTTTCTATTAAAAACAGGTTTGGGGAGGTTTGAGGGAGGTCCCAACCCAATGCCCCTGGGTCAGGTTGGGATGGAAGCACGATGCAGCAGCAGTAGCAGGTGGTCTACTGGCCGCAGCACCATTGAAGGTAGCATGCCCAAACTGTGGGCGAATCATCTGCCCCAGTGAATGAAAAACCAGACCATGCAATCTCTTTCTCACCTCACACCCCACGGCTAACTCCAGAGCTGTACTTGGCAGGCAGACACCACAGGGAAAGCTGTGACAACCTTAGCCCTGCCCTCCCAAGCTGGAGTCGCTGTGTAGGGAGGAAAGATGTTGCAGTAGGTACTGGCGATCTACAGGATAAAAAGAATGAAAGAAAATTACTTAGATCTTGATGTGTACATACACTTTAAAAGCAAAAACTGTCAGGATGTCAGTCAAGAAAATGGCTTTCCACTCTACTTGCTTTCCAACTTTAGGGAGGCATTCTGACCCTCAGGTGCACAGACACAACTCCTGCCTGGGATTTGTGTGAAGGCATCTGAGAGCGGAATTGGGATTTTTGAGCTCCATCTCACAAAGAGCTGAGCACACTTTTGGAACGGGCTGGTGCTCTCAAGTCCACAGGCAAAAAGTAGATGTGCTCAGCACCTTGGAAGGTTGAGACCCAAGAGATAACCATAACAGGAATGAGCAGATATTTGTGTGTCTAAAAATATGAACAACATCTACCTCTCAGAATCCCTGACATAGTAATGCTAAATGCACCTGCCGCTATCTAAGCAGTCTTCTGACAGCTTTTGTAAAATGACGTTATTGTCAGTGTATCCACATTTATTTATTACCTTTTTGGGATCAGGTTTATGGAAAGTTGAAGATGTTCAGCCACACAGCACCTTTAGTTGAATTTTCATCATATTGACTAGAAAGCCAAGGCACACCCACCACAGCATCTTTAATTGTATATTCATTATACTACCTAGGAAGCTAAAGCTCACCCAGGTAGTATACACAGAAGTGAAACATGAAGGCTATTTCTCTTCTTTTCTTCTCTAATATTTGAAGTGCAATGTTTATTCAATGCATCTTTTTTTCAGATATAAACCAATTTTATAAATTTCTGCAGGACTGAACTATCCTGCTTACTCAGCAGATTGTCAGGGTGTGGGCTCAGCTAAGAAAAATCTTGAGTTAAATCAGGAATTTCGCTGGAGAGTGGTTCTTATGCACTTACTTGTCAGAGACAGCTCTGGCTTTGAGCAATGCAGCTGTGTAACATATTGTTGCTGATTTTGGTAAGCTTATATCTGTGGAAAAGAAAGAAAAAAGTAAATATCGGAACCCTTAAAAGTCTGCAGACAAAAAAAAGTGTTTGATACTTCAAAGTATGCATGGGATGTACAAAATTATTAAGTGAATTCAGAGTACATTCTGTCCTTGGGACTCGTACTACCATGTTGCATGGATTTCAAACTTCCAACCAAGTTAAATATATACACTTTAAAACTCACAATAGTGAATTGCTATTTAATTAGCAAAAGAGGCCATAGAGAACTAAATGTCATGTCACAAAGAGTGACATGACAGAGATATAGTGAAAGAATTCATACTCTATTTTATAAACATAAAGGTAACTGGAAAATGTGATTTTTTTCCATAGTTTATGAAATATCTAAGAAATACATGAGGGCTCTTTTTTCCTTCCTGTTTTCACCAAGCAGCAGTTGTTTAATATGCATACGTGGCAACTATACAAGTTAATACAGACATCTAAGTGGATTTTACATGCAACTAAAAACTATTAGTTAAAGATCAACAAGAAATAAGGTGTTTTGCCTCTTAAAGAAATTTTGAACAAAAATACTCATCAGTCTCTGGCCATTTTATATTGTCCCAGATATGAAAAGCAGCCATAACCCTGACAAAACCCATTAGTACAACTTTATTTATTTATTCTCTACCAGCAGACTGGCACAAAGCATACAAAGAGTAGTAATCAATACTGCATAATAAATCTTAGCCATATATTTTTTCTTACAGATACAAGAAAAATTGTCACTCTAATAATCTACCTAACAAACATACTATATGCTGATGAAAATATTCCAGTGTTAAAATGTTAAAGATTATGCTTAAAGAAAACAAAACAAATAAACAATAAAACCCAACGCTTAGAGCTGGATTCTGCACACAGCACACTGTCTACTCAAGTAAAACCCAACTGGGTACTAAGTTATCAGAAGCATTATGCCTAGAAATAATACTAGAGCTTCCTACAGTAAATACTGAAAACACAAGGCACTGGACTAGGCCAACTGTAAGAGTGGAATCAGACTACTGCTCTAGGAAATACCTGTCCCTCCGTTTGTCAGTAAAGGTGAGGCATACAAAAGTTGTTGGGGGCTACCCTATGATACACTCCAACTTAATTTCACAGGACTACTTAACTGTAGTTAACTGTAGTACAACTGAAATCATTAAAATCGACAGCATGCAGAGCAGACTAGGTGAAGGATATGTTAGTTACTGCATTAACAGAAGCTGGCTAAAAACACATATAGAACAACTTCAGTGACAGCAGGAGAAAATGTTTCTAAGGACCTCCAATAGCTCTCCTTATACCAGGTTTTACTCAGCATTAGGAGTTAAAAGCCATTTCCAGTAAACAGAAACAATGTTTTCCCAAATACACCAGTCTTTATTTTCCAGTTGAAGGTTCATTTTCAATCATAAATGGACTGAAAGGTATCTTTCTGAGTGCAAAAGGAAACAAAATACAAAATGCAACAAAAAAAACCCACCAGATACTCCAATGATTTGCAGTCATTCATATAATGTTTTAAAATTCAATAAAAGTTTTAAAATTGCTCAGTAGAATATCATACTTTCCCTTTACAATTGAAGTGTTTCTGTGGGCCAGTAGGTCACTGTTATCTCACAGAAAATATTTTCTCCTCCGTCAGTTCAAACCTAGCAAATTCCTGCCAAAGCAATGGGATTTTTCAAGAGAATGCTGTGTTTAAATCTGACCACTCGTGTTCAAAACAACAGAAATGAATAAAATACATTGTTATTTTAACAATCCAAATGAATTAAAGTCTGAGAAAAGATACATCTGCTCCCTGTCCACATCCACAAAGAACACTGGGGGAGAAGAATAACTGCTTAGGTGAAGGGCAATATTGGCACAAGGACAAACAGTTGAACGTGAAGTTTAAACTGGGGATTAAAAGTTTCTAGGAAATGAAGTTTGTAGGCAGGTTTGCAGGTAGAATAATGGGACAAACAAAATACCTATATACCATTTTATAAAATTATATGCACTATAATTTTAGGATGGAGCTTTCTCAGCTCACGGGAAGTGTAATATCATGTAGTGAATGCAACAGCAGGCAACCTCACTTCCCCAGGAGGGCTCTTCCAGAACTGTGCTCCTAATAAGCAAGCAGCAGTTATTTGAGGATAATACCTACAGTCCCTTGGCAATAGAATACATACATACAAACGTCCATGTTTATGTTGCTGTGGAGATAGTGATCACCCTTGCTAGGTCCATGCTTGCTTCACTCCTGCGTTATGCTTTTTGCTTGCTCCATATTGGACTACGTATATTTAGTTCTTCTATATCTTGGCCTGATTACTGTAATACTTTAAATTCCTCATATAATTTAGGGTTCATTTCCTAAATTGCACTCTCATATTTTAGAAAACAGCATAAAACAATTATGCCTGGTTACAACTTGAACTTAGCAAAGGAATCGAGTCTAAATTAGCCCTAGGAGATAAGTCCCCTGTCAGGAACTAAAGTGAAGGTATTCATAAATGAGTGTGTCCAGCTCTTCGAGCCACCTGGGAAAATATCATCACATATACTATTTTCCACCCTTCTATTATTACTTGTGGAGTTCCCACCATGTGCTGAAATATGTGACTGTGATTCTGTTGTTGAAACCATCAAGACATTTTTGCCTAGTCAGAATTGACATGACAATCTTCAAAAAAAAGACTCTCCTTCTTCTTTATTGTTTTTATCTTCAAACTGAATACAAAATAGCCTAGACTTAATTAACAACCAATTTCTTTGAATTAGCCTCAGTCAGCTTTTGGAAGGGCTGGAAAAGTGAATCCTCCCCAGCTGTTTGCTTCGTAAGTGGCTGTTTTTGAGAGTGAACTAATGGAAAAATACTATGGATAGAGACCTGCAACCATAACACCATTATTTCCCTGATCATGATATCCAGAATATACCATAAATCATCTACATAGGTCTTGGGGTTTATGATTCTCATAAAACAGCAAATACACCTAGAAATGATGAATCTGAATACAGACTAGGGCAGCATCCCTTAGTCAAGTCACCAGAAAGCCCCAAGTATGAAAAGATGAGCATGTTGCAATTGCTTTAATCGTAAATAATCAAAAATCTAAGTCACTAATCAGCCATTATTCCCCCCCTATTTTTTTATCCTAAAGGATACATTATTCCCAAGTCAGCAGTGAGGATTCCTATGGGCTTAACTTTGGATAGGTGAGTAGTCTTATCAGTGTCAAGTGGCCTTAAAAATTTACTGAAATAAGCCACAAATCTTGACCATATTTTGCATAGTTAAGAGCATTCCAGTCAAACTGTGAGTCCTTCTTTGTACAGTACTGAAGTCTACATTTAAGCTACCAGATTCATTCATACATTTCTAAAAACGTAACTGTTAATTATATTAATAAACCGGAAAAAGTTTTGTGAAGACATAAAAACAAACCAACAAAATAAAAGATGAAATAAAAGACAGGTATCGTGCTATGGCTCGGTGGTGAACTCCAGTGCTGATTTTCTCTCCCTCAGCTTGTCTGCAGACTCTGGTGTTTAAGTGATAGGCCAACACTTGCCTTGTCAGCACAGAACTCCCCCAGATCTCTCCACCTGCAGACTAGATTGTCAGCTCTTGCACAGGTGGTAGAAGGAATTCCTTGTGGGAAAGACTGAAAGTGGTCTGATAAATAAATATGTGTCAGCTGGATGAGTGACGACAAAAGAGAGATGCAGTCATCTATTAAGACACAAGTATTATGTAAGGATGTGAATTAAGCTGATAAAAATGGTTAAGACAATAGCAATGGGATAGAATTCAATAATGGAAAATATTAACTGAACCTCAGGGGAAAAACACTTTGTCAGAAGATCTGCTGTCTTGTGGCATTATCTCCTACAAGAACAGTCATTGCCTGGGCCCTTTCTCCGCAAAAAAAAAATGTTAGAAACAATGTTGGAAGGAGCAAAACTATGCTCACAACAATATAATGTTTACTTTGGGCTGGCAACAAAAAGCAGTTCTGATTTTCTGTAGCTTTGACATTCTTCCTCACTGGTGGGAAACATCCCAATCAAACAAACACTTAGCCACAGTGTACAGTAAGGCCTTCATTTTGATTCCCTGAAAGAACAGGAAAAGCATTTCAGCACAAATGAGGAGTGTTCTATTTTGCCATGAGCACAACTAGCTCTTCAACTGTTCAGATAAGGACATATCTTGAAGTCACTGCTGGTTGTAAATATGTCATAGCTGAGATGAACATCTTGGTGGCCAGAGCAGGTGTCTATTCCCTTGACTTTACTGTGCTCAATCTTATATGCATCTAAAGGGGAAGGAACCGTTTATCCTACAGAAGATTTAAAAGATCAAGATCAGTGCAATTAGTTCAGAAGCCTCAAACGTAATCATACAGCTAAAAAGCCAATCAGTTGGTAAGGACATAAAACTGATAGAAAGACCAAGTAACAGGTAGCAAGTGATTTTGAGATAAAGAAACCAGTTCTCAGATGCAGAAACTGAAGAAGAAAACGTAAGGGGAAAAAGGACAAACCATTCTCCTGATACTCCTGTTATCCAAACTGGAGGTGTTACCTGATTTGCATTTGAGATGGTAGAGTAGGCTTGGTTTGACTTCAACTAAGAGGAACTTAACATCTCTCTTTCAAATAAACTGAACTATTACAAAATACCATGAAAGGTTGCTTCCATACTGCCACTTGCTATATCTTTAACTCAGAAAAAAAACCTCTTTCTTGCACTAGAATGAAGAAGAAACATCGAGTTAGCTCCACCAGGTAGAAAATCTCTTCAGTAGTATCAGACATTATCATGGTGAGTAACGAAACTGATGGCCTGCAGCTGTGATCTCAAATATGTATATATACACAAAAGCTCTAGAGACCATAGCTGATATAAATGAATACTCCATCTAATTAGTTGATTATCTATTTACAAAAGAAATGGTGTGAAGTTTGATGTAATTAAAATCTACATATTTCATAAGTTGTAAGGACACAAAAAGGACAGACTATAAAAAGTAGAATAACCCTGAATGTGCTGCATTCTAGAAAACTTATTTCTCTACATTAACTACTTGGATTTCGAAACAGTAAAGGTCCAAATTCCTTTTATGCTTGGCTTTCACAGGAAAATCTGTCAAACAAAATAATTCTGCAATCTATACTCCTAGACTGAATAAGAATACGATCAATTCCTGATCATCATGCATATTCCAAGGCGAATACGACTGTTCCTAATTGTTTATTTCTAAGGTTTGCATTTTGATTTCACAGTAACTTAAGAGCAGGATTGTTTGAAGTAAGCAGTTACCAAATAGAAGTGTAATAGTGTGGAGTAGAATGAGAGCTCTTTAAATAAAAAGATAATAATAATAATAATAATAATAATAATAATAATAATTAAAAAAAAAAACACAACAAAAGACAGAATCCAAACAAACAAATCAAAACCCTCACACTTAATTTCTATGTATACTGAGTTCTAAATTCTCTTTTCTAGTGATCCGAATTCAGAACTGTCTATATGGTGATGTGATTCTTCTCCTTTGCAAGTGTTTAAGTGAAAGGAGAATGACGATAAGATGTTCCCCCTGCAACCCAGAAGGCTTATAGTCTCTTTGGTAAAGCCCGACTTCAAAGAAATAAAACAAGGAGTGGTTTAGGGAGCGATCACTGCATCAGTACAACTACATAAATAGGCCTCTATCCTTTCTAAATTTTACTTTCAATTATCAGGAAGGTCTGAGCTGTCACACAACGCTCAAGTTACCAGAGAATAACAATCAATGGACCTGGCTGTCCAAGGAAGTTAACAAACCGTTTGTTCTAAGCATCACAACAAGCAGCTCTACTCCACTGAAAAACAATCAGTTCAAAAAGCAAGGGAAGAGCAGATAAACATTATCTACTGTGAACACCAGAAGCTTATTCCATCAACATGAGTCTCTTCAGCATCTATAACTATTTCTGCTGTAAATAACATGAATGTGTGTCAAAACAGAGTCAAAACTTCTTTTAGAATTCAACAGTATTTAGGTCATCTGCATTCTATTGACAGGCACTGAACTCTGAAACTATAATGATGTAGCTCTGCAGCAGTGCATGACTTCCCACTAATGAGGCCCTTTTTCCATGAATAATGAGTATAGACATCAGCTCTGTTGCCAGGTGCATAATATAAACACTATTTAACACACAGCTTTTGGTAAAGCAGTGTGTCTGCTTGCAGAGGCTGAGGTTTTGCACAATGTGTTCTAATGCTTTAACTCAGGGTGGGAGCAGGCCACTCAAGAAAATAATTTGTTCACATGTTATCGAAATACAATAAGTCAAGTTTGGTCCCAGTCAAAAAAAAAAAAAAAAGACAGTGGAGTGGGACCAACAGAAACTGTAGATGGGAAAGCATAAATGAGTTCATTGTTTTATAATCCAATAAATCTTACAACACGTGAAGCTGATGAGTTCTAAAATGAGCTGAGACTCCGTGAGATGAGCCTTCTGAGACTCACGAGCTGTAAGAGTCATGCTGGTTAAGCCTGTGCTTGTGGAGTCTTCGTGTATACCAGCATACACAAATACCTCTGCTTATATAAGGCAAAGAATTAGATGAAAATGCAAATAGATAAAGTAAAAAGAGTTTTAATTTGAAAAATACACATCTGATACATTTATAACCTCAGTTTTGACTAACATCAGATGCTTCTGAGAAAACAAAATTCACCTTGCATAGTTTTATCACCTTTTATAACACAAAGTGCTACCATGATATTGTTTAAAACTAGAGATCAGCTCAGTATGCAAAAGTAGACCTAGCACAGAGCTTAATCTGAAATTTGGGAAGGCTGATTTAATTCCCTGTTCTGCCATAGGTCTGCTATGTCCCAGAGCTATTATTAGAGAACTACATTAAAGAGTAGGAGGTGTTAAAGTCCCACTGTACCTGGGGCAGAAAAATAGGCATTTCTATTTACTTTCTTTCTAACGTGCCAAAACACGTGGGGAACTACATCTGCATCGCATACCATGTTACCACTTCTACTGCAGATTTTTTCAACCAAACTAAGCATAACCAAGATCTCTAGTGGAGTTGCTACTGCTGCTGGATGGCAGTACTTAAAAGCCCAAGTAACACTTTGATCTTTGCCTAGAATGATTCAACTCCAGAAAGAGCTGAAAACATTCCATGCTGGACTGGTAGCAACAATTGCTAACAGTTGCAAACACTTCCCTTAAAATACCTCAGCTCAGCCATAGGCTGAAATTTGGCAGGTTGACCATGTTAGCAGCAAGTCAGCAGTCAACTGCTAACCTCCTTAAAATTTATCTTAGTTTACTAAGTTATAAAATGTTAGAAGAAAGCAGCTAGTACATATTAAATGGAACCTTTGGCTTTTTTTTTTTTTTCATTTATACCCTCTAAAGATTCTTTGTTCATCAATTGTACTTCTCAGTATTATGATGAACTTACACATTATCCTCTTGCCACAGTTCCGTGTAATTATATGGGGCCAAGTAGTGCAGCTCACAGGGAAAACGTTCTGTTTCTATGGGCTCTTATTCTGTTTGACATTTTGGCACTCAAGCAGAGAAAGCTCAACAAAGAGAAGACATAAGCCACAGAAAAAAAGGGGAAAGTGGAAAAGGTGGTAAGTGAAAAAGAAAAGATGGCTAAGACAGGAACTGTAAAGTGGGTGAGAAGATATATTATGACCATCACTGCCCTGAAAAGCCAACCTGTACAGGTACATCTACATGGGGTAGAGATGAAATTAAGAGTGAGTAGCACTGGCTGAACAAGGAGCTTCTGGTAGGAACTGGGAGCAAAAGAATGCAGAAACTTGCTGTGCAAAACAGCTGAAGTAGAAAGAAGTTCAGTAGACAAATAAGAAAGATCAGCTAAAGACAGAATGAAAAGGATGGCAGGTTTTTCAGAAGAATCAAATAGAGTGGCCAAAGTACTGTGAGTATAGGTTCCAGGGCCCATACTGGCAGTCATATTTAAGGAACACATGAAAATCTGTAAGATCTAATAATTAAAAACATTTTAAAGGCTGCAAGATATAGCTAGAGAGTTAATATCAAGATTTATACTGTTTCACTTAATTCAGTCACTTTGCATACTATCATCTAGTTTTCAGTTGTGTAACTGGATAATACTCATTTCTTAATCTTCCTTGCCATATTCCAGTGCATAGAACGACACTTTTCTGAGGACCATCTAGGAACAAAACAGGAAATTGATGGCTGCAGCATTCTTGACTCAATTTTTGCAGAACTTACCAAGTGGACAGTGAGTAAACTGGGGAAAATAAGAGTGACATTGCTAAGGATGATTAATGTTGCTCAAGATAACTGGATTCTATTCCTGTTTCTGTCCCAAAGTTTCTACACAATACAAAGAAAACCCATTTAACTTAACAAAGTATGCCATTTGGTGATTTTTACCCAGTCCATTCTCTGTTTTAGGCTGTAAGAAGAGGTGTGACTTAAACAAAGAAAGTGACACATACTGCATTAGGCCAATGCTTACAGAAATACTGAAAATGACATGAGAGTGAAAAGTTCACCAAGTCCACTGAGCTTTCCAAGTTTTCCCCCTAAGATATGAATTTTGCTACTCACTGGGCTGCTGTGAAGCGAAATCAATTAATATTTGTAAAGTACTTGTATGCAACTTAGTCAACATTCACAAGAAGTCCACGTGGGAACAGATAATCCTGTCTTCAGACAATGTTTGAACAGCATGCAATGAAGAGTTTGCTGAACCTAAACAGTCATTCTTTAAACATCACTGAAGAGCTTCTAGTAAGTGAATTCCATTATTTTGTATAAGGAATAAAGCAGGGTTGGCAGGAAAAAAATTTAATGCATAATCTTTGGAATAAGGGCAGTGTAAAAGGATCTAGGAAGCTTGTGTGAATCACCTAAATTACAGTATTTCTTAATTTTTAAAAGCTTGACTAATGAATAATGCTTTTGTGTGCTTTAGAAAATAGAAAAAAATACAGATAGAAAAAATAAATGTATACATATATACATATATATGGACTTACCATCATACTTCGCTAAGACTGCCTGGACATCCGCATATGCTTGCAGTTCTAACAAAGCTTCTAGCAGGTTTTCATGGATATTGAACATGCTGAGAAGAGGAAATTCCTTCATCAACTAAAATCAGTAACACATGAAAGGGTTAGATTATTAACATGGAAAATGATTTCTTGCTCAAAATGCACTGAAATAACTAACATTAAGTTAAAACCCCTCTGCTTCCTGTGTTCTTGTCTCTTTCCCTGAGTTCACTATTATCTCAAAAATTTTTGAGCTCTAAATGGACACTGGGTCAGGTTTCTTGACAAGACATGCATAACACACAATTAGTCAAACCCAAGTTCTGCTGTCTGAACATGCAACTATCATACTATTAACAGGCTTTGTTCTTCAAAATGAAAATGGGTTTTCTTATTGCACTGGATAAGAATCTTCCCCAGAATAACTCTGGTATATCAGTAGTAAGCAATCCAGTACTTCTCTTGCATATCAGTAGCAAAAATAGAAATTACACTGAAGAAAATCAGAACAAAATCAAATGACAGAAGCTTACATACGTGCAGCTATATTTATTAAGTGCATTATGATTTGTAATCATGGATACTTTAAAAAACAATTACAATAATAGCCAATACTAGCAGTAAAAATAAAATAAAAAACCAACAATAATATAAAAGGCATAGATATACAAATCTAACACTGTGAGTAAAGAATCTGTCTTGCATGGCAAGCTGAATGAATAGAGTAGTTAAATTAATGTAATCCTCTTCCATGTAAGTGCCTTTAACTTTGTGAAATGTCTGAGGAATATCAAGAATTTGTTCTTAGACATCTTCCATTTCAAAGTCTGCACAGCTCCAAATGACAGAAGGTCATTTTCTAGTGCATCTCCTTTTTGAAGCCACACTTACTAGGAGCATCATTTTTACTGCTTACATGATTAAACATATGTATATTTATTATCAGAATGGTTCTCCAAAGAACTGAAATGTTACAAGAGCCTTGCTTCCTCACGTCTTCTTTATGGTTGTTCTATTAGTACTGTCTATGTGATGTATGTTATGGATGGCCATAGTGCTCCTAGTCTTAATGGCTGAAGATGAACCTGTGACGATGAACCTGCACAGTTTGCAGGCTTTCCTCCTTCTTCAGTTTTCCAAATAATGGACTTACTGCTCGCTTGTCTTTATGAAGAATTTTGACCATTAAAAAGTTTGTATACTTGCTCATGAAGAAAAATAACTGCAGGTGAAAATTCACATAGCTGGATTCCACAGTTATGGATCCAGCACGCCGTTTATCTCTTTTCATTCTTGTCCATGCTCACTATTGCATATTTAACAGTCGAAACTACTACTTGGCAGGAAAAATCATGACAGAATCTGGTCCTACGTAAAAAGTGATTTAAAGTACAGAATGAACATATTGCAAACAAGCCCCTCCAAGGGATTAAGAAAGATTATCCCTGCTCACTGGGAATGAATAATGGCTGGCAGAACAATCTTCCCTCCATCAGTGAAGAAAAGGGAAGAGCTGCAGCTAGTTACAGACGTACTATGGCCGGTAAAAGTTCCTACTCTGGTTCTCTTTGCTTCTCACTGACATCACTCACTGATTTTTTTCTACTTTGGTTCTGTCAGAGTGATAAACCTCGCCTAAGACAGCAGTGGAGTAAAGGTCACCGCTTAGACTAGAAGGCCTCTGAATTTACACGTGTTAACAGGGGTTTCAGCTGGGAAAGGTCGAATGTTAAGAGTCTGAGTCAAAATGAACTCAGTTAAAATTCAAGCTACAGAATTAAAACAACTCTAAATAGCCACTCAACTATTCTAAACTTGACTGTGCACAAATGACAACACAACTGTTATGAAAAAAAAAATAAATAAAGTAGAGGATGAGCTCATTATGTCAGTATATAGCTTTTACTGCAAATGATTTTCAGTCATGGTGAAGACCTAGTTTTTGAGAAGCTTCCCAGAAAGTAAAGCCAATTAGATGGAAGCACAGCACAACAGGTCACGATTTAGGCCTCATGGTGAGAGGAAACGCTGGGGAAGTTAAAAATAAAAAGCCCCAGAGGTGACAGCATCTCCTGCTGGGCGCTGAGGGCAGGCCAAATACCGCGTCACGTTGGGGAGCAATGGAAAGCTGACTGTGGGCCGGCTCCCCGCTGCTCCTTCACAGATGGGGAGCAGGGCTGGCCCATATTCCACACAGAGCATTAAAGACGGGCACGCCATCTGGGAGGGTGAGGTGAGGAAGGCACCCTCATGTTCCAGAAACCCTCGCAACACTGGGCTTTTCTTTGGACTCCAGTTTGAGGCACACACCTGCCTTTGAACCCAAAGATGTATTTTCTGCGGTGTTACAAACTGGAGGAATTGTGCAGCTTATCAATTTTAATTCTTACTATCCTTGCTGTAACAGACAAATGTCGACATTTTGGTGGCAACCACTACACTCAGAAGACAAGATAAAGGCTCTACTGTCACTTTTCTCTGCACCTTACTATCTCAAGAGACAGTCACCAAGTTCAGTGCTCAAGATTTCTCACCAAAGCCACTGAACACTGCTTAGGACTGAAGATGTCATTCTAATACTTGAGTTAGTTGGACTCTTGGCCAGTATGAAAGAGCTGCACTTCTCTGAGCTAAGCTTGTTTCCATACCATATGAAAACCAACACAGCATGGCCACGAATCCTTAAAATATAGGATGATTAAACAGATATCAAATATCATACTAAATATATGCTCATAAGGATTTTATCTGGAACTTGCATTGGTCAAAATGTTTTCTCTAGTGCATTAACCCATATTCTGTTCCAATTGCTCTGTGAATTTGGGGGGAAATAAATACATCAGTAGTGAAACACTTATTTGAAAGATTCATTAGCTATACTGCAAATACACACAAATGGTAGCTTTCACAGATAATTCATTATTATTAATATTTATTTTGTAGACAAATAACATTCTGGGAGTATAAGTTTGCAGAAAAATTCTGGAAATAAGACTGACACAATTGGAGATCTTATCACAAGTCCCAGGAGGGCTGTATTTCCAGACTCACCCCAATCCATATTGCAGGGTGTAGGTTCAGTGATTTTGTGATGGATATGAAAGAGTGATGATGACAAAAAGTGCTTTACGGTATGAGGAAATCCCAATCTGATTTACTGGATGAGGAACAAGTTACATCGCCCAAAGAAGACTTTAATGAAGAGGACTCCCTTCCCTGAGAAAATTTCCATCATCAGCATTTTCTCATTTAGATATAATTTTTAAAACATTTTAAAGGAATGTAGCTGTAACTGCTATATCTGTTTGTTTTTTTTTTTCCCTGTGATGACAATAACCTCATGTATCAATTAGCAATGGCACATTATTTGTGTAGGGAACAGCTTTAAGTTATAGTTTATGCCTACGAGTAAGCCATGGGACCTGAGAGAATACAGAGGTGGATAAATTAATGATCTTATACATAACCTGGTGTTGACACATTTATTCTCTATTTGCATTGCGGCTTACAGATGGCCACATATTTTAAGGGCAGTGCACACAACCATTCATTGCTGCTTATGCTCATACATTCACAAACATAAATATTTTAAAATCAATGGTTTCAAGTGAATGCATTCATAAATATGGAAAGTAAATGCACTTTAAAACGAAGAAACAGCAACAAACAAGTTCAGTGGAAACAGTGAAATTACTTCAACTTTAGCTCCCATCTGTTACCACCGTGTCTATCTGAAATGGTAAAATCTGTCTCCTAAAAGAGGATTGACTGAAGCTGCCATCTTCCAGGTGTGGCTATCAACCACCACTGAAAACACAAGCACACAGCACTGACAGTATTGTTAATTTCATCAGTACTTTGCATAAGCTGTTTTCTGGTATATGACTTACAATCTGTAAGCGCTGTTAACCAAAGAAAGCAAAAAAGGCAAAAGATCAAGCCATTTTTGAGCAGATGAAAAAGAAACCCTAATTTTCTAGGACTTTATTACCTACGGCTGAAATTTTAGATGTCTTAAACTTTGTCTGAAGCTTGCCCTAGGCTTGAGGCATTTGAGACATGTCACTCCAAATGGACTCAATGATGTCTAATAGAAAAAAATTATGTTTAAGGTTTTCTCTGGTCAGTTGACCAACATGATCTTTTTCCTTTATTCAGCTACTTTTCCCACAAAAGCTGCAGAAATGTATTATGTTTAACATTCTGTTCTGCTCTCAAATTTCACTGAATCTGAATGATGGCTCAAACATTCCTTCTATAGAAATTGAGATTTGATTATATAAACTTTATTCTCTTAGAACATCAAGCTAAAAATGATCTGGTAAAGAGCGTTGTTGTACACACTCTGATACTGAAGCTATCTGACAGCCAACCAAACACACTAGAGCTCATTTGCCAAGTCGGAGAATGGAGATCAAAAACCCCTGGCCAGCTCACCTGGCAAGGAGAGAAGAAATGTCAGCAAAGGTTAGCACGCAGAAAGGCTCCAGTTCACATTAACTTTGGGGTGGAATAGTTATAAAATTCAGCTGATATTCAACTTCTAATTTGGCAAATGCAAAATTAGCTCTAGTGTCCCAAAATATTTATGGACAATGTGTCTTTTGTTTGAAATAGGATCAGATATTAAAGAGAGAAATATCTTACCCACTATGTAAACTCTAAGGAAATGTGCTAGAACACGAGGCCTGTATGTTCTCTCTTAACTGGAGGATTAAAGACTTCAGAGTAAGACTTCAGCACTTTAAGGAATATAATTATGAAAATGCTTTTACTTGAACTATGTAGTAAAAATGCACATTCCAGGAATTAAGAGAACTTTAAAGGCAGATGTGGCACGAAACCAGAAGAGCAGAAGTTGCTCCAGATGTACATTTACTACTAAATAATCACATCGCATAAAAGCAGTATGAGAAACTAATAATTTTTGTTACATCAACCATCAGCATAAAGCATGAAAATGAAGTCATCGCTCATAGCCCTCTTCAGAAAAAAACACTTCACTGACATCATCCTCGAGTACTTTGCAGAAATTTTCATAATTTTAGAGGTAGACTCTGAAATGAAATTAAAAGAAGGAAATGATCTAGTAGCTCAAAAAGGCTAGGAGATTCTGGAGAGATGGATGAACATAAAGGACATACAAAGCCCTTGGACAAGAAGTGATGCAAAAGGATTGACAAAAAGGAGTCCAAATTAGCAGAGTCCCTGTAAGACTATGTGACTATGTTCTGAGTTTATACTCTGCCTTAACAGAATCACAGTGTTGGAAACTCTGTACATAGAAGCCCACTCCCATAGGGCTGTAGCACCTCTCCTATGAAGACAGACTGAAGGAACTGGGCTGGTTCAGCCTGGAAAAGGCTGCGAGGAGATCTCATTGTGGCCTTCCAATATTTAAAGGAAGTTTATAAATATGAGTGAAATCAACGTTTTTTACAGGGGTAGATAGTGATAGGACAAGGAGGAATGGTTTCCTCAAGGAGGAAAATCTGTATTAGGTGTCAGGGGAAAGTTTTTTATTGAGAGAGTGGTGAGGTGCTGGCCCCGAGAGGTTATGGATGCTCCATCCCTGGAGGTGTTTCAGGCCAGGTTGGATAGGATTCTGGGCAATCTGGCCTAGTACTGGCTCTAGCAGTTACTAACCCTGCCTGCAGCAGGGGGGTTGGAACTTGATGGTTGGTCCTTGAGGTCCCTTCCAACCCAAGCCAATCTACGATTCTGTGAAACCCTTGGATATATGCATTACATATGATGAAAAATCAAATGTGGTTGCCTGTTCCACACAGGGCTTGATAATGCAAACTATATGCTCAGCAAGATGAAGACACATTTCAACAAACTGTCAGAAAAAACTGACACTGCAGTATGGCCTTAGCAGAGGAAACAGGTATTCTGCTCTACGGGACATATGCTCAACACACAGGCATTTCATTCCATTTGGGTGCAAGATGCCCTTAAGTGTATCAGACAAATATTGTGAGAAAGGTCAAATGTTCTGCTGGAAAAATGCGTATTTTCGACACATGCTAAAAAGTCCATCTCTTATTGTAGTTGCCCAGCTGTAACAATTTGAAACACAGTTTATATGAAAAGCATTGTTATCAGGCTTAAGTGATAGTCACCAAATTTCTAGGTTTGAGGGTTTTGCATAGGATCACTGCCGACAGAAAGTGAGGGGTCTGACTCACATGCAGGTAAAATGAATGGATAAACAGCATTAGGGCAATCCCAGGCATCTCTGTTTTACTTTAGAGTCCATTCGAATGAAGGATATTCTACTGTTATTGCAGAATTTCTGTGTCTGAACAAGAATTAACTGAAGACACTCTTATGTAGTGGAGACTGGCAAATGTCATGATTCACAGGAGTAGAGCTTATCCAAAATGTAAAAGGTAGCTCTCAGTCTCTTGAACTCAGAAGAATTTTTGCTTCCACTTTTAATAAATGACACTTTGAACAAATGCTACAGGTTTTAATAAAGTTAGCATTGCATTCAAGGCAAAGTAGCTTGCTTTGCCTGACCCGTGTAACACATGCCAAAGACTGACTCACTAATCCTTGCCTAAAGCACAGAAGAATTTGGGACAGACAGTAGGCACGGATGCAAGCAGCTGCAGAAGTTACATTGTTAAGTTGCTAGGGATCATAACATCTTTATTAGCAGTCAGGATTCTTTTCTTTCACAAAGCTTGACAATACACGGTGCAGAACACTGTTCTGGTTCTGTGCTCCCCTTGCCCGAGAGCAATCAGCAACGCTCACAGAAATACAGAATTCAAGAGAATGTTGAATAGAAAAGAGCATTCAAAGTCAAATACAAGAGGTTGCCAAGGAAGCATGCTAGATTTACAGAACTGGCACACCAGCAAAAACCACTAATGCTGTTGGTCATAAAAAGATAAAAGCCCAAGCTACCCGTATCATCAGAGTTGACTCAGCACAGTTGAGTACCCTGTTGATGTCTCCATGTGACAATACCTTTTAAAACACCTGAAAAGTTCAGGGCTGCACAAGTCTTTAAAGAAGTTATCATGCAGCACACCGATAAGCACTCAGCTCTCTAACAGTGCAAGCTGCACTGGCACTGATAGTTCCTTGCTGTGCTTTGTGTCACAAAATATGCATTTTAGATGCTGCAGTTGTAACCAACAACTGAGACAAACGTACAAACATACCCAAGTGAAATATCTCTAGCAAGATTCTCAGAGCTAGGTCCATAATAGTAAGAGCTATTTCTCAGCAGACAGGACTGATGCCAGAAATAAAATGAAGTGTAATTTCTGACCCCCAAAGAGTGTTTGGTTTTCTAGCCTCCAGTGCTGAGGAAAGACCTGGAGAGTGTCTTCCTAAATGCTACTTGTGGCTAAACAAAGCTGCAAAGGATGTAGCAAGCAGCAACTACACTACTGCCTGGAAACATATACTTGCTAAGACTACAGAGCAGCTTCCAGGGAATTGCAGGGCCACAGTGTAGGAGATAAAAACAT
Organism: Lagopus leucura; assembly: GCF_019238085.1. Classification (NCBI taxonomy): domain Eukaryota; kingdom Metazoa; phylum Chordata; class Aves; order Galliformes; family Phasianidae; genus Lagopus; species Lagopus leucura. The sequence continues at coordinate 23,430,462 of NW_024962265.1, forward strand.
CTTGAGGAGAACAGGTTTGTTTCATCTCTCTAAAAAAGAAAATGATTGAGACCTGCTCACTCCATTCATTAGCACGCCTTCTGCCTGCCTCCCTTCTCTTTTGTAAACACTCATCACCCTTCAATGAAAGCTTGTTCCACAGCCCAAACCTTCTCCAGAACAATCCTACGAAGCTAGAACTAATTTGACAGTTCAGTTTCTTGCACTGTGTGCTTCCACCTGGATACTCAGTGTCTCACTCAAGGGAAATTCAATAGCACAGACAACTACTGCTCCAGTGCCTGCCAAAGAACAGCAAGAGCCTTTGCATACCCTCCACACATCTTGGCTTCCAATCAATGAAAACATAAAATGTACACCCAGCATAGTTTTCTTCTGTAAAGATGAGGGAATCAGCAGACAGCAAAAAGCAATCCTTGCTCCTGAGCACCTAGTTTCTTGTCTTATTTCTTATTGAAAGCAGTAACATCCCCAAGTAAAGATTAGAAATACTGAAGATTTCCCACAGTCACCACTACAGCCTTTCTCCTCTGCACATACCAAATTTTCCAGCATTGTTTGGAACATGCTAGTTTAAATCCTCCTAACACAATCAGCCTAACAAATGAAACAACCAGCACTGTTGTGTTGAAGATTTTTTTCCTCTGGGATGGTAAAAGAGAGCTGGTTCCCTCACAAACCATATCATGCTCTATATAAAGAGGAATAAAACTGGAACAACTCTGGTGACTAGGCTGGAGCTATTCCAACAACACGCTAATCAAAATGAGCTCACAAGTTAACTCAATATATACAAATAGTGACAGCTGCTGGTTTCTATAGTGAAACATAGTAAATAGTTATCATCAGACATATAAGCAAAACCAACACCTATGTGTACTTAAATGACAAGTTTCCATGAAAATTACAGGTTAGTCATTCTGATTAATTCTACTGCACTAAGTGAATGAAATCAGAGCAGCAAAATCAACAAAATGATGCAATCTCAACATCAATCACAGAAGTGACAGATGCCTATTTGGTTTCAACAATAGAAGAAATAATTAAAATATCCTCAGTAAGTACTAAATAATATGATTTTCTATTGACAGTGTAATAAAACCAATTACCCAAAATCTTATTAAAGTCACCAGCAACTCATTTTCTTTTCATTAAGGTGTTTTAAGCAGGATCTCTCTTTCTTACATAAAATTGAAGTAAGACAGTGTAATCCATCAGTAATTTCCTCAAGATGGCCTTGTATTTGCCATGAATTAAACACTCTCAAATATTTTATTTTTTCAAAGTGGTAAAGACTCACTACATCCCAATCATATTTCCCAGATGGTGTCATGAACCTCTTAACACTTCATTTCCATCATGTTCCATGCCTTGAGAAATCTGTTTTCAATCTTTCAAACACAAACAAGGCCTCCACCCTCCGTTCCATGATGCTAGACTCAGCAGTCCCCAGCCAACATATTCTTCATGTGCTTTTCAGAGTGAATAAATTCATCTCCTCCCTCATCAATCACACAGAAACCATCAATGACACATTCATGTTCAAACTTCCTCATAAATATATTATTTATGTCATCCATGAATAAATAGTGGTGTGCATTCATCAGAAATAAATAGCTCCATGTCAGTCCAAGAAAAGCATCTGCAAAGCTGACTTGATGCTACTCTTGCTCTTAATGTGTTGGAGTTGTGACCTAGAGGTACAGTTGCTTTTATATTTCATCTAGGGACCTGCTAATTCTCAGCTCTGCTCACTCACAACAAAGAGCTCTAGAGGCATCTAAATTCAGTTTGGAGGATTTGGCTAAGTGTCTGCATGTGGAAAAATACAGAATGCATTCATCTGTGTTAAAGCTCTAGAAATTTGAAACTCTGTCTTTCTGCCTCTGCTGTCTTGCATCCAGCCCTTTTGTTTAGGATGATGCTTTTACAGAGGAAGGGGTCTTCAGACCTCCAAACGTCTAACAAATGATGTATTGACATCAACTGAGGAAAGGCCCATGGAAGATCTGTTCTGCACAGCCCTATCTACAAATCATAAGACACATTCAGCAGCTCACATCAAGCTCCACAAGTTGCCATAGTTATGATGTGCGACATTTGAACGTGAAATTCAAAATTGTATCTTTCTTGTATATTAGTGCCAGAACTTAGAATTTCCATGTTTCCACCAGCATTTCAGTGTTTGTCCCGGTGTGCCTGTGTAATGAAATTGATAAATAATCAGTGGAGCTGGCTGGACTGAAAATTTTTTCTCCCAGCTGACTTTGTTGACTACGGGGCTGGAAAAACAGACCTTTTCCTCCTTGTTCCTCTTTCTCACACTCATAGCTGTACAATGGCTGGGTTTCGACAAGTCCTTTTTCAACACCTCTATCTGTCAGCCTAGTGATTCTGAGAAGCAAGAGTTGTATGCCTGAAAAACCTCAACCAGAGACAGGAAACAAAATTGCTCCCCACTTGCCATTTGGTAGATTATTTAGGATGAGGACTAGCACCATGATGAACTCTGTTCAATGTTTTCAGAAATATCACCGAGACACAGACTTGCTGCCTTGGGTGTGGTAAGTCACTGCCTCAAACTACGTGTTACTCACCTGCGTGCAGGAGATCTCCATCAAAGTAGTGCCAGGCATGCACAGCTATCTCTAAAGTTCAGCCTTTTATGCACTTGAAACTTATACAGAGCCTCATGGGGACTGATGCACTTACTGCCACTCCCCTGCTTGCTACTGTTTGATGTTTCAAATTTGTAGCCTACCAATACTGAATAAAATCATCCCCCATCTCAGAGGGAAATTATTTCACTACAGATTAATAACTTTCTTTTGACGTCTCGGTAATAAGTTTTGCATGAATAAATAACACTGTCTGCAGTTCTCAGCAGTGTCACAAAGAAGGAAAGGAGCCAAAATGCAGCTTTGCAAATCCAAACTCACTACGTGTCACAGAGGAAGTCTTCTGAAAAAGAAGCTATGTAACTTCATGACTGAATAACCAAAGGCAGCACTCTAACGCAAACATACCAGGATGGGAAATACAACCATCCATCTGGAATTCTGTGATTTTTTAGTGCTCCTTTTGCAACCTTAGAAGGGATGTGTTAACTTAGTCTTTATGTACATTACACATACAAAATGACTGTCAGTACAACTGCACGATTTAAGAGCAGATATTAATTTGTAACTGGTATATATCATTTCTGTGCTACTATTTATTACCTATGTATCAAAAGCAAATAAAATACAAACTCACATCTCTCATCATTTTCACTGCTTCTCTGGTCCTTCCCAGCTTTCTTGCACACATTGCCAGCCTTCTCTTAATATAAACTAACACATTAGTGTCCCTTCCTGCAGAAAAAGAAACATAATTAAGATTAAAAAAAGACTTTTTTTAAAAAAAGAAGTTCTTTAATATTCCAACAGAAAGTTTTCTATATAATTTTTGTTATTCACTATCATCAGTGCTTTCACAATAATTCCAATAAACTCTCAACAAATTCAGCTGACTTAGAGATGATATCACTAAAACCAGAGGAATTACTCTGGATATACAGTGGTACAAATAAGGACCCATATGTTGGCCTTACACCTGTGAAATATAAGCTGATCTGAAGGCATGGAGAGCTCTGTAGGATACAGACCATCAAGTAATGCTCAGGGGAGTGGAACCCCTATGAAGTTAACACTGACACAAAAATGTGCAGTTATACAGACAGCATCCAATTACTTACCAGTTCACATATTTGGTTTAAACAGCAGTATCCATGAAAACTCCAGTATGTCTTTCCTTATGTTTTTGTAAGTTAAGTTGCACACGTGTTAATAGGAGATTCAGTAAACTAATTCCTCAGCTTTATTCTAACAGTTATCTTACTTTTTGGTTACAAATACACCTGAACCTTCCTTTTGTTGAGCCTTTACTTGTTACCTTGCCACCACCTTCAAGTTCCTCACAGCTATGGATGGCAAATTTGCATCTCTCAGACATAACAATCCTGTGTGCTGGAAGGTGCCCCGACCAAGACAGAAACGAAACAGCTGCAGTAATTAATCTCTAGAATTACCCTCACTCTTTCACTGATCCTTGGTTTCTCATTCTCTCTCCACAATCCCAACGTGAACTTTTAACATACTTCTGGACCAACAGAAAATGTGTGGACAGGCAATCATCTATAAAATTACCATATCAAGGAAATATAAGACACTTGCTACAAATTATCTTCACGTATGCAGTCTGTAAAGATTGCTCTGTTCCTAACATTTTCAAGCCTTTCATAATAAGAACAAGATGTGCGCTGAAAACATTCCAAGTACCTACAAACTGTTTTAAAGCTGTGATTATGATTTTCAGACAGATCCAACAGCAGGCTGAAAGGTCTGACTTTAGAACAAAAATAAGGGAGGGAAGGAATTTCATTAGCTGTATTTTATATTATGTAATTTCTTATCTCCGAATTGTTTCTTCTCTATTTAATAAACAATTTATTAGTTACATCTGTTTCAACATGTTTATGTAGTGTAACTAAGAGGTATAAATTTCAGGCCAAGCTCCTTTCCAGACATTTCAGAAAAAACGGTCAAAAGGCATTTATTTACTATGAAATCAAGATAACCTTTCAGTCCATTTTCTGAGGTGACTAATTATTTAGGGTGACTAGTATGGGCCACCTTAAACAAAATTGTCTTCACCTTCTATAACTGGAATCTTTTGGAAGAGATTGAACTGACTGCCCAAAGTCATTATCCACACTTAAAATTCATGCCTGTCACTGAACGAACGACAGAACACCTTAACATACAGAAAAATTGAGCAATGTATTGTTGTTACAGTGATCTTCTCTCCCACTTTTCATCCCAATGTCAGCCTGAAGGATTAAAAATGGAACAGACTTCAGAACCAAGGAGTAACTGCAAAAGAGGGAGAGGAACTGTGGTCTCCTTACAGACATGGTGTGCCCATGGTCCTTCTTCCCTAAAGAAACCTGAGGTCTTCATCTTTTAAAACCATGTAAATGCAGCATATAATCAGAAGATTTCTACCTGAAGTCCTTGTGTGTAAGGCACATTCTGTAGATGGAGTTTCTCTAACTCCTGAGGGTGCACGCTGAAATTACCAGAGGAAGGCAGAGAGGAGTGGGACAATCTAGACCCTCTACCAAGCAACAGTCAGAGCCGGCAGTCAGCCTTCAGCCCTTCTTACTCTATGGCAGCATTCTTAATTATGAGACTCAGCTGACTGCTTACTCTGCTGTACATCTGAAGGTTCAGGATGTCAACCTTGATGATGACGGTAGTGACACATATTATAACACACATCAGTTAAGATGATACCACACTTACATTTGCTTGCACAAACTTAACATATTTTGGACATCTTGCTCACCAGCATGAGAATTGTGACAGTCTTTTTGTGTAGTTTTCACAGAATTGCTGTCATTTTTCTGTGCTTAAAATGGATTGAGTGTACGAATTAAAGTTTCATGGGCAGCCTGCTAGAACCTGAAAACTGCTTCAAGGGCTCAGCTGCTCTTCATTTGTTTTTCTCCAAAAAAAAGCAAATAATCATAAATGTATCATCTTAAATATCATTTTATATCCAACAAATGTTTAAAATACCACCTCCAAGATTTATAAAACCTCAGGCTTTCACGTATAGACTTGTGTGCACTTTTGAAACCAGAGATGACAGACAATTTCACTTTGTACAATTTTTATCTGCAATCTTCGAATTATGTGACACAGCCAGAGGCTATGAATTCAAGTCCTGAGAATGTTACAGATGCCCAAAATATGTCAGTGCTTGTACTTACGTAATTCATTGGTATTATTTTTGCCTGAGGTAGTCACTGTAGACTAGAACTAACCTAGATCTGCTCATTTTATTTATCTTTCTGTTCTTTTACTCGCACTGTAACCTTATGCATTTTCTTAGAATTAAGAAGCATCTAGCAAATATCATTACAGCAGCTAAATCTCAACGATAAAAAATTAAAAAAAAACAAGCAAAAAACATCAGTTGCATCAATTGCAAAAAACATCAAAAAAGCATCAATTGCAGCACTATGCTATTCCAGTTGTTAATGTTTCCATGACCTTTCTTAATGTATGCACCTAACTTTTCAAATGTCACACTGGCAAATGGATCTCATCAACTTTCACACAACAGTGTGCTGTACTTATTTATCATTACTGCTGATGGAAAAAGCTGGCAAAGCACCAACTCACCTCTGTTTCTGCTATTCTTTACTGTCTTTTCACATGAGCTTATGTTTTCAAAATGGCTAATGGCATTTTAGTTCAACTTCCTAACATAGTCTCCAGAATCTTCCGAATATCAAATCTCTTTTGGCTATGCAGCATTCCATTTTCTGTTAAGTAAGTGGTTTGCATTTTCTGCCATGACAGAAACGATGTATCTGTATTCTGAGTACTGCCAACTCAGTAACAGAATCAGACGAAAACAATGAAAAAAAATGCAGCCTATGGCCATATTGTAGCCAACATGAAATATCGAGTACATCATTCTGAGAGGTAAAAAAGATAAGCTACCACTACCAGAATTTCTCCCTTTTTAGAACAGCTATTTCTTCCACAGAAACTTACTGTGTTGGGCTTCGTACTGGGCACCGTGATGCTGCAATTGCTGACTGCGCCTGTAACAGCCCTCTCCAGCCTTCAGAGCTTGCTTGAACAGCTTCTCTGCTTCCACAATAGTTGTTGCTTCCTCTTCAGCCAAAAGAATATAGGCAGTGGCACATCTGCAGAAATGTCAGAAGAACCACGAGAAAGTTGCAAGAAGTAGAAACTGTACAAAGATATGCAGACAATCAAGCATGTATTGAATATGGAAGCAAAAGATTTTAGTGATACATCTTTCTCCTGACCCTTTGTAAATAGTCAGGCAAGTAGATAATGACTTTCATGTTGATACTGTATCATGCAGCAGCCCTAGTAAACCTACTGAAATATGTCCCAGGAAGTAAAACACTGTTTCACTAAGCAATATGGACTAAAACTCATTGGAGACCAAGACTGGTTTAATGAACTCTTTTAACATAAAATGTTTCCATTATTGCAATGATATGAAAAGAAGGGATCTCTGGAGATCAAGTCCAATCCCCCTGCTAAAGCAGGTTCCTTGCAGTAGTTTGTACAGAAAAGCATCCAGGTGGATTTTCAGTATCTCCAGAGGAGACTCCACAACCTTTCTGCGCAGCCTGTGCCTGTGCTCTGTCACCCCTGCAGTAGAAGTTTTTTCTTATGTTCAGATGGAACCTGCTGTGGTACAGCCTGTACCTGTTGCCCCTTGTTCTGTCAGTACTCGAAATGAGGCCCCAGCAGGACAGAGTACATGGGAAGGATCATCTCCCTCAATCTGCTGGCCATGCTCATTTTAATACACCCCAGAGTACCACTGGCTCTCTTGGCCACAAGGACACACTGCTGGCCCATGGATCTACAGCACTTTCAAATATCAGATCATGAATGTAATTGTAGAGGTCCCCTCCCCGACCCCCCATAAAATGGTAACTGGGAAATTTACTTTAGGAATACAGGAAAAGGTGAAATGCAGGGGGGAATCACTTCACTCATCTTTCAACAGTCTAATTTAGAACTATCTGTGTTCCTCCTCCTTTAAGGAGCATCTTCACAAAGCCATTCATTTCACCTGTGTAAATCTCTCTCTACAAGCATGATGATAAGCTGAGTTGAGAAGCTTCTGTCATTGCTATACAAGGAGCTGAGGTAACTACTTTGGATTTGACAGACACAATTTTAACAGCTGAAGTTAGGTGGGATACAGCATGCTGATTTCTTTCTGATACAAACAGCTAATACAAGGAGATCCTTGTTTATACAGAAATGGAATCAGGCTGCTGCTGTCTCCTCTAGCTGTGTTTCACACAGTCATCTATTGAGGAAGTGGTAAAAACAAGTCTGGGTGAAAATAAGACTCCATATGTGAGTGGAATGGAATAGGTGAATAGCTCACTGCTTGCTAAAGCCTTTTAAGCTATATGCTCTCTCAGTTAAATTGTGGCCCAGGAACAAACATTTATTTTTTTCCTTCTAACGAAACTAGTGAAGGACAATCTGTAAGGCATCAGTTTATGCAATTCTACAATGCAATACTCTCTGACAGCAACCTAAGGGAGTCTCCCCACTTTATGCACTTTGGCAACATTTGTACAGTATGCCATGCCAGCAAAGCCTCACAGCACTGAGCTTACTGTGGGATCTGAGAATGCTACATTTCTCATTGGGAAAATAAATAACAGACTGAAAAAAACAAAAGTCCCAAAATATTACATCATTTTCCCTCACACTATCAAATGAATATTTCAGGAAGTGTTTACGAGTCCCTTCTTTCTTGCTTCTGTTCAGGACAACTGAGAAATCCAAAAGGGAACTCTCTGTCTCCATCCCATAAATAAACATATCATGGACTCACCAGGAGGCAACATAATTAACACTTTTCTGTGCTAACACAGGGCCTGATCCAAAGCCTGCTGACATCAATGTGAAAACACCCTATTGTCATCAGTGCCCAAGGATCTTCTGGGTGGCTAGCACCACATACAGCTGTGCTTCTTTTCCTCCCACTGCTGGACTTCCTGTGGCAGGCCAGTAATCATGGTTAAAAATTACTGTAGTAAAACCCCTGCCCTAAGCTATCATCAAATGGATTTTTAAATGACAGAAAATAAATGTTAATGTTGTTGTCACTCACTCATTCAATTCCAAAGCTTCATGTGCTGCAGAAATTCGGGCTTGGGGGTTTCTCTCTCTCCAGGCTTTTTGCATTACTATTCAATAAACCAAGCAGAAAAGGGGCATATCAGTCATTATAGCATTAACAAGGAAAATCTATTGCATTTCAACAACAAAATTTACTATTCTCAGCCTGACTCACCGCATAGCATTCCAAAGACCTCAGCAATCAGTCAAAAGACATACAACCAAATGCTGAGCCTTATTCTTTCATTTAATCACCTGTTTTCCAAGGGAAAATCTGACAGATTGTGCCATCTGCACTGTTACACGCAGAGTGAGCAAGCAGCTTTCCCTTCTTGGGGAGGTAGATTCCATGGGGCACAAAAGAATACAAGCATAGTTGAGGTTCCTATTCCAGCTCCTTAATGTGCAGTTGCTTTAGGAGTATGTTAAATGAGACAACATTCAGGCTAATTAAGATGACCTCATAACCAGCCCATGGTATTCAGAAAATAGGATTCATGTTTCTCCTGTGTCAAAAAAAGCACAGTATGCTCTCCTTTGTAATTACATCCACAGAATATAGTGCCCAACTGTCAGTATTTCTTCTGTCCTAAGAGACAAAGAAGATTTGTCTCTTCAGATGCAAATTCTGATTATTAAAATATTTGTTGTACATTTTAAGCTGAACTGAAGTATGCATGTGGACTTAACAATAAAGGCTTAATACAACTAAAGCTGCTTATATGAAATTAGTTTCTAAATGTGCTCTCATTTTTTTTTTACACAGCTTCTAACTACAACAGGGAATAAAGTACAGGACTCGGATTTTACGTAAGCTGTCTTCTGTCAGCATAGGCTAAGTGGAGTCTGGATAATGTAGTTCAGTTTACTACACTACAGCTGGAGGCAAATGAAGCTATATCTGTTTGGAACTGCTGCAAGAAATGGGAGGAAAACATAAATCCTTATTTACGCTTTTAAATGGTACCTTGAACGACTCCAGAAAGAAAGTAGAACATAGAAGTGACACAAACTTGAGAGCTTATACCTACATAGAGTCTTGCACAAATCTAGCATATTAGCAATAGAACAGCAACAGCTTTCCAGGCATGACCAAACTTTGTCTTCCTCCATCTGCCTGACAGAACTGATGTCTGACTGTACTTTTCTTGCAGCAGTTCAAAGTAATCATTAACCTACTGGTAAAAATGGTTGTTCCCAAAGTCTCTTACTAGCATCAGCAGGTCGTAAATGATCCGTGTCACATGTAAAGAATGTCTGATGGTCCTGTGCTGAAAGATTCATATCGTAGTAAGTCAAAGGTTCTCTTCCTGTTACCCATGTATACCTGCAAGCATGCCAACAAAGAGACAGTTTGGTTAATGAAGTCACAATCAGCAAAACATATAGGAAAGAAGAGTCCTAGCTGTTAGACAGGCATAACCCACTAAGGAGCCAAACTCCTAACACAAACACACTGCATTTCACTGTCCTGTGATGGAGCTACAGTAGCTGAACATAAGCGAGGATGGTGGGAGGTAATTACTGGCAGTGGCTAACACACCTATTTAAACGCTAATATCACATGAAATCTAGATATAATTCATCAGTTTATTTGCTGTAGCTGATCTGAACAGAATTACTGCCACGTCTTAATGTGCCACATCATACTGCACTTAGGTTTTCCAGTTTTTCTAACGCACCAAAAATTACAGAACTGACAGGTGCATGTGTATGAAATGCATGTGTATGAATTTAATTTCCTTTTCCTTCAGAAACATTTTACAAATTGTAGGAGAGCCTGGCATGATCAAAAGCATCCACAACAGTTTTTCTGTTGCTGAGTTAGATTAATGGAAATGTTCAATTAAGGTCCTTAACCCAAATCCATACCTGTAACATCACAGCACTTACCGATTATATTCAGCTCCTCTGAACAGATTTAAGGGATTTCGCCAGACTTTGCATTCTGTGATAAACAGAAACACACAACAATGTATCTCTCCCAAATTAAAACTTGAGGTTTATCAGAAACATTGGTTACCTTCTAATGAGCCTTAACAATCCCACTTTATTTTCTATAGGCACAAATGGAAAAAATAAAGAGCATGAGATGCAGGCAACCTGACTGATTGCTCTTTTCTTTTAAAATGACAATTTCATTGCAAGTCAGTGTTAATAAATGACATCATTCCAGACAAATAACATCCAACAAAGCACCAAATGCCAGGTGAAAACAACACCGATTAGTGCTGGGACTCACATTTCCCATAAGGCAGATCTGAAAAGGGCTCACACTGGGTTACTGCACTGAAAAACAGCAATTAACTCCATCCCCATGGACTTGTTATTCCTATAGAAGAACTTCACTGCTTAGTTGATACTGTAAATCACTGAAAACCTCAGCTACAACTGCCAATTTTAATCCTTCCTTAGCTTATCCATGGCAACATCTGCTAACCTTACTTAAATTATAAGCACCCCAGGGTTGACAGAGTAGTCTAAAGTTGATTGGCAGAAAAAAGTCCATTGCAAAGGTTTGGTATTTCATCCATGTCTCTCAGGGGAAAAAAAATAATAATAATAACTGCAAATTCTTAATGCTACAGGTTAGGAAGGGATAAAAAAAAAGTCATTTAGAACTCCAAAAAAATCATACAATTAGCTTCTATAGCTTTTGAAAAGCTGAGCTCTTAATTACAGCTTCTGTTGCTTTAATTAAACACCAGATTTGTTCTCTTGATTTCAATGAGGACAATTCACTTAAGCAAAGCTAAGGCCAGAATGAACTCAGCATTTGCAACAGGGACTCAAGAGGCTCATTGTGAAACCCAGTGCTGCCTTGCCATGTTAGTGGATGACCCCTCATCCATTGCTCTGCAAAATCCCATCAGGAGAACTGAACCTGCAGCATTTTGCTGGCTGCCCTCCACCACCAAATGTCAACCAGCACATTTTTCACAAAGAGGTTCCATAACATCATTTCTAAACAAATCACTGCAGCAGTTTTCAGGAAGTATATGGAGTCAGCAGGACATGTACCCTACTTCATACAACACTCATAAGTTATGTCAGGTCCATTAAAGTACAAGACAAAATGACAGGCAAAGCCTTCCTCTGCTTTTATGGACCTGGCACTTCTGAGTATGAGGCTCGAGTGTCAAGGAGAGAAAGTATTTTACAGAAACTGTTTGCAATAATATAAAACCACTTGCAGCTACACAAAAAGTCAGGCAGCATAGGTGGCAGGTCCCTGCACTGCGTAATGTGCATCAAGCACTGACATGGGGAAGGGAATTTGTTTGGCAAGACTAAAAGCATTGATTATGCGTCTGTGCCTTTCAGCCAACCACTCCAGGGTAACCAGTGTTGGAAAGCTCCATTGGTTTACTCAGCAGAAGCACTCAATCAGAATTCTGCTGTTCAGTTGTGCAGCCAGAGGGTATGGCTGTTTGACAAGCTTCAGTCTGACAGCTTTTCATAATAGAACTTTCAACACACAGTAAATATTAAATTAATATCAGCCTCCTCAGAACCAGAGCTACAGTTCAAAGGCTTGGCTTACTCTGCAACAAACAGTATTTGGCAACAGCTATTTGATCATCCTTTTCCCTCACCTTATTCAGACTGAGACAACAGTACTCTAATGGAGCACAGAAGCACTGTAGTAGGGGAGCTGGGGAACAAGAAGGGGAAGCTCAGAAGGCATATTACCATCTTCTGTCCTAGGTCTGGCACCTGCCTGGCTAGTTAGGCATGATGTGCTCTTTGCTGCTTTTGTCTTGGTATCTGCTGGTACTGTGGTTTCAGTACAACTGTTCTTCCAGTGTTCTCAAAGGCACCTACTGGAGCATTCTACAGCAGTCATACATCTACACGGGGAAACATGGTGAACCAAGTACAAAAGCCATCTTCACTCTGCTTGGCAGTGAAAGAAATATCCCTGCGTGGATTCACGATGGGCTCAGAAGGCTGCTTTTTCTGTTCCATTACAACTTAATAACACACTGTACCTATTTACTGAATATTGCTTTTTGAGCTCTCTATTCAATGGTCTGGTTTTGAGCATCCATATCTGCACGAACAGCAGCTCTCACAGACACGCTGCACACAGACACTGTTTGAGGGATCTGTAGCACTGTGTGCCTGTGCACTGAAGGCAGAGCCATTCCTTGCCTGCTTCTTTATATCAGCAAGTCGAGATGCTTGGCTGAGCCTCATTAGCCAAAATACTGCGCCTTCTGCTTTAAAATGCCCAGAGTTATTTCAGAGCTGCTGAAGCATGACTGAAGGCACTGATGAGTGCACACAGGTGTTTCCAAGCCATCCCATGCTTTCTGCCAGTTCACCCAAATCTAATATCCTGCACCACGCAGTGCTGCTATTCGTGGCCTCTCCTCAGATGGGAATGACAGCAGCTGACTTTGCAGTGCTATACCAAGTCTTCCCTAAATGGAAATACCCAGCAGAGTGCAAGGGGTTTTGAGGCCGCTTACTTTATTTAACTCGTGAGTTCAAAGCTAATTTCTCCTTGCTTGCTTTCATGAGGAACGCTGAAGCAAAAGTTGCCAGGTACAGACAGGAATAGCTCAGCTGCTTAACAACACATTCTCCTTAACTGAATATCTTCTTTTTTGCACACATTTCCCCATTTGTCAGTTCTGTGCCTTGCCCAGAGAGGCACAGAGGGCAGCAGAGGAGCAGAGCGACCCCTCGGGTCTCAGAGCAAGCAGGAAGACGTGCTGGTAACTGTGCAACACACAGCGGACTGATTTGGAAAGAAGGGATCAGGGTGAGCAATTACTGCGGCAGTTCTGTATTTTTATCTTCGGAGAAACGCCAGAGCCCCCTGGCACGGCGCGGCGCGGCACGGCGCTCACCTGACACGCTCTGCCTGCTGGAGTCCGCCTCGCCGTTGGCGGCGTTGGCCGCGCTGGGCGCGCTGTTGTCCACCCCACCCAGCAGAGGGCGCAAGTGGCTCACCGAGACCTGCTCGATGAAGGACGTCCCGTACTTGCGGAAGTACCACCACTCGAAGATCTGCAACACACACACACGCACGTCAGCGCGCCGCTCGTGACCGCCGGCAAAGCCCGCCCCGCCCCGCCCCGCGCCGCGCCCTGCTCCTGGGTAGCTTCAGAAAAGGGGCTTGCGGACGTGAAAAACCTCGGTAACAAATCCCACGGAACGCAATCCTGTATCTTTTAAAGCTTCGTTGTTTGTTTTGAGGTTTTGTCTTATTCCCGACCCCGGCTTAGCGCACCAGAAGATTGTTCACGTAGCTCCACCTGGAAAATCACAGCCTAAACATGCTGCATTTTCACAGAGGTATTACATCCCTGGATAAGAGCGGATCTTCAGGAAACCACGCAAACCTTTGGAAATGGGGACTGCTTCATACAAATAGGGAAACGGCTTTGTAAAGTCTGCCGGTAGGAGTGCACCTAACGGGCTCTGCAGCTGCACCCCCACCCCCAGCAAAACGTCTGCGTCCCAACAGAAACACAACCCAATTAGACATGGTGGTTTCGGTCTGTGGAGAAGGCAGAAGGGCTGTGCGAACACACAGAGGTCATTTGGAAAGCTAAACAGATGCTCACAGAGAAATCAGAACATAAACGCATCCAGATCTTTGTGAACTCTGCATTCCAGGCAAATCGACAAAAGCCCCACAGCCTGTGTCGCTCCTGCTCAGGTTTCACAGCGTGTTTGTCACTGTACTTGTTCCCTAGGATAAACCTGTAGGAGCACCATGGTGGGAAGCTTGTGAGCCGGGGGCAGAACTGTCAGGGAATCTCACGGTTCCTGCTTTGCCCTGTACACCTCTCAGGCACCCATCACTGCGCTGCCTGCCTTTCTCCAGATGCTAGAGGTGGCAGCTGGGGAGGCGGTAAAGGAGAACCTTTGGTTTTAGCTGCTCTCGTGCCCTTACTAACACTGCCTAAGGGGTTTAGAATTTAAATCTTGTGATCAAAGAGAACTTCATAGCCTAAGCAGCCAACACAAACCCAATCATCAAAGAAAGACTGTGCCATAAGATACAGTAACAGTTCAGCTGTGAATACGTGTTTTTGTTTTGTCTTTGGAAACTTTGAAGCTTGAACACAAGTCAAGCCACAGCTGTACATGTCCAAATCAAAAATCATAGTTTTGTACAGAGACACAGAACACCAAGTAAGAGGATCACAAAATAACAAAATCTGTAACAAAATCACGGGCCAAAGTACAGCTGCCCAAGCAGCTACTCTCAACTACTCAGCTATAGACTGTCAACAGAGCTTCATCCTTTGAGATCTGCCTTTAAAAAAAATAATAAAAAACCATAATGTACTAAATTCCTTTACATTATTATTATTACCATCATCATCATTATTGTTATTTCGATCCTAATCAGCTTTTACATAAAAAGTCAACAAAACCTGGAGAGAGTGCTTTTAACCCCATTTACACTGCAAAAATGTATACAAGTTGGGAAACTGTCACACTGAATTTCAATGAACCCAGGATACAAGCAGAAAGAATGTATGTATGAAGGCGACTGCTACGGTGCAGCTGAGTGACTGAAACTTGTCAAAGCTGCTGTAGTTGCAAGTTTCTCCCTAGACTTAAAAATATATTAATTATGCTAAAAAAAGGGAATCATTGTTGAGTGAATCTAGAGCTAGGGAATGTCAACTAGATCTCAGTGCATACTGTCTCTCAGAAAATGAAGCCATAAAGCATCATCACAATAAGTCTTTGCTTGGAGTAATTTGTTCAGGGTATATGAGAGGATAATCTCTAATTTGATGTTGAAGTCAAAACAATAAATTGCATAGAATCTTCGCACCTTTCTTAGTGTCAGCAGTTTTGAAACCTGACTTCTACAAATCAAATTTGATTTCTAGCTATACCAGCCAGTTTAAAAGCAATGTGAATCCAACAAGCTTTTGACAGACAGATGAGAGATCATCTGGCATAATAATAGCTAGCTACAAGGATTACTTATCCACAGAAAGAGATCTGGATCAGAGAGGAAAGTGGGGAGAAGAACTGACTCTGAAAGCAAAGGTGGTCCCTTTAGCAAAAGGTACTGGTGGTGAAAGGTGCCCCTGCCCATGACAGGGCCTTGGAACTAGATGACCTTTAAAGTCCCTTTGAATCAAACTCTTTCGTGATTCCATCATACATTTCTCTCATATACATACATATACTTTCAAATCAGAACAGGGTCAAATATCTCTGGACTCCCAAGGGGTCTTTGAAGCCTTCATAAAGGCCAAGTTAAAATCTTGTTCTGAGCATTTCCAGGTTTGTGTGTTTAGAAATCCAAATCTAGAGTTTGTTTTTTATTCTGGTAGAGATCATACCTAATGTAAGAATATTTGATCTTGGAAAGCTGTAATGATTTCTAGAAGTGCATGGCTATGAAAAAACAGCTGGTAGTTAACAGAGATATTTAAGTAAAATAGGAATTGGCTAATCACTCATAAGTCTCAATGCATTTCAGATACTTATTATGGACTTTTTTTTTGCCTTTGCTTCTCTATGCAAGTACTTTTTTCCCCCTGCACTACGAAAAAAAACCCCATTCTCTTTCATATCTCTGCTCTCACATGGAGGCAATCCCAGATTGCTTTATCTCTCTGTGTAACAACAAACATATTCTGCATCACTTGGCTTATCAGATCTTCCTGCCTCATTTTTCAGACCCTATACTCCACCAGAAATGCATCAATTCGCAAGGGATGTTTTTGATGGCTGTTCTCACTGGACTAAATAGCGATGTCTATCAGTGATATGAATTATGCTTTCCTGTTTATCATATCCAAGACAGGAGTCCTCTCTTATACAGCAAATACTCTCTGTAGTCCTCACCCAGAGTGTGTACTGAGTCTTCAACCAAAACAGTAGGAAGATCCCTTGCAGGCAACTTCCACAGCTCAGAGTTCTCATTCAGACTTCTAATTAGGCATCTCTGTCTCCGAGGAGTAAGGGCTGGAATACTCTTGTAATCTGAGGGCTGGTAACAACCAATCTAATGGATCTAACTGAGGCTTACTCCCTCGAGGAATAGGATAATGATAGCAGAAGATTCAATGGTTAAGCCTCTCAGATAAAAAAGATGGGAGAGCAGCACATGCTTGACTGGCTCAGTCATCCAAGCTGCTTTTTAGCACACTGCCCAGACTGTGCCAACTCTCCCAGACAATGACTGGGCATGTTTTAGGGATATCACAGCCCAGGGGCTGTTTCCAGTAGACAGTAAAGGAAAGATCCCTGTTTTGGTAGGCAAGAGTGTTCATCCATATGGATGTGACTATACAATGCTCTTGGACAAAGAAAGCCTCTTGGCTGTTTATTTAAAATCTGTTTATTGAGCTGCTAGGGATAGCCAGTTGACACACACAGATCCTACAGTCCTATCCAACCTGATTCTAAGAAAAAAATTGCCTCTGACCATGCCCTTAGTGTCCTCAATGGCAGTTTTGAAGGCAATGCAGCCCTATTCCTTCTGGATGAAATTCATCAGTTGAGCATCTTCTTAACCTCTGCTGCTGGTTCTGGGATTCCTTAAAGAGTAGATACATACATTGCTAACAACCAGCTTATTCAAAATACCTCTGTACTTATATTTTACCCACCTCTGGAAATATATGGCCTATGTGTAATATTTCTCTCAGCACTGGGTAGGCTCCACTTACTTGTCTGTAGACTGAGGTATAGACTGTACTCCTACAGACTTTTCCTGTCTCATGTGCTGGCAAACACTTTCAGTTTCTTAGGCACTCTCTCCCATGGACAAATTGCCCTTCTTGACCTGTCAGCATCCACTGAGCAAGTCAGAAACTTAGAACAACTACCACGTGCCAGTTTTCAACTGCCAAAGACTGTCCTTGTACAATTGTCAGACTTTCAGGAATTACTGGGAATGCCCAGAACTCAGTCACCTCTGCCTCTCTGCAGCAGACTACACAAAGGCAATGAAACAAGCAGAAGAATGTTTAATATCTAAAATATATATATATATAAAAGACAGGTTCTTTCTGCATTATTTAGGTCCTCTTTGAGACATCCTTCACTAGCACACCTGCGATAGGGACTCACATAGACTGTGCCTGCACTTGGGCTGCAGCAGACAGCCCAGCTGCTCAAGACTAGGTAGTATAGCCTCAGCATCATGCTCTACCCCTGTGCTGACTGCCTTGCTAATTCTTATCTCCAAAAAACCTGGTATTTGTTGAGTTTATTGCAGAATGTTTCTCACTGTGTAGCAGAAAAAGGTTATTTATCCCTGGAGTAGAAAAACAAAGCATTCTTGGTTGACATTCAAGACTGAGATTCATTGCTGCTGTGATTCGTCAGAACTGAGACTATCAGTTTGCAATGCAAGTGCCACCATTATTTTGCTACACAGCTTTCACTCCAGTGCCAACACGTTACATATGCAGCCTTCTTGGGAAACCTCAGTGGCATGCAGAAACACAGTGCCAGCTTGCAGCATTTGCTGGACAACAGTTGTGTTTCATGCTGCCCTACCTGTGAAAAACTTCAGCTTTTCTTAAGACACCAGGTATAATACAGCTACGTTGTATTCTGTGAGTCAGAATTAGTTTTTACTAATTTGGAAGTAACTGTGGTGGAATCAAGTTTCTAATGCAATATTTTAAACTGCAGCTTGGGACCTAATTTGATTTCTATTTTTAACATCTAAAACAGTGCAGGGATGAATTAAATATCTGCTAAGTTGTTCATTTTAAGCTACGTGCTCTAAAGTAATTATTATGGAAGAGAGTTGAAATAGAAAAGACTTCTGTGCTATTGTTCTGTGCTATCCAGAAAAGACAAGAGATCTGAAATTCCTGCACCATATCACTTTGCTTACAGTTAGGCCAGATTTTTACCTAAACAATGAAAACAAAGTAAGAGACAAAATAAGACAGGAGAGGAGTGTTTTTCAAAGGAGTCACGTAGCATGCAATTCCCCAAACTGAACTCTGTAGAGTCATTGTTTCATGATCCAAACATGGAATAGGAAAAGCATTCACTTTCCCATCAGTTGCCACACTTCTGAAATGATGGAATTTTCCATCATTTCAGAACCTGCAGAGCTGTGATTTCTCTTTCTGATTAGGAACTGTAGCCAACCAATAATGGAAAGAAATCAGCCAGCCCATATGGTGGAAAATTCCAAGGAATATTAGAACATGTAGTCTGACAGATAACCTAGCAATGTAGATTTGTGAAGAGAATGTTTATTTTATGAAGGGTTTCATTTTATACTATCAGCAGGACTACGAATCTTTAGAACTGCAGATGCTGCGTTGTGTGACAGATAAGTGGGTGGTGGTACTGTGGGCAATTCAGTCTGTTACAAGGCCATTGCTAAACAGCAAGATTATGAAGAAGTAATAAATCTGAAGCATAACTGGGCTAGTGACTAGCTAGCACTACCATTCCAGCATCTACCCAGCTGTCCTTCCTGATGCCTGGGCTATTCAAGTTGCAGTTTCTTCTTTCCATGACCATCTCAGTTGAGTTCTGTTTCCAGCACTGAATTTACAGACCATACGTTCCCCTCAGCACAGACACTGGTCCCTACAGTCTGATTACTGGCTGTCAGCTACCTGGCCTGTTTATCTTTTGCACGTACAGGATGGTGGCATATAAGCATCAGACAAAAACTGACAGTAGTAGCAAAGCCCCAAGAAAAAGGCTTTCAGCACAGAACAGGCTTTTAGTTTTCTTTAAGTCTTTGTCTACACGTCTATCACTTCACTGCTCCTTTAATTTACTCATAAAGAACTTTGCCATACACCACTTACTGAATTTTTCTGGCTAGGGATCACTCAATTTCATCTCTTCTATAGATGCCCTTTTCCCCCTTCATCATATCATCACTGCATCCTACCTGCTTCTTGTACTTTCCATCAAAGTATCGCACTTAGAAATTTCTTGCTCACAAGTCTCTTACTGAGCTCCTTCTTCAGAGGTTGCCTTCATGACCACAGCACAAAGTGTACTACACCTGTAATCATGCTATACTCAGGGAATTTCATTACAGAGAATTTAGTCTTTCTCTATGGTCTTAGCTCCTGTTTGATTCTTGATCTCCACAGACACAGGCTCTTTTTTTCTTGCTGACTCCTCCAGCTGCCTTCACCATCCAACAGCAAGTACGGAATTGTGCCTGTGGAACCCACGTACTTCCCTCATTCCTCAGCATCTTGTTGCTGGGACCTGGCCTCTTGAATCCTTCTTTCTTCTGGGTGAGATTACTGAGATTACTGAATTTTACATTCAGTATCCTCTTGCTGTGCATATGAGTAAGTGAACTGCACTGAACAGAACCCAAGTCTTATAGGCCTGCCTCCTGAGCCTCAGTGTTCGCATTCTAAAACAACTGATGTCTCCAGAGCTCTGTCCTGTGCTTTGGGGTTCAATCTATATAATCTTGATGAATGCCCAAGGTACAAACATTAAGTAATTGCCTTCTGCTACAAATAAGTCCCAGAGCAAGGCAGAGCAGCAGTGCACCTGATGCTTTATACATGAAATCAAATAAGTGATGAGTCTCACTGGCATTTAGGAATCAAGGATGGCATTTCTCTGTCTACATCTACAATAAATAACGTGGAAGTAAGTGAGAAATCGTTTGAGGTCAGCAGATACACAGTGATGCTAACCAGCTCCTGGTGATGTTTCCCTTCTTCCGTTTACCACCACAGTAACTAAACACCTAAAACTGGCCTTCTGGTCTTACAATTAAGAGCCTAGTTTGGTACGGGGAGGGAAGGTCTACAGCTTTCATCCAGCAGTTTTTAAAAGCATGCACTTGGTTTTAGACACAGGACCTAAGGCTGATAGAACAAAGTAAAATAAAGCAAAGACGACACTCCCTTCTGTCAGTTAAAAGGCAGCACTCAGTATCCAGGCCCAATATAAGGACAATATCCTAAGTACACCTTAGGGATTGTTAAGATTATTTTTAATTTCAGTTTGTTTCTCTGAAAATATTGAGCAAAATCCAGAGAAAATGCTTTGTTTTGTACTCCTGTGCTATGTGTGCTGAAGCTCTCAGGTATTATATTCTGGAGAAGGTTTTTTTTAAGGGGTTTGAAAACATTCATTAGACCTTTAAACAAATAGGCAGACATAAATTGAGAAAGATTATAATAGTAAAGATCTAAAATAATCATCCCTTTGAATTTTTGCCCTAAAAGTAGGTTCATTGCTACCATTCTGTTTGCTTTTCCTCTAGTAAATCCTGCCTTAGCTTTCTAAAAGGAGCAGGCTAAGCCGAGAGAGATGGTGCCTCTCCCATTCCTCTTATCACCACTCTCTTTATTTCTGTAGTACCTGTCAACAAAAAGGCTTAATGCATAAGCACTTGTTCTGATTTATTACAGGGTTGTTTGTTAGTGGGACACAGTGTCCTTCAAGCTTTTTTTTCTCCTAAGGCATATTGTGATGAAGTATTTTCTCCTTTTATTTTCCCCACAGAAATAGTGCTAAATGTATGCACTGCAGAAATGTTAGATTAGAAAAAAAATATGGCACCCATTAAAGGTCTAAAAAAAAACTAATGACACCCACAAAGTCTAACATCCCATTCTGGATAATAAAATACATTGATAAAGGAGTATTAATATATCCAGTACTTACCAAAATAAGTCCCGAGATTAATGAGGAAGTGCCCGTCAGGGCAACATAGAACTTGGGGGTTAACGTGTTCAAAAACATACTCACTGAAAAAGAAAAAGAGAGGAAACCATGAGTACAAGAGCAGGACATGCTCTCCTTTTGTGTCTCCTCCTCCTCCCAGCTGTTCTCCCACTCCAATTAAGTTATGAGTTTAATTCTGACAAAAAGGTTTAAAGAACATCCTGTTTCATCAGCCCAACACAGCAAAGCTGAACATTAGACTGCCACATGCTGAGTTTTCTTTTCACTGCAGAGTCAATCAGAAGGCAGTGTGAAACAGTTGCACACACAGATGGGTTTTTGCCATCCCTGTCAGCGTTCCACTGCCACGGACTGCAGGATTCCCCACCATGCATGGAAGAGATCCATGCCAAGGTTGGCATCAGTGTGCTGCCTTCAACCTTGTTTCAACACCCTGCATGATCCTGGTGAAACCACCAAGACAGATTTTTTAAAACCTCTTACTTTTCATTGCCTCCATTTGCTTTCATGATCTTGCTTGGAAAATAGGAGATAACAGCATTTCCCTAACCCATTCCTCTGCATTAATATTTGTGGACCACTCAAATGGTACAGCTATAGTGCATAAGTGCATAAAACAGGTTATGAAAAGACCTAGCAGATCTTTTGATACAATTATGAAAAAAACCACCAGCACCACCATCAAAACTAACAAACAAAAGCAACTGACAAACAAACCAACCCAGGATAACTATACAGATAATCTGAAATCCAAGGCAGAAGCAAAGCCCAACGAGCTGCAAGGAATAACAAATCCATTTGTACGCGTTCCTGGAAATTCAAGCAACTTTTTAAGTCATTTTGGAAGCTGCTGAGAGAATCATCACGTAGTCTTGCTCAGCCCCTCATGGAAAATCCCAATGGGTTTAAGAAAATAACATAATCTTTTATTAGTTTTAGGATACTCTTACAGAAGCTGCTAGAGAGCATTAGAGTTCTTTTGCTAAATCCCAGATGTATTAAGAAAACTTTTCAACTACCCATCAGTTCATCACTTCCATCTTCTATGAATGAAAGTGCTGTCCATTAAACTACACAGGAGGTTAGAGCACCATCTGTGAAAAACCTCACTTAGTCTTACCCTTAACCAATCCTGAAGTACTTCTCATATACTCCCATGTGTACATTCATATATACATATTTGTACGCGTGTGCGTGTGTGTGCAGGCAAAACACCCTTGCATCTGTGACTGAGGAGAGAACAAACAACAGTAAGCAGGTAAGTTTAAAGGCTTCGAGCAGATTACTGAACAGGCATTTAAAAACGATGATGACAGAGTTGGATATGTGGGCAGGAGGCCCCCAGCTCATTCTGTTCCCTTCAGAAATGACACTTGCTGAAATCAATGAAAACGGAGCCAAAAAATGAGAAGACAGCAACAGCATGATACAAATCATCAAACACACAATTAATTTTCCATGACCAGTAAAATAGAAAATTGTTTTCTAAAAGTGATTGAAACCCTGCAAATCAGCTGCTTTGCCTGGATTTCAGCTATGTACTGGTTTTAGGGTTGTTTTTTTTCCTTTTCCTTGAAGATGCCATAAATTATTAAAATGTATCATGTTGTGCTTCACAGGAATAGCACTAAGCACACAGCAAAGGTCTAGTCTGTGGGTTTTAATTCCATCTAGCTTTTCTTTCACAGATGAGAATGGTGCTACATTGTTGGCTGGAGTAGATCTGCACAACGTTCCCAATCTTAACATGTGCCATGCAGCTATACCGATTTATACCAGCTCTGGCTCAACAGTTGGGATTTTCATACATCTCGTTGCTTTTTTTCCTGTTCCCACTTATTATTTTTTTTAAGGCCTGATACAAATCGGCTTTGAAATAGCAGTCCCTGCTTATCCCAGTCCCAACATCCATAAAGAAAGAGGAGGAAGAGAAACACCAAAATAGCTTCAGCATCTACAAATGACCCACGAGTCCTTTGGAAGAAACATTGCTCATTCTGGAATGCAAATGTAAAGCAGAGACATAGTCAGTGTCCCCAGGGATATTTCAGACAGCCAGTGAAATTGTTTCTTCTGCTTAAGTCAAGACATTCCCAGGAGACAGTGCCCTGTGAGGAGCATGGCTGTGCATACCCTGCAGTAATGTGGAGAGCTGAGCAGCAGGAGTCCTTACAGAGGGGATTTCACTTCTGTTCCTATGCCATAGGCTCGTGGAATACTGGAATATTTCCAGTTAAACTGGAAAGAGTACTTTGGAAGAAATTTGATTTCCAAGAGTATTAAATACAAAACCCTCAAAAATTTACCAAAGCTGTGAAGCCACCTACACCTGTCACGTTACAGAAGATTCCACAAAGGTAGCAATGAATATAGATATTGGATATTTGCTTTAAGTTTCTATCACCTCTTTCACTAAGAAATGTTGCAGAGAGAATAAAATAGCTTAAGCAGTGACAACATACTCACTTATCATTACCAACTGTCATCAATAAAAATCACTTTGAGAAATGCATCCACGTTTGGAAAAGCCTTCCCCACAAATTAAACTCCAAGGTGCTCATCAGTAGAGCGAAGTGAGTAGAACGCTGGTAGTTTTTGTCTGTCACCACATCTGCTGCAAGCGATTTATACTGATTTATAGACATCAATCAGATCTGAATGGAGACAGGATTTTATTTATCTTTTGCTTGCACCAGTACTGCTGCTTTACTTTGCTTACTGTACAGGGGCATCCATTCACACTGCTGCAGTTGCTCCCTTTTACAGCTTAATTCTGGGAGCTGGCAAGGTGAGCAGGTGCAAACTGGATGCTCTCAGACTGCACAGCCCAGACTCCCTGCTCACCAGACCAGCTCTGTTCATTTGCTACAGTTACACGCAATTACAAGAGCCTCCTATCTTCCCTGTATCTCTAATCCTTTTACTGTTCTTCCCACTGATTAATAAAAGAATCTTCTGTTCCATTACGGAAACTATCAACTTCTGCCAATTATTAACCAGTTTCCTCATTCCTCTGTCTCTGTAAATACTATTAACCAAAGCAAACACTTTCTAATATAAAACACATTTCCAAAACAGTAAAACTAAGCACTGGAGGATTTGTGGTCAGACTTTTTTAATGCTGAAGTCAGTGAGAATCTAGTCATCATTTTAATGGAAATATATCAAGTTCTAGTTATTGCAATGTTAATCACTGAAGTAAAAATCAATTCACTTTTGAGGTTATCTTATGTGCATCTTTATTAAAAAAAGAGAAAAAGAATATTTTTTCATATACAGTATTCTGACACTGAAGAAATCACTATCTGTGTTAGCTACCTAATTTCTACATCCCTTCCTGCACCTACATTGAACCCAGACCTCCTCCAATGTGTTGCTGTAAACTGGATACCATCAGATAAGGCTAAATGTCCATCTATCTAAATTTGCATAGCAGGTTTTTTTTATCTCTATTTCCCCATAATGAAATAGCAGGAATGAAGAGCCTGAGAATTTTCTGAGAAGCAAGAGCTGAAATGATGACTGCAGAACAAAGGAGCCAAGGAGAACACCACAGGTGGCTGTCTTTCCTTAGGAATTCATAACATGCATCCTATGGCCAATTGTTTGTGTCCAGGAAGGGAAGATGGCACACTTACTCAGCATGGATTAACAGCTTTCATCTGCAACTTGGTAGCATCAAAAAGGCATATAGCTAGTATCCAGAAAGAAAACCTTGCCTATATTTAACAAACGCCTGATGTGCCTTCACTGTCAACTCATTTGAATCTATGGTTAAATCCCAATTTCCATTGGCTTTTGATGATGAATGATTTATTTTAGGTGTGTTAGTGGAGATGATGGAATACAGTAGGGCCTGTGTTTCTGTAAAGAAAACCAGCATGACCTATAAACACTGTCTAAACAAACTAAGCATGCCTGCTCATGAGAGGCTCCTGGCCATAAAAATAAGCCCCCTGCCTTTCTTCCCATCTCTTTATTGCTTTCATTTTAATCATGCTTGACTCATTCAGAATAAGGCACTCTTTACATTTCCAGCATTGCCTGCATGACACTGACAAATCATTCCATCCTTCTGTATAACATCTAGGGAAGGATTATTATGTCATTGTTAACTGTGCACGCTCACACAGATGAATTTAGACCCAATTCAATTCCTGGCAGGCAGGCTAATAAAGCACTCAAGCAGCAGGCTGTTGAGGCTGATAAAAGAGGAGACTGAAATGTTCTTAAAGCTGATGCCATCTCCTTAGGGGTGGGAGCATTGCAAACTACTGGCTATTCCCAGAAGGACAAAAAATGGCAATGCTGTTACCTACTTCTGTATTTGAGACCAGTTTGTTTGCCCTGAAGAGTGCTAATAAACAATTAATAGCAGTGTTACAACAAATCATACACACAAACAGCCAAAGCAAAGCAAAGACTTCATCATTCGTTGTACTTAAGAGGAAAAATCATCACCTAGACAGAATGTTATATTCTGAACGAGTTAAATAAACACCAATGACTTAGAAGAAATAAGAAGATGCACTGTAGACTCAGAATTAAAGATCAAGCCGAAAAAAAATCCAAATATATTGAAATATGCATGAAATCACAGCTCTTTTTGTGCTGGAATCTCCATGCTCTTTGGTGAGACACAGTTTCTCAGTACAGTAGCAACGTTTATGAGCACGAATAATCAGGAGAAACAGAGAAGCTTACAGTCACAGAGCCCTTATTGTGCACTGCTGTCCTTACGTCATCATGGCTACAATTTCCACGTCACTAAGAAATTTCACTGTTCTCCCCCTCCACAGAATTTGCTTAGTATGCAAAACAATGAGAATTCCTAATGCCACTGCCAGTGCCAGGATGACAAGCTAAGAAGATGCTGTTGTTGAAGGCCTGGGGCACTTCAGCTCAGCTGCTTTTCACTACAACACTCCCCTCCAGCTGCCGTTCATGGTGGCCAGCTTATTTCACAGTGGCCCCATGTGGATTAATGGAGTCCCCAGTCCAGAGCTGTCACAGCAGAGCAGAGCTGATCTACCCAAGTGTTAGTAAAGAGTGACATAGACTTCAGTTATTTTAATGCCTGTATAAAATCCTCCTCTCTCAGTAGGAAACGCTGCATGCTCTGCACTAACTGAACTATTTATACATAACCTTTTTGAAGGCTCAAGCTGAATCTCAGAAGAATTTCGGCAATATGGGAAACCATGCTAAGGTCACACAGAATTATGCATTCCATACTGTGAAGGCCTCCAGTTCAACACAGCTACAAACCACATCAGATTTAAAGTTAGCATGGGATACTGCCTTAAGAACAAAATTACAAAAACAACCCCTAACCTAAAACCACAGACAAGAAAAACCAAACAAAACCTTTACCATTTATCAGGGTTTTCCCTGGGAAAGCTACAAAGATTGCATTTTTTTTTTCCCCACTTCTTCAGACTGAAGAAAGTGAACATTCAAAAGTTTAAGAATCTGGTGAATTGAGGACTATTTTTACTTGAGTTGTCGTAAATTCTATGCAACTTCCCTCTTTAAGACCTTTTTTGTCGGTCTGTTTTCAAATCTTGACAACTTTTGACACTCAGAAACAGACATGTGGCCATTCCAGGCAGGAACAATCCGTACCTCTGTGCTGTGCACGAGGAAATCCAGATGCCACTCACTCTGTTCAACCACCCACACTTGTCCTAAAGGCATGAGGCTGAACAGGAGTCACATTCAGACATCTGGAGCCTCATCTCATGGCCAGTGATCTATCGCTCTGGGAATGCTGGACCACAGCCCAGGTGAGAATAAATGGTGCTTTGCCAAAAGGTATCTATTACTTCAGATAACGAATGGACTCTGAATAGCGTGTAGAAAGAAGGGTAGAAGAGTCAAGAACAGCAAAAGCAAAAAATGCACATGAGAAATTACAGATGTAACACGAGTGTAAACAAAAGCTATTTCTGGTTTGTGATCAGAGGTATCTTTCATTGGAGAGAAACCACGCTGTCAATGCTAACAGCTTTGGTCATTTTGGGAAGCAGTACTGTCAACAAGTTATTCTACAGTATTAAATATACCCAGAGCCTTGTCACAAGCTTGCTGTCACCATTCATGTATCTTCCCAGAATTTCCTACTCCCATGGAGGAGCAGCAGCAATCGCTGCTCGGCCACAGCCCAGAGCCCAGCACATCACAGTACATCAGTGCCACAGGGTGCATCAGTGCTTCAGCAGCTGCTAATAATAGTTGATGCACTTTCCCCCAGGCTACGCACAGATACAGGACCCAATATACCGACCCCCCAAAACCATTCTCTGGTATGAATTTAAATACTAAAATCAACATAGGATAGGCAGGCTCCATCACAGTACTTTGCTGTTCCATTTGTCTAAGACCATGACCTTTTTACCTTTGGGAAGAACAAAGTAAAAAGAAAAAAAGATCAACTTTCCTTCACAGGAGCAGCCACTGTCATGCAAAGTAGCTGCTACATTTGCTTTCCCTGCCAAAGGATGGGGGACATTTCCTCCTGCATTCACAATGCAGTGGTGACATGAGGTAATTACACAGCTCCTGTTAATTGTAGAGCACGGTGACTGAATACCCAGATTTGCTAATTATTGGCAGCAAAAAAACTCTGTTTAAAAAAACTGCCACCACCAATCAACCCCAGCATTTACATTTAAGTAAAAGAAAAATGAGGGAGAAAACATTTCCTGGGACCTTACAGCCCTCATCTGCCAGGGATTAAACTGTGCCATGCATTTCTTTATGGCCAGCACAGTGCCCTGCTGCTAAAAGCAAGCTGCTGCTACTAATAATGCAGGAATGGGGGGAAGAACTGGACCAATTAAGAATGAAACACGAAGGATGAAGAATGATATGTTGTGCAAAAGTACTGATATTTGGATTTTTAGAGATGTGTGCATGTAACATCTGGTTGTTCATCGGTTCTTAGCTAAATTCTCTTGCAACATTTTCAACCTTTATTCTTCTAAAATTAGTTTCCTTGTCAGCTGATCTGAAACACTGCCAACGCCTCCCCTGCATATTTTAACATTTCAAAAAGCGTAAGAGTCCTGGTCCTAATTGCTATGTAAGTGATGTACTGCATGTGGAAGAATGCTCTCAGA
Source organism: Lagopus leucura (assembly GCF_019238085.1). Lineage (NCBI taxonomy): Eukaryota > Metazoa > Chordata > Aves > Galliformes > Phasianidae > Lagopus > Lagopus leucura. The sequence continues at coordinate 23,458,972 of NW_024962265.1, forward strand.
TTTGTGAAGGGGTATTTCCTTCAACACGCAATGTTACACGGTGTCTTTGGCTCTGCACACCTCCATGGGCAGCTCGTGGTGTTCCACTCCAACCACAAAGTATTCAAACAAATTCACACTGCACTTCAAAATTTCTCTAGACATCAACTACCACTGGTATAACAGAAATGATATGGTTATATCCAGTTTTTGTTTGTGAAGTCAGACTTACCTGTTTACCTTAACTGTCCCTCCTTCTGAGGCGTTACACAGATCTATGTTCTTTAGCCTCTCAAAGCTGTATTAAAACAAAAGCCAATTAACTAAACCTCATTAACTGGAGTCATTTAAGACAATTAATGGATTAGCACAGTTCTCTCACAGCCTAAGTTTTGTCCTCTCCTGTAGCAACGCCCAGGGAAGAACCAGCTGCATTGGCTCTTTGCTTTTGGTTCATTAGCTGCCTAAGAGCACCCTTAACTAAAAGTTTGCCACAGTGACTAATTTAAATGCTGTAGATAACAAAGGCTAATCCACTCTGGAGAGACAAATCGTGCCAAGAGTTTTCACAACCAGCTACTGGCCTTCCACAAAAGCCAAAATAACCCCTGGCTTCCTATTATTCAGGGACTCTCAGAGTAGGTGTTCCCATGCTAAAAGGAGAGGCACATGAACAGAACACCTGCTGCCCTGCAGCCTCCTTTTGTGCCGGGCAGAATTCTATATGAGCACTAACTCTACAGACACAGCAGTGTGCATCTTCCACCCTGACTTGTGTGTTGCATCCATATGCGCACAAAGATGAGGATCATCATCTTTTATGCATTAAAACACTGTCTCAGAAAAGAAAAAAAAATAATCAGAAAGTATGGTTGTAAAGTACATGTAATGAATCTTTCAGACACGTTTTTTCATTGTTTGTTTGTTTTAAATTCTGGAGAAATGTTCTGTTCCTGACATCTCTATCCTAACCTTGACAGCTTCCATATATAGCACATCTATTTTAAGAGTCTCTAAGATTCCAATCTCTTTGCACACAAGAAGTAGCAAGGTGCTTCTTGGAACAGAGGTAACTGGAAAACAATGTTGTAATTAGAGGCAGTAACCTCATGAAAATTCCCCAGAGATCCACAACAGCTAATATTTTGTCATTGAAAACTCATCTTTGCTTCCTACTTACAAAATCAATAGGGCATTCGTGCCATTTGTCTCTAACCTAGCTATTTTAAATTTCCACATGCAGCAGGGATTTGTTTCCAATAACTGATGGCATGGGTAGTAGAGCACAAAAAGAAAATTTTCAAGCAAGTGTGATTCATTATGGTTCTGTATTTAATAATCAATTTTCCCTTTCAGAGCACTCTTCAAGCTGAGTGACTCACATAACACTCATACCAAACGGAAGAGAAGACAAGTTCAGTAGACAATTTGGAGCTCTTTGCCTCACTTTTGGGGATTTTCACAAAAAGCACAGCACCAAGTTTGACAAGTGCAGTATGATTTCCACTGTCTAGCACTCTCTTGGGACACCCAAAACTTATTAAAATATAAAAGGCTCTGGCAACTCTGTAGATAAAACTGAAATCTGCATTCAGGTCCCAGGTGATGCAGAGACCAACTTTGGTGGTGAATTTTGTATAATAAAAATTTTCGACAGAATGAGCTCCAGAGAAACAACTTCCACACAAAACCACAGGAAATGGTTGGTGAGGGCTCACATGGGCTGCAGGGAAGCAGAGTGCTAAGTTAGACCTTTAAAACACTATCAGCTGGTGGCCAGGAGATCCTCTGTCCCTGCAGACAGCAAGTCTTTCTCAAATGCTGCTTCCTCCAGAGGTGTGGGACATCAGACAGAACTGGTTTGGCCATGGTTTTAAAGCTTGCTTCATTTTCTGAGAGACAAATAAAACAGTGCTTAGATTATGTCACTAGCATGAACAATAAAGATGTGACTTGATTTAGCCTTTGATGAAATCCCAGGAGTAAAGGCAGCTCAATACACCCACAGTTTTTGTTACTGAATATCTGATGGTTTTAATTCCAGAAAGGAGCTGTGGATGACTTGGCTAAAAATAACTGTCAAATTGTGTTCCACACAATAGTGTCTTCTTTTCCTTTCTTCTCGTTAAAAGCATGAGATCTGCTCAGAGGTGGGCCTCTTCCCACACACGGAGGGGACACAGCAGGAGCAAGGCTGCTCAAGCACCCTGCAGGCACTGGGCATGCATCAGGAGTCCAGCACACTGATCCCAGCCTTCAACTGATCCACAGCTTCTTCCTCCAATTTCATTTCCTGTTATGTTGGTGTGGAGACAGAAGTGAAAAAGGCACGACTGAATTAGCTCAACAAGGTGTGTTTGATAAATGAGATGTTTGATAAATGAGAAATAAAAACAGCACAGGGCTTCCTATACACTGTGTTCTCAGCTCTGCAGTTGTCCCAGTCAGATGCTGCACTGGCTCTAAATTGCAAATTCAAAGCCTATGTGAAACATTCAGCAGTGTCTGGAAGCTCCCACGTTTAGCTACAGCCTGCAACCTGTGAAAACAAATATATTCACCTGTCTGAATTCCCCTGAAGATATCAAGCAGGTGAAGAATGCATCCTCACATATTTTAGAAAGTAACTCCGGAAATATTTGCATGTCATGCCACATCAAACTGCAAGTAACAGTAGATGCCAAGATGCAGAAAGCAGATGAAGCCAAAAAAAGTATTTCTCTTTGTGCTTAGCAGGCTATTTTCTGTTTAGATGCTTTGCTGAAGGGAGAGCACACCTGCAGCATGGCTGGCCATCAATGTTATCTTTTGCTGTGCACACTGGGTCTCATGATGCAGGTCAGGAATTCCCGTGGCTTTGACATGAGTTATGGGAACTCCAAGTTCCTCAAAAATCAGGCCAAGACAGCTCAAATTGAATGCCTGCAACCAGAGAATGGTTTTGGTTGGGCAGGCAGTGAGTCAGAAAGGTGAGAGCTGCTGCTGGATCTCAGCCTGGGGCCTGAGCACAGAGCGAGAGCCCACTGCCTGCCCCCATCTCCAAGCATGGCTGAAGGCTGTGTAACCTGTGACCAATGTGCTCAGTGACCTGGGAAGGCCATGCACAAAAACAGGCAGTGAAAAATGGCTTGGTTTCGTCACAACCACTTTGCTTCTCTTCTGTTCATATTAGTTCATCTAGGACTAGTAACCATGGCCACATTAATCCTCAGACACAGGTGGTTAATTGTGATAATCACTGTATTGGGAGTTTTTTCAGCTCTTCTTTAATTTAATATACAAGGATCAGCTTTGAACAATTGTCTTTGAAGATAAAACTTGCAATGTTTCTTCCTAATGCAGTAGTAGAAGTTACTGGAGCTCCCTTTTTCTTGGAGTGGGGAGACTCCAGCAAAAGGATTCAGCAACTGGGGGACTTCCACTCCCTGATTTTCTCTACATGCGTGTCTGGGAACCATTTCCATCTGGCACTGGAGGGTGGGCAATAGGAAAGTGGTCTCTGAGTGTGCAGATCTTGCAACTGATTCCCCTCTGAATGCACACGTCCAAATGAGCAATGGCTTCATCAGAAAAACCCAGAAGAAAGCACTGAGAATGGCAGAATACCAAAATCAGTACAGTAATACATCCAAAGTAATGTATCCTACAGAACACTCAAAGAGGGAACAAAAATTATTGTGGCAGACTCCTTAACTTAATGCTTTCCAAAATGCCACTTGGCACAAAAGCAGAGTAAGTGTGTTTAAGTGCTTGGAGTTGGGACACTCAAAAACCCCTTACTGCTCACTGTTCAAAGAACAAAAATACCACCAAGGGAAGGGCCACTGACTTTCTGACTGGAAGCACCCATTAGAGAGATGAACACTGGAATACGTATGATAACAGAACAAGACAGAATTTGCAATAAAGTTTAGGTTCTGCCTCCATATTCACAACTGACTTGTTTGTGAATCTCTGTATGCAGTGTTTTGGGGCTCAGTCTTCCAAGTGCCTTGGAAAAGGACTTCAGTAACATTTTGTGTGCTGAATCAGAAGTTCTCTTTTGCTGTTTTCCCTGTTGCTTCCACGGAGTAGCTTCCTAAAATGCTGGTGAAGTAAATCACTCAGACCTTCTCCGAATCAAGAAGGCATTACAGAAGATTACATTCAAAGAAAGGTATTTCATTTAGTGCTTTCCAGCAGAGCTGATCTTGGTCCACTTGTCTCAGAACAGCACGGTAGTCAGCGCTACAGTAGTCAATGAGGCAGACTTGCCAGCTAGCATTATATATAGGGGATGGATGATGAAGTAAAGCTCCAGAGAGGTATAAAAACAAAAAAATAACATAGCTTTTCAGCCTTAAAAACTCCCCTGAGCAGAAAAAGTGAATGCTACAGATAGCTTACTATGTTGGGTTTGGATCTCCCAAAAAATGGTTACCATCTATTTTCTTTATTACTTTTTTAAAAAGAAAATAGTTTATCTTAAGTTCCAGCCACATTCTTAAGGAATGGATTCTTGAAGAGCTCCTTCTTTATGTTATGCAATCAATATTTTACTTAATACCAAAGAGTTATCACTGAGCAAAGATCCCATCTGAAACTCAGGAAGAAACGTCATCAGCCCAGGAAGGCAGGGAAAACCACCTGAGCATGTTAAGACATTGTTGCCTGAAGGAAACAGGTAGGGGAGACAAGAGGAAAGAGCGATGCCTGAACACAGCTCAGCAAAGCCACGCACTGAGGGAGTGCCGGCAGCAGAAGCCAAAAGTGAGAGATGCCAATAGGTCTGCGAGCCTGAGATGGCATCAAGAGATGCTACATTTTAGAGCTGTATTAAAAATGTATTTTGCTGATATGCAATGGGGAAAGATTTGTTGATTTCTGCAGGAATACACCAGTAAATAATTATTACATTAATCCTTTCCCAAAAGTATTTACAAGTATAACGCAAGAAAAAACCTGCTTTTCAAAACTCACTTTTTTTCCCCCATTAAGGCCAATGCCCTGAGGATGTTCAATTTTGGGATGAAATAAATAAATAAATTCTTTTTTTTTTTTTTTTTAAATTATCTGGGAATTATAAACACGGTTTTGTGGGGAAATGCACCTCTCGGGGTGGGAATCTTATAACATGTTTTTAGACTTCTGCAGAGCAGTGCCTTCCCTTCAAGGGAATGGTTTAAAACTGTTTTCCAAGTTAGTTCAATACTGTCACACAGGTAGATCTTCATAAATTAGTTTGTTTTAAACCACAGCTTGGAAACCATGAGGATTCTTCCAATGGTTTCATTAGGGTTCTCAGTATGCTGCTCTTACTGGTTTAAAAAAAAAATAGCATTTCTAGTATTTTTAACATTGCACTTTGTGGAGAGATATGGATGTAGCAAGGCAAAGCAAAAAGGGAAGGCAACAGGACACTGTCTAGAAGTACAGCGCGCTCTCAGCACTGTCTGCCTGTTCTGCTGCTGTCAGTGCTGTCAGAGAATGCCAATGCGTGGGCACACATCAGATCTGAAATGCCACGGAACGAGCACGCAGCAGATGGCTTCCACATACCGACGAGTTTGGAAACGCAGGTGAATAACCCAGAGAAAGTTGTTCTGGGTAAGCATTGCTGAGGCAAAGCTACAGGTAAACAGGCAGCACAGAAACGTGAACAAGCAATGGCAGCAGGCCCTGCTGAGCTGCAGGCACCTGGCCCAGAGCAGCTGGGGCAAGGCCTCCTCACTGGGCTGCCACGGGGAGTGACCACTCTGATTCCATGTGCCATGCTTCATTCATGAGGAGCATCACTATTTCTTCTCAAGCCTGCGCCACGAAACTGAACGAGCAAGAAAAAAAGAAGAAAACTGATACACGAAACAAGCCTGGATTCTTCAGTAGCAGCCTCTGCTGTCTCCGTGTAGACATAGCTTCTTCCCCAGTTTTGCCCTGAGCAGACAGACGCTTTTCCACCACTGCTGTGCTCCCTTTCTTCAAAATGTTTATCTCCAAGACCCTTCATGCAGCTGACAGGGAAAGCACAGAGGCTTTGCTTGCAGATGGGCTAAATAAGATTTCTTGCTGCAGGCCAGCATTTGCATGCTCTGAAGTGCTCTCAAGCAACCCAGGGCAGCTCAGGCAGCAATACAGACATCAAGGACTGAACTGTGGTGATGTGTGAGCTGACTCCTCAGCACACCAACTCCAGCTCAAAAAGCCATTCTCATATTCTTCCACACTGCCCAGCTTCAAAGCTTCTTGACTCCATTTCTGCAGCATACGCCAATTTGATTGCCTCTATGGCAGCTCCTTCCTCTTCTTTGAGCTTTAGATTATCCATCCTGGCTGCCATCTGGCCCAATTTAATTTCCACTTGCAATGTCATTTAAAAAAAACAGGCAGATATACCTTCCTATCCCATCAGCATGCACTGAAATGGTCTCAGACTGGAGTAGGATCTGGAAATGTAAAACATCTGCCTACGCCCTTTCTGCCAGGACTGGTAGCAGCACCTGTTTCTGCAGAGTTCAGCCACTTATCCTTATGCAACTGCATCACAAGGTAAACAGTGATGGGCCAAATGCATATCTAATGCCAGTGGGCATAAACTCCAGTCAAAGTCCCTGATGACATCGAACAGTTTATTTTCCTCAGTAAATCCTTTTGAAAGCTTTTCCTAAAATCAAATTTCCCCACAGTTCAATCAAAAAGTTGGGAAACGCATTACAAGAAAGCAGCTGATGAGCAGACAGATTGGACACAGAAAGAAGCGTGAACAAGAAATACCATGGCTTACTTTATTTAAGGGACGAATTAAATAGTTCCTTTGACCTTGAAGGAAAATAATCTTGTTCAAGAAATGGAAATTGTTTCACTGCAACAGCCCAATCGCATGAATAGAATCCACCATCAGTTTCTGCAATGCCAGGGTGCTATGCCAGTGCTATCTGCCTAGCCTAGAGAAGGACTGAACAGTCCAATCAGACAAGAGCCATTAGGCAGGGCTGATTCACCCAAAATCCAGCAAGAAGTATAGCGTGGGGCACCCTGAATTGTGGCTTGTGGTGCCATGACCCCCAAACCACATTGGACACAGCACCAGAGCCCTGTCAAAACACAGGCATTCCTTCTTTCACCATATATTTTAAAAGGTTTTCTTCTTCAAAAAGATGAACTGAGATAGGGTTAAAAACAGGTCAGTGCTGAAGGTCTAACTCTGCTCCCTTGCATTTCAACCAGCACACAACACCTTTCATCCAGGGGATGGCTGGAGATGAAGGTGGTCTGCACTGGGATGGCAGAGGCAAAATTCAATGCTTTGTTTCAAGTTATACATTACACCTGATGATTACACCATACCTAACTTTTATCTGACTATGATTCAAGGAGTAAAACAGTACGGCTTGATTCTTGATCTATTTAATATGACAAAATAACTGTTGGAATATACTTCAGAAAAAAAAAAACAAAACAAAAGTCACTTCTATTTGTTATTCTCCCTTCAGCTCTCCTTCCCCTTTTCCCCACTTCTGTCTTTCATACTGAGCCTCAGACTCAAGACAGCCTCCTCACTAAATTTTGCTTAAGATGAACTCCAAGGGGAGGATTTTCAACCCCATGTTTTAGCTTCCCACCTGTAATTAATCGTAAGAGCAGCCAAGCAGCTGCACTTTGGTGTGCAGCACCAAGTGCTTACCCACACTATTATTTAAGCTGGGAGTTTTCATTACGTTTTCTTTGTTTGATCCAGCTCAGGAGCTGCTCCAACACTATTTGCTCAGTAGCAACATTTTCAGGACACTTCTGTGCCCAGCCATACAGACATGTTATTTTGTGCAGATGCTCAACTGCTTCTAGCCTTTTTCTGAATTACCAGAGATGGGATCATCCATCACCCTGTTTCAAGGTAAAGGGATTCTGGTCAATCTAAAATCATTTAACAATTTTTTTTTTTCTCTCCTGGTGATCAGTTTAAGGTTGCATCGAGAACAACTGATGCTAAATGACAAAGACAATTGATTTTACTGATGATGCCATTTTTTTCCCCCAGTTTGTTTGCCTTGAATCTCTTCTAGATCAATATTATTGGCCAGATAATTTCTGTCTGTCATTCATACAAAAAAAAAAAATAAAAAAAATCTTCTGACAAGCTACTGTTATTAATTTCCACCTACATATGTATTTTTTTCAATTTGTAAAGTATAACATTGTGAAAACCTCTAGCAAATGAAGAAAATCGTCATTTTGATGAGGGCTTTATAAAATGTTAATAAACACCTTTTGCACTTACATCTTTTGTCTCAATTTGGCACAATACAAAGAGAAATTAAGACTTCCTAATTCTGAAAAAATAGCTTAATGTTATGTCCATGCTCAAATGGATGTGATCAGTCAGTTCAATACAGGTGCAAATGAGAGATGAAACCTGAAATCCTGCTACTCCTTTCTCTGAGCTCATCTAGATGTCCTATTTCAACATCTGAAGTCTGGTCTGAAGCCCAGAAAGTGTGATTTACCGCAGCTGGTGGAATGTAACACAATGTTGGTATATAAATATAAAATATAAAAACGAATAGAAGAATACTTTCTGGAGAACTAATGAAAATGACTTCACTACTGAAGCTGTATGTGCAGAAACACGCACCTGGCAAGGCAGCCCAGGACTCCTGGGAATTATCAGAGCACTTCAGTTGCTGCTGTCACTTTGTGTAACCATCCCTCCACGATAACAAAGTCTTCCAAATCTCACCTCATTTCTGACTCCAGGCCATCAGACCACAAATGTTCTGCTACCACAACATGGAAAGTACCAAAATCTGATGTCCAAAGGATAAAGAAGATGGAACACATGACATAACTTCTGCTTCAGAAAGGCCTGCATGCCTCAAAGGTTATTTCTTTTTTCAACCTACAACAGTTGGTCTAAGGAGATTACTCCTATAGAGTTTGCTTGAAAGTTCAGTGTCTTTTCCATGGTAGATATCAAACTACAGAGCGTGCCTCAAATTCACACTTCAAAAGGGGAACTTAAGATACAGAAAAGCAACTGTAAACAGCAAATTAGAATCACAGGGAAAATCCATTTACCTTTTCTAACAAAACAAAGAAAAACTTCTTCAGCCTACTCTTAACACGGGTCTGAAAAAAAGATGCAGGAAACACCTCAGCCACACAACAAAGAGTGGTACAGAGCACTCTAAAGGACTCTATATAGCTTCAAGAAGTCTTCGAGGTTCTTGAAGATACTCATCTCCATCCACAGCGGAGTTAAAACCCTATTAAACAAATTGAAAGACTGATCCGCTTGAATGCAGTGCTGAAGAAGAATACTGCTTCGGTATTACTTAAGTAGCTTACTTGAAGCTCTCTCCACTGCACAACATAGGCATGCCCTTCCTACAAAAACCTAAGCTCCATTAATTAAGTGGCAAAACCCCTGCTGACTTGGTTTGTCCTTCAACTTTTACATTAAAGTTCTATCTTCAGCTTTTTGGACATACATACACCACTGTTTGCAGAATGCCATAAGCATCTGCTCAAGCTAACAAGCCCTGCATCCAAATCTTAAAAGAACTCTGTTGAAATGTCACATCCATTCTTATTTGAAATGACAAAAACTTCCAGTCTTCATAGGCATAATTAAAATTTGTGTTCCATATATGCTTTCCCCTCTGGAAAAAATTATGATCTATCATTTTAAAGGAATCAAAGCATCTTTCTACAATTGGCGTCTGACAGATTTCATTAAAATCAGGTTTCTTTTGAAACGTGGTATCTATAATTCTGTTTAATGTAGAGCTCCCTCTGTGCATTTTATATGTGTAGACAGTGAGCACGCATACATTTTTCCTCTAACTTTTTCTGACAGTAAATCTGTTTCTAGTACTGAAGAGCAACATATTGAAGCAGGAAAAGATGACATTAATTTTGTATGTAAATTGAATGTATGCAATACATGACACAATAAATGTCTGTGAATTACATGGATTTTGTATTCCATAGAGTTGATTAATGTCTATTTTATGGCTTGTTTCACCAGAGCTGTCCAGAGGGCCAGGAAGATTATCAGCGGGCTGGAGCACCTCTCCTGTGAAGAAAGGTTGAGGGAGCTGTGTTTGTTCAGCCTGGAGAAGAGAAGGCTCTAGGGAGACCTCATTGCAGCCTTCCAGTACTTCAAGAGGGCATATGAACAGGAGGGAGACCAAGTTTTCACATGGGCAGACAGTGATAGGGCAAGTGGGAATGCTTCTAAATTAAAAGAATGGAGATTTAGATTAGATGTAAGAGGGAAATCCTGTATTCAGGGGGCACTGAGGCAGTGGCACAGATGCCCGGAGAAGCTGTGGATACCTCATCCCTGGATGTACTCGAGGCCAGGTTGGATGGGGCTGTGGGCAGCCTGAGCTGGAGGGTGGCAGCCCTGCTCATGGCATGGGGTTGAAACTGGGTGGTCATTAAGGAACACTCCATTATAAGCCATTCTGAAATTCTATGGCTCCTTAACTCATAGCTGAAAGGTGCCACACTCTTCAGAGCTCTACCCAGATCTATTCCTTCACCACCATTCAGACTTCCATTTGCACCTAGCCCTGGAACTGCTGGCCTGGCCACAGACGGCCCGGATTCCTTACCACCATGGGGACTGCCAACCTAGGAATGGTGAACTGGGCTTCTTCCCCCCTGCTAGGAAAAGATTCAAGGTGGTGCCCTGTTCAAATTTGCATGTCTTGTTTACAAAATGTACTGCAGTCATTAGGTAACCACAGCTCTACTAATTCCCATATTTGAATGCTCTTTCATTTAGCACTTCCTGCGGTTACTGTAATTACATTTCAGGGCTCATTGGCTGAGAAAGTCAAATGACATGATATAAAAGGAATAATACTGAAACAAAAGTTCTCATCTCTAAATGTCAAATATACAAGAATGTCCCATAAGTTTTCAACAAATGAGACTGTCATTTTTCATCCTACATAGAGTATTTGTTTTTTCCATTAGATTCCATTAGATTGAGGGAACTGGGCTTGTTTAGCTTGGAAAAAAGAAGGCTACAGAGAGACTTATTGTGGCCTTCCAATACTTGAAGGGGGCATATAAAAAAGAGGGGGAACGGCTTTTTATGAGGGTGAATACTGATAGGACAAGGGGGAATGGTTTTAAACTGAGACAGGGGAGATTTAGGTTAGATATTAGGAGGGAGTTTTTCACACAGAGGGTGGTGATGCACTGAAACAGGCTTCCTAAGCAGGCTGTGGATGCCCCATTCCTGGAGGCATTCAAGGCCATGCTGGATGTGGTTCTGGGCAGCCTGATCTGGTGGTTGGTGACCCTGCACACAGCAGGGGGTTGAGATATTGTGGTCCTTTTCAACCCAGGCTATCCTATGATTCTATGATTCCTTTTTCATAGTGCTATTACTTACTTCATTATGAATGCGTTACTAAATTGGACAGCAAGAAAAGGGCACATCAAAACAAAGTATGCCAGAATTTTAAAGTAATTTCTACAGACATAAACCCAGATCTTCAAAAGCCCTTTCCTGAGATAAGCCATGCTTACTGGAATCCTGTATTTATATTTCATCAGTATTATTCAGAAATTTTTTAGTAGCAGTCTATTAACATTTATTAATAATGAACGTCACTGTTTTGATTACAGGAATACAAGTGTCTACTTGGGATCGAACACATACAGATATCTTTCAGGGAACTGTCAGTGCTTTCCATGTTGCTGACGCTACTTTTATCACCGAAAAACCATAGGAACATGACTAGATATGGAAATTGATGTTCTTCCTGACAGGAGCTGGTCTTGTTCTTCTACAATGAGGAGGAGGTAGAGTTATGCTTCGGTCCATGTAGGGTTGAGAGAGAATAATTTGTTTTGAACTGGGGGAAATGTATAATGAAGGAATCTAGATGTGCCAGTATATTAATAAATGACTCTGAATACCTACGTGGAAGGCACAGGCAGTTGCTGTTATTCCCCTTCTACCAGCATGAATTATAGACAGCAGCAACAGATGTTGCCAATAAGCTTAAAAGGAGAAACTGAAGTGGTAGGAATACGAATGCAGTGTCATATGGGAAAAAAAAAAAAAAACCTGCAGGAGGAACACCTAAAAACACAGTGAGTTTCTTTCCACAGAAGCCAGCCATATGACAGCAGTGCCTACCTCCTGCTGCAGTTAAATAGGTGGGTGCAAATGCTGTAACGGTACAAAGATCACAGAATATCCCACAAAGCCATAGAAGGAAGGAAACCAGTAGCATTGCTTAATAGTCTGCTTAATTTACAGTCAAGTCGACTGCCAAGCAACTGAGCTATAACAAGTCCCATATTTAGGGGAAGAAATGTTTGTCTTCTGTCTGTCCCTGCTTGTAAATGGCAAATGGAGGGAGCAGATAATTCAAGTACAGCATGTTCCAGCCTGTGCCCGAGCCACTGAGCAGCCAGGGTTAATGACTGCAACAGTTGACGTGGGCGCCTTGCCAGAGGCCGAGTTTATCATCATCACTGTGACTGACTTCTACTCTCTACCGTTCAAAACAAAAGCAAAAACAAGAATACAACTAAACTAAAGAAAAGCAACCAAGGCCCCCACAGTTACTCAGGAATCTGAGAAACCCACAATACTTAATGTGACTCAATTTCTTCAGGACTGCATCAACTGCAATCCTTTATGACAAAGAGCTGCCTAAGCACATGGATCCAAAGCTGTTTGAGATGAGGCAGTCTCTGAAGCACTGACACACCACACAGAAAGAATACCCCCGGAGTATTAGTATTACCAACTCTAGAAGCCTCATTTAGGCAACTTACCTGAGCCTTAAATGTCCCCTTCACACCTTGCATTTTTCAGCCACCTACCATTAGAACTATCAATAGAAACGGCTTAGTAGTGCAATCAAATATATACAGTGTGCTCATTTGGGAGCCCATCTTAAATCACTTAAGAAGACTCAAAATCTAATATTTATTTCTTCTGATTACAAGCAGATACTGAAGACTCTTCCCCACAAGAACCATCTTCTGAGCACAGTGCTCAAACTTAATGAAAGATATGGTTAGGGAAAATGACAGGAAAGAGAATATTTGGAGACTTTGGATAGTTGCGTCCCCATCCCAATGCATGCTGCTGCTGGAGGACAACAGTGTAGCAACAAACTCAGACTGAGGTCCCACAGGTGAGCAGGGTTAAATGACTCCAGCCTGGGCCATGAAGATCTGTGATATTATTTCAAGGATGAATCTAGACAGTTGATCTCAGCACCCACAGTCCATAAGAGATGCCTTATTATCTGAATGCTCTGATAAATGTTTGTTACCTCAATAGTGACTTTTCAGAAAGCAACTAGTTTTTTTCAGAAGATAGGCTGTTTTCTACGGTTCAGCCCTCTGACACTGATGGTTTCCAGGATTCTGCCTACTGGCAACAAAATAAAATTTAAGGTATGATGAAAATCTGTAGTCTAAATATACAAACAGTACCTCAATTTTGACTGATTTCACTTTACTTGAGTGCCCAGATGAAATACAGAGGAATAAAAGGAGTGAGAAAGCATTGCTGATATGTTGTAATGGCTGATTGATCTAAAACCATCAACCATTTTAAAATTCATTATTTTTGCAATTCACTGTTTTACTCCAACTTAATTAGTGACAAAAACACAATCTGCCTTCCATCTGAAACGATACTGATAATCACAGTGGAATTCGACAATGAAAACTGCTCAATGTTATACCTTGTTAGGAATGAGAATATAGTACCTTTACTCAGGCAATGAATGCTTTTGAAGCCATTATTTTTACTTCCAAATTTACTAAATTTCGTATCTTTGACAAAGCTCATGTCATGTATATCCTAGCATTAAAAAAGCTAACAACAGAAACCTCCAAACCCAACATCTAACTTCCTCACTGTTATAGGGAAGATGCAATATAAAAGGTGAGGTTTACCTTTTCAATCACATAAGCATACACAAGCTCTCATTCTACTACTCAGCAACAGCCACAAACTCAGATACAGAGTAGAAAAGTAGGGATATAAATGACTACAACATAAATTTCTGTAATTGCTTCAAGCCTGTGCTGCTCTGCCCTGGAGTGCAAGAGCCGCTGGAGCTCCAATAGGCATTTGCTGCCAAGCAGCCCCTGCAGCTTGCTCAAAGATGTAATCAGCGACAGGAACTGGAAGAAACGCTGCTTTGTGCAGAGATAAATTTGGGTGAAACATGGGTGAAACAGTTCCTTACCTGTTAGAGATGACCTCTACGTGTCCACCCAAAGAACATCAAATCCTGCTGAGCAGAAAACAACACACCACCAGCAATAAATTAAAAACAAATAGATTCAAGGCAAAAAATATGAGAGGCTCCTCCAGACCAAATCACTGAAGGCCATGTCACAGATAACAATAGCTATCTTTTCTGTTTGTCTGTCTGCCTCCCTTCTCCAGTAGGGCAGGCTTGTTTAGCAGCTGACTTATTTCTAACCTTTTTAGGGATTCCATTTACAAAAATCTTTCAGTTTCAGAACTGATTTCTGTCCACTTCCAAAACACTCAATAAAGATCTGTAAATTGAGGATGAATGCAGAACTTTTAGCTACCAGTTCCTCTTCATGCCAAAGACCTCTCCATAGCAGACTGAGCTCTCTAAAACTGCTCTATTTACCAGAGACTGAAAAATGGCCTTGCAGATTTACTGATTTAATTCAGTGTATCTTTCTATGCTCAGGCAGCCCTATCTGGCATGCTGTATGAGCTGTAGCAGACAGCAGGACACTGAGCTTCTTGCAGCTAAGCAGACAGAGCATATCAACTTCCAGAAAAAAACAAAGCAGAACAAAACAAAAAAACACACCCTAAGCTTCCAGAGGCAATGTGAAACACTGACTGCCTGTCCAACCTTGGAAGTGATCATAAAATGCATGAAGCAGTGAAATGTTCAGTGACATTCAGAGAATCATAGAATGGTTTGGGTTGGAAAGGACCTTAGAGATCCCCCAGTTTCAAGTTCCCTTCCACAGGCAGAGACACCATGCACAAAACCATGTTGCCCCAGGGATGGGGTATCCCCAGCTTCTCTGGACAGCATGTGCCAAGGCCTCACCACCCTGGGGGTGAAGAACTTCTTCCTAATATCTAACCTAAACCACTCCTCATTTAGTTTAAAGCCATTATTCCTTGTTCCCAGCAAATTCCCTAATAAAGAGGTCCCCTCCATCTTTCCTGCAGGTGCCCTTTAGGTATTACTAGGCTGTAACGAGGTCTTCCCAGATCCTTCTCCTCTCCCAACTGATAGAACACTCTCCTAATTCTCTCAGTTTGTATTTGTAGGAGAGGTGCTCCAGCCCTCTGATCATCCTTGTGGCTTTCCTTTGAATCCACTCTAACAGCTCCATGTCCTTCTAAAGGCTGTGGGCCCCAGAGTCAAACTCAGCAAGCATCATCTTCAGAGTTGTGCAATTTGCTGGGAAAAATAGGGGAGAAAATGTAGGTAGCTCTGACAGTACGTTCCCAATATATATTCTGAAACACAAGATCTTCAGAGCAAAAGGGAAAGTACCCATCAGTAAAATCTCTGCGTGGCCAAACTGCTAATACTAAGTGGGTAAATAGGTTCGACTCAGAAATCTGAGTTCTGAACCAAAATGCCCATGAAGCAGCTGGAAACTGCAGAAGATCAAATCAAAAAGCAGAGACATTCAGCTATTTTCCCTTACTACAAGATGCTGACAGATCTATAGAGAGCAGTGAATTGAAAGGGATCTTACAGTAGACGCAGCTGAGAGGGGAGGCATTGCTAAGAAGTACATAAATGGATTTGCTGTACTCACTTGTTCATTAGAGAATGAGAAGGGGGAAAAAGGATGCAAATTAAATAGAAATGCCTCATATTGACAGGAGCTGAAAATAACACAGCAGCACATAGGGACTGGTACTCAGTTTTACTGCTAGCATCAATACTGGATGGCTATCAGGATTAGGAGCAAGTCAGGCTAATGCAAAGCAGCAGCAGGCAGTTTCTCCTTTCCCCTATTGCTATTCCATCGCAGTTCAGCTCCTTCCTGCTAACTACACCGTTTGCTCCCATCCCTCTATCAATTCATTTTAAAACGGCAGGCTGCACTGCTCTGTGCACAAGATTACAGATGGGGCTTGTGCCCGCTTTGTTACAGCACAGTATTGCAGAGGGAGCCATCTGGGAGGAAGAGCAAATGCTCGGCTTTCTAATTGGCGCTTTCAGTAAAATAGAGCACAGTCAGGATTGACAGACCTAGAGAAAACAACAAAAGCAGCCATCATGAAGTGAGCGAAGGAAAAAGGAGCCTGCCTACGCTCCAGGCTCTGAAAAGATCTGGAAATAAATAAGATTTGTGACAACCCCCTGCACACTGGATAGTCGTTGGTATCACTGATTCTTCACCCCAGTTCAAGAGACACTGCCTGATTTTCCCAGCTCAAGCAGGAGCAGGGGCACTGGCTTCATGGACATGATTAACTCTTGTTCGTACAGCAGGATAACAACATGTACTACAGCAAAACTATGATCATCTTCTCTTCTGGATATTAGAGTAAAAGGATACCAATGTCTTGATTGCAATTTCTAAAATTGCCTCATTTAACTAAAATCATTTCAGTAGCATTTCCAGATTCTCTTTTTCAGTTTTACAATTCAGAGATGTCTTCTGATTTCTTTATGGAAATTAACAAAGAGTGGGGAGGACTCCACCATCTAACCTATTCGTATCCATCTCTCCTACTGCTTCTCTTCATATCATAGAATCACAGAATGATTTGGTTTGGAAGGGGCCTTTAAGACTGTCTAGTTCCAACTCCCCTGCTATAGGCAGGGATACCTCCCACTAGACCAGGTTCCTCAAAGCTCCATCCAGCCTGGCCTTGAATGCTTCCAGAGATCTTTGGATGTGTTCCAGTGTCTCACTACTGTCACAGTAAAGAATTTCGTCCTAATATCTAGTCTAAATTTGTCCTCTTCCAGTTTAAAACCATTTCCCGTCATCCTTTCACTACATGCCCTTACAACAAATCCCTCCCTAGCTTTCCCCAGCTTTACTGGCAGGCCACTATAAGGCTCCCCCAGAGCCTTCTCTTCTCCAGGCTGAAGAGCCCCAGTTCCCTCAGCCTGACTCCACAGAGGAGATGATCCAGCCCTCTGATAATCCTCGAGGCCCTTCTCTGGCTCCTCTCCAACAGCTCCATGTCCTTCTAGTGTTTGGGGCTGAAGGCCAGGATGCAGTGCTCCAGGTGGGGTCTCACAAGAGCAGAGTAGAGGGGCAGAATCTCCTCCCTCTTCCTGCTGGTCACACTTCTCTTGATGCAACTCAGGATACAGTTGGCCCTTCTGCACACACTGCTGGCTGAAGCACACACTGCTGGCTCCTGCTGAGTCTTTAATCAACCAATACTTTCAAGCCTACTCCTCAGGGCTGCTCTCAAGCCATTCGCTGCTCAACCTTATCTGTGCTTGGGATTTCCCTGACACAGGTGCACAACCTTGCACTTGGACTTCATGGAGCTGATGAAGGCCCACCTCTCAAGGCTGTCCAGGTCTCTCTGGACAATATCCCTTCCCTCTAGCATGTGAACTGCACCTCTCAGCTTGGTACGTGCTGAGAGTGCACTCAATCCCACTGTCCATGTCATCTACAAAGATGTTAAACAGCACCAGCCTCAGGACTGACCCTTGAGGAACACCACTCGCCACTTGCCTCCACTTGGATGATACACTTGGACATTTACATATTTACATATAAAAAAAAATCACACATAATTTGAAAATTCCAGGATCTTCCATGTTATAAGACTTCCTTCTCTCCTCTAGCTCATCACACTTCCCAGATTTAGCTGCTCAAGAAATAAGTTGACCCAGCCTCCTCCTTCAAGATTCCAACTGTTCTTCAGTTTATTTCAACCTCCACAGATGAACCATCTAGCCAAAACCTGATTTTGCAACAGTTCACACAGTACACACCGTACTCTATTTCTGTTTCTGTAAAAATCTCCAAACCAGCTGAAGTTTAATTGCTAGATCCAAACTAGAATATAGCTAGCAGGGCACTTGGTGTAAAGACAAGCTTTTATACCATCACAGTGCTTTTATACAAGCTTTTATACACCACAATGGCTTAAACGCTGAACTATTGCAGATAATGACGTCATAAATTTAAGAAGGCTTTGCCCACCTCATGCTCTCATTGCTAATGCTCAGCCACTGTGGATCAATAAAACATACCCAGGCTTCCCTACAAGCCAGCATTCTAGGGAAGCATGGCCAAATTTATTGGCAGGGCAATTAAAAGCCAGTAGCCATTTTCTTGGTGTCTTCCAAAAATGTAACATCGGCTTTGCAGAAACATCACCAAAGGGCTGACAACAACATCAAAGAAAACAAAGTTACTCCTTTGTTATGTTTGGAAACTGCAGCTCCTCTTTGGCAGAGGAGAACTTCAAATCCCTTATCAAAGTTCATTCTCATGCACGTTAAGAAGCCTGAGGGAGGTGGCTGAGTCGCCATCCCTGGAGGCATACAAGGAACGTTTAATTGCTGTACACAGGGACACGGTTTGGTGGAGCTATAGTGCTGGTAGGTGGACAGTTGGACTGGGTGATCTTGGAGCTCTTTTCCAATCTTGCTTAATCTATGATTACGACAAACAAAATGATATTTCAGGTTTCTGAAAGCTACAAAAAGTATTATGATGGATATTAAAACAAAACCAAGAAATCACCTCATCACTTTTACACAAATATTACTTTAAAGCACTTTTTGACCTGTCTGAACTCATGTTTTTATGCAATGTATTTCACAGACATCCTATTTTCTAAGAAAGTTTACTGCAATTAACCTTAAACTTGCACGTTGTTAACTCAGGGTAGTCCTACTTGAGAATTTCTGTAGTTTGTTTTTGTTTTTGTTTTATGCCAGCTTAATTAACCTTGTTTTTTAAAAATCACAATTTTATTTAAACCTGAGACAGGACATTTACAGATAAACCTTCTAAGGGATCACCTACAATTTCTGAGAAGGGTACTCACAGAAAAGGCTAATCTCATCAATCATACTCAGCTCTTAAGAGCCCCGAATAAAAGGTTTTGACATCTATTTGGGATAAGTCTTTCACTGCTCCCTACCAAATTGACATGGGTTCCCAAAGAGAAGGGGAACAGCTACAAATGGACAATGCTGAGACTTGGCTGCAGTGACTCCTACCATATGCCAACTGCTGTTGGCTTAGTTTTGGACATCAGACCAGCAATAACTGATGTGAAATCAATTAAAGAGGGGCAATCAGATAAAAGTTCAGTTCCCTTGGGCTCAGGTATGAGGCCCCTGGAAAAAGCAACTTTGTAAAGAAAAAGGAAGCTAACTCTACTTTTGCTCATAGCTCCAATCTCCTTGCAAAAGAATGAAAGCAAATCTAATGCTGGAAAACTAGATATGGTACCAGGGTACTGAATTTCCAGTTCCTGGAGGGAAGAAGTGAG
The DNA here is from genome assembly GCF_019238085.1 of Lagopus leucura. Classification (NCBI taxonomy): domain Eukaryota; kingdom Metazoa; phylum Chordata; class Aves; order Galliformes; family Phasianidae; genus Lagopus; species Lagopus leucura. The sequence goes on from NW_024962265.1 coordinate 23,478,428, forward strand.
AGTACAGCTTCATGGCAGCAACATAGGCTATACAGAGAGATGGCTTTAGACTCTTCCTTCGCTTAGGAAAAAGCAGCCTTCTTAGCTTTGGTCACTCAGCCTGTTTTACAATGCTTTACAAGGCAGCTACAATTTTTACTCACAACAGCTTACAAAGTAATATATATGTATGCATATATATAAAGTACAAATATAAATAAAAACTTTCTGAACACCTCTGCCCACAGTTAGATTGTTCAGTGACATGTGAAGAAAAGCTGAAGCAGCTGAGTTGTACAGCTTGGAGCAGAGAAGGCTCCAGGGAGACCTCACTGCAGCCTTCCAGTACCTCAAGGGGGCTTATGAACAGTGAGTGAGATTGACATGGGCAGACAATGACAGGACGAGGGGGAGTGGTTTTAAATTAAAAGAGAGGAGATTTAGGTTAGATATTAGGAGGAAATTCTTTACTCAGAGGGCAGTGAGGCAGTGGCACAGCTGCCCGTGAAAGCTGTGGATGCCCCATCCCTGGAGGCACTCAAGGCCACGTTGAATGGAGCCCTGGGCAGCCTGAGCTGGTGAGTGGCAGCGCTGCTCATGGCATGGGGCTGGGGCTGGGTGGTCTTTAAGGTCCCTTTCAACTCAAGTCATTCTGTGAAAAAGCCACATCTTTCCTTCTAGTACAAATCAAATCAGAATTACAGTACAACTTGTCAGTGAACAGAAGGAGAATAGCTGAAAATGCAGATTTCTGAAATAATATTTTTCTGAAATAACTGAGAACGTGCATTTACTGTTAGACTGCAGACATGAGCTGCTGCAAGCCGTACCTTGCTGTGCAAGGACAGTGACTGCATTGACAGCCTAGATTACAGATGCACATCGCTTTGTTACCCCAGGGAGTGTGGATGTTTAAGGGAATACTACTGAGGATGGCAAGCCCCAACATGTGCCTTTTCTTTTTGCCCTTTTGCATGGTTCTGTGTGACTATTTATATGCACTTTATTTTATGCAAGAATTAACTGAACACTGCTAGAGACAAACAAGACAAAGCACAGCTAAATGCCAGACACGTAGCTCAAAACTCCTGCAGCACAGGGCACTGATTTTGAATCTACAGCTTCATTCATCGCTGAAATGCAGCCAAGACCCACAGAGACTGTAAGTCATTAGCATAAATGCAATGCCCCAAAACAGCCAACCTGATGTCTGTTCGCATCAGAATGGGTCACTGCAGGCTGTGATTCACAATGCCCACAGCAAGAACACCTTCTTTGGCATGCAGGTATATCCTAGCATAGCAATATGTATAAATACTTATGTACAACATAATACAGTATATAAATATGTATAGCCACTGAGATAGCTCCTGGGCAGGTAATTAAATCTCCTGATCATTGCAGCTATTGCACCCCCACAGGCAGGGCAACATGCACTTAGTCCCACTACAGCATGGCAAATGATATTAAAGATGATGCTACAGAATCACAGAATTATGTGAGTTGGAAGGGACCTCCTAAGATTACCTAGTCCAAATCCCTGCTACAGCAGGTTCCCTACAGCAGAGTGCACAGAAAAGCATCCAGGTGGATTCTCAATATCTTCAGAGAAAGAGACTCCAGAGCTTCTCTTCTGGGCAGCCTGTGCCAGTGCTCTGTCACCCACACAGCAAAAGAGTTCTTTCTAATGTTCAGATGGAACTCCCGTGTTCCAGTTTGCATCTGTTGCCCCTTGTGCTGTCACTATGCACCACTAAAAAGAGCCTGACCCCATCTACTTGATTCCTGCCCTTCAGATATGTTTGAGTTCCCCTCAGTATTCTCCAAGCTGGACAGTCCCAGGTCTCTCATACTTTCCTCATAAGGGAAGTTCTCCAGGCCCCTTATCATCTTTGTGGCCCTCTGCTGGATTCTAGTTCCCCATCTTTCATGAACTGAGGAGCCCAGAACTGGGCACAGTACTCCAGATGTGGCCCCATCACAGCATAATAGAGGGGAAGGATCACCTCCCTCAACCTGCTAACCGTGCTCTTTTTAATGCACACAGCACAAGGGCACACTGCTGGCTCACGGCCAACCTGTTGTCCTTCAGGACATCCAGATCCTTCTCTGCAGTGTTCCCATTCAGTAGCAGCTCCTTTCATCTCCTAAAACTGTACTGCTGCACGTGGTTATGTCTCCTCTGGTATAGAACTCTGCACTTGCCCTTGTTGAACCTCATTATTTTTCTCTCTGCCTAACTTCCCAGCCTCTCCAGGTCTCACTGAGTGGCAGCACAGCCTTCTGGCATGGCAGCCACTCCTCCCAGCCTTGTACTATCATCAAATTTGCTGAGGATGCATGCTATCCTATCCCTTCACACCTATGTCTTATCTTACACGCTTGAGGATTCCTTCATCCTGGTGCTGTCTCCTTGTACTGTCATTACATTCTAGCTGAGGCCCGAGGCCTCAGAATGAACTCACTGGTAAGTCAGGAGTACGCTCCCACTTTTACGGTCACAGAAACCACATTTCTGCTCTGTTAATAAGGACACTATATTCCCCTATTTCCCTCATATAATCTGAATGCATGAAGTCTCTCAGTGTATGGGAGGTTTCCTGAGGGAACTTCCACTCCTGAATGAGAGCCCTGCAGCTCAGATCTTGCTGCTTTTTATCTGGCTGCTTATTTCCACCACTTGGAGCTTTTTTCCATCCATCTGCAGAGGCAGACTGATTATCACGCTCTGTTCATAATAATAACAGCTTATCTGCAGTTATCACTGTGGACCACGCAAGCAGAGAATAACCAGGCTGATACATGCTGTTGAGCTACAGGAACACTTCCTCCAGCTTAGTTAACCCTCTCACAGACTTTGCCTTCCAGCAGCTGCCTATGAAATTTCCAGGCCATTTTAGATGAAATGTTCGGTTTCTTTCTAGATGACAAAGCACCATATAGGATCTTCACACAAGTTTCTTTACCAGATAATTCTGCATTTCTGATGTAGTGTATTCCCTCTGATTATTTAAATTGAAGCATGAAAGCATTTTATCAGCAGATGGATAATTTGAGTTGGGTTATTGCATCTACAATATCTACAATAATGCATCTACATGCTGCAAACACAGCAGCATGGTTTGCTACCACTGAGAAGTCTGGGATGCCTTGCTAGAGCCTGCAATGAAGGCAGCGGCCAGGAGAAAAGGTTAGTGAGGACATCAGCTTCCACATTCAGCTCTTGTGAATGATAAATACACCTTTTTAGCATGTTTCAGTATTGCGAATAATAACACTTACTTGTATTTTAATTTATGACCAGTGATTCATACACTTCAGGTTCTGCTTGGGATGCTGCTGTCTGCTTATGGTAGTTTTCCCTGATCTTGCAGCAGTGCTCTTACAGGTGGAGTCAGCTGCCATTTTCTGTGCTCCACAGAGCTGCAATGTACGTGTCATAATTCACTTTCCAGTTATGATCTCAAAATAAGGTCCCTTGCTATTTTTTAAAATGCAGAGAACATACAAAGCAAAAAATATGCAATCTCTTTTTTCTACTACCATCATCCAGGAACTTTAAAGCATGCGAGTGAGTACATTTTCTTTTTGCTGCACTTTCATAAGTACAACTCATCAACATCAAGAACACAACCTCTTAAAATTCCTTGATGCACCACAAGATGGGTTCTTCCACAGTCAGGTGAGTGCAGCAGGAAAGGCACACTCACAGCAGCTTTCCAAGATTCAGTTCTAGCAGCAACATGGAAGCCAGCATTTGCTGGTGTGATGACAGACATGAAATCACATTCTCACTGTATGTGCAAAATCATTGGGCTAATGAGTAGCATGCTAAAGATGAGAGGCAAAAGGAGATGGACAATCTTTATATTGTCATCTTCAAAACCTCCCAGAGCATCTTAGGCTACAGACCTTCTGAGTACAAATTACATTCTTTCAGAGCTCATTCACATCACCCTCATCCCTTCCCTGCCTGGTCAATTCTTTAGAAAAGCTATTTAAGAACTATACAAATGTGGAAAGTCCCCACTACAGCTACATATTTCTCATAAAAGCTTGCCAGTTTTGTACATTTTCATTCTGAGCTCCTGCTTCTGGCTCAACCACTGTCTGTCTGAGGGCCACTTCCACATCCTTCACTTCTCTGCACCGAGGAAAGACCTTCTCAGCCACCATATTTCTTGAAGGAAGTCATACACAAGAGACTTTAATTTTGCATCACTGCCCAAGAGTCTCACAAGAATTTCCCTTCTGATTTCCATGTACTGTTTGAAATACTCGTTTTAACTCAAGATGCCAATTCAAAATGAAATCCACAAACAGCTTTAGGAACTCCTAAAGTAGTTTCCATACAATGCTGAAAGCAGTGGCAAATTTCTTGGCCTAGGCAGAATGTAGGTCCACACAGAATCCTGGTTTCTGAGCATTATAATTTGATCTCTTAGCATAGGCTTCTCGTTGGCCAAACATAATACAGCCAGCCAATTTTCCACTGAGTTACACTGGATGTTTTCTGGATGTTTTTCTCTGTAGTTTTACATCTTTATTCCCTATTACAGATGTCCTATCCTTTATAACAGTGAACATAATGGCATTTCTAAGCCTCTTTCAGTCCTTGCTGTAGATAGCTACCTTCATATGCAAGGGTCTAAATACTGGTGTTTTAACAGTGTTTTAACAAACAGGAAAGATATATGTTGATCCTGAAACTTGGAATACTCCATCTCCATGAATTTACAGTGCTCTTTTCTTCACTGCACTCCCATAGACCTTCCCTGGTGCTTCAGTGATCAGCAGGCGATTCTAGCTCAGATGGAAACAAAAGGCTTAGACTGTTCTGCAGATAAGTTTTTAGAGTGGCACTGACATTAGTTACCCCCAGAAATCACCTCAAACCCCAGTGCTTCTACCCTGGCTCATAGCAGTCCCCACTGCACGTACTGCACTTCCTATCTGGGTCACGTGGTCCAAAGGGACTCTAATAGCCTTTCAACTGTCCTTGGGCTTAAAGATTTATCCTTATTTCTGGTTCTGTAAATCAAACTGGTCACAGCTGAAGCTCATTTTGATCTCCCATCATTTTGCAAACATGCGGATGGATTGAGATGGTATAATATCTATATAATACATCCATGGAGATGGATGTAACCTGGAGATCAGTCCTGCTCAGAAGGAGGTGCTGGTCCCTCCAACAAAAATTATTCTGTGATTTCTATATTTAATCTAAAAGAACTCTTATCACTTTTAGCCAGTCATGGGCCTCACTGCTGACCACAGCTTAGGATTTTAGCTACGGCAAGGATCAACCGTAATGAGACAGTATGGGGGGAAGAAAGATGGTACTCCATTCACTGCCTGCACTTTCAGATCTCCTGCCAGTTCCAGAAACTCACCTATGGACACAACTGCAGCAGAGGTTAGAATCACACTCAGCACCTTCTATCAGATATTAGCGAACTCAAAACTGATGAGTTTTGACACAAAAGCTGATTCAGGGCTACAAGAACCAGAAGGTCTCAGATTGTCAAATGAGTGTGTCAAATCTAGCCTCCAACATGTCTCCATTCACCCCACCAACTCACACTTAAACTTCTCAAACAGCTGCATGCTTGAAAACAGCTCAACACAGTGAATTCGCACTGGCACTGTTGGAGGAGAAAGCTGAATTGAGCTTCCAGCCCTCCTTAGCGAACACACAGCCAAGTGCTTCGAGACAGCACCTTGGGCAGCTAATGAAGTAACACAGCAATGGAGTTTACATAAACTACAGACCTTCTCTTATCTCAGGACCATTATTTTTTAAAAAGCCTTTATTAAAAGAAAATAGTGACAATTCACTAAGTATTTAAAATCCCTTGTAAAGCAGAAGGGGAGACTGCGTTTCCCTCCAAATATCTTGAACTCTCACTGTCGAATTTGTCAAGTTTATTACAACTTTTACAATCTCAATCCCTTTCATAATCCAGGTTTACTCTGGTATTTGAAGCTGCTGTAGCTAAGCCATTCTCTTTGACCTGATTCTGCAGCGTTTCCACAGCCCTGACTGATGGGAGATCAAGACAAGCTCCCCTGGCTGGGGAGCAGCCAGAATCTCAACAATCAAATCTTTTTGTTTGAATTGATAAATTTCTGTAGCCTCTCTTCTACATAAAATTGCCTAAGAAACCAGTGCAACATCCCTGTGAACTTACTGCTGTGTTGCTGGCAATTCAGGATGGCAATGGGCTATTTGTGTTTAAAAACAGAGCCTTTTGGTGACCTGCTGGTTTGGTGGAGCCCACCCTCCCCAGGGCCACTGCCCCAGCAGAGTTTCAACAGCTCCATGGTCCCACCTTCCTTTGGACCACTGCACATCTGACCTCCCAACAAAGCAGCCTGAGGAGCTAACATGGTCACAGCTGACTAGCTGAAGCAGTGGTTGATTCTGGCTGGTTCTCCTGAGGACTGGGATGGTGAAAGGAAGCAGGTACTCTGGCCCAGGACAGCAGCACCCACACCCATCACACTGTACAACTCTGGAGCAGGGTCCCAGGCACTCTATCGCTAATGAACTGAAGACTTCAGCTTCGTTCTAGTACTTGGGCATCCACTTCACAGAGTGCCTCTTTTAAGGTAGAAGAAATTGTTCTCAATAACCAGCACTACGGTTTCTCACTTCTCCATTCCTAACTGCTGCTCTTATGCAGTTTTACAAGACTCTCCTCATGCTATAAAATCAATTATCTTGGTGCAACCTTTTCCATTTAATGCATTCTGGCTAGGAGTTTGGAAAAAAAAAATATAGCCCAGGAACAATAACACTGAAGCAGAATAACACAGAGCAGCAAAGATTATAAGTGGGCAGGGCATCCCTTTCCACACAGAATGGATGAGGTTGGTGGCCCAACACCTGCTCCAACAGGGACGCCCAGAACAGGTTGCCCAGAACAGGTTGCCCAGAACCATGACCAGGAGGCTTTAAACATCTCCAAGGGGATTGCGCAGCCTCTGGGCAACCTGTGCCAGTGATCCACCACCTGCAGCACCACACCAAAGTGCTTCTTCCAGGTGTTCAGAGGGAACCAGGCTGTGCCTGCTGCCTCCTGCCCTGGCACGGGGCATCACTGACAAGAGTCTGGCTCGCACAGAACCAGCTCTCTCAGCTTCATCACTGGAGATGCTCCAAGTCCCTTCCTCATCTTAGTGGCCATTCCATGGATTCTTTCCAGTATGTCCACTCCAGCCTTCAGCTGCCCATTTCCCCAAGGACAGCAGCCCCACACACCAGCCTCCCTCTTCGTAAGCTGTATGAGCTCCGAACCACAGCCTGCCCCATTCCTTTACATCGCACCGAGAGCTCCAGCTGAGCCACATCACCCCAGCCTCTCCCAGCTGCTGTGCCTGACACCGTGCTGCGTGGAAGAGGTCAGGACAAAAGCACCAAGGATGAACGATTTCCAGCACACGTGTTCCCCGTGGGGATGACAAAGAGGGCACGTGACTGATGGAAAGCACTGAGCATGGCCGCACGGGAGCTGCTGCGCTGCAGCCCAGCTCCCTGCAGACAGCTCTGCGTTGCCCTTTCCCAGCTCGCAGCGTGCCGCAGGGCTGGCATCTGCTAGCACAGTGCATCTCAGCTCCCCGCCACACCACCGTGCCCCATGTTTGTCTTTCCCAGCACCCAGGCAGTGATAAGCACGGCTGCGCTTTCACACTGCCCTTCTCGTGCTGTCAGAAGGAAAAAGCTAAAGCAGAACTGTGGAGTGTTTGACATTTGAAGTATCTGTGTCACTGGGAGACAGAATTCCTAATCAATTCCTAAATACTATATGTAAGTGAGCAGGATGAACAAACTGCAATCTGCTCGTTTTATGCTCTTTGAACAGCTGTGGAAACAGCTCCTGTAGGATTTTAAAGGAACAGAGAAAGCTGAATTTTATGAATTCATTTTAGCACCGTGAAAGTCTGCCTGGTGGACCCAGCACCATTCTGGCAGGACTGAAATATTAAGAACCAGATGGCTGCACTGATCATCCGGCAACGGGAACATGAAGGCAGGAGCAGAGGGGAGGCTAAAAAACCCTCAGTTTGACTCCACTTTGACCAGAAGAATTCCCATTCAATTTCCTTTCTCTGAACCCACCGGTTCCTGGACCAAGCAGCAGTGGTCAGGGCACTGTCAGTAGCACAGAGCCCCTCCAGTGCCAGGTCCCGGCTCTGTGCCCCAGCCGAGTACAGAGGTACATTTGGACAAGGGCAGGGCACAGCGTGGGTCAGATCTTCTGCAACTGCTTGCACTGCACTGTACCTGAGGTGAATGAACACTGATGGACCACCCCCAGGAAGCTGACAGTGACTGTACAAGCTCCCATCACCTAAATCTATATACATGGGAGCCATGGAAACAGGCAGTTAGCACGCTGGTGGCTGCATCCAGATGTGTCAGGCAAACCATTTAATGGTGCACGTCATAAAACAAGAGAGCAGCATGGAAATGAACACCCAGTACTCTTGACTTCCCAAGTTTGCAGCATGTGCTGCCTGCAGGAGGGCAGGTGCAGGACTGACTGTACTTCACCGCACACTCATATGCAGTGTGCACAGGCACACACCTCCCCATACACATAGCCTGTGTTCTATCAATACAGCCACAACATCAACAGGCGCAGCCACAGCAGTGGGCATTTCTGCTCGCGCTCCATCTACCAAGAGCTTCAAGCATGTTTAGTGCAACCCATGAAAAACCATTCTAAAGCAGATAGGAACTAGGCACAGGTTTTTCTGCCCGACCGTGGCCAGGCACAGCATGGCAGAGGGAGCAGCCGCCCATCCCCAGCCCAGCCTCACACCAGGAGTGGGTCCCCAGGGCTCCCCACGCTCTCACGGCTGCCTGGCAGCAGCTGAGCTGCAGAGCAGCCCCAGCCCAGCAGTGTGGGGATGCAGCACCACCGCCTGCAGGGAGATGCTCTGCTTCATGCCAGGGTCGGTTTGCAATGCACAGTGTTATTTGGGCATGAAGTACAGTGCCGCATCTTTCAGCCTGCGGATAATCACAGATAAGACAGGTCCCCCCCACTGCTGCACCAGCACCACTTCCACCCAAACCCTGGGCTGCATCCATGGCCAGCTTTGCAGGGAGCCGACTGCTCCCACTGAAGAAAAGCTCCTTGTTTTCCAAGGCATGTGTCTGTGTTGCTGATACATGGCAAGCTCAGCTACGATTTTCCAGCACAGAGATCAGGAAAAAAAGACAACAAAAAAACAAATAAGCGAAGCCATTCTTTTGGATTTTTCACCCATTTAGCCATTTAGAACCACTTCTAGTATTTAGCATTCCACTCAACTGATTTAATTCTGGATTCTCCAGACACAGGAAGGATCCCAAGACAGCCTCCCTGCTCCCAGAAACAGAACCAAAGCCAACGAGACCATCTTTTCTGTCAGATTAAGCCATCCCTCCCATCTTCAGCCCATCTCACGCTGCTGCAATCTCAACCCCTCAATGTACCATCCATGCAGCGGGTTCACCGGAGCGCTCACAACCAAGGACCATCAGATGAGCTTATCAATTAGGACGAGCTTATCAATTAGCACTTTCAAGGAGGCTGCCTTCCCCCCTCGGTGCTCTGGCAGCCCCCAGCCGGGATGCAGCCACACGGAGGGGATGCCACCCTCCTGCATCCCCGTCCCTTTGTAAGCAGGCTGGCACCGCGGCGCACAGCAAACAATACCACCGGCCCTGAGCAAACAGAAAGAGGATGCAAGCAGGATGCGTTTACTTACATGACGATTCAGTGCCAAACATGGCTGGCCCCAGATGCTGCTATTTTAAAAAGGAGAGAAGAAAGAGTGGAAGACAGAGGGAGTGTATGAGAGCAGGGATGAGACCGCTACACAGCAGGGGTCATGAAGGCAGACAATGCAGTCCGAGCTATCCAAGCTGCCAGACCCTCCTCTCCTCTCTCCTCCTCTCCCCTCCTCTGCTCCACGCTGCAGATAGCTCTACGTGCCCCCAGAGCGAAGGTCCTTCTTCAGGCAGCCGAAGGCAGGAGCCTCTGTGTTAAATCCAAGAGATAAGGGAAGGCCGGCGTCGCTCCCGCGAGAGCGGCGGGCAGAGATAGGTAGCGGACACCAGATACTGCAATCCCCAGCCCTGCGCTCGGTAAGACAATAGCATAGCTCATGCATGCACTGGATGACGTCAGGACACTGCAAAGACTGACTGCTGCTAACCAGAGGCTCGGAGGGGGCTCGGATGGAGCGAAGCAATTCAGATGGGGATTCCTTTGTCACCAAATACAAAAGACAAAGAAGCAGACGCCTATCTGCTTCCTCGATGATCAGCCCCCCGACCTGCGCCTTTAACTCTAACTGAAATATCTGCTATCAATTCACACTTCTCTGCTCAGCTGCATGAGATGCAAAGTGCTTCTTTGCAAACACATCATGCAGAGCAAATTCCGGGGACAAATGTCCAAGTAAATGCCATTTATGGCATTTTCAATACACAATAATCACAAATTGCCATTGCTAATGCTCTTCATTATCTTTCCTTCAAAGAGAAATGAAAACCCTGAGCCAATCTGCACTTCAAAAACCCTCTTCACGTGGCACTAGCCAGCTATCTCATCTACTTAAACCTATTGTCAAAACACAGTGTAGCAGTGCTCTAACCATAGTGAATAAATTACATTAAAAGAAGAAAAAAACCCAAATCACACTGCTATCAGTGATAAAAAAGCATCCTAGCAACCAAAGAACTATTTTACTTTTTTCTTTATTCCTTTAAGCCATTCAGATTTTGTGTTTCTTAGCCTCTGCAAGTGTCTTTTTTTGGTATATTTTTTGAATATTGAGCATATTTTTTCTGATATTCAGTAATTTCAAAATGTTAAACTGTAGAAACAAAGGCTTCAGCTGACTCCTTCCAGTCCCACTGCAGACAAAAGGCACTTCCATGCCTTGCACTGGCAGGAGCAGCAAAGCAGTAAGCTGATGTGCAGAAGCTTGCAGATACCAGGGGTCGTCTCTCAGCACGGGAGTCCAGATGGGGCACAATGAGGAGTTCTTAATGAGTCTCACTGAGCAAGTACACGCAGCTACAACCATGGCAAAGACAGAAAAGTGCTGCAGTGGCCAACATGAAATAGGAAATAGATGCAAGTCCATTAAGCAAAGCACTTAAAGAAAGGCTACCCCTGTTTCTGATCTTTTGCAGTTTACTCATTACCAAATGCTCCCACCGCTCTGTTTGCCAGGGGTTTTTGTGCTCTCTGCAGAATGCACCATGTCACTGTGGTAAGCAGGCAGGGAGAATGGGTAACAGCTAACCCTGGAGGCACCTTCCATTGGAACATCTCAACACATTCAAGTCGCCGGGGAACTGCTAGTCATCGGCAGACACTGCTGCCCTAAGAGCACACTGGAAAACAATGCACAGGTCAGAACCACAGGAGCTCACTGGCACCTCTCTGCTCTCAAGGAAGGCCAGTGTGGGCCCAGTGCCCAGTAACGGCTGTGTGCTCCTCCCTACAGCCCTGGGCCATAAGCGGTGCAAGGAAGGAGAACAAGAAGCTCTACCAAGCCCCATCTCCTTGCTGTATTTGTACAAAGGGTCGGGGGCAAGGTGCTCTGAGCTCTTCTCATGGTTACCTCTGCTGGCACAGACTGCTCCTTGGCTGTTTCTCCACTCAGCTCCTCAAACAGCCTCTGTGTGTGCAGCACACACCCCAAGAACACTTAGTCCTACCAGGCTTCTGGAAGCACTTAACTGGAACAGAGCGATGGGAGAGGCTATACCCTGGGGTGAGACATCATCTCATAACACTGTGCAACGGGCAACTCTCCATCTCCCCACTGAGAGATGGACACCTGAGCATGGTGACTCAGATCAACCCTCAGGCAATGACTAACCAGATGTCTTCAATCTGTTCTTAAACACCTGAAGTAATGACCTGGCACTTGAAGTAATGACCTGGCTGCTGAATCGCAATTAACATTTCCAGACATAGTGTGGGTGCTCAGCACCATTAAGGCATGTCCAAATTATTCCTGCTCACAAAGCTATCCGTGGCACAGGACCATCGTTTGGCTATTCCCAGAACTGAAGCAGTTATTTTGACTACTTAGGGCCAGTAACACCTCCTTTAACTGCAACAGCTTGACAAAAAGCTGTGGTGTGTGGAGGAAGCAAGCCTTCTGGCTCAGCTTTCAAGTAACCAAGGTAAGCTCACAAAGCCAACATGTCTATTACGTGCCATGCCTAAGGCTCCCAGCGTCTTTAAACACCAAACACTGGAACAAAACCCCTAGTGTTAATGTACAATGGCTTACGGATAATTTTAGTTCTGATGAGCAAATCTGACCTTCCCACAGCATTGTGTCCAAAGAAGGTGCAAAACCTAAGGGCTGGCCAGTGACAGCCATGCAGGTGTCAGGGAGCCAGGCCCACTGCCAGGTTCTCACTGCATACGTGGCTGAAAGGCCCAAACCACCCTGACAGCACCTGGGTAAGATATTCATCATACTCCGGTTCACTAGCATTACTTTTGCTAGGTCAGTGCTTTAGATTGTGGAGGAAGCAATGCTTGACAGACCTGCACCAAAATTCTTTATCAACTCTACCGAGAGCACTTACGAAATAGGTTTAATTTTACTACCTCCTGCTTTATATAATGACAGCCATACAGTTAGATTAGTTGACTAGTAGAATTTAAAATTTCTATTTCCCATCCTGATTTTGCTGTTGGTTTATTCTGCAAAGAAGGGTTAACAATTTTCACCTCTTCCTATGAGAAAGTCTATCTATCCTACACAGCTGTTCAGATGATGTAAACTAGCATGCAGAGAATGTCAAAGGAAATGTGCAAGAATTATCATTGTTATGATCTTCTCACAATATGCACAAGACATTGTTCAAGCATTTGATTCATTTACAATATAACTTCCATACATTTCTCCGCGAGCTAGCTATATTTAAAGCAGCAAATATATATTCGAAGTTCTCTGCTGTACATTCATATTTTCCAGAGAAAGGGATGTGCTTCTCAGTTACTAGCACATTTTGAACAGATATTCCTTATTTCTCAATTTACATTACAGAGAATGAAAGTATCTATTTTGTTAATACGAGAGTCTAAACATTAAACAATAGCTTGACTTTTAATAAAGAAGATGAAAAATTAAATGTCAATTTTATATGGACATAAATTTCGGCTTCAGAATCACTTCTCTTAAGAAGAGTGGAGGCAGGGAAGTGCAAGCTACTAACAGAGGTAGACTCATATGTGCTTTACTCTGATCCATTACAATAGAAACCTTTGCTCTCTCTTGTTGCTAGAGAAACATTTCTTCTTGAGCTTAATTCCATTTTCCATGGGAGAAACCTCAGGAAAGGAGGAGGAATCCACTGCATCTCTGCATGGGAGATTCCCACCCACCTCCATAACTTTCACTGGCCTCAAAGATGAGCAAGGTTTGTCAGTTAAACTCTGCCTTACTTTCCAGCTACCGTGCACTGTCAGTTTTTTTAGGATGTTACAAAATTTAAGGCATTACGCAATTAATCTGTACGTCCAGCAACCACTGAACTTATTTCGCCTCTATGAAAGTCAGCTCTCTCCTAAATTTACAGGCATCACCTGCAGCTTCTGCAGGTTTTGCTGCCTCCAGCAGCAGCTGACAGCAATTATCGATCTGTGTGACACCAACTGTAGCGACCTCACATCAGCAGCTCAGTTCTACCGTGCTGCTCTCTTTTCCTTCTTAAATGGACAGAGGAAGAAAATACAATGAAAAAAAACCCTGTAGGTTGAGATCAGGACAGGGAAATCACTTACCAATAACCAATACAGGCAAAACAGACTCAGTATGGAAAGATGAATGTGATTTATGGCCCACTGATAACAAAACAGACCAGTCAGAACTAACACCAATCTAAAAACGCCTTCTCCCATCTATCCTCTTCTACCACCTCCCCCAGAGTGGGCTGCAGTCAGTCCATAGCACCTCATGTTTGCCCATTTCTGTCCTTCCTCAGCTGATCCAGTATGGCCTTCCTATAGGTCCCAGGACCGCTCCGATGCAGCTCCACACCATGGAGCTCACCCTGCAGGCAGCTCCACACAGGTCCCCATCTGTGGGGGTATCCAGGGCCATACCTCCTCCAAGCTGCATGCACTGCCACACCACCCAGGGGACAGCCTGCTCCTCCGTGGGCCCCTCTTGGGCTGCATGGAGCTGCTGGAGCACCTCCTGCCCCCCTCCTGCCCTAAACTTAGTGCCACAGGGCAGCTGTTCTCTGGTTTCTCCCCCCTCTCTCCCAGCTGTGCAGCTGTTGTTCTCTGGCAGCGGCTGGGCCCTGTCGGAGCAGCTGGAGCTGCTCTGCTCTGCTCTGCTCTGGCATGGGGCAATGCACTGCTACCAACACCTTGCCATGTAAGCCTGATACACCAACAAAATACTGCAAGGGTGTTTTCCAGGCTATGGAGAATAACGGACAACAGTGAGAGCACACATCACTGAGCTGCAGGTGACTTCAGAGTTTCTATGGCCTTATTTTGCTCAACTTTTCTGGCACTTCATTAGCTGCAGTAAACATATCTGGTGAATAATTCACGAGCATACTGGGGAGGATCTTCATTACCGGTACAATTTCACTGTGAAGAAACATCTGATATTCGTCATTTTAGGAAACAGAGGAACTCTCCCAGTGCCCAGGCCAGCAACTGAGAGCAGAGGTGCCTGGTTCCCAAGAGGCAAGACCACACCAGGAGCCGACTGCCCAGAAAGCTGGGCCAGCAGCACGGTGGAAAATATTCCTGGATATCTGAGCCATTCCCTCAGTTCCCTTATTTCACTGGCACAGAGAGGAAGGAGTGAGCTGGCAGAGAAAGAAATGCCAAGGTCTCTAAACTGATTAACATACAAAGCAGAATTTAGACCAGAACGGCTTCCTGACTACAGGACTGTTTTTATTATTTTTTGCTCTTGCGCTGGTTTTTCAGATATTTCTGTATAGTCCGTATCGTGTTTATGCAACCCCATTTCACATAATTCTTTTTCTGCAGCAATTTTAGCCAACTAATGCCTCAAAGACTAAGTTTTTGGAGCATGCACACACACAAATGACAAGAAGAAGTGAAGAATACATATTTCATTTTTCCACCAAAAATGTTCTTACGTCTGTGTTGGTCATAATCTGAGATAGAAAGTCCAACTGATAGATTTCATTTTTGAAAAGAGATATGAAATGAGCCATAATAGAGCACTGTCAGATCATTGTAGTATTTTTCAACTTTAATTCTAAAAAAAAAACCTTAGCTTCAGCGCTGCTCTTTACATGATCATTGCAATCTGTTTTTTATGGGAAGAGCTCAGCAATCAGCAGAGAAGCTCCCTGTGCTCTGCATCCCCCAGGACACTCTTCCGGAACACTCCTAATGGACACAAAGCTCTGGCAGTTAAGAAATGGCAGTGCTCTGCACACAGAGAGCTTTATGTAAAGAATACTGCAAATGAGAGAGAAGAAAAAAAAGAAAGGATTAGCCCAGCGCAGGCATTTAATGCTAGGGTAAGGCTGAAGCTGTGGGTGCCTGACAGGCATCTCTTCACATGGCTCATTGTTTGCTCCTCATTAGCATCACTATCTTAAGGAAATCTCAAATCTTAGGCCCCTATCTTCTGCAGGTGATAAAGCCTTGAGACCCTAGGCAATAAAATCTAATTTTCCTCCAGTAGCCCCTGGACTATACTTGAATAGCTGGGGTCCACTGAAGAGAACAAGAGAGTAGAAAGGTACTCCTATTCCCTAACAGCAAATGATACAGGTTCAGTCTGCCATTTTCTACAACCACTTCCCTTCCTGTAATCAGTGCGAGACTGGAAAATTATGCGGTATTATCTAATAAATGGCAGAATATATCTCATCTTCTGTGCAATACTGTCAAAAGATCAGGATGATGACTCACCTCTTTTTTATTTCAGTTTTGTTGGTTTTGTTTTCAGTTTGGTCGGTTTTGTTTTAAACACAGAACAATACCCAAAAATATGTAGACAGTTACCAACACAGTGGGACTACCTGCTCACTGTGTGCAAACAACATTTCAAACCTAAATTAAATGCATTAGTTTTCAATAAGATCAAGTCCCAGGCCTGAACAGAACATGACTTCATTAAATTCTGAGAGCCAGTTTTGTCCCAAACACATTCAACTGAGTGGTGAAACAGGGCCACGGCTGTATCTGAAAAATGTACAGCAGAACACACCAGCTTTTGTAATGAGCCAGGAGAGCTTGAAAGCCAAGGAAGCAACCAGTGAGCACTGTGGTTAAATCAAACACATTTCATTAAACAGCTATTCACATGCATTTTTAAAGTAGTAAAATATTAGAAGAATAAAGATGAAGAGTGTGCATTTTCTACATTGAGGGAAATGCCTGAAATATTTCGTGGGATTTTTTGTTTTTTCATCCTAAAATTAGGGTCATTTCCACAGATCTATGCCAAAGGACTGCACATATGTACGTGCAAAAGCTTCAAATGTATGAGTGAGCAGAGGTGGATAACAAATTAAAAATAGATTATAAACAAACTAACATTTTTAATGCAACTCTGAGGGATGAGAGATTAGGATTAAGGCCTATTCATAATAAACCACATGCAAACTGGTATCAGTGAGAACATGTGTGCCCCAGAAAAAGAAAACACAAAAATATCTAATTTATATGCAAAAATAGTGAAACAGAGAGAAGGTTTAGAACAGTAGTAAACACTGCCAACACAGCATTATGATCCATATTAATAATGGTGACTGATCTAATGCCAAAACTTCACAGCTAGGACTAAGTTTGGTTGTTGAGACAGGAAGATTAAATTTAAATTAATTCTCAGTCTGAATAAACATGGGAAAAATGTGAGATTTGACCTTACAAATAGCAATTGCACATACAGGGAAAATTAAGAAGGACTTCTAAGTTTACAAGGGAATACCCACAAGACAGTAGAAGAAGGTGTGTGAGCTATTTAGCACAGCTTTCTGAAGGAAATAAGATTCACATGGACACGCTGTCTGTGTGCACAAGTCCCTGCTTAATAACTGGAAGCATCATCCACGGCAACCCCACTTTGCAGAAGGGCAGGAGAAACCAAGCATCCTGGGTGCTAAGTGACAGCAAGTAATTAGGTAGGGAGGAGATGACTTATAGAGTCTCTGCTGCATGAGAGAGTGCTGTGCTGAACATGTATCTTGCATAGAAGAGTTCATGGTGTAACCAGGGAAAAACTTCAGAGTTTTATTCTTGTTTTCCTATGTGGATATCTGTGTGCATTATGATGGCTAAACTGACACTGCAGCCCTAAATATAATGCATTGTACGGTCAGTTAGGAAACAAAATCCGCTGGAAAGCAAGCTCCATCAGTGCCACTGGGTGAACCTCCAGGCATTTAAGGATTTTGGTTTTCCCAAGGCACAAGATTTTGGTAGCGTCACAGCCTCTGGTTCCATGAATTCCAGTCAGTTTCCAGGCACTGCGAGTCTAGCAGATAGGTACATGCTTGAATAACTCAATAAACTGAGGTTTTCTTGAGGAAGAAGAGCCTCTTGTAGGAGCCGATCAAACAGTCAAAGCAGCTGCTTTAGAAATCCCATTTGCACACACTGCTGCAGCCCAGATGTCCACCTCACACAGACTGCAGGCTCCAGGCCTGGACCTCGCCGCAGCAGCCTCTTTTGATTTACACTCAACAGCAGAATGGTAAAAACCTTCCTGGAACGACAGAATTCTCCAAACTAAAAAAGACTTTTCTGGATAAGTGTCAACCTGAGGAGCACACATCAGATGAAGAATCTTCCCCCATAGTGCTTAAGCGTTGTCCCACCAGTTTTGAAGGAAAGTAGGCTCTTAAACTTGATGAACACCTTGGAAATGTTCTCGTCAACAAAAAAGCACTGGAGAAAATGTCAGGCATTTAGTCATGGTAACAGAAGGCTTTCCTATATAGGTAGAGGAAAATAACATTGGAGAGAATGGTGCTACCTGCCTTCCTCGTGGCAGATCCAGCTGCACCAGCACCCTTCCTGCCAGACACCAGTCATGAAGGAAAACTGCAGAAGCTCCCAAATCCTGCTTCACGTGGGAGCTTGCCTTTGCAAGGACTGCCTTCGTGAGGAGTTCGCAGCACCTCTTAGCTCAGAGGGTTCCCTCAGCAAAAATACCCTGCTGCCAAAATACTGAGAAACCTTAGTAACTACTGCCCAGTGACGGTCTGATACATAAACATCGTGGTAGAAGCAGGACTCTAAATGGTTGTGCTAATTAGCAGCATGGCAATTTAGCAGCAGCTAAATGACCAGACATTAACCATATTCAAGTTTCTAAACAAACTGTGGGCATCCCCATGAGCAGACTGCACTGTGCAGGTCCAGCGAGCCTGCAGCTCCCTGTCAGGCCTTTGCTGTGCCATTTGCTGTTGGTGCAAGGTTCCTGAAACCTGGTCCCAGCCTTCAGCACGACCAAGTCACCCAAAGAGCAGGTATTAAACTGAGAAAGACACCTTCTGCTGTGTTCAGCCGCATAATATCCATGACGCCATTGATTTAACAGTATCTTGACACTTAGAAGCACTGTGCCAAGTATATTCTCTGGCTTCGGCATCATGAAAGATTCAAGGGCCTGTGCCCGGTAATAGGTGGCAAGGAGAGTTTATCAGCTTTATCAGCTGAAGCAGGAAGTCCATGCGAGCACAGCCTTTGCAGATACACAATGAAGATAAAATCAGGAACAGTCACTTCACCCAAGAGCAGTCTCCCTCGCAATCAGACATTCCTCCTTCTGCAAGTTAAAGCACAGAGACACATTCCTTTCAAGCTGATGGCTTTGTAGCCCTTTTCACATACTGGATTTATTTACTCAGCCTACCTAATCAGTTGTCAAACCAGATAGAAGTGCTTCAGTAGCAGAGCATGCGCATACCACATGTCGTTCCCCCCCCCCTCCCCCACCGGCGGTAGTGTGAGTACATCGCTGCCTCAATTCTCCATATAGCAGATCAGTCTTCAGATCAGTGTTGGCTCTTCTTAGCACTGCGTGCTGTCAGTCAGTATTATTTACCCACTTCAGCCTCTGGCCCTGTTTACACTATAGGCAAGTAGCGTTTGACACCACTTATCCTCAGTAGAACGCACTCTGGTTGTCAGCCAAAACAAATCCCCAAGCAGAAAGAACGATCTGTCCCTGCACCAGGGCTGAGGTTGGTTGGCCGCCCCACGGGGCCCAGCAGGCACCTGCAGGGCAGGGCTTGCATGTTCCCTGCTTTTACGTTTAAGAGAAACAGCATGAGAAATATATCCTGTGCACATAGCTTCTGAAAACTCTCAAGAGGGCTGGAAGAAAATGTATTTTTAAATTATTTACATGGACTACTGTACCTTTCTTCAGCTTGCAGCAAACATCACTGGAAATACTGCAGATTGGATGAATGAGGTCCAGTATGGCCTCCTCCCTGCTCTCACATCTGTTTATAAACCAGTAAAAACAGACTTAGAGGCTTTATTACTCTTCTTGTTGCTAACTATCTGCTTGATTGAAACTGAAACAAAAGGATAACTTTCTGAACACATTATAGGCAGGGAAAAGCAAATGGCTGAGTGCTTTAATAAGGATATACGATATCCAACGTCCAATTATGAGCATACAGCTTCCTCTGGCATGTGGTGCCAGTCCCAAGAAAAGACCTCAGTGGAAAGACCAACTATGTCTTAATCATGTCCTCAACATGCCCCTTATTCCAAATACCTTTTGCATGTCTGTGCAGAGGGAGTTAAGGCTCTTCTGGAACATTGCTTTCATTGTATACAATAAGTGCTTCTTGCCAGAGCAATTCTTTTTGCAACATATTTTCTATGAAAAATAATTCACTTTGTTCAAGTTCTGCTCTGCATTACCAATGCAAATGAAAGGAATGCATATGTGAGTTTGTATTTCATTGGCAAACTAACCCTTCACCAACTTTCATTGTCATGAAGCAAATGTCAGTAACTTTGCTTTGCTTTAAAACAACACAGAAGATGGAAAAAAAACTAATAATAAGAGAGCTGCATAGCACCGCTTGTTGAAATGTACTTATGTACTTTGATAACTGCCCATGCTGACGCATGTCAGGTTGCTCCAGACAGACATGTGCTGCACACTCACTGTGGAAGCCAAAAGGGAACTGGAACATTTTACTTGCAAGAGCCATGCTAAAAGCTCTGCTCAGCCACAGTGTTGATTTACATGCAGTGTAAGTTAGAGCCAGGAGATGTCTTCAGGGCAGGAGCTTTCTGAAGGGCAATTTCCTGGTTAACAAGCTAGAGTTAAAACATCTATTTCCTTTGAAATGTGCCTTTTTAATCATTCGTGTTTTTCCTTATTACTGACTACTTAAAATAGAGTGATTCACTAGTTCACAACAGCCAGCAGTAAACACAAAGGAAAAACTAATCAAATAAAAACCTGCAGGGCCAGGTGATGGATATTGTGGACAGTTCTCTTGCAGAAAGTCATGGTGAAGTGATAAATCACTTTCAACGAGAGGCTGAAACAAGAGCAAGACAGCTGTGCCAATTCAAGCCAAAACACAAGTCAGTCCTTATTCCACCCACCCAGCCATGGCCAAGCTTGGCTCCCTGGCTATTTGCCTTTGCTGAAAATCAGAAAGAGGCAACTGAGGCTTTGATTTGAGGCATGACTGACCACAGAGGAAAACAGGACCTACTCAATCCAATCTTTGTGTTTTTTTCCTCCAGTCAACAGATTAACATACAGTTAACAAATTAACATACTGTCGGCAACAAACAAAACTTCATCCTCTTTAAGATACATCAACTTTAGCTCAGGCTCTACATGGAAAACCCCATTGTTTAATTTTCTTTCTCAATCAAATGATTCCATACTTCTGCTGGCGGTAATGAGCCATAGTTTCATTGTTTCTGCAGCAGCCAACTATGATTTTCTGCATTTCTTAGCACAAGAAGTTCCCCAAATCAATCTCCACTAGAACTTGTTCGCAATGCACTTTGGCAGCACATGGCTGTAACCCAAGGACTGTTAGTTCACAACGAGCAGCCACGCTCTCACAGGCTCCTCACAGCCACCTTTGGGTACTCTCCCTCCAGAGTAGCATGTGGGGAGCCCCACTGCCTGGGGACGGATCTGGGAACCCCACACAGCCACTGACTGCCCATGCATGCATGTTTAATAGAGCACAGTTACCAGTGACTCACAGCAATCTGCCACCTCTACCAACCCCGGAGGTCATGGAATTCCCATTTATTCCAGTGCAAAACCACATCTTTATAGGAGGCATATCTTGACCTTTTGGTAGAATACTATTACTGCAGCAAATGATGTGGTCATGATCTATCTAGCTAAATGTATGGCCTTTGGTCACTTCTGTGCCCCCACACCAACAGTTCTAATGTTCTCTAAACAGTCAGAGCTCAGTCCTTGGATAAAATAATCCTTGGATATCAACAGATTACAGACGTAAGATATTCCTTTAAGATAGTTCTTGTAAGAAATATAGAACACCATTTTTCAGTTCAAAGATGGCTGAAGTAATTTCTGAGAAAAGCATGAAAAGAAACTGAAGATTCTCTAGTTTTAAAGATGCTGTTTAACAACAAAGGCCCCACAAAGATGATCTAGTGCAGTCTTTGAATTCTCATCATAGAAGGAGAGTGCACAGGGCACTTTTCACTCATTCTAACTCTTTTGCCTTTTTGTTTATGAATGGGTTTTGCAATGAATTTGCTGGCTTCAAACTGGTAGCATGGCTTTTACCCTTTCCAACTCTCATTTAATTGCTCCTACTCTCACAAAGAAACCATTTCTCCTTCTGCTTCTATCCCACACCTCTCACACCCTTCCTACATCCTGCACAGCAAATCAGAAGAGGTAGCCAGCAGAGCACTGTGAGCCTCCCACCATCTCCTACACCTACAGCTGCCAGCCCTGGTAAGGGCTTCCCCACATTGCCAGTACTATCTGAAAGGTTCACACCCTACCAGAAGGAGCTGGGTTGTCAAATGCCAAACCACAGTGCACTTCTGCAGCAATACATGTCAGCTCTCCCATATGGTGAGCACCGGTCCTTTCCGCAGGCATGAGCGACGCTTTGCAAAAGTTTTCCTCCTCTCGCTCTTGCTCCTCACTGATTTCTAGTCCAGACACATTTTCTCTGACCAAGGGAAGGAACCAGTGATAATTCAAGGGAAGGGGCACATGCACTCAAGGTCTAGAGAACCTCGATCAAGCCCTTTCACTCACCCAAGATCACTCCGTGAGCATCCTTGTACACCACAAAGCCCATCTCCCCTGCCCAAGAGCCTGCAGTCACTCCAGCACTCAGTCAGCCCTATTTTCTGGCACAGACACAATGCTGATCCCCTGTCCTTGTTTGAATCCCACAGCACACCCCAAATTCCATTGGCAAGGGGAACTGGCTATCCCCTATGGATTGCCACATCCAGCCAAACCCACCCTGTTAGCTGGTTCTACCTCTTCAAAAAAAAAAAAAAAAGAAAAAGAAAAAAAAAGAAAGAAAGAAAAAGCAAATTCTTTGATTTTGCTTTGATGGAGAGATAAAAAAAAACAACCAAACAAACAAAACCACCACCACCAAGAAAAAAATCTGTGTGCTTTTTTTCCCCTCAAAACCCACCTTTACATCATTCAAAGGACAACAAAAGACATAGCTGACATGCTTGTGGAAGCACTGCATAAGAGACTTTCTAGTGCCATTGCAGCAGGGTAACAGAGCCCATCCTAGGGGACAGTGAAGGACCATCTGCAAATACTACTGGACTACTGGGGGCGGTGATGAACATGACAGACCAGTTACTGCAGAGGTAAGCCAGGGCCTCGGCTGCTGCAGGAATGCACTGATATACACAGCAATTTTATCTAAAATCCTTTTGAGACTGAAATGTGGAGCTGCTCTGTGAGGAGCAGGCTGTGCAGGAAAGCCAGAGAACTGTGATCAAAGCAAGTCAGAGGAGCCACTGGCACAGCCAGGACAGGCTGGAGTGCACTCTAGAGAACAGAAAAATGGAAGGAAGTGGGAGAAAATTTACAGCATAAAATGGCAGAGACCATAACTGGGAACAAGGTGGTACCTCTGTGCAGCACTGTGTGAGCCACATCCCAGAGCCAAAGGCAACACCAACAATGAACCTCCTCTGAACCAGCATGGCTTTCAGAGGGGTTTTTCTCACACTAAGGATCACATTCATTGTTCTGTGCCAGCAACAATATTGCATTGTAATGTCTTGGGATTCTGGCAGACATAAGAAAAAACATTCAACCTCAATAAGAAAGCTCCAAGAAGCAGCTAAAGCAATGAAGAACAATGCTTTGCTGGCTGCTGTCCTACATGGGAGACTTTTTACATATTGACCACATAGCCAAGCACAGCGGCGTGAACTCAAGTGAGAACTGGAGCCCATAAGCCCGGATTTTAATAAACTTCAAAAGGTCGATGATCAAGCAACCAAGCTTTACCTTACCTATAAAATCAAAGGAAAGCTGAAAAAGGCCAGAAAACAGATCAGGCTGGGGGAAGAAGCCTCATCTGAGCATTCAGGCAAGAATGGTCTCTCACCTGCTGCTTCATAACAGACATCAAGGTGCCCATGCTGCTGACATGGGATGTGTGGCCACAGCACCACAGGAGCACAGGGCCTGTCTGGCCTCCCTGCTCCCATCAGCCCTTCCTTCCACCATCACCATGCCCTGTGCCTGAGCCTTATGGATACACGTGACCAAAAAATTAAAAAGAAAATAAACAGTGTAGAGCAACTCAAAGTGCTTTTTTTGACCTGTACAATCTCACAGATCATCGACAGGAAGCGAACATGGTGATGTCTATGCAGACAACAATACTGGCTTCACTTCTTTTTCAAAAACTAATAGTTCATTTCAAACTAATATAATTTCCATCAATTTCAGGATTGGGGTTTTGTTTGGTTTTTTAAAGTTTCTGCCCTTCTAAGAATTGGACTCTTATCTTTAATGGTCACTCATTTTTCTTCTTACACATTCTTAAGGCAATCTTTCTTCACATTCCGAGCAGAACAGGATTTCACAGCCACTCTGCTTTCCTTTTGGTTGGGGAGCACTCTGAGCTTTCTCACAATCATTACAACAGAAAAGCTTCAGCCAACGCAAAAAGGAAAACATAAATTATGCTATGACAGCTTTATAAGGCTAATTCTAATAAATATCCCTCAGTAGGCTTCTATTCAATGTTCCTCTAGAACAGCTACTGGGGATGTTTCTGCTGGAAGTATTTTCAGTTGTAACAAATATTTAATGGGAGTGCAAGGATTTCAATGCTCTTTCACTGGGTAGATCAGGACAGAGCAGCAGGGCAGAAGAACAGAGCTGACCAGTTTGAGCACTGGCCTGGGGCAGGACAGACCATCTCGTAACAGTTGGATGTAATTTACTTTTCTCACCTGAGATAACTCCCAGTCAGATTTCTGTCAAAGCTTCTGCCCCTGTTCCAATCAGCTTAAATCTGCTGTAGGCCAGACAGAGCAGAGGGCTGAAGATGGGTCTCCCATGCTGGAGGACCAGGGCTACCACACTATGAAGGCATGCATGCAGGCCAGCCAATGCAGCCTCTGGCAAGGTCTTGTTTATCGTAGCACTGTTTCAGTGGTTTGTTTGGGTGCACAGGGAGTCTGAAAACACCACTCAAAGTACTTTCTACTTCAGCACAATCTATATATGGATCTCTGCCTCACCCAAGTTACTGCCTCTGGATTTTTACTGAAAATGACAACAACAGAAAAGTCCATATTGCTGACAGAAAGAAATTATGATTCTGAAAAGAGCAATTTCATGCCTTACCTATATGAAATTATGTATATAATGGTTGACTTGTTTGACTGAAACTCTTAGAAACCCAAGTGTCCTTTTCAAGAGGTAACCAGAAACCTTTTTATTCAACTACCATTTTTACTGGAAAAGTCAAGTCACTTTTGAAAATAGGATTCAGACACATGATGACTTGGAAGGAAATTCAAAACTGTTTCATATGAGCTGATAAGCAGCCTGACAGCTCACCTGTATTATCACTGACCCATTCTTACATTGTTTGTTACCAAAGTTTCTCACTGCTGGTACTCCAGTGAACGCTGAGGAGCCTGAAGAGGTCTGTGTGTCTGCGCTTGTTCAAACTGCACTGAGGTTGTGAAGGCTGAGATGACAACTGGAGGCTGAAGGACAACGTTCAAAAGCTAGAAGTGCCTGATACTAAAGCTGGCATAGAAAACTGGTACAGAAAACACTGATAGATGAATGAGGAAATGTTATACCTGACATGGGACATGTCAAATTATGAATTTCTATCCATAGGCTGAATCCATTTTCTGTGCCATGGTTTCAGCACACAAAACAGCTTAGACTCAAAACAGCAACTTAAAAAAAAAAAGTTGAAAGAATTAATCTAACAGTAGAGTTCCACCCTCTTCATGCATCAGCTCTCCTTTCCTGGTTATTTATACGGGCCAACTTTCAAAAGCAATGAGAATGACTTTTGTTTTCCCTTATGCACGATGTGCCCAGCCAGCTGGACATCTCCTCCAGCTCTACGTGAAATGCCTTTCAGCCAATCTCTCTACACTTTTCCTTTTCAGCTCAAGCACAGAGTATCTGACCCCACCCCTGCTTTTCGTTGTGAAACTGGAGCATGCCCAACATTTTTTTCCTCAGTAGACAATTTATTTTTAAATCAATGGCTAAGAATGCAGCATAATATAGCTTAAAACAAATGTTCTTAGTCATCATTTCCACAATATTTCAAATCCTTCACGGGAAATATGATTCAGAAGAGAACAGCAGCAGAGTAGAAACCAAAGCTGTTCTATTAGTTAGTGTCCACAGCTCTTAGACTCAAATCTGAACAATCATTTAAACCGCATTAATAAAACCTTGGATAATTAGCAACTCTTCACAACAGCCCTAATAAACAACCGCAGAGCTGTCTCAAGGTACACCATATTTCAGTGGCACACAGCTGGGCTGCTACTGAGCACTGAAATTCTGCTGGCCATGTTAAACGTGACAGACTTTCCACATCTTCAGGTTTAATATTTAACAGGAGATAGGCTGACTGACTTCCTCATAAACAAACTCTCATTGATCCCAACTGGCCTGTTCTCATAAGTTTTTCTCCTCACCCCAGACAGAAAACAGGTCTCCTATACCATAACTCACTGTTACTTCTTAAAAGCCCCTCAGACTTGCACAGAAAGTGAGGCTAAATGTCATTTCTCTGGTACTTCTAACAAACTCATTCGCTCTCTGTTCTCTTCCCCACTGCACTGATAAATAAAGGTAACTGGTTTCAGTGGCAGGCAGGGTAGATGTAATGTCAGCTTCAACACTTTGAGGCTTTGTAAGTTAAACTTTTACAAATCCCATGGCCATGCTAGCTACCCCATGAATATGGGATGTAATTTCAGACACAGCCGAGAATTATTCGTTGCTTCCCTCCTTGCTGCACTACACTTTGTTCCAAAAGTGCTCCTGCCACATAATGTAAAAGCAGATGGATCTCTCTGCTGCACTCAGAGATCCTGTAGGTAATAAGATACTGCACTGACTACATGGATCTCACTGGGTGCAGACAGGAGAAAAAAATAGGAAATATGACTGCAAATAAATTTCCATTAAATCACTACATTTCTTCTTTCCTTCAAATGAATTACATTTTTGGCTTTGTTCACCACAATGATCTTTTAAATTCTTTCTAATATAACAAATTGAAATAGGCTGAATGTGAAATAATAACAATTGCACTCCTGCTTTCCATATGGACTTATTAAAAAAACCACACAACTTAGGTTTGAGCCATCATGGCCAACTATAAAAGCATACTTACATTCACGTTGCCATGAACTTTTACCTACTGAAGACAGAGAAATCAGCTACTGACACCACAGAGAGCCCCACAGGATACTGACAAAATAAATGTGTTACAGGATAACATCACAAAGAACTGTCAATTGAACTATCATACAGGAATTAAATAAGTGTGAAAAACCCAAACAAAACATAATATGGTCAATGGTCTGACCTGTTTACGAGTTTTCTTTCAACTCCACTGTAAGGTTAAAGAGAGTCATAAATATACTGTTTTCTAAAGCCAGGTTAATGAAGGCAACATGGGCAGAATTGGAGCATATCTGATGGTAGAGAGCCATAAAAATAATCCCATAGCATTTGCTGCCCGGCTGATACTGTGGTTTACTGAATGGCAAGAATGGAATTTCTCTTAGTGTGCACTCTGCACCTGACAGAAAGCATGTGCAGGAGCAATATCCATGCTCTTGTCTACATCTTACACATCCACAGACCAGACCCTGTGTGAGTAACTGCTGCATTCAGAGGAGAGAATGTTGCTCTCCATGCTCTCCATGTTGCTCTCAAAGATTTTACACTGCAGTAACTGCAGGACGCTAAGGAAGCAAAGCAACTGTATCAGCAATGTTATCTTTGCAATAGACTCCCCTTTAAGTCCTATTTTTCATCACTAATAGGTTGGTTCTTCCCTAAGCAGAAATGTGAGGCTTTTTGTGTGGCAGCACTGCTTTTGAGAGGAAAATGCTCCTTGCAACCCAGCCCAGCTGGGCTGAACACTGGCCTGCGAAGAACGGAGCTAAACACTGCTCCCACCTGCTTCTAACATCCCTGGGTCTGGGTGTTTTGTGCTACAGCCCTGTAGGACACAAGTTCCCACCTTACGTTTCCACAGACTCCAGTAGCCTGGAACCCAGAACACCACAGGGACCACGGAGGCCCATAGGCACGTCTCCTAGAGAACTCATTCAACATTCCTGTCTCATACTCTTAAGGGACAATCTATCCAAAGAAACAAAACATGGTTTCTAGTCATAAATGCCTTATCTGACAAAGCAGCGAATGCAGCACACTTTACCAGATGTACCTTATGCCACCTCAACACTCTGTGTTTACCCAAAGCCCCATATCCCTTCTGATTCTTGCCTGTAAAAAACCCTCCATTCCCACAGAATTTCCATTTTCAGAGGCTTTCTCTTCTTGCTGTCCATGCATTTCAGATCCATATTGTCTCATTGGGGCGGTCAATTCTAATTGCAAGGGGAGACCTAAAGCCAGGGCTCTTGCTGGCAGAAGCCAGCTGCCATTGCTGTATGGAACAGCTCTTGTGTTTGGACCTGACCTGACTGTGCAAGGACACCTCCTCTGCCCCAGCTGCCCATGAAGCATAACATCTGTGCTGAAACTTAAGTGCTGCAATCCAGAGCAAAAGTTACAGCTATAAATGGTCTTCGCACACCAAAACAGAGTTAGTGATTGTATAGGGGGATATTTCACATATGGTCACAAACGTGCCTGAGAGCTCCTGGGCTTCTCACTTGCTGGTAATAAGTAGAGAAAAAAGTAACAGTGATTTCTGAAGTTGCTGTTTCTTGTTAACGATGATCAGATGAAGAATTGTTAGCAAAGCTACAGCAGAAAGAAAACAAATAGCTGGGTAAGTCTGTTAACCTGAAGTAGAGCCGCATACACTGATGTAAGTCAGAGAAGTAGGATGTTTTTGAACACATCTACTTATTTGAAATCTTATCACGTACTCTTCTGAGTCCATAAAAGAAGCAGCAAGGCATGCATAAAAGATCTTTAATCTCGCCTTTAAAGAAATTTAGCAATGGAAAAATCAATCACATATCTGCGTCATACAAACTGAACAGTTAAAACCACAACACACTGTCAAGACCTTATTAAGGGCAAAACATTCCCATATTTGAAAGTTTGACATGGTGAAGTCAACATCTGCAATTATCTGCTGTGTTCTAACATTGTAAAACAGCAGCTTTTGTGCTTTGTTGGAAAAGTTTTCCAAAGATTTCAGCCCAACATGCTACTTGTGTTTAATAGTCAGACACTGGAAGGAGATTCAATTCCACTTTCTAAGCACAAGAGTCACCACAGGGAGAGGGGTGATACATGTATCCAAAGAAGAGCAAGCAGGAAGTCTCTGCAAGGACAAAGATACTGGCCACAGCACGAAACACCCAGTAAAGGGATTCTGCATAGCTGAAGGAGCAGTGGTTTGTTGGTTTTCTCTTTTTATTTTTTTTTTTTCTGGCAAGCTTACCTAGCCGTCTTGCTACTTCGTCAAACTCTGTGGCCTTTTAGCAATCTAGACAAGGAAGACATTATGTTGCTCAGACTTTGCTTTCAATGCCTTGAAACTGGCTTTGAAACAACCTAGAGCATGGTTATTCTCATATGCCCATCAGCTACTGGCGTGGTCCACCACCAATGAGTGCTGCCTTCACTCACACCAGAGAACAAGTAGCATCCATTCACACACACCTTTCAGCCTTGCCCAGCTTGCAGTTTGTCCACAAATGGAATGGAGTGGACCTTAAAGATCATCAAGTCCCACACTCAGGCCGTGGGCAGGGACACTTGCCACCAGCTCAGGATGCCTGGGGCCCCATCCAGCCTGGCCTTGAGTGCCTCCAGGGATGGGGCACCCACGGCTTCTCTGGGCAGCTGTGCCACTGCCTCACCACTTTCTGAGGAAAGAATTTCTTCCTCACACCTCATTTAGATATTAAGCTTCTGCCACCTCGAGACTTTCAGAGAAACCTCCAAAGCACGAGAAATCGTATCTGACAGCATTTTTAGTAAATAATGTTTTCCATTAGCTGTAAGAGCAATAAAATTAAAACTTCTGGCCAGTCAGTGCCCTTCTGTTTCCATTTACGGTTAAGAATGCAAAAACTTGACCATAATTTCTTTCCCAAACTTGCCTCAGCCTATTCCAATTTAGGGGCATAATTCCGTATAGTCAAAAATATTTTTAAATCATGTGGTTTACTTATAACCAGAAAAGTGATCTTAGAAATCATCGAAATTACTAGAAGTTACTAAATTTAAAACACAATGACTACATTTTTTTCTCTCCTCATACAGAGCAACTGATTGAAAGGAGGATGCAAGCACTGCTGTGCCCAGACCAACAGAACCCCTCCCTCTGCCACCAGCTGCAGTCAGAGCCAAGGGAAGAAAAACATAAATCTCAAATCAGACAAATGAATGCAATGTGAGGAATGGCCAAGAATCTGAAATATACGATTTCTTTCACACACTGCAGTTCGCCTGCATTTTATAAGCACTGCCAGCCTATCTAAAAAAGGAGACTGAAGATGCTGCAGTGGCAGTAAAAACTAAGACTAAAATATCAGTGTTGTTTAGGTCATGTAAGAGTTAAAGGCGAAATGATACTTTAGGTATATGCAGAATAAAGAAACATGGCTAACAAGCAGCTGCTTAATAAAATAAGGGACAAACATAGAACTGTGCTAGCAAACTGGCTTTCACAAAGTACATAATTTATTTGCAAAAATCACTATTAAAAGGTGATGCTGAAATCAAGAGCCTAGCAAACCCCACAGCTGGAATCACAATGAGAATATCCAGATAAATAACAACGGGATTGGCTTATTAAGAGTTATTTCACATTGCC
This sequence comes from Lagopus leucura, assembly GCF_019238085.1. Classification (NCBI taxonomy): domain Eukaryota; kingdom Metazoa; phylum Chordata; class Aves; order Galliformes; family Phasianidae; genus Lagopus; species Lagopus leucura. The sequence continues at coordinate 23,508,954 of NW_024962265.1, forward strand.
TGGTCCTACTTGTTCTCAAAAAAGAAGGCATCACCACCGCTCGTCCAAAAAAGTAAAAATAAAAACCAACCCCCAAAGAACAAACCAGCACTAGACATGCCCTCAGTGAATCTGTCGCAGCACACGTTCTGCATGGCTTCTAGAGAACAGCCTGCTAGCACGCACAACAGCCCTGCCCCACTCAGAAACATCAAGAACACGGTAAAAAACTTCTTTACAGACAATAGAAAACTGCGTGATGATTCCTAGATCAAGCTTCAGCATGCATTGTGCTGCATTTGAGCAGGAGACCCTCCTTTCCTGCCAGGTTCGCAGAGCAATCCATCACGCTCTCTCCACCTCTGCGATGCTGAGCGAGAGCAGAGCTGTGCTCCAGCAGGTATTTCTGGCTGCAGGTCTGGTGCTGAGCGGTTCTCCTCCCTGAATGCCTGTCATCCCCAGCATCCCTTCCTGGACAAGGATCTCAGCTCTGGGGCTTAACAGCAGAGCAGACAAGTTCTGCCTGAGCGATAGGGGCCAAAACCAGAAGGAAGCCAAACAAGCATGCAGGATGTGCTGAAGCTAGCTGAGAAAGACAAAGGAAAAGGGCACTCTGTTGGTAGAGAAGACTCTGCTTCCTGGTAACCAGTGGGTGCCTGTCTCCAGCTCCTGAAGCATCATTTCTCTGTCTCCCTTCCACCAAACACACTGAATCTGATTTCTGATGGGAAATTAATTTTCAGGACAATTAAACCCCATCCTGCCTGCCTCTTTATGATCAATCAAAGAACCTTTCCTACGGAAGCAGACAGCTCTTTTAAAAGAATGAGTAGAGGAAATTAAAATAAATGCTAGCAAAGATGCAGTACCTTTTATATTATCTGAAATCCTCAAGAATTTCCCAGAGCACGCCACCATGAAAAGGAAGCTGCATGTTCTGCCCCTTCCCACTGAGCTGGATCCTAAAAAATTCACCTAAATTAATTTTTCAAATTGTGAAACAGTGACACATGGATTTTGAATCCTTGCCATCTCATGGCCTGTGCTCTTACACATGCTGCACAGCTCCAAGGGGCCTCTGTGACATAGCTGAAGCAATTCAAATGGAGGGGAGGAAGAGTGAGAGAAAGTTACTGCTGACTGAAGATCTGGAGAGCAAACAGGAACTGGACACTCAAGTGATACTGGATAACACTTGGGAAATGAATTGGCACAGCAGCATTATTGGGTTTTTCCTGTATACACGAAGATAGCATGCAAAATACGCAGTAAGCCTTCCTAACGTTTAATGTTTGCTCATGTCTCAGTTCCGGATGTTACGATGCAATTGGACAAATTCAACTGTTAGAAGTAATTCCTCAGGAGGCTACTTTATGAACATATTTACTGTAATTCTTCTGACCTTATTGCTGTTGTTCAGCAGGGGACGATGTGGTGAGCTAAGGAAGGGCTGAGGGCTCACCCACCAAAGCTGTTTCAGCAGTCAGCGCCCTTCCAATTAGTACATTATTTTATTCCTGTCTGGATGCCTAGCTGTGCGACCCATTGTAGAGTTCTTGCTTTAGCAGAGAGTTGGCCTCTTGAGCTCTCTTCCAACACTCTGCAGACAAAAATACAGAAACTGTTTCCACCTAATATGCCTGATGGCAAGCCTCCTTTCCTGAGGTAGTCCTTCACTTACCACCACACACGCAAATCAACTTAGTAGCCACAAAGCAGGTGAGACCCAGCATTAAAAAACAGGGACCTGTCTGTCACCTTGCAACCTGTTCTAAACCGTGACTGAATGCTATCTGTCATCTTCTGTCACTCATACCTGCCTTTGTTCTATCTGGATAGATCAGGCAGAGGTGAGAGCTAGCATTTAGTACACAACCTACACAGCATCAGAACCTCAGTCCTGTTGAAACCCCTTAGATAAACCCCTGCATCCAGCCCCAGTGAAAAAGAAGTGCTGTATTCCAGAGACACCTGATATTGAGGGGTCCGCTTTAACTGGGCAGCTGCAAACAGCTGCACACTCCTATTTTCAAATGATGCCATTGTGCATACACAAAATATCTAAGGCAGTCCAGAGCAACTACATTAAGCAGATGGAGACAAAACTGAATGAACAGAGACAGACCTTGGTTGATTCATTAAATATATATACATATATAAAACCATCTACTGAACAGTTCTATTAGCAAGATAGACATAAGCATAAAAGAGAAATACTGAATTATTTCCTAGCAAATCTCAGATATAAACATCAAACACTAAAAATGAGCAGCTTAAATATTCTTCTTGTATAAAGATGATTCAAAAGGGTCATTTTTTCAGTCTTGCATCAGTGTCTGTATTTACAGATGCCTGAATGGGTCAACTGTATCTGGAGAAGAATAAATAAATACATAAGAGCCACCACCTTTAATCTGTTTGTACACGTACATAAACAAAAAATTGCTCAGAGATGACTCATGAGATCTACCTAATAACAAGTGAGTAGAAGATGAACCTCCACAAAATGAAGCTAGTTGTATGGAATAAGTCAGCTGGAGTCAGCCTGTGCTTCCAGTAGTAGTATGGGAAAGCATCCCTGGCTGCCGACTGTCCTTTCTGAACTGCCCAGTGTGAGTTCTCCTGTATCTTCAGTGGGATGGGCAGTGAGCTTAAATCTGTTTAAGTGCTTCTTGAGCTCAAAGGCAGGCAGATGGCTGTCATCTCCTCAGCTCCTTCCATGAGAAGACCCCACTGCCTTCCTCAAGTCCCCAGCATAGTAGGCAGATGTAGCTTCCATCACTACAACTGATCCAAATTCACAGCACAGCTTGTTTTGCAATAACCTCTCCAGGTAGCTGAGTTTGAGATATCTTTAGTCAACAACCATCCTTCTATTCCTGCATTTTCCACTTTCTGTCTGACTTAAAATAACTCAGCATCACTGCAGCCACCACTGTCCCTTTAGTTCGCCAAAGACCTGGCTCTTGTGAACTTCACCATCCAGCTGATCTTATGAAAGCAATCCAGAGGTCCACCACACAGGTGGGCTTCTGAAGGACAAGGATGGATCACATTTGCCTTACAACTACATCAGCAGTAGGACAACTTTACAGCCCTACTTCTTGCCACGGGTCAGCACCCAACTACCTTCACATCTGCAGCAGGTAATTTGGTGCATTGTGGCTGCTGAGAATCTCAGCTTGCATACAGAGGATCCAGCCCACTGACAGGTCTGCTGCACGAGGGTGTACTATGGCGTGTGTGTGTGTGTGTGTGTGGCTGCTAACAGAAACACATGGCACTGTCAGATGCAAGGAGACCTCAGCTCTTTCAGACTACATTTCCCACAGGCCAATGGCTGCCTCTCATGTCACCAGGTTCCTCCTGTGTCTTTAACAGGATGCCCTCTAGTGCGGAACATGCAGATGGACTATTCTACTTCTGCCCACACTACTGCATATCAGATGCAAAGTCTGCTTAAAGCAGTACTGGCACTGCAGCTGAGCCCTCCAGGCTGCCCTGCTAATGGAAGGACTAGGAGTGAACTGGCACAGATAAAGAAAACCCCTACAAAAACTTCTCTTTAACAAAGGCTCATCTGACTTTTCCTATCTAAACAGCAACCATTAGGGAATGGAAGCAGACAAACTGCAAGTGCTGTGGGTGCTACTGCATGAGAAAACCTGCTGAATTGAAACTATAATTTCATCTTCCTCATAAGCAAATAAATCCTTTCTAACAAACTTACCTTCAGCCACAACAAGCCAAATAGTCGTGATCTCTGTAAATAAACATGCAGTTCATTTCATTCACTATGAATTAAGAACAGAATTCAAAGTTCAGATCACTTTCATCTGCTGTCATGAAGTGTTGCAATCCCATATCAGAGGGCCTCAGACATTAAAAATAAAGTTGAGGACCTGAATCAGCCAACGCTCCTCTTATTGAACTACAGATTAGGATTCACAGAAGCGTAACACAGCAAAACCAGATTTATTTGAGCTGGCTTGTATTTCTTTATGGTGCTTTCATATCTCTCATTAATATTAACTTTTATTCAAAACTGATAACATAACCTCCTGCAAATTAGCAGTAAGACACACAGGACAAAATCACAGTAGCATACGGGTAAAAGAGAGCACTGTGTATATATTATATTGTGTATCAGATTACTTGATGATTTTCTTAAAGCTAGCAAAGCACTTTCTGGTTTATTACCGTGCCTATTATATAAACATATAAACAAGTGCGTGTTAATAAGTAAAGCAATGGCTGACTAAAACAAACAGGCAATGAAACACAAAGGTGCTTGTGAAAACATTATCCTGTAGGTGTAATTCCATACTGTAGATTTAAAATACACACACCAAATAAATTAACACCATAAAACAGAACAGGGAAGATACTTCTAATACCAACTTATTTATACCTCAAAGATCAATCAGAGTCTGATAAAAATCTAAGGAGGGAGGTGGAAAGGGGGAGAACAAAGCCCTTGGTTATCCAGGAGCCAAGGGGTGGGCTCAGGTACAGCTGGTGGAACAAAGCTACAGGGTGCTGCTTCCCTCTGCAAATAAACACACGTCCAAGGAGCAGCAGGGACCATCCTGCACAAGACACATTAATGCCAACTCCGCCACCTTAACACACAGCTGATCTTCCATCCCACCTTGTGCAAGGAAAGGTCCCAAAGGGCTGAGCCATGGGCTCTGGGCATCCAGCCACCTCTGCAGAGAGCTCTTGGGGAGAAGTGCTTCATGAAGCCACAGTGCTCCTGGTGTTGGCCTCCCTTAAATATTTCACATTAGGTTGGAAAAGAAACCCAAAATTAAACAAGAGACCTCTCTATTCATTCAGTGTTTATTATCAATTTTTGTGCCTATGCAGAAGGATCACATGCAGATGTGTTAGGAAGTGTTTACAGTGTATGTAAGAGAGCTAAATGGAATCTCTGTGGGTTCTCTCTGGCTGTTTCTGCTTTTGTCTGTGTTTGTTGCCTTTCACAGTGTTCACCCCAGGATAAACCAAAGCTCCTCCATAGCTCTCAAGGTCTACTGCAAAGATAGCTCCAGACAGAACCTTAGCTCCCTGAGCTCAGGAATGGCCCTGAGGGTTGCAGCTGCCCTGCTAGTGACTGTGCTGGGTCAGCATTTAAAGCTTCAGGTTGGATATCAGGTAAAGGCTCTTTGTCACCAGATGGTCGGGCACTGGAACAGGCTGCCCAGGGCAGTGGTCACAGCCCCACACTGACAGAGTTCAAGAAGTGCTTGGACAACGTGCTCAGACATAGGGTCTATTTTTGGGTGGTCCTGTATGAAGCTCAGAGAGGGACTCAATGATCCCTGTGGGTCCCTTCCAACTCAGGATACTCTATGATTCCTGAGCAAATTTACAATAATGGACTGGAGGCTAACCTGATTTATATCAAGAAAACCAGCCAAACTGGTATCTAGCAGCTTCATTATAAAGTGAGAGTACAAATGTGCACCAACTCATACATTTCTGTGGTACAGCAAGGGGAACTCCACCATACCTAGGGAAGGACAGACTTGTAATGAAGATATTGAAGAATATGCATTTCAGCCCTGTACTGCTAGCTTTTGTACAGCAACCAGTGATGCTGATGCATTTAGCAACAATGTGCAGGAGCAGTCCTGACTGACAGAGCGTTTGCAGGGATGTGCACTTACAGATCTATAATCAGAACCCTAAATAAAAGTAATCAATTAATAAAGATGTTCCATAATTAATAACTGCCTGCAGTAGAATTAGGAGTTGTAGATCTACCTGAGCTGCCTGAGAGCAGAACAGTATTTCAGGCACCCAAACTCTCCAGCTGAGTAATTTTCCAGTTACTGGGTTTGGTTCAGATGGTATAAATTTGTCACATTGTTAGAAAGCTCACGGAGTTTAGAAAGACGTGTGGGATGACGACTGATCAAAACTCTTTAAATATAAAAGCATCAGAGAAACTCTGCGGTTCAGGCTTAGACAAGCAGGCCTTTCCTGACACACAGTGCACACTACCCATCTATATTTAACACCAGCTGCTCTGCGCTGCTATCGGTTCTCAGTTTCGTGATACCTGTGATGTCCCACAGTAAGACAGCAAATGTGCACAGGCTCATTTCACACGGCGGGGAGGTGCCGGGGAGTCATTCGTGCTCAACAGACTGCCCTAGAAGAACCTAACGTCTAAAACTTCTACAGGGGCAACACAGTCCTTTCACCACCAGGCAGCAGCAGCTCTGCCGACTGCTTCAAAGAGTCCAAAACCTCAACGGACCGGCTCAAAATAACTGTGGAAAGTTACATTGTATTTTTATCTCGTAGATACTCATCTATGAGTCAGTGCTTTAAAATAAAGCAACATCAGCTCTGCATACATAATGCACACAAGACCCAGGATGTTCAAACTTACCCCTCTGCTTTGAGGGAGGACAAAAAGCACAGAAATAAATTCATATTTGCTGAAGTCAGACAGAACTATACCTTAAGAGCTGTCCGAACTCATGCACTGTGCATCAAAATAAACCCACCAAGCCAGCAAGATTATTTCAGCAGCATCAAGAATGAGACTGTAAGGTAAGCAAGTGCAGCAGTCTCCAAAACAAAAGGAATCCCTGCTGCACTTTTGAACATGAACAAAACTGTTGTACATGGAGGAAAACCTAAAGTGCAAGAAAATAAATATCGTGACAAGAGGAACAGAGGCATAATTCAAAGAGCATAGCACATTCAAGATGAACTGGAACTCACGTAAATGATCTTACTGAAAGATGTGGCATCTGAAAAATGAAGTCCAGTAATAAGGCACTTTTAATAAACTGATGAAACTCCCCCAGCCCACACCAGAAAGCCTGGTATTTCTGTATTTTGGACAAGAACCCAAGCTATGATACCAGTGCAGTAGTCTGTGAAACTTCAGAATCTGAAGATCACAATACATCAAGCATACATTAACAGAGGTAAATGAAAAACTGGATAAAATGAAAAATAAATAAATCATTCTGGATCAAACAGATGCACTTCCTTATTAAAAAGTTTTCCAGACAAGAAAAATGAGTAGCTCCAAACTATGTGGATTTTAAGTAAAGTATTTGACATGGTGACATAGGAAGTTAGTTGAAGCAGAAGTGGGGAACATAGAGGAACTGGCAAACAGAGAATACTGATGCTTGCCAGGAAGCACCAGGGTACAAGGAGAGGCTACTGTCAGCTGAACCTTCTTGAATATTTTCATTACCAAAACCAGAAGGGCGCAAGAGAAGACTGGTATGAGCTGCCAACTCAGAGAAATGAAAGGCTGCTCACGGAGAAACAAAGGCCACACAAGCTGCAGTGAAATAAAGTGGATACAAGTTTACAGAGCAAATTGCAGGAGAACAGCAAGAGCTCTTGCTTGCAGCTGGCCAGCTGCAGGGATAAGAGCACTTAGATACACTACATGACCGCAGCATTAGCACCTCTCTCTAAGGAGATGCTGACACAAAAAGGCAGTTTAACCACTTAAATACATGGCAAAATATTCTCAGTGGCAGGCGAGAAACATTACGTGTACAAAACAGTTAACAGAGCCTTATCTTGGAATACTAGGTACAATGCTTGCTACCCAATTTTGAAAGGGATAGAAAACTAAAACAGGTCAGGTGTGACTAGTGTGAACAAGGAAATACTGACATTTTATGAGAGCAGACCAGGGCAGTTTGTGGGAGGGAAATATCCATGTGGGTACACTGGGGAGCAATTCTCGGAGCAGCACCACAGGTTTTAAAGCTAAAAGACAGAGCACAACTGCATACAAACCAGTCATGACCATACTAGGCTGGAATTAGAACAAGGTTTCTGACCACCACCAGAGCAATCAAGCTGTGGAAAAATCTCCCAGTGCAGTGGTTTATGGGAAGGGGGATAAACCGTGACTAAGGACTGCAGTCACTGACCCAGAGAGACCTCTCCAGCTCTTAATTTCCACACAGTGCAGTTCCTGCATCCTGCATAATCACGGAAAGCAGAGGAACTGGGTTGGGAACCCACAGGTGAGAACCCCTGCTCCAGAGGACTGGCTGACAGAATGTCCTAACTGTGGCACAGCCCAAATCCCATCTCACCAGCCCCAGGTGAATCCTGAAATCCAGGCACCTCGGGATGTTCTGAAACTCCTCGTGGGTTGGGTCTCCCCGACCCACGATGACAATAGCTGTAATAAGGGCTGCTGTAATGAGATGAGGTCAGCAGATTAAAAGAGCAGGGTCTTGGTGATTTTCTTAGAGGGAAATTTATATGGAAGACAATATCTACTGCTGAGGAGATCTTGCACTTGTATCACTCTTCCTCAATCCTAACCTACAAGGCTGTATGGACTGACCCAATGCAGGAGCCCACTCTGAGCACGCAGATGCCTCCATAAAGCCAAGCACTGTCATATCATAGCATGGCTTAGGTTGGAGGGGGCTTTAAAGATCATTTAGTCCCCACCCCCTGCCATGGGCAGGGCTGCCATCCTCCAGCTCAGGCTGCCCAGAGCCCCATCCAACCTGGCCTTGAGTGCCTCCAGAGATGGTGCATCCATAGCTTCCATGGTCAGCCTGTGCCGGTGCCTCACCACTCTCTGAGTAAAAAATCTCTTCCTAACATCTAATATGAATATCTCCTCTTTTAATTTAAAGCCCCTCTCCCTCTTGTCCCATCACTATCAGATCATGCAAAAGGTCGGTCCACCTCCTGTCCTGGATACCCTGCTGTCTCCTAACAGCAGCTGTGCATGAGTGATTTCTGTTGCCCTCTCCCAGCAGGGCCTATCAGCTCCTGGTTGAGGAGCTGCCACAGCCATGTGCAGGGACTTTCACCTGTCCTCTTGTCCCCTGCACAAGGGGCTGGGACCAGCTGAGCTCCTGCAGCAGGTCTGGGTCAACCTTCTTTTTGAAACTGGAAGAAATTACCAGTCTGGAACTCTAACGCTGAGGTTTGTGCAATATCCACCAGGCGGGCATGCTGCTATCGAGTTTACTTCAGAATTAAAAATAGCAGGAGAAAATTCATGTGGAAGATCAAGCGTGCTAATAGATCATATAACTCGCACCAGACCAAGCTGTGCTGTAAACAATTTGCAGCATAAAACATACAGGAACTGCCACCAAAACACTTATTTACACAAAAACCAATAATTACAACAGTCTCAGGTTGCACGTACATTTTCTTGAGAAATTAATGACAGCCTTACAAAATAAACCAACACCAACAATAACATTTCTTGCGCTTTAAATTTGATCTTCAAGAGCCTTGCTGCTGGGCATAAGAACTAACAGCAGCCTAACAGGCCTGACATTTAATAAGCCAAGTTTATTTCTAGAAAGTGAGCTGGAAATTAAATCTCCTGCTTACAGCTGGCACACTGTGCGCAAGAGGAATCCTAAGATGACTGCATTTAATTTTTACCCTATAGCTTTTATCCTTCTACTAATTGGTATATTTAAGTGCACTTAATCATTTCAGCACTGAACTTACCCCCGTGATAAATCTCCAATTTAGACTATGCAACAATAAATCTTTGTCTCCTCTTAGCAGCTGGCAAGTTTTGATTTGGACTTTGAATTTAGATCTTCTCCTCAGGCTTAACAGTAACAACTTGTTTGTTCTGCCTTCTGGAAACGTGACATTAACTCTGCTCTTTAACTGTGTTAGCGTTGCTTAAGCGCAGTGTTCTCAGTGCTAAAATCGGTTGCCCCTCCGTAGTGCCAGCCTAAGAAACAGAACAAAACCAATTAGACTGTGCTGGTGGCTTACAAAGCAACTTTCACTCATTAGTATTTACACAGCATCACTGGGCCACGTGACACTTTGCAGGCACAAGGACAAGCTCGAGGTTATAATACAATCTTTCAATAGATGCCTCCAATGCCACAAAGAGCTAATTTAAAAACAGGTGGAAGGGGCCTCCAACAATTAACAGAGGAAGAACGCTCCCACTAATACCTTGTAGTCTGCCAGAGGACCAAGTCAGGTCTTCTCTTTAATTCTTTGACAAATGCCCTGAAAACTTTATGGAAGCAGCTCCTGTAAAAATATCTAAATTAGATGCGATCACCAAAGAACAAAGGGGAAAACCGTTTCCGGGTGGGGAAGGGGATTCTACCCCCAGCTTTGCTACAGGCCTCCTGGTAAGCACTCCTGGTAGAATCCTGGTAAGCTGTTTAGCTCCCATCTGTAAGACTTCACACACATTATTATGACCCTTTCAATACAACTTGGGACTTGCGCTCGCAGAACAAATCATGTCATTAAAGATTTGCAGGATCAAAGTCTCATTTCCCCATGCCTTAGTTCTTCCTGCACACTTCAATACAGCTGCATTTGACATACTCGCAGACGCTGGGAGAAGGGCCTCATTTTGTTAAATATAAAACACCTACTTAAACAACTCGCCTTGTGATAAAAGGCTGAATAGTACAGCAGTTGCACCGAGTTGAGAAAGACTGCATCTTCATAATTTCCTGACTATGATGTTTGCTTTTGCAGATTTGAGTCCAGAAGAAACTGCGAGCTCACTCAATGTATGCTGCCACTTAAGTTGCTTTATTTGCTTTACCACTTGCCAACGACACAAACAGCTCTTTCTGTTTCACAAGGCACAGCTCAAACGCTGAGATTTGTCAGCTGACCCAGCAGCTGACCCAGCAGCACTGGGCCCTGGGTGCATCAGCCAGGCATGAGAGCCCTGGAATTCCCAGAAGCACTGCAGCCACCAGCACAGTGTACCTGCACGCAGGCAACAACCACTGTCAGATGTTAGGGTTTTTTTGTTTCTTTTTATTTCAACATGACAGCATCTTTACTGCTCAGCTCTGCTTACGGCAGGCCATGAGGTTTCACTTAGTTAGCTCTTTCTGGGGCACAGCAGTATTTGTCACACCACTGACAGTCTTAATACAGCCAGAGCACTGCTTGCCATTGTAGTTAGGGCCAAATGCAGTCATCTTCGAGAAATCATGTTAAAAACATACTTCATGTATGAATTCCACTGGACTCAGCTTGCAGCCACCCAGTTTTGTAACACTGGTCTCTTCTGCTTTAAAGACAACATCAGTATCTGCTATTTTCTTCCCACAATGTAGCTTAGACTCTGATCAACCACATACCAGTCCTTTATTTCCATTAGTTAGTGAATTGTACTCAGAATATCTCACAGCAAGGCTTCCTCTTCAGACCTCAGATTACTGTGGCCCCAGTTTGGCCAAATATAACATATGTATTTTGTATCTGAATGCTTTGGAAGCTGGCTAGATGTTTGCCAACAGGGTTCTGGCTTCCACTCCTCCATAGTTACAGTCAAGTTGCCTCTATGGCTTCTCTGGGTTAGCTGAACAGTTTGAGCTTCCTTAGTCTATCAGTGTAAGGTGTCCTTCATGGACTCTCTGTAGTTCTTCTCAGAGATTGCTGCAAATTTCTGAATCAATTTTAAAACACAAACATACCATTCCCCCCAAACACTGTTTTGCCTGTGTGGCGGGGGTGACAGCGTCCCCCTCATTCCTGCCACCAGAGGCAGGCACTGACAACGCTGAGCACCTCTTGTCTTTCATAGATGGAAACTGACCACGTAGATTTCTATGTTTACACCTTCCTTTCTTTGTGAAACAATCAACTCAGAAAAAAAAAAAAAAAAAAATCTATCTTCAATTTTTCTCTAAATTTGCCATCACAGTCCTTGCACAGCTGCTCAGACAAGTAGAACCAAAGACCTATGTGAACAATGAGGCTTACGTGCTTTCAGGATAAATTTACACTGGTGTTCAATGGGTGCTTTGGAAAATCCCACTACATACATGCAGTTTAAGGAGCACTTCTGAAAATTTTCATCAACAGATGGAGAGTATTAGGCTCCATTTAGAAGCTTACAGTACAACTCAGCAGTCGCCCACCAGCAGCGTTACAGAACACTCACTCAAGATATTATCAAAAACTATTCTGGGGGCTCTGACATATTTCCCCTAAAACGCTGGCTGCAAACCAAGAAATTCTGTAATCAGGTGGCCAATTTCTTAAAGAAGTACTTTTGGAAAACCTTATGTTTGTTACAAACTTCACTCTGTTTCCCACATTTGACACTGACTGAAAATGTAACCTTGATCAAATAAAAATCAAATTCCTGAAGAAACAGCAAAATCTGTAGAAAGCCAATGTGCTCCTGTATCATTTCATGCTGCGCCCATTGGGAATTGATCTAACAGGTTTTGTTGGGGCTATCGCCTCTGCTTTACTGCAACAATACCATGTTTAGTCAGTGAAGAATTCTGTCTAAATAAATAGCATTGCTTTTATTCATTTCTACAAAAATTTAAGGGAGAATCTTCAAGCATACCATGCTGAGAATGTACAGGCATGAAACAGTTTAAATCTGCTGTACAACAACCTCCTGCATATTAGCCTATACCCTGACAACTTTTTCTTCTCCATTCCCCAAAACACCCTCATAAAGTAACACCAAAGAAATCCCTGGTGTTCAACTGTGCACCAGCTACCAACCTTCACTGGGCTGCAACCCATGCAGCTGCAGACAGAAGCTGACAGTAAGCAAAACAAGATTTACTTTAAATCCATTAGGACTGCATGGAAAGTAGGAACAATATTTAGGAAAGACTTCACTTACATTCTGAGAAATACAGAAATTAAATACAATATTTTGGGGGCAAGGGGACAAGTAGCACTGCAGCAAACTGTAGCTGTACATAGCAAATTATCTATTCTGTGAAATCTATGCACACAATTAATGCCAACCTTGCCAGAAGCAGTCACAAATTTAAAAAGTTATTTTCAACAGTCCAGTTCATATAAAAAAAAAATAAAAAATCAACACTGCACTTTCAGGGAGTTAATAATTTATCCACCTACTTTTGGTGGAATCTGAATTTTGTTCCGAGTTGTCTGTTGTCACAACACCACATTCCTTTCTGTAGTTCACACCGTAAACACTCCCAAGGAAACCCAAGGAAACTTGTTCCTAATAAGGAAAGCTGGCTTCCAAAGGCTAGCAGCAATGCCTGAACCTAAACTGCCCTGCTCCTTTTAAACGGAGAGTTGTTCCCTATTTTTAATCCATTTGCAACTCCCTGGCCTTTGTCAGGTTAATCTTTTTCAATCCTCATGCTTAACTTCCCAGGCTCAAATTTACAAGCAGAAACAATGCCCCCTGATCACACCGTCAGGATGCTATCGCAGCAGACACCCTGGGTGACAGTGTGCGGTCAGGGCAGCTCTGCGAGGAGCACGGGGACAGCCCTGATCACTGCTCCCTGCGTCCCCAGCCCTGCAGGAGCCGAGGTCCTGGCTCCACACAGGGCCACCCAAAATTCAAACCATATGTTTGAGAGCACTGTCTCTGAACTCAAGTACTTCAGTGCTATGACCACTGCCCTGAGCATCCTGTTCCAGTGCCCAACCACCCCCTGGTGAAGAACTGTTCCTAACCCCCAGCTGCCCTCCCCTGGCACAGCTCCATGCCGTTCCCTCGGGCCGGGTCGCTGTCACACAGAGCAGAGCTCAGCGCTGCCCTCCGCTCCCTGTGAGGAGCTGCAGCCGCCATCAGGCCTCCCCTCAGCTCCTCTGCTCTGCGCTGAACAAACCAAGGGACCTCAGCCTCTTCCCCAACTTTGTAGCCCTCCTTTGGACACTCTCTAATAGCTGTTACGTCCTTCTCATATTGTGGCACCCAAACTGCACCCAGTGCAGGAGGTGAGGCCGCAAAATGCCATGCACAGAGGACAACCTCTCCCCTTGCACTGTGGCCGTGCTGGGCCTGGTGCATCACAGGTTGCAACTGGTCCTTTGTGCTGCCAGGACACATATTCAACTTGTTGTCATCCATCAGAACCCCAATTACATCTTGCTGGAGAGCAGTATACTGCACCAATGCTGAATACAGATCTGTAAGATCAGGACAACTAGTAAATGGAAAATCAGAAGGATTACAAGAGCTTCATCAGCAGTCACTGCCACTCCGAAGGCAGCAGATCCAAAACCTGAGAGGAGTGCTCCATCTGCTCACACCTCATCTATTCATCTCCTGCAGTATTCCCGCGTTCAGAATCACACACAACTTTCCTGCTTGGTTAAGTTCTGGATAGCTTGGGTAAAATTAGGGTTCAGTGACAGATTTACTACAGTGGCCCAAGTATTTTATTTATCTGAGCCTGTGTTAGGCACACATCAGTGAACGTACTGTAGCTACACCAAATTACTGCAGACCCTGGCTGCCTCAAAAGCTGTCAGTTCTGCGTTGTCAAAAACACTCTTGGATGAAAAGAAAGTGCTATCCTAATTTTACAGAGAACAGAGGAACACTTTGAACACGTCTGCGCAGCTCTCCTGCCCGTTCACGCACAAAACCTGGCTGTAACTGAGTAATCTGGTGCTGGCTAGTGTTACAGCACGGTGCACACCAGCCTCTTTCTTCCCCTCTCCAGATGGCTGGCATCGGGCACAGAGTTTCAGGCTCTGGGCTCTGAGAGAATCCTATTACACATAGTCACAGAACCCCTGGAATTAAAATCCTCAGTAATTATTTTAGTAGGATCATCAGAATTAAAAAACAAAAAACAAACAAAAAAAAGAATGAAGAAAGAAAAACACAAGTGTACCCCACAAGCCAACTGTCACAACGAGCAGCTCTCAGCTGAGGTGATGTGCTCCTTGCTCCTCTGTCCTCATGTCCTTACTGACCTCAGAATGACATCCTTCACTTTCTCTCACCACTGGTTTCTCACTCTCCTTCAGATGCTCAGCTGGTAGCAGCACAGGGCTGCCCCACTTCAGCTAAGCAGGATGTCCTGAGCAAACTCGGTATCACGATACAGACACCTACAAAGCTACACCAGCTCATTCCCACAGATTCTTCATATTTTTAGGAAACCAAGTTTCCCAATTTCTCTCCCGTCTTCAACCCGCGAATTTCTGAGGAGCCTTCCTCTGTGCCCTGTCAATAGCTGGCTGCACTTAATCCATCCTCCTACCGTTCTTCAGAAAGATAAATATAGTAGTCAGAAACTTCAACTTTTGGGCCTCTCTCCTTCTTAAGACACGAACAAAACGGCAAACTTATGTCAGGAAAAAACGAGCAGGGCTGCACATTTTTATAAGAGGTGTGTCCTATTTCAGATTAATGTGGCATTCGGAATTTACGCGTGTGCCAGCATGGAAGAAAAATACAGCACATTCATTATATAAAGAAATTGTGTTTATTTTAGTTCTTTTGGAGTAAGATGGTAACATCCGCTTCCTTAATTACTTATTCTGCATTTAATATTTTAACCTGACATGTTAAGTCTCCTCAACTGCTTCCTGCTAATGGTGTAACACAGATATAAAAACTCAAACATTTCTATTCATGAAGGACTTGATGATTTCATTTGTGCAACGAGCTTCAATTAAATTCAAAACACTTTGAAACATGAGAATTAGATTTATTGAAAACTTCTCTAATATGACCTAGTAGATTTCTCTTTGATTACATCGCAGTAGTCTGCAGAGGGCACTGAAATTACACTTGCCCACAACTGCAACATTTCCAAGCCTGCAAGCAAATTACACAGAGGATAACCAACTTGTGCTACCAGCTTGGCCACAGCCATAAAACGCTCAGGGCAAGCACATCTGCCCAACAACAAAAGAGAAGTAGCCCCACACTGATCTTATTAAAATTTAAAGCTAGAAGTGACCACTGGACTATTTGGTGAAACCTCCCCTGATTACTTTGACCACTGACACTGCATAGCCTGTTGCACAAGTTCTTGCTGAAAACCAATTTAGTGCTGGATGCAAACCAGTGACTCTTATTTCACCATCTGATTTGAAGACTTCCAGAAATTGGAAACCCAAAGGTTTCTTCAGCAGCTGATCCACAGTTTGTTAAAAATTAATGACTTTTTATGACCAAATTGAGTTTGCCCTCTACTTCTAACCACGAGTTCTAATTTCCTTTCCATGACCCAAAGGCAGTTTATTTCTCCCCACATCAGTAACATTTTATAGTAATCTAGTCATGTCACAGTCAGAATCTCTCTCTCTAATGCACATCCCCAGCCCTTGAACAGTTTTTGCTACCTTCACCAGGTTTTCAGTTTCCTCTTGAATACAAATGACACCACTCACAGAAAAACAAAATTGCACCAACACAGACAACCTTAGAAATAACACTGCCTTTGATGGGAACTCTTGCATAACACGGCATCCAACTGCAGACACACTATTCCATGAGGTGCAAACCACACCTAAGGAATGAGAGACTGCATTTCCCTTCTTGGCTGCCTCAGTCTGTAACTGGGGGTGTTGAAAACCGTTTTGCTTGACTGACCTCCATTTACCAACAGATTCAGATCTTTCTGGGAAAATGCCCAATCATTGTTTTTAATCACCTTATTACTTTTTACGTCATCCAGAAGTTTTGCTAGCAATGCTTACACTTTGATTTTCACATTACTGAGATAAATGCTGTTGGCATCATAGCTGGTGTGAGTTTCTGTGAGACTGTGAGAAACCTTACCCCAGTGACAGCATGCTGTTGTAAAGAAAAGCCACAATGAATCAGATGGGTTTTAATTCGTTCACAAAAGCTTTCAAAACAACAATAACAAAAACCCAACACACCATCACCACCAACAAAAACTCCGTGTTATTGCCAGAGCTGATTTTCAAATAAATAGCTTTTAGGAACAGATGATGCATTAAGGCCATACTGTGCCCATTGTTCTCCCATGGCAACTAACTTTCATCAACACTTTGGGACTCACTGGTAATTTCTTAAGTTTTCTCAAGTGAAAGAGAAAAAAAAAAAAACACCTTGGAAAAATGAACAATTTCAACTGCCCAGCTCAGATTAGCAAACACCATGATGCTTATGCTGATTCTAACAGTGGCATACTGCCTTAAGTCTTAATAGCTGGAGCAAAGTCCAATGCAAAGTGGTAACCCAGCAGACTGCACACTTACAGATCTTTGCAATTCAGAAGAACAACCCATATCTCACTTTTGTCAGAAACAGAATTGATCCTGCTAAAAAATGCTTATGCATAACATGAATTGCTCAGGAAAATGTATCAATTCCATTTTGTGTATCTCCCTAACCCCACAGGCATACTCACCACCATAACCATTCTGTCTTTATCCTTCAAAGAAACCAATTTTCCACAAATAAAGTTATCCTCCTGAAGCCCTCATACAGACACACACAGACACACACACACACAGAGCTCCTAAGAATGCACCCAGAAGGGATGAGCTGCCCGGCAATGTACCGCAGGTTCCTATTCACACGCTCTCACTCCACACTAGAGATAAACGTGCTGCTGGAATGAGGCGAGAGCAGGCACACAGGGATGCAAATTGCTTTTGATTGTTGTGGCTTGTCGAACTGAACACACTGCGCGCATTTCTGCCCGGGAGACTTAAATTCTCTGTTAATTCTCAAAAGTACAGAAAAAGAAGGAAATGGTGGGGAGGAAAGCTGCAGTTTGTTATTTGCCATTTTCACAGTAAGAGCGGCACAAATAGCCTCAGCCAACACCTGAGCACCAGAGGTACAACTCCCTGCTTGGAGGGCTTACTCATGGAAACATCTGTCTGCTCCTGGGGCAGGAGGGGCGTGGGAAGCGCGTGTGAAAGGAACTCCAGGCAACAGCAAAGTTCAGCTGGCAGCAGCCTGCCCTGTGCTCACCAGGCGATCTTTACCCTTTACCTGCGCTCCCAGTGGGCAAGAGGAGGGGATGGCTTCAGCAGTGCCCCTGCAGCCCTCACACAGCAGCGGGTCTGCGGCACAAGGAAGGAGCCGAGTGTTTTGCCGCACTCCTCCAGCAGCTCACTCTGCCTAAAGCAGAGGACACAGCGGTAGAACACCGGCAAGTAACTTCTATTCGTTCTGCAGAGCACGCGGCGATAAAACACCAACAGGCAACTTCTCTGCACGCCGCAGAGCACACTCAGGCATTTCCGCAGTCTGTCCCCATTGCAGCACCGCTACTTCAGCTGGATTTAAGAGGACACTCTCAGCCAAGCACACTCGACACTTTTGAGCCCCTCTGCACGGGCAGAAGCAGGCCGTGCGGCGGGAGGTCACAGCTGCACGCTGCGCGCTCCCTTACAGAAAGTAGCAGCCCGAGGCGCGCCACGCCGCTACCTGCGTGCTCCGCCCGCTGCCGCGCCGGGCGTCCCCGCAGGTCTCCGGTGCCGAGCGGGAGACGTCAGCTGTTCGCAGGCGCTGCGCGAGCAGGCTTTGACCGACACGCGCGCACACGCTGAGGAGAACCATCCCCAGCTTCAATTCACACCAGTAGCGCACACAGCCACGAACCAAGCGCGAGCCCTCGGCGCGTTCGCCGCCCTCTCCCCGCGGGCCGCACCACCTCCCGATCCCGCCCAGCAGCCTCGGCTCCCGCCGTCCACACGGCCGCGGGGCACGGAGCGGCGGGCAGGCCCCGGCCATGGGCCCGGCCGCGGCAGGGCCGCGCCACCTCCCCGCCCCGAGGCCGCGCTCCGCTCTCGTTTCCCGCGGCTCAGCGGCGGGGACTCGGCGGAGAAGGGGCGGACGCCCGCAGGGCCGCTGCCGCGAGTCGCGGCCGCCCGGGGCCCAGCTCGGCCGGGACGCCCCGGGGATCGCTCCGGCCGACGGCGGTGCCGGGACCCCGCCGTCCGCGCCCGCCTCCGCTCCCCGCCGGGTCCCGGCGCCCGGACCGCCGGCCTTCCACGCGGCCCCTCGCGGCGCCGGGCGCTGGGGTCGCCGTCGGAGCGGAGTCGGAGCCGGGGCTGCCCGCGGGGTCGGCGTCCGGGGCGGGGGCCGCCTGGCGGCGGGCGGGCGCCGTACCTGTGGTCAGGTTGTCATTGATCTTCAGCGGCACCCGCAGGATGTACACCAGGAAGAGCATGATGAAGAACCACACCGTCCAGAGGTACGTCCACGACCAGACGATGCAGGACTTGAGCTGCTCCAGAAAGCCTGTCCCGGCTTCAGCCATGTTTTTGAGGAGAAAAAAAAAAAAAAGGAAAAAAAAAAAAAAGAAAACCATAAAGAACGCACCGCGCTCCCTGCTGCTGCGAGCTCGCAGCGCGCGTCTGCCGCTGTGCGCGGGGCACGGCTCACGGCTCACGACCGCCGCGCTGAGAAAATGGGCTCCTCCGCGCGGCCCGAGCCCGGCAGCAGCGCGCAGCGCCCGGCGGAGCGCGGGTCGGTCCCGGCCGGGGGCGGGGAAGGCAGAGCGCGGCCCCGCGAAGCCCCGGCCCGGCCACGTGCTGCGAGGCGGCCCCGGGCCGGCCCCCGGCACGGCGGGGGGAGCGCGGCGGCAGCGGGCACCGGCAGCGTGATGAAACGCTACGAAACGGCCGGAGGCTCCCGGGGGGGCTGAGGGGGGTGGAGGGAAGGGAAGATTAATAGCGGGAACGATTGGGGAAAAGAAAAAACCTGCGCACACTGCAACTTTTTTCTTGGTTTTGTGTGTTTGCACAAGGATTTCAGCCGGTGTTTTCACAGCCCTAACTGGGGCTCGCTTTTCTGAGATCGGGATCACATGGGATTTTTGTACGGTCTGTTTTTTTTTTTTTTGTTTTGTTTTGTTTTTTTGGTTTTTTTTTTTGTTTTTTTTTTCCAGTTTCTCTGCCCATCCCTCTTGCTAGTGCAGTGTCAGAGGCACACAGCACCAATTTGTTGGGCGTCGTGTGTCTGTTTGTGTGTGCATTGCTCAGCACTGTCCTGAGCTGTAAAACCCCCACTCGGAAGGCTCTGCACAATGAGAGAAATTAATGTCTTATTAAGAAAAAGCGTGTATGAAGCATAATCACCAAGTAGTAAAACATTCCTTTTGTGACCTGTGTTTTTCTTCTGATTTGGCTCTCTCAGTGACACATTTCTACATAAAACTAGGTTTGTCAACACAGACATGCAGAAGTTGGTTACCATCACTAGCTCCTACTTTCAAGTGCTACATCATTTACAAACATGTAGGTGCCACACACTGCAGCTTCTTGTCTCAGATTTTCCCCTCAGTGTTTCTGCAGTCTACAGTGGGACACTGCTCCCCAACATAGAACCATAGAATCATAGAATCATAGAATGGCCTGGCCTGAAAAGGACCACACTGATCATCTAGGTTCAGCCCCCTTGCTGTGTGTAGGTCGCCACCAGACCAGGCTGCCCAGAGCCACATCCAGCCTGGCCCTGAATGCCTCCAGGGATGGGGCATCCACAGCCTCCGTGGGCAACCTGTTCCAGTGTGTCACCACCCCCTGTGTGAAAAATTTCCTGCTAATATATAGCCTAAATTTGTCCCATCTCAGTTTAAAACCATTCCCCCTTGTTCTATCACTATCCACCATCATAAGCAGCCGTTCCCCTTCCAGCTTATAGGGTCCCTTCAAGTACTGGAAGGCCACAGTGAGGTCTCCCTGGAGCCTTCTATTCTCTAAGCATCTTAAGGCACAGCTCAGTGCATCTGTAAGCGATACCAAAAGGACATGAAATCCCATCAAAAGTTTCAGACATAATACCCACGCTCTCCTGACATTTTCAAATCTGCCACTGAAAAGGCCCCACAGAACACGGTCACTTCTCCAGGATGTTTACAATAGCTAGAAGACATTACAGTAAAATCAATCTGCGTTTGTACAGACCTGTACCTCCTGGTGGTAGCAGAGGCAGCGAGACACAGATGTGCTCCTCCATGGACTGTGCAGTGGTTGGGGTTGTGGCCGGACCATGCACAACTGCAGCTTCAGGATCTTCTGGTTAAGGGACTGTGGCCCCCACATGGCTCTATTGCTGTGGAACTAACAGGTTTTCCCACTAATAATCATAAAGCTTTTGTAAATTAGAATGTACAGGTGGCACTTTCACCATAACTACTAAAAGGACATTTTTAGTTAAATTATAGAAAACCACATTTCAAACATCTCAGCCTCCTTTTCCAGTTAGAAAGGAAATAAATATTTTAGACATGTCACATCTGAAAAAAAATCAACATTATCCCATCATATGGTTATTTCTAAACTAAAATATTCATCTCATGTTATCTTATGTTACAGAAAACAACAAGCATTCAGCATAGTTGTAATTTGTATAATTTTTGTCTATATACTGCAGCACTGAGAATATTATTGCCTATAGTGCAAAACTATGATCAATTCCCTTTAAAAACAATCAAGAAAGAGGAACCAATGTGTCCAACAACAAAAATCTGCATGAGGTGATGAAGGAATTACCTGTTGAGGGATATCCTGAGCCATGAGTGTCTGTGCACTTGTGATGGATTGTGTTTCTGTTGTGCCACTGAAGCAACAGCCAAGGTCACACGCAAGAGGTGTTTGCAGTTCAGGCTCTTTTTAACACCACTTCTCTCCCCTCTTTCCGTTCTGGTAGCAAAGGGTGCTGAGTATCAATAAAAAGTCTTACAACACACATTTTACAAGTCAAAAAGGCAAACTTTTCAGTACTATAAAGAGATTTTATTAGGATTTTATTGTGTCATCTGGCTCCAGACACTCACCCCTTTGCTAGGCCAAGACCTAACAGCATACAGCTGAAGTGATCACTGCATACAAATCACTTTAAAAGCATCTGTTACCTTTCTGCTGTGATCCTGCACACATCTTTCTCACTCAAGTGGTCCCTCACATTGCTCCTCAGGCACTCCAGTCCCTTCTGCAAACGCTGCCTGAGTGCAATAAACCAAGCCCAGCCTTCTTGGTTTCTCAGAGAGCTGTTGATGACTTTGCTCAACTAAATCAGGAAGCAGAGGCACTGACAGTTACCAAACGTGAGGCACAGAAAGTTACCTTTTTTTTTTTTCCTAGAAGAAAGAATACTTTTGAATGTAGGTCCTGTCAGGTAAGAAATAATAGTTGCTGCCTGCATACAACAAATGGGTAGTTTTAAAATCCCACCTACCTGTCGCTGTCACACAGAGCAGAGCTCAGCGCTGCCCTCCACTCCCTGTGAGGAGCTGCAGCCATCATGAGGCCTCCCCTCAGCTCCTCTGCTCTGAGAATGCTGAGCAAATCAAGGAAAATCAGCCACTCTGCATACATCTTGCCCTCTAGGCCCTTATCTGCCTTCATAGCCTGGGGTGGCCAGAAGCACTCTCTGAGGATGCTCAGATAGGGCACGAGCAGTCCCTGCATTGGCTTCAGGCACCTGTGAACACTGGGAAGTGATGTGATGGCAGCCCAGTCCCAGCCTAGACACCCCACATTCCGCCAGCCCTGCTGGCAGCAGCACCCTCCTTGCAACTCCCTGCCTGGTGCCTTTTCATCTAGGTACATGGTAAGCAACCAGATATACACCCATGCATACCTACACATACCTACACACTTGTGTACATGGATATAAATCCACTCACATACAATGGATATGCAAACATATGCAAACACTAATTAAACAATATCTGGGATGAACTGGAGATGGCAGTCTAAACTGAAATCTGCAATACTTGCAAACAGCATGCCAATGGGAGGGTGTTATGGCATAGCACAGCCAGCACTTTTCAGACATCCAGAAGTTGGAGTATAACAGCTTCCACAGTCCATTTTCAGCTAAAGCATGCAGTTCTCTGTCACAGTCCTGAAAATACCATTAGGATGATGAAAATAAAAAAAAACTTAACAACTTAATTAATGTATTTTCATTAAAACAGAGATGCCTAAAGTACTTTACTGCAGGCTTTTGTGCAAAGTGCCCAGCCTGAAGCTTTTGCTCTGTATCTTATGGGTGAGATATTATGCTACTACAGGAGTACACTTCAGCTGAAAAGAAGATGGTCATATTTCAAAATATGCTGCCATTATTAGGAAACAAAAATACTCATTTGTGTGCCAGACCATTTCTCAAAAAAAATTTTTAGATAATATTTGTTATGAATTTCCAAGTGGTATGAAGGTCAGAGCATGGGGAATGAAGTTCTGCCTGTTTTCACAGAAACACAGAATCATCAAGGTTGGAAAAGACCTTCAAGATCATCCAGTCCAACCATCCACCTATCACCAATAGTTCTCACTAAACCATATCCCTCAACGCAACATCCAAATGTTCCATGAACACCTCCAGGGTTGGTGACTCCACCACCTCTCTGGGCAGCCCATTCCAGTGCCTGAACACTCTTTCAGAAAAATAGTACTTCCTAATGTCCAGCCTAAATCTCCCCTGGTGCAGCTTGAAGCCATTCCCTCTGGTCCTATCACAGTTACACGAGAGAAGAAACCGACACCCAGCTCACTACAACCTCCCTTCAGGAAGTTATAGAGAGCAATGAGGTCTCCCCTGAGCCTCCTCTTCTCCAGGCTGAACATTCCCAGCTCCTTCAGCCTCTCCTCATATGGCCTGTGTTCCAGACCCCTCACCAGCTTTGTTGCCCTCCTTTGAACACGTTCCAGGGCCTCAATATCTTTCTTGCAGTGAGGGGCCCAAAACTGGACACAGTACTCGAGGTGCAGCCTCACGAGTGCTGAATATAGGGGAACAATCACCTCTCTGCTCCTGCTTGCAACACTGTTTCTGATGCAAGCCAGGATGCCATTGGCCTTCTTGGCCACCTGGGCACACTGTCGGCTCATGTTCAGCCGAGCATCAATCAATACCCCCAGGTCCATTTCCTCTATGCAGTCCTCCAGCCACTCCGCCCCAAGCCTGTAGCATTGCTTGGGGTTGTTGTAGCCAAAGTGCAGGACCCGGCATTTGGTCTTGTTGAAACTCATCCCATTGGCTTCAGCCCAGCTATCCAGCCTGTCCAGATCCCTCTGTAGGGCCTCAACAGCCCCAGTTTTATTAGTGCATAAAGCAAAGGTAGCTGAATGAAATGTAAATGGATCCCAGATTCCCAAAGATCTGTTTAAACTGCAGGAGGATGGAGAAAGCGAAGGTCAACATACCCTGAGCACATGGCGTGCCCATGGACATGAAGACTCAGTAAAAAGAGAATAAAGAATCATAGAATCATAGACTGACCAAGGTTGGGAAGACCTCCAAGATCATCCAGTCCAACTGTCCACTTATCATCAATATTTCCCACTAAACCATGTCCCTCAGTACAACATCTGAATGTTTCTTGAACACCTCTAGGTACAGTGACTCTACCTCTCTCTGGGCAGCCCATTCCAGCACCTGATTGCTCTTTCAGAGAAAAACTTTCTCCTAACATCCAACCTGGATGCAACTTAAGGCCATTCCTTCTAGTCCTATTGCTTGTTACACAAGAGAAGAGATCAACCTGCACCTTACCACAGCCTTCCTTTGGGCAGTTGTAGAGAGCGGTAAGATCCCCCCTGAGTCTCCTCTTCTCCAGACTAAATAATCCCAGCTCCTTCAGACAATCCCCACAAGACTTGTGCTCCAGACCTCACAGCTTCATTGCCCTTCTCTGAACACACTCTAGGACCTCACTGTCTTTCTTGCAGTGAGGGACCCAAAACTGAACACAGTACTCGAGGTGTGGACTCACTAGAGCTGAGTACAGAGAGATGATCACTTCCTTGCTCCTGCTGGCAACACTATTTCTGATACAAGCCAGGATGCTGTTGACCTTCTTGGCCACCTGATCACACTGCTGGCTCATGTTCAGCTAAGCATCAGCAACACCCCTAGGTCTGTTCTTCACATTCTTCCAGTCACTCTGCCCCAAGCCTGTAGCGTTGTCTGGGGTTGTTGGGGTCAAAATGCAGGACCTGGTACTTGGTCTTGTTGAACCTCATCCCATTGGCTTCAGCCCAGCGGTCCAGCCTGTCCAGATCCCTCTGAAGGACCTTTCTCCCCCCAGGCAGCTTGACACTTCCTCCCAACTTGGTGTCATCTGCAAGTTTACTGAGGATGCACTCAATGCCATCCGGGTCAAAGAAGAATATGTGTGGGTAGTTATGAAGAAGGGATGAAGTGCAGCCTAGAGGGAAAGTCAAGGTTTTTTTTTTACCAGGAAAAGCAACCCACTGCATTAGCTACAAATCACAGAAACAGAATTGAACCTGGCTCAGTTAAGAGGATGTCAGCACAAACATGGTGCAAAGAAAGGAGTTAACAAATAGTTAAGTCCAACTCTGAGCAATGTTTCAGTAGTTTCAGGAAGCATTAGAAAGAAATATTAGAAAACAACAAAAATAAAACAATACAACTGGTTTTCATTCTTTTTCTTTTTTTTGCCTAACAAATGACATTTCTCCCTAGAAATTAGATGGGTATTCCACCCTGAACATCAGCATATGCAGGTGTCAGTGCAGGGCACTGTGCCTTCTCCAAACACATCTATGTTTAATAAAGCTTATTGAAAAGTTATTGAAAAAAAATCTACTGAGATATCCGTATTTATTACAAATTACACTGACCCACATATTCACTGAGCTATTTTATGAAGATCCTTTATAAAAATCAGGTGGCATACAAAGATCATCAGTGTTTGCGCAGGATTTTACGTGGTCAGGATTTGTGAAGAAATAATTAAAAGCTGTGAGGTTGGCCTCTGGTCAAAACAGAGCTCTTGGCAAAGTCAGAGTTTGGCATCCACACCCATCCATGTTCTGTACGTCATAAGAGGCAAATGAGGCTGTGGGAGAAAAGGGGAGGCAGAGACACACGGCTGGGAGCCTGGGGGGAACCTGCACTGCTTTCTCCCTCCCCAGTTTAGGTTGAGAAGGACAACAACAGCTGAGCTTTTCAGATCTGTGCCTTGGATCAGAGCCAAGGGATAGGTCTGTTTTTTCTTACTGAGGTGAATTTGGAGGTGCAGGAGAGAAGGCATTGAAGTTTCTTGCCGTTCGGTATCTTGCCTTTTTTAATTAAGATGTTGAGAGTGGTTTTCAATTTGCTGAGCACTGCTACTGCATGCTAAATGAACCTTCTTAACCGAAAAAAGTCTTGACTCCTCTATGTGAAATCTGCAATTAATGTATACACATAGCATTGTCTACTTTTCGCTTCGCAAAATGGCAGAATGTTTTGGGTTGGAAGGGACATTACACACCACCCAGTCCCAACCCCCTGCCATGGGCAGGGCTGCCACCTTCCAGCTCAGGCTGCCCAGGGCTCCAACCTGACCTTGAGTGCCTCCAGAGATGGGGCATCCACAGCTTCCATGAGCAGCTGTGCCACTGCCTCATCACCCTCTGAATAAAGAATTTCTTCTGAATGTCTGATCAAAATCTGCTTTATTGT
The DNA here is from genome assembly GCF_019238085.1 of Lagopus leucura. NCBI lineage: Eukaryota > Metazoa > Chordata > Aves > Galliformes > Phasianidae > Lagopus > Lagopus leucura. The sequence continues at coordinate 23,535,082 of NW_024962265.1, forward strand.
AGGTTAAAACTGTCACCCCTTGTCCTATCACTACCTCCTGAGAAGGAGTCTCTTCCTATCTTTCCTGCAGGCCTCCTTAAGGTCTCCCAAAACCCTCCCTTTTCCAGGAACAACCCTGATTCTCTCAGTCCATCTTCATAGCAGAGGTGCTCCAGCCCTCTGATCATCCTTGTGGCTTCCTCTGGACCCACTCCAACAGCTCCACATCCTTCTTATGCTGTGGGTCCCAGCACGGAACACAGTAATGAGCTGAATGCCTACACAGTGTCCTTGCCAGTGAGGTATTGGTAGAAACACAGGAACTCACTGACATTTATATTTTACTCATTTCCAGAAATCCAGGCGAAAGAAATGGAGAAGTCACAGTGCTGAGCCGTGAGCAGATAACTACTGCTGCTTGAGGCTGGCTGCTGCTACAGGGAACAGGAACAGACTGCAGGCAGATTCAGATACAGCAAACAGCACATCCTCTGTCACCAGAACAGGCTGCAGTCACACGGCACACTGAATTTCACCCTGTCACAGACAGATTTGGTTCCTGAGCTGAATCTTGCTAAGCCTTTGCAACAGTGAGTACCAAAACACTTTTTCCCTTGTCTGACAGAACTCTTCCCTACTTGGCCTGGTTGTATCACTTACTCACACCCCCTGTATGTCACCGTGACAAAAACCTCTCCCTGGAGACTGTGGGGACACAATCTTCTTTCCCTTTCTACAGGGAAAGGTCTGTATCAGGAGATGTCCCATCTCAGTAAATAAATACTGATTTGTACATCTTTTGAATCCTCACTTACTTTTGATTCCGCACTACCTCACTTCACTTTCCGTTTAGTCACAGTCAATAGAGCTCAAAAAGCCAATTCCTCTTCAGCTGCTGACTGAATCAGCTGCTGTGCATGGCAGCAGGGAGACAGGCCACAACAAAAATCCCAGTCAGCAAGCAGATAGCTTCACCTACATATAGTTTCATTCTTTCAGCGTTTCCTAACCTTGGTGGTAGGCACAAATAGCCACACACAAGTTTTTTTCTCCTTCTATGTTCAATGGATGACGTTTTCAGCAATAGATGGTAACTTTGTTGTCCGTGGTCATCACCACAAGGCTGCAGGAAATCCATCATCTGCTCAGAATATCCACTATTACAAATAACCTCAGAACCTCATTCACAGGGTCCGTTACTGGGGCAGTGACTGACTTTCCCCAGAACTTGGTTCTGGGATTGCCAAGGTTATGTCTGCTCTTGCCCAGTTTCTCAACATCATCATCACTGGCCTGGCTTGGGTAGCAGGCACTGCGTCACCACACCATGTCAGCAGTTACAGTTGGTTCAGCAACTTTGCTGAGTCCCTGAAGAACCTTTTCAGATGGATGAAATGTCCAGTAGTTGAATTTACTCTTTTGGAAGTTATGTGCGGGCATGCTCTACCTTCATCCTTTCCATTCAGGCAGTGTAATTCTGGTCACACAACTGCTGGTTGCCAGCAAAGCAGCCAGCGCACAGCTGTGAGACACAGGGTGCTGCACTTCACTTTTTCAGCTTCAGCTGACAGCGATGCTTACAAGAGAGCACTGGATGAACTGCCTGCTGTCGGTACAAATATACCAGAATAAAGATCCGGTGCATCAGCCCAGTCAAGTTCATAGCAGCTTTCTGCTCTTTTTTCCAGGATGCCCTCAGCTCAGGATGATTGCTGGCTGTCATTATTAGGATACATAACAATTTCTTTTCTTCTTATTTCATTTAGAATCAGCTTTAAAATTATACAAGAAACCTCACTGGTGATGAAGCCTTCAATGCCAGTTTCTATCAGAAGGAAATCCAAGAACTCTGCTAATACCGTGATACTTCAGCATCACAGAGACCTACATTAACAAGATGTGGAGAAAACCAAACAATTTGCTTTTAAACATGAGCAGAAACCAAAGGGCAAGATGTAGAGAAATGACAACAAGTGTTGAATTTCATGTTGAAACTAGAATTGCTGGTATTAATCCTGAACCTAAAGGCAGCACAGTCTGGAAACACTCTTCAAACACGTCATTATGTATTTGGCACAAGAAAGGGTGGTGTATTTCACCTCTTCAGCTTTGACTGACACCAGGGCTTACATACAAGGTACTGCTGGATGAACAGTCTGCTATAGTACACATTTGAAGACACAGTAAGGAAGATGTAACATTTATCCTAATAATAATATTGTTAAAGGCCTACAGGAATTTAGAGGGGAAAGTTAGATTTTACCGTCAGCTGTTTCTTTCAGAGCAGACAGATCTCTGTTCTACTAAGTGCAGTCAAGCTGCAGCTGATCCTTAATCACAGAATCACAGAATGGCCAGGGTTGGAAGGGACCTCAAGGACCATGAATCTCCAACCCCCTGCCACATGCAGGGCCACCAATGCCCCCATTTAATACTAGACCAGGCTGCCCAGGGCCGTCCAACCTGGCCTTGAACACCTCCAGGGATGGGGCATCCACAGCCTCTCTGGGCAGCCTGTTCCAGCACCTCACCACTCACTCTGTAAAGAATTTCCCCCTCACATCCAACCCAAATCTTTCCTCCCTCAACTTAAAACCATTTCCCCTTGTCCTGCAGTAATCTACCCTTTCAAAGAGTTGATTCCCCTCCTGTTTGTAGGCTCCCTTTAGGCACTGAAAGGCTGCAGTGAGGTCACCCCACAGCCTTCTTTTCTCCAGGCTGAACAAGCCCAGCTCCCTCAGCCTGTCTTCATAGGGGAGGTGCTCCAGTCCCCTGATCATCTTCGTGGCTCTCCTCTGAACCCTTTCCAACAGCTCCCCGTCTTTTCTGTACTGGGAGCTCCAGACCTGGACACAGAACTCCAGATGGGGCCTCACAAGGGCAGAGTAGAGGGGGACAATCACCTCCCTGTCCCTGCTGGCCACCCCTCTTCTGATGGAGCCCGGGATGCTTTCTGAGCTGCAAGAGTACACTGCTGGCTCATGTTAAGCTTTCCATCTATCAAGACTCCCAGGTCCTTCTCTGCAGGGCTGCTCTCAAGCACTGCTCCTTCCAGTCTGTATGGATGCCTGGCATTCCTCCAGCCCAAGTGCAGAACTCTGCACTTTGCTGTGTTGAACGCCATCAGGTTCACCCAGGCCCACCTTTCAAGCCTGTTGAGGTCCCTCTGAATGGCATCCCTTCCTTCCACCGTGTCAACCGCACCACTCAGCTTGGTGTTATCCTGCCACACTGTGGAATGAAAACCAAGATATACTTTTCATTCAAAGATTTCAAGACTCCTAGCGCTATTGTTCAGAATTATTCCAATCCAGTCTCTGACCTTTGGACTCCTTTGCCACAGCCATTTTTTGGCCAACTATGGTTCTGCTTTCTCATGTTCATGTTTTCACAATAAAGTGAAAGACTTGTTAAGTTCACTGGTCTCACATCATCTGCAAACTGGTTTAACAATGCAGCACCATTTGAAAGGGAAAAGGAAAGTTGACTTTTCTTCCTGGTACTTCATTTAAAACTGCTAATGGCTCCTGAAAGCTCGGATTTCTACTCCAGTTGTTTGTTCAGGTATCAACCTGAAGTGTCACAGCAAAGCTGGAAGAGTGTTTAGAAGTCTGTTCATCTTTGGAACACTGATTTATTTTGTAATTAGCTTACCTCTTTCCTCGCTTTTGAAATGATATGGAAGTTATAAATGCAAGTCGTTAGAAAGGTGGGAGAAACAAGTGCTGGGTCAACATTCAGACTGCAGGTACAGAAGATTCACAGAGTTTTTGGCACAATACCCTTGTTTTTGACTGGATTAAGATAGACTGAAATAGGAAGAACAGCTCAAGCTCCTCAGAGCTGTAGTGTCAGACTCCTTTCTCCAGGCTGAACAGGAGACTTGGAAGAACCACAGTTGAGCACACCCTTGTACCTCTTATGATCTTGGTGACATATCTTGTATTATCACTGTATGTAGTGCCTTACCTAGGAGAAGGCAGTATGATGGCATCTATGCAAGGGCGCAGCTGGAGCCCTTTCTGGCACCTCAATGGCACAGCAAGGTTTTGAACATTCCTACCACTGAAAACCTAACGTCCAGATACACAGCTTGTGCAACAGATGCTCAGTTCTTAGATTGTACACATCCTACAGTGCTGTACTTCAGAAAGTCAGCACACGGGACAGGCAGACGGCTGAAGAACTTGAAAAGAAAACATTTAATAGTCATCGTACGCCAAGGAAATCAGTAGTTTTCTTCCACTTAGAGAACTTGTGGCTGTACAACACTCGTGGCTGTAATTTTTGTCAGATGCATAAATGCTTCATTTGCAAAAGAAGAAGTAGCCTGGTTTCCTGGGATCCGTTTACCCCATGAAGTCCCTTCTTTATCTCAATGGACAAAAACTCTTTTCTGCACCTAAGAAATGTTCCACAGGCACCATGTAAGGTAACTTTTGCCTCACCTCAGGCAGGCTTGCAACCTATTCATCCCAGCAACCAGCATTCCATTAGAGAAAATTTTTATCTGCAACAAGAGGCTGTGAACGCTGCAGGTCTTGCATTTGTAGTGTTGCACCAAAGCCATACCTCAGCCTCCTGTGTTATCATTCCTAAGTGATTTCTGAAGTAAGTTTGAAGGGTAACTCAAACGTTGACTTGCAAAATGGAGAACTACATATCTATTCAGAGAACTGCTCCAAATTCTTTCACTTCTATCGGCAGAACTGTACTTTGTACACACTTGACATTGAAATATATTAAGTTCATTCAAATATAAAACCAAAAGGAGCATTTTGGAATGATATGGATTTGACATGCGGACTGTTCAGTGGATGAGGAACTGGTGTTCAGAGGCTCAGTGTCTGGATGGAGATCAGTGACAAGTGGTGTCCCTCCAGGGGTCCGTACTGGAACCTGCGCTCTTTAACATTTTCAGTAGTGACATTGACAGTGGGTTTGGGTGAACCCTCAGCAAGCCTGTGGATGACACCAAGCTGCAGGGTGCAGCTGACACAACCAAAGGGCAGGATGCCATCCAGAGAGACCCAGACAGACTTGAGCAATTTGCCCAGAGCACCTGGGTCACGGCAACCCCCACTGTCAGTTCAGGCTGGGGGTGTAAGGGAAGAGCACAGGCCTGAAGAGGATGAATTGGGGGGACAGATGGATGGCAAGCTGGACATGAACCAGCAATGTGCCCTTGCTGCCAACTGGGCTGCATTCACAGTAGCATGGCCAACACAGCGAGGAAGGTGATCCTACCCCTCTACTCTGCACTGGTGAGGTCTAACTGGGAGTACGGTGTGCTCATATGGAGTCCTCAGTACAAGAGAAATGTGGATCTGATGGAGTTCACCTAAAGGAGGGCCACAAAAATGATGCAAGGGATGGAACAGCTATCTGAGGACAGGCTGAGAGCTGGGGCTGCTCAGCCTGGAGAAGAGAAGGCTGCAAGGTGACCTGAGAGCACCCTTCAGTATCTAAAGGGGCGCTGCAAGAAGTAACTGGACAGACTCTTTAGTGGGGTCTGTGGGACAGGACAACAGGAAATGGTCTCAAACTAAAAGAGGGGAGGATTTAGATTGGATACAAGAACAGTTTCTTATGATGAGTGATGAAGCACTGCAACAGCTGCCCCAAGGGGTGCTGGGTGCCCTGCCCCTGGAGACACCCAAGGTGAGGCTGGACGAGGCTGTAGGTGTCCCTGTTCATTGCAGGGGAACTGGTCTAGATGGCCTCTAAAGGTTCCTTCCAACTCAAGCGATTCTATGATTTCCTACAAGTGATTATTAATAAGGGTTGACTCCTGCTCCAAAGAAAGCCAACAACAAAAACCACAACCAACCAACCGACTCCTTATTGCAGGCAAATTTGAAAGCCCCAAGTCTAGAAGCTGTTTCAAAGCTCAAGATACTTCAAACAACCAGCAGACAGGCAACAATCCCTACAAGTGCCTCCTAATTAAAAATAAAAGCCTGACTTCTTTGCCAATGCACAATTGCATTAATTTGCAAGAAAGGATGCATGATGAAGTCCAAATGTTTTTCACAGTATATATTCTTATGAGGCAAATATTACCAACTCTTATCCTCTCTTGTGTGAGGAGTACATGGGTAAAAACCATGTTGTGCACCCCAAATTACAGATAAGTCAATCAAAGCAACACTACCAGTAAGAAAGCATGACAAGTATTAACTCTTCTGCTCCTTTCCTCCAGCTATTCAAAGAAATTGACTTTTTTTAATTGGATGCAAATGTTCACCTTTTACAAAAAAGGAATGTATTGTTCAGATTTATCATGGAGTTGCCACTGTCAAAAACTGACACTTCTGCAAGGTTATGAGCAAACAAAGTTTAATCTAAATCTAGTTCACAGGATGCAAGATTTCAGTTTTTCCAGTAAACAAATGTGGCAGAAGCTGCGTCTGCATCAGCGAGTAACTCAGTATGAGAGGAGAGGATCCATAAAATCAAACTGTTGGTGCTGAACCTCTACACCTACACTGTATTAAGTCTGGAAATTTGAAAGCTAGATTGAATGTGATTGTGCAGACATCCTCAACACACGGGTGGCTTCACGTTGTCTGAAGGACAAACCACTGCTATGGCCCCATATCCCTCTGAGGAGCTGGAGTTTGGTGCAAAGCCAGAGCGCACCTCGCTGTGCAGATTTCTCCACAAGGAAGTGAACTCCATGTGCCAAAGTGTGCAAAACACAAGAAACAGAAGTGATGTAACTTGAATTACAGTGACAGTAAAGCCTCCTTCTACTTGTAGTGTGAAAACAGTCGTACAGAAAAAAGGTTGTTCAGGAGAATTTGAAAGCAGAAGTGCAACCCCTGTTTCTTGTGTTCACAAGGAGCAATTATTTACTTGCATATTAGTTAAAAATAATCCTCAGTGGAAGGGGGAACTGAGATGCATACGATAACACATTTCATAAACACAAACCTTTTACAAGTCCATATCATAAGCCATAATACCTAGTACAGCAACATTGCACAATACAAAGCTTGTCTTTATATTTAAAAAATAGAATATAAACAAGAATTAGTTCACATTGACACAATTGCCACAGCAAAATTTCTCAGAAAGTGCTTTACCTACACAAAATATCTTAAAGCCCACCAAATAAGTTGTAAAGTTCTACAATTTAACAATACAAATTAGAAAATAAAATAAAAATGCAAGTGACATCCAAAACTTTTGAGAGAAATTAAGAACTCATGATGTGCCATCTTCCTCAACTGAATTCCTGTCAGCTTCCTCTGGGGAGTCATTACTCCCAAATATGACATAAGGTACAATCCAGAAAAAGTAATGGAATATTTGTTTTACTTGTAAATTGCTTTACTGACACTAACTGTATGGATTTGATGTGCAAGGCACAGAACTCCTCAATACGTTTAGTCTGAGATAAAAAGGTACAATACAAGTTTATTCAACTAAATCTGTGGCTGAATTGAACATCCTACAGGGATGCCACTTTTTGAAGACAGGAATTGAGACTACCATGGAACTGAATGAACAGAGAGGAAAGCACAACCACGGAGTACATCACAATAAAATACCTCTTTATTAGGAATATATTTAAAATTAGCCTTTTATTTCAGATAAGAAAAATAGCATTCTGACTTCCAGCCAGCGCTGATTCTGATCACACACAACATTCTGACAGCTAGAGTAGTTATCTGCACCACTGCTGCCCACGGACAGTTCTCCTAACTGTCCATTCACTGCCTTTTATTCTTCTTAAGTATGCAGAAGAGAATACTGTAGCAAGGCTCGTATTTAGATCTTAAGGAACATGGACAGACTGACTAGACTGCGACTTTGGATGTGTCATCAGCTCGTGTACAACTTTACAAGCTTTCTTTAAATAAGAAGAACAAGATGGTTCAAGAGCTGATCTGTAAAGACAACTAAGAAGACAATTCTTCAGGAAGGCTGTTGTAGAACAAAGCTCATTCTTCTACTGGACAGTTCAGAACTGTAAAGTAGCAGCAATTTCAAGAACTTCAGTCAGCTCCATCCCCCTTTAAAAGAAAACACTGACGAACAGCATACAGGGGCATTGCTATTCCAATCCAAATAGAAACCTACCTTTGGTGAACATTTTTATACTCAGTACAAGATCAGATTCTCTCTCTTGCTATGCTGTAACTTACGGTTTAAAGTGATTAACAGGACCATGCTGTAAACAAAAATAACCCTTGTGTAAGCTTCACTTTTTGGAGTCTGCATAAGTAACTAACGTCTAGAAAAAAGAAGCTGTTTGTTTTTCCATCGTGAGCATAGAGTTGCATAGCATCTTTTGGAACAGGCTGTCATCCAACTAAAAATGAAATCCACGCATTCACTGAAGTGAAATACATAATTTGTAACAAATTTTGCCTTTTCTTTTAAAATTCATTTCCAATATCAGATCTATCAGATGGGGAAAGTATTCTCCAGAAAAAAACCACGTTATTTTTATCTTGCAGTTTCTTCCATATGAAGCTATAAGATACACATTTCAAAAAGAGTTCCATAGGCAGATGCTTCTAAAATGTGGGTGGAAACCATGAATGATGACAGTACTACAATAGATCTCCAAATACACTGGAAATAGCCAACAGGCCACAAGTTTGTGGCTGTTTTAAGCAACACTCTAAAGATAAATACCAAAAATAGGCTCTGTCAGGAAGCAATTTGATACTCAAATAAATAGAAAATTTGCATTTTAATGTCACATTGAATTTTAGTACATTTCAATCCAAGGAAAAAAAAAAATGACAGACATAGTAACGAGTACAGGGTTGTATATATATTACAATATGCCTTGTTATAATACACTTGTGGCTTTATGACAAAAACTTTAGGGCAGATGGAATTTAAGCTCATTTAAGTAACTGTCAGGAACAAAGCATTAAGTGGATTTCTGGAGTAAGTACTTTTATTTAATTTCAAAACCTTAAAACAGCATTAGACCTTGGACTTTTCTTAAAAAAAAAAAAGTTTTGTTAATACTAAAGAAGTATTCTCAAAGGTTTAAACAAGGTAGAAAATGCTTTCCCCAAGATGACATACAGTGGAAGGGTAGATTTCAACAGCTAACTCCACGTTCACCTTGACCTAGAAATACACACTAGTGATCTCCACAAGGAATCCAGCACATTTTGGAAGTTGTCCATTTCACATGAAAGCAAGAGAAAGGGTTATCATATGCAAAAATATTTTCAAACTGTTCTTAACTTGTAATCGGAAACTAAAGGCATGGTTTCTTCATTATAAAAAAATAAAGGTATAACAGAAACTTTAAAGGAAAATACTCAGCTATACTGAAGTTGCAACCCTTTGAAGAGAAAGAAAAAGGAAAAAAAAAGATCAATTAGCTAAGCTTTGTGCTCTAATCAAACTACTTACAGTGATTTTCAATGGCAAAAGCCCATGCTGACTGGGTGATTTGACAGTTCCAAATACCTTCTGTATTTTTTTTTTTTTAATTTTATACAAGGACAATAAAATGATCCAGTCATGCAACGTTCATTTTAAGCATTCTGCATCTCTTTTCCAATCTTATAGCTAAGAATCTTGTTCCAGTCAATCTTGGTGCGGGTAACTGGCAACTGCCGACGTAAGGCCTTGAATGTAGTGTCCGACATAGTCTGGTAATTCTCACTGATTGCAGTCTGTTAAACACAAAGTCATACAAAGATGCATGAAAAACAGAACAAAGATGCTACATAGAAAGTTAAATGACTGACTAGCCTGTTAGAGGCTTAATACACTGAAATATTTTATGAATAAAAGATGTTTCTCCTAGATTGAAACTATTCAAAGACAGTTCAACAGATGCAATAAACCTGGTTCTAGGCCAGGGGACTCAGCAACCCTCAGTGTGGTTACTCAGCAACATGAATGAAATGTTGATCAGAGTTAGCTCATACATCATTAACTGCACACACCAAAGTCTCCCACTGTTATTTCTGGGGGATGGCTGAGTCAGTCAACATCACAGCATGACTTAAATAGAATGCATATGATACTTAGCACAATTTTACTAATGAGTATTTCTTTCCAAGCTGACTGAACAAGGTGTCTGAAACCTTATGTTAAAGACCTAAATGAACATGAAACCACTTCTACAAAAGGCATCTAGAACAGCTGTACTTCTCTAACTTCAAAATGACTAACTCAAAATGCATAATGCTTACAGTCATATTCAGCAAAGCTGTGTAAGAGAGCCTCCTCCAAACAAAATCTGTACAAAAATTCCACTTAAGGAATGCACTTGGGATGAAAGGGATGAGAACCGCTGATATTTAAAACACAGTAGGGACCTCAGAGATTCATCTTCTGCTCTCAACAAATGACTTACACTATTATTATGTAGGCGAGTGCAATCACCAAAAGGTTTGGAAAGGGAAGGTACACTTAACAGCAGCATGCAATCTACTTGCTTGAAATGACATAATCTTAGCATCAAGGTCGCTAATTGCAGAACAGTAGCTCTGGTTAAATACATGATAACGTTTGATTATGGCTGTGGTGCTTTTATCCAACCCACCTGATACTCATTTTCCGCAGCCTCCACAATTTTTATAAATTCCTTCGCCGTCTGGGCTTCGTTCTAGACAAAGAGAGTGTCTGAGTCAGGCTGGATGTACTGCATGGCTCTGTGAGGACTACTTACATTTTGTTTGTTCCACTATCATGAGAGATTGCAGAAGACTCCATGAGAACATGTTACCATTTAGTGACTAAAACACAACTGAACTCAACACTCATCCAACAGATATACGCCACATCCTTTCTTGTTACACCTTCATTAGTCGTGCGAGTTCAGAGCACAAACTAAAATTATGAGGAAACAAATCAACTAAGTACACAGCAGTACTGGTTTATTTACATGAGTCAAGCTAGATTTAATTGTGGTAGGAAATGATGTTAAGAAATTAGAGCATTTCAACTGGAACAAGCATAAAGATTACTGTAGAGCTCATTAAAATGCCTTGATTAAAAGCTCTGTTTTGATAAAAAGACATAAGGAAAGAACAACATTTGTAAGTATGAAAATACACACGCCTCTAAACATCAATACTTTGCTTGTTTTAACACTATCAACATTTAATCTCCAGAACAACTTAAAGAACATCTGCTAAACAAAAAATACACAAACTACAAACAAACAACAACAACAACGACTCATCTCCAAGTATTCTAAATTAGACAACTCAGCAGAGGCAGGAAACACAAATTATATGCAGTCTTAAAAAAAAACCACTCAAGTAAACATTACAAAAATGAGGGTGCAACAACTCAATTTCCAAAATTCATCATGATTGACAGCAGTGTTTTGATGCCTCATCCTTAAGCACATAAATTCTTGTTTGTTTTAAAAATAAACAACAACCCTTCAGTCAATTTGAAGGCAAATTATCTAAAGTGCTTGAAAGAGGTGTTAGGAAGGAAGGGAGTGTTTAAAAATTTAGAAACCTCCGACTTGGGTCTTGGTGACATTCCTGAAGGGACATCTGCAGCAGCAGCTGGAAAGGTAGAATGTGCAATCCCTTGTGCCTACCCAGGTTTAGTTCTTTGAGTTTAATTGCCACTGGCGACAGAAGTGCTAATAAAAGAGCAAGGCTGGACTGCATGGCTGGAGAAAAGCTATGGCAGGCTCAACTAGAACTGCTTCAGAGTTTCAGAGAAAACGCAGGTAGCAGCTGTGAAAGTGTTCCTGAACACGGCAGAAAGAGATGAAGGTGCTAGAGAGCAAGCAGAAGACTGCAGGACGAAAGGGCTTTGACTTTTCAGCGAACCGTGACAATGATTTCAAAGGCTCAGAGAAAAACTAGGGAAAAAAAGCAACCCTCACTACAATTATTCATAGTTCCAGCAACAAGACAACTTTTCACTTCACTTCTTTCACTTGTGCTCATTGCTGGTACAAAATCACTTCTTTGCCAAACAACAAAAAAAGAAGTCATTAGGGCTCCTTTTTTTCTACCGTTCTGCCTGTGTGAGATAAGAACCTCTACGCGCTCTGAAGGCTTTAGCCATGGCTAGAAATTGGTAACCAGCAGCATACTTGCTTTTGTTCTACTAGGAGGCAGGAAGGTTATGTAAAAGATGTTTTTCCTACTCATTGGTCTTCTAAATTGCAGAACAGGATTAAGTTTCTTCCAATAGAAAGAGAAGCAAAAGCTACTGAAATGAGACCTTCTTCCAGACAGTTCCTCCTGAAACATCTCTTAGTTGAATGAAAGACTGAACAGATCTCTTTGCTTAGGGGGTGAAAAGTAATTTTATATCTACAGCTACAGAAGTGTTATCTCCTGGCACTACAGTCTGCCATTCTCTATGCTGCCATTGCATCTGAAAAGCCAACAAGCCTTGCTTTATATTAATGAACAATGTTCTCTATTGATGAACTCAGATTTTGAGACCCATAGGGTCACTACTAGTCTTTATCTTTAAAATACTTCTAATATTCATGCTTAAAATCTCACTTTACCAGTTTAACTTCTCTGGCTTAAATTTTTTAAGGAACACCCCAGGATGAAATCTTACCACCTGTATGTATCACCTCCAGAAAGCAGGAAGATTGTAACTTCAAAAGCAGCAGTTCATTTTGCAATAATACCAACTCCTAAAGAACATCTGCTACTATTTCCAAACTTTTATTTCAACCCTGTGCTCCTCATTGCTACAAGTACTGGAAAGAAAACTTTAAACTCCACAAGTGTTAATACTTCTCAAGCTGAAGCATCTCTGAAAGAGGTTTTTGTACGGAAGCCACGATGCTGAAAGCACCAGTTACAGACTGGGAGGAAATGGAGGAAAAGTACTCACTACTGCTTCTCAACTGCCAGCATCTGCTTCCTAGTTCTTAGCACACCAGTTACGTTGCCATAAACAAAGCAGTACTACAGGTGATCTCCTAGAAGCTGCACTAATAAAGTGGATTATTATAACTCAAACCTTCTTCATACTCAAAAATTAAATCTATAAAACACTCTGCATACCAAAATTTAAATACAACACAGGTGTAGAAAGACAAGACAGCAAGCTGATTAAAACTACAAAGTGAATTTAGCTTATATAAGCCACATGCAAGCACATGTTTAATCAAAACATTTTTAAATTAACATTAACTACATGTAATTGTAGTAATTTAAAATTATTAAATGTAGTTGTAATGTAGAAGTAGAAAATATTACATATAAAATATTCACAGATTAGAATATTCATTCTCATTCACACAGAAAAGAAAACTAGCCCTCACATTTCTAAGTCATTTTTTAAGCTAGCTTCTGTTTTTAAATCAGTCACTTCAGTGTACACATAAACGTCTCTAAAGTCCACTTACAGACACTGTTAGAGAATCCTGTATGTCTTTATGGCTCACAAGCTGAACATTACCATCTTCATAATAGTGAACCTACAGAAAATTAGACAAAAACCTCATTAGGTGTCACAGAATGTCATCATACATGAAGATCAAAACGTCGTAGGAATTACATAGTTTTAGAAAGACAACAGTGAAGAAGCTACTAAATTTAGAATAGTTTGGTGTCGATTGCCTCAAAACTATTTCATGCAAACAAGTTTAGGCTTTGATTAACAAGAAGTAGAAAACTTGCTACTTAATGTGATAACTTCACTAAAATTTCTTTAAGTGGTAACTTTAACATTTAACATGAGAACAGCTTTGGCAAGACTTCAGGATACACTGAAGTCCCTTTCTTTCCAGCTTTGCTCAAACTGTGTGCCAGGAATCATGCAAAATTAAGTTCCCCTTTCTTCACCTGCCTGTTTTTGATATCTCCCTCTGTTAGGTACAGCTCAAAACAAAACCAGGTATACATGCAGGCAAAGGAGCAATTCAGCACAAAGTTTGACAAAGGTAGTAAGGCAGAATGAAATTTATTTACATTTGAAATGTTAAATCTACAAACAGCTTCCTTGCGCATCCTGCAGGAGGAGGTAAGTGGTAGAACTCTACTCAAGCTAACTTTAGTTCTAAATTCAGTTGGGAAGGAGAGAAGGATCTGAAAACATTCAGGTTCTAATGAAACTATCAGAGAACTTGAAAAATCAGAAGCATATATGAAATTATGCGTAATCATTTACAATAACTGATGCAAAAGAGTTATGGAACTCTGACATTTAAACAGGTATCTTTAAAGATATTGCTATAATTTTTTATCAAGTCAATACAATCACTGTAACTGACGGTATGAGAAATAGAAACATTGATGCTGCACCCTACTAAGCAAGATAACATTTGAATGTGGTTATTAATGCACATTTGAATGGTGAATAAATACCATGATTTCATATACATTATGATTATGACATATGCAAGAGACCCTCACTTTTACACAAAGAGAGAACATGACATAGCAAGACAGCTATACCTAAGCACAAGAAGCATTTCCTGTAAGAGAAAATATTAGTTCATAAGACTCACTGTATCTTATTTTGCTCACAAGTTCTTGTTTTCCAACAAAAGATATCCTAAGTACAAGATTAGCTTATTTTCAAATCAAACATCACAGGCTGAAACTTCTATCAGCCTTTTTCAATCCAGTTCCTCGGAGGTGAGAAGTGCTTACTCAGTGCAAAACTATGAGCCCTTCCAATGAAACAAGAGAACCCAGTGAGGTATAATCTGGCCTTCTCTGCCATGATCCATTGGAGAGGGCTCAAATCTCCCCTGTGCTCTAAAGCCAATATCAGCACAAATACCTGCCTCACCAAGTTACATTCTTAGCAAACATCCAGACCTAACAGGGATTTAACATGGATGAAAAGTCAAATCTCATCCTGAGATTTCTTACGTCAAGTGAAATATGAGAATTAACTGCTCTGTACTATACCTCACTGCTGACATCCTTCTAGAATGCTACATCTGGGTTCAGAAGACTACAAGAAGGATGATGTTTATGAACAGAACCTCTTGGAAATGTTAACTAAGGAGGGATGAGAGTAACAGATAATCTAACAGATAAAATCAGTAACCAACACACTTATCAATTATTTCACATGCACAGCTGGGGCACGTCAAGCACCAAAGGGACTTAAGTTTTAGTAAAAGACTGCTGTTGCACAGTATTCACCTTGTGTAACTAAAATAAAATCAAAAATGAAAGAGGTTAAGACAGTTAAGACTCCCCTATATTGGAATGTATTAATAGAAAAAAAAAAAAAGATCGTATATGTGACCTTAACAGTAAATAAGACACCAGAACACAGGTGCTGCTGGAATTTCCCCCAAGGTACTTAGGAAAGATCTTATCAGAACCAAGGCAATGGCAGTATTGTTGTCATAAAGGCTCCCCAGTCGACTAAAGTCACGGTAAGTTTATAATCCAGAAGTCTGCTTCACTCCTTAAACTAAAGCACTCAAGGTACTTCTATATCCATTGCAGAAATTTAACAAAAATTTCTAAAACTTTGAAACAGAATTCAGCATTCCCTAGTGAAATAGGAATGCCCTAAGCAAGCAAAAAGCTCAAACCTTTAATTGCTTCCCAAAACATGCACTTTAATAAACAGAAATAATGTCTTGATTAATTATACAAGATAGTCATAAAGGACAAAATCAGCTTGAGATGCACATTTAACTCAATTCCCTGTTCAGGCTACTTTCTGTTGTCATTTAATCCAGCAGGCAGCTAAGCATCACACAGCTGTTTGCTCACAGATTTCCCAGAATGAGATAATTGCCTGCTTGTTCTGGAAAATCTCCTAGACATTTAACCTGAAGTGAATGCTGTGGACAAAAGGAGTGTTTTGTTGCAAGACAGATTTAAATGATAGTTTATTTGGATTCTTCCCAAGTCTCAGCAGGTCTAGAAGTTACTTAGAGTGCCTACTATGACCATTTTGATGTAACAACAGAGTAACAATTGTCCACACTGAATATCATTCTAGCTTACAGAACATTGACCCCAAGTGGGAAACCAGACTCAGGCCCCTGCTTGGGTAGGTCTGAACAAAGCTACCACAACCCACAAGAACATACTAAGCCTCACACTGAGAATATTTTGGTACATCTTCCTTCTGAAATCAAGTCACTGAGCACTAAGGTCAGAGGCAAAAGTTACTGAGGGTGCAGAAAGAGGGAACTTGGCTCACATCTAGTAAAAGAAAAAAAACGGCAAAAAAACCCAAATGAACCAAAAAGCCCTCCTACACTGAAAGGCAGGCTGCAGTAAAATCCTAGTCCCTGATCCTAAAACTGTTTAAATAACCTCCTGCAAAATATGTGTACACATTCCAGGGAACCAATCCAGAAAGCCAAGTTTGCCTGCCTACCATATGACAGTCAGACTTGCTCTTGTTTCAAGAATTCTGCATTCCTGCTTGGAAAACATATTTCTGAATGCCTTAGAGCCAACAGAAAGGGAGAATTCTTAATGAAAAAGACCTAAATTGAAAAATTTCAGATAACAGAATGACTCAAACCAAAGGTTCCTATCTTTCTAAACAATAAGGCGAGTAATGTGAAAAAAAGCTACTGTCACTTAAGAAGAAAAAACCCCTCCTTCAGAAAGGGACTACCCTCAAGAAGCTTCTCTGTGTAACATAGAATTCAAGTTTCTACTGGCTCACTGTACAGGAAATAGGTACAAAACTGAAATAGGTATATGCCCATCCAAGATGAACACATCTTCTGAAGTCCACAGAATCGCTACAGTATTTTGCAAGAATCAGGCAAACATGCAGCCAAGTGGCTAACACTTCATTAAACTGCTCTCTCTCTTTGGCTTCCTGGGCTCCCCAGTTCTCTCAAAGTATTTAAACACATTGGCTAAGTCTCTCCTGATAACTGGACACTTCATTCATCAGGACAGTTTAGGATAAACATACCTGAATTTTCAAGATGCCAGCCACTTGAGTGGTTGAAGGGGAGATTGTAAACTTCCATTCTGACCTCCAGCGGCCATTCCTTTCAAAAATAAAAATTAAAAACAAGCAGATTTCAGCTCATAAATTAAGAGGAAAAAAACAACAAAATATACAACTGTCAATCAGAAGAAACAAAATACCCAGTGGAACTACACGTGCACTATGTCTTTCAAATCATAAATATTCAGCCCATAGCCAGTCATGAGAAAAACAGTTTCCTGGAATACTTATCCAAGACTTGGATGAAAACCAAGGACATCTATTAGTAAGGAGCTTTTAACAACAGGACTTAGCTTCTGAAAATATCTAAAGGCTTTAGTGTTCTTTCCTTCTTTATTAGTATACACATATAACCAATCTTTTTTCTTTCCAGGACCTGGAAAATTTGCTGGATCAGCCAAATTCACTTCAGCGCAGGCTATCAAAAAACAGAACAAAAGGAACCTTAAAGTAGCAAGACTGCCTGCTAGTGCTGAAACTCTAACTAAATCTTTCAGCTCTTCTACAATTTCTGTTCCAGAGTAACTTGTTCCCATCCAGTAGAAACAAATTCAGTAATCTTGCATAATTCCTTAAAGGAGTTTCAAACACTGAATAGCAGTATGGGGAGACTGTAGTTTCACCTGATTTCTTCCCTGTAAATCAGACACTTTCATTCTAGCTAGGAGGTTAGTGGGTTAGAAGGTTAGTTCAGTAAAGCTGTGTTAGGATGGTACTGCGGCCACGTCTTCAATTCCCGCTTTGTCTGCACTTAAAGAAGAAAGTTTCAATACTCTGAGATCCAGTTCTGCTACAGCTAGGTGTAAATTCCAGAGCACTCAATGATTTCTGTAGTACAGGTAGAAAAGCTTGGTAGGGAAACATGAATGGTGTACGTGCACTTGTCTGACGTTAGGATAACCAGTGTGATGCCAACAGTGCAGTTGTTCAATGCACTGTATTTCACTGTATTTGTACAAAAACTTACCAAAAATTTTTTGCTTGGAACTGATGGCTCTCTATGCATGCAATAATGGTTTGCTGTCCATCAATTGTTTTACCATATACCTTAGTTAGAAATGAAAAAAGCAGAGTTAGCATTTCAGCTATCTTGTTCAAACTCAGTGATATCCAGTCCCAGTATATATTCCAATGTAAAATTCTATTTTACAATCAGTATGATTCTTATATAATACTCAGCACATAAAATATGATTATATACTAAAAATTAGAAAAGATTACAAAATCTAGAGGTTGAGTATTATAACCTGCAAAGGCTTTCAATGTTGTTTTTGTTTTTTTCAACTACAAATTTCAAGCATACAAACTGTCATGGCAGTCATTGCTACAAGAGTTTCAGACACCAGTTACTCTTTAATTAAAAAGTGATTCAAGCCTTTATAGATTATTGCTGACTTGATAAAAAGGTAGCTTTAGTTCTCTGCTTTGCTGTGCTCCCTAAAAACAAATAAACAAACAATACAGAAGTTCTCTTGTTGAAAGTGCAATCTGCTTTCCTTTATAGAAACTTGGGCACTCATCTGACTTACACAGGAATCCAATTCATCACGTTAAATCAGCAAATGAATATTCATTTCTTTACTAGATTAGTTTTCCATCAGGTTAATACAAAGCCCAGGACAGCTATCCACAGATCAGCTTGCCAAACTTAAAACAGTCACAATGCTACTTAAGTCTAGAGTTTTATTTCAAGAAGCTGCAGAACCAGTGATGCTGGTGGTAAGAATTTTTATATATTTTCATATTACACATTTTTACATATAGGATGAGTGATAGTTTGCTTTACTGACCGTTTTGTCAGTAAGCCAAATGGCAGATATCTGTATCTCATGCAATATTTGTTTATTTATTTCGTTTTAAGTAATCTATCAGGTATCCAGGATCAATGAGGCCAATCTGCAGATATCTACAGAAGGTCTCAAGCCTTTTCTATGAAAGGATTGAAGTAGAAATATAACCCATAGTAACTATCTAGTAACTATCTGTTGGTAGTTGCTGAAATATTAAACATCTGAAGCTTCCTCTGATCTCCATAACAAACCCCTGTGAAGATTAATTCTTCACAGTTGAAACCAACTATGCTCCTGGTTCACCAAGTTAGTTACAATTTCATTTAAAATTTTGCCTATAGGAGATAAAATCCACACATATGGAAGTGGAATAAAATTTACCATGAATTTACATAACTTTTTTATTGACTTGATGTTAGGAATTTAATTTGCAGATATTCAAAGAAACCAAACTAAGATAAGGCATCATAAGTTTTAAACAGACACATTCCTGAAGCAGAAAATCTTGTCTTCAGAGTCATGTATAATACCTACAGCAGTGCCACTGGTGGTACTCTTCTGTTTTTCCTCATACTTTTCATAGAATATAGTAAAGGATGACAGCACTAATGAGAGCACTTTTACTTTACTTTTCATTCTGTGCTACACCAATAGTTCAGTGGTTAGATAGCTTAGTACTTACCGTGCATACGCCATTCGGGTAGTGTTCTTTCACATACGCCTTCATTGCTGTTTCAACTGAATTTCTCCAGGATTCTATGGCATTTTCAACTTCATGGGGTCTAGGATCTGTAGCCTCCTTTCTTAAGTGATCAAATTTAAAAGAAATCTTGTTCTTGGGATCCAAAAATTTTCCATTTCCCAAATCACCATGTTCCGTTATCAAAACCTGTATTATGAAATTTCAGTTAATTGTTTTAGCATAAAATCAAGAAGGAAAAAATATCAGGCACAATTGTACAATTGTGCCTTTCAGTGCACACTTAACTGAAGATTCCTCAAGGAGTCACATTTTAAACATGTGCATGTGCATCAAGGGAGGAAGAAGCTAAAAGGAAGCACTGACACAGAATCAAAATCCAGATTACTACCCTCTTACTGAAACAAAAGGCAATCAGAAGTTCTTCTCTATTGTCTATAATGACTTCAAGTACTACAGGTAAACAGCTCCTACAGCTCCAAATCAGAATGCCAGGCAATAACACAGAATGAAATGGCGAGCTCTTTAGATGCTCTATCTGATTAACTTACTAAACAGGTACCACTGGTGGGCCATAACATCTATATTTTAGTAGAGAAGATATATTTCCTTTCCTTTGCTTTCCAAGCTATGTTCCAATACCAGAACATCTTTAAAAATGTAAGGAATGTCACTGTATTCTTACCTGCTCATCGTAACCGTCAATTTTTACTGGAGTAAACTGGTCCAAGTTGTACTGTGCAAATGCACTACAAGAGGGAAAAAACACCAAAAACCTGCATCAGGCACAATCTTTTTTCCTTAGTAAGAGACTTAAGACAACAGCTAATAATCTGAATGATAAAAAAATTTATTACTGCCTCATTATTCAGCAGGCCCTAAAATACGGCTCACCTTGATTCGCTCAGCACTGATACTGCTATTCCAATCATTACACTATGATTCACATTCAAAAGTCACCTCGTATGGACACCCACAGGAAGCAAAAGAACAGAAAATGTAAATTCCACTGAGTTCCTCCCTATTCAATTAGACCTCTCTACTCTTACAGAGGAAATTAAATCTGGCATGAAATACAGTAGGCATAATGTCTTCTTATAAAAGTAGGGTCTTCCCTACTTCTACAAGCCTACTGTCTACAGCATTTACCAATAAACAGAAAACAAAATGCAAAAATGCAGAGACAAATTCCAAAATCCAGGTCTCCCATTTCAAATGCAGCTGTTCTAACTGATCAGCATACAACACCGATTTCTTCGCTGCCAAAACGTTGCATCTTAATCAAAGATGCACAACGCTCACCACGGGGTTTTATTTGCAAAAGCACCGTTTGCAACAAATCACTTACTGCCAGGGGAAGCCTTACTGAACTGATTTTTATGCAACTGAGTACATGGCAGCTGGTACTTACTGGGCTGCTCCTTCCCTGAGAAGATTGTCATTATTAAGCAGCAACCGAACATCTGAAAGGAAACGTTTATAACACAGAAGTATACTTAATTCAAAGATTGTTCCAGTCACATAGCAAATGGCAACAAACTATTCAAAACAATTAAAGCCCAAACCATCCCATACCATTTAGATAAGTAGGCAGAAAAATCCATTGCTTCAGATTTTCTAATTTTGACTGAACTAAATGAGAATAGCCCTACTGAAATGGCATTCCTTCCAATGCATTCTGGTTAAGAAGATACAAGCCATACCCTGTAGGCTGTGTAGCAGCTCAAGGAATTTGTCAAAGAAGTAATTCTGAATTGCGTGTAAATGCTTTTGATCCTTAGTACTCTGACACTCAAGTCTTTGGCTAGACATCTATGACCAAATGTGTTGTGTGTCATCACCAAGCATGCTCTCTGTGCAGAGAGCTGTAACTACAAACTGGCTTAATAGCAGTTTTAGCAGCACTGCAAGAAGAAACTGTATTTGCTTTCAGAGATCTCTGCTCACCAGCAGTTTATTTCACAAGTACACTACAAGCTATGTTCAGGTATTAATTACCTGCTCACAGTTTAACTGAAGAACAAAATACTTCTCATTACATTCCTTAACAAATTTAAGCTCCTGTCACTCATTAGAAGTTTAGTGTACTCACCTTACTTCCTTATCTAAAGAGCATCTGAGTTACTGTAGGCTACAGCTACCAGTGTATGCCTTCTTACACTTTGTGTACGTCCACACACATCGGCACAGGACAAATGCAACAAGTTTTGAAGAAAAATAACATCTTAGATAAAGCTTAGGAATTAATAGCAGAGGGAAACTGATTTCAAGTCTCCTTACAGCTTACCTACATATTAGTAAAATGTAGGATGCCATAACTTAAGGGTTAAAAATGTTTGCAGGGGATTAATACCCTTTCCACACTGTATGCAGTATCCCTTTGTACATTCAAGGCTAGCTATTCAAAATTATACTCAAAGAGACATTTTGAGTTAGTTTGATTTCTACTGAAAAATATAATTGTAAATTGCTGAAGTAGGAGTGTATGCCTTGCAAAAGAACACAACTATTAAACCATGGTTGAACAGAAACAGAAAGCAGGCTCATTCTCACATCACAAAGAGAACTGGTAAGTTCTCACTATTCCACTTAAGCTCCAAGCTGCCTTATGACTGCAAAGCTTGTATGCCATGCTATAGAATCAGGATTGTAAAGTTCTTACAGCAAGTGAGCTCCTACAAAGCTAAGCTACAAGAGATTCAGGAGAGCAATCAGCAATACACTTTTGGGAACAGATGCCTTAAATGAAAACACGCAGCAGAAAGACACTTACCATTGAAAACCTCATTGAATTCCCCAGGAGGAGCATGAATTATGAATTTTGCTGCTATACGCACCTAAAAAACAAAAAAATAAGTGGTTTTATAGAGCTGTAATTATTTTTATTCACATTAATCATGAGAAGCCAGATAACTTCAACAACCAGACATAAAAATGCACAATTCCTGTTTCATTGGTTCCTTCACGCAGCACTGCCCTTTTTCAGAAACACAGAAGATGGATTTCCATCTCAACAGGACAGAGATGGCTACAAGTGACAGAACCAGGAGACAGAAGTTAAAAAACAAAACAAAACAAAACACAACAACCCACAAAACAAAACAACACAACTCCCCAGCCCAAAGAAAAACACCTGAGAACCATAACTTTTTTGCACTCAAAACACAGCAGAGGTCAGCACTTCCACTCAAAGTACGCATGCCTGCCCTGGCTTTTTCTCTACCTATACTTGCACAAGCACTTACACAACTGCGCAGTGAGCAAAATCAGAAAGGTAATCTTTCTTTTTTGCAGACCAGCCCCCCGAGCTGGCTTACTGCACTGCACAGCTGCACACATGTGCTTGCCAAAGGAACACAAAGCTGCTTTCTTCACTATGGAACAACCAACCTGAAAATGAAATACTACCTTACCTTACCAGTGCCCCTCTGCTCACTCCCTTTCATTCTTGTTTTCCCCTTTAAGCTCTTAAGAACACGCAGAACAAATAAACAAAAGGTGGATTCCCAACTTGACAAGAGTTCCTACTCTATCTAATTTACAACTATCCAAGTTGAGGACGCATTCAAGGCTGTCTTTCATCCTTGTCATGATATTGCTATTCAAATCTAGCGATTTGAACAGTATTTCCCATTTCTAACACCTTCAATTACAGTTCTGTGGGATAAAGATCTAGGAGATGCAACTTCTGCACTGTTTTGGTCTTTCTGTTTGAAATTAAGAAGTCTGTGAAGCAGGTACTTTAGTGACAAATACCTAAACAACCACAAAACACTTTACACTTAGACATTTACGGGTATATGAAACTGAAGAAGTAACTGTCTGAGCCTTCATGAGCTCCTGAATCAACCTGTAAGAATCTATTATTGTCTAGGTTGATAATAAACCCAGTGCTCAGCCAGGTTCCAGTCACATTCATGAGAGGTGATTCAAGCTCTGAGTGCCCTGACAAAGCACATGGCTGCTGCATCATCAGCCGAGTTCAAACTCAAGCAGACCCCAAACGACTTGCCAAGCAGCTTCCTGCTCAGTGCAAGTCAGAGCTGCTAATGGAAATGCTAATGGCTGCCCAGGGAGGCTGCGGAATCTCCTTCTCTGGAGATGTTCAAGACCTGCCTGGACACCTACTTGTGCGACCTACTGTAGGGAACCTGCTTTGGCGGGGGGAGGGTGCCGGGGGGGGTTGGACTCGATGGTCTCTGGAGGTCCCTTCCAACCCCTATGATTCTGTAAAATGAGAAGGCTGCCAGGTCTCAGCTGCCTCAATTGAATGCTGTGTTTTGGATTGCTGACAGCCTTTATCTGCTGCTTCAAACGCATACGTCAGAACTCCTCTTTGCAAGTAAACGCATATTTTGCATTATACTGAGGTAAGTGCCACAGGGCTTACTCTTTCATCGAAGGAGAAACAGCAGCTAGGTGGGAGTGCCTTGTTTTATGGCAGCTTATTAAAGCACTCACCCAGATAAACCCAACTGCCTTCTTTGACACAAAGGAATTTAATCTCATTCGCATAAACCAGAGATCACCCCAGCCAGCAGACTGGGTGCTTCTCCCCAGTGAAGGCACGCTGCTCCACCGCCCTGCAGGAGCAGGGGCACCCCGTACTGTTTGCAGTTCAGTGCTCAGACCAAACCAACACAGAGCACAGACACCAGCTAAGGAACTGCCTTAATGGGCTGCTCCAGATGGAGAAGGGCAAGGTGAGCTCTGGGCTCTTCTGCCAGGGCACTTGAATCAAGCGACCAATTACCAGAGCCTGGAATTAGGCTGGACTATGGGCTCACACCGAGGAGCAGCTATGGAGGCGTGTTGGATGAGGGGGCAGTTTGCAGGTTCTGACTTGACCCCAGAACTGCTCATCCTGGGCATGGCTGGGCCAGCTCTGGGCATGCTCAGAGGCAACATCTCCAGAGAGCCTGAGCTCTGAAACACAGTCAGGGGCAAGATAAAGGAAAACTCAGATGCTCAAACTGCACTTCAAATAACCATGTGGTTTGAACTGCAAATATGTGCAACGTCATATAGGAAATCTGCACTGCAACCCAAGTAATACCTTGTTTTCAGCTGTTCTGGTAATGCTACATTGATTTTGCTTTTTTTTTTTTTTCTTTTTTTCTTTTTTTGCTAGCAATACAAACTGCTTTTCTTCTTATTGTCAGATTTGCTGTAGTATGAATAATATCTATCCAGAAGAAATCAATAGTAACACATGTTTCCTCAGGACAGACTAAGCAAGATATTGCTTTCAGCGAACACTGAGTAGCAAATTAAATTCCTCACTACGACTTTCTTTAGTGCAGCAATTCATCATAGACACCACTTTCTAAATAATCACCATTGTGCAAATCAAGACATGTAAGGTACACTCATAACTGCAGAAGCCAGAAAGCTGCTGTCTATCAGTCAGCTGCTCTGTATTTTGCTAACCTACCTATGCGAACGGAGCCCTATTACAGCTAACCCACCTCTTTTTCAGTAGTTAAACCAAATTAACTTATTATCAGTACTTATCCAGTATTCTTATCTGACACACAAGACTGAAGATCACTTAGGGATTCTCTATTGCCAGAGAGTCCTTCCCAAAAGACACACTGAAGGCACACTTTGTGCTCCAAAGCCAGACTAACACTAAAGGAGAAATAAATGTGCTCCCAACGTGCCTCACCGAGCTCAACATCTCCCCCTTTTGGCAACAAGAAACCACTGGCTCAGGTACCACCCCAGAAAGCACGAGTTACAACACTGGAGCAGACAACTGAAAAGTGCTGGTTTAGTTAATTATTTAGACAAATAATAAGAGAAAAAAAGGATAGAGATACAGCAAAAGTACATTACTTGTAACACACAGCAATAAGCTAAGAAACACCAAGTGCAATGCAGTACAGATAGGAAATTAGGGCTTTCATTAAAGCCTAGAGGGATGCATGACAGTTGTGAGCAATGCCAGTCATTTGAGACACCGAGACTCTTAAAACTTGATCAGAACTGATTTCACAGTCAGAACACAAGGAACACAGCACTTCAAAGTCTAAGGGACAAACGCTTTTCATTCAAGAGAAACGCAGGCTGGCACAAAGTACGAGCACTTCATATGAACAGCAGCAAGAAGCAAAAATCCAGGTTATAACTGAGCATTCCTTCAAAATCTCAAATAGCCAGAACTGAGAAAATACATTATATGTCTCAACTTGTTACTCTAGTTTTTCCCAAACCATCATCTAAAACACCACAGCAGTGTTTTCCTGCTGTAGTTTCCAAGATTAGATTTACAGTCACTGTTTTAGTTAGAAGTCTTCCAAACAGCTTGCAAGAAATTGCAAACTTCAGAAGTTCTAATGATCAGTGCTTCACAAAAAAAACCCAAAAACTCTTGTGGGCAGCTTTTACTATCATTCTTTGCATTTAAGTGCACATTTATTGTATTTAATTAACTGAATGCAGAAAACCAATCTAAATACATCTTCCTAAAGGCTTCTGCAACTTGCTGCAGCTTTGAGGATTAATTTGGACAAGCAATAGACACATCGTAAGTGAACACAACTTCTTCAGCATTACGAAGAGAAGCAACCCCTGCTGCAGATGCTTTATTTCCAGTTGTAGATCAGAATTCACAGTGCGGACTGAAATGCAGCCTGCGATCAGTAAGTAAGAGTCAGCAAGACTGAATCACTCAGTGTAAGTGAAACCAAATACTGCCCAGCACATCAGTTAAAAGCTTGATTCCTATGTAGAAAATGATTGCAGCTAAGGTAAAAATTCAGATTGACGAGATGAAAGAAGGAGAAAAGGAAAGCTTTGTTGTATGCAATGAGTGTGGCTATCAGACTTTACTTCTCTTGTTAGAGATTGAAGCAGTTGTTATACAAACAAGCACCTAGATTCGGGCATGTCAGTATTTGCTGTTTGTTCAGATTACACAAGGACAAAGCAGTCACTTACTGAACAGTGTTTTGCTTTCATCCTTTTGCCTTTGTTTCCAATCTCTCCCAAGGCACACCATCACCCAGGTACACACACAGATCCTCCTTCTTCACCTTTTCCAGACTGAGCCACCATGAATTTTGTTTGAATTTAAGGTCACATGCAGTGACTTAAAATGCCCCCAAACCGCTCTTCCTGTTTCTGACAAATCGGAAGCTGACATTGGTTGAAAAAGCCCAACCTTCTGTGCTGCTTGTGCCTATATATGGCCATGAACACACGCTCAGACACGCAGGGCTCTCACAACGCCGTGCTACAGCGTCAGCTCTGCTGTGAGATACGCTCATTCCCAGCCATCGGCCAGGGTACACCTGACAAGAAGAAAGGCATTACAACCTTAGTCAGCTTTTCTTTTTTTCCCCCTTTAACTTATTTGAATTACAGTTGTACTTGTCAGGCAGCCTGACAGTTCCTTCAATGAACAGCCACACTGCAGAGGAAGAACACACCAGTAAGCAATATGCTGTGAAACCACATGCTTTGCCATTATTCCTTCCTGCACATCACTTACTGCAAGTTCAGCTGCAGATTCATGGCAGCAGGGAGACCCACCCTTCCTCTGCTCTCATAACAGGTTAAAGTTTACTGCTCTACAGCAATAACAATGAAACTGTGAGTACATACTAAAAACCCTTTTAAACTAAAATCTTTAAAAAACAACCAAAATAAAAAAAAAAAAAAAAAATAAAAAAAAAAAAACAAAAACCAAAAACAGTGGAGTGGGAGAAAAAACCTCGGTAATCCAATCTCACCCTATAGAGCCATGACAACTTTGCTGCTGATCACAGGAAAGGAGTTTGCTTGAGCAGTCGCCTTTATCAGCAATTACAGCAATTATTGTACAATGAATAAGGCATCACGCATCGTGCATTTTATGTTCCTGAGAGAGCCTCCACTTCCCTGTAAAACCAAATCTCATACTCACAGGTGAATCTACGTTTGGCAAAACAAGCAGGTGAGACGCCATATTTAGTAGAAGGGAGCTCTTTGTTCCTTCTCTAGGAGCAGTAAAGGGCC
The DNA here is from genome assembly GCF_019238085.1 of Lagopus leucura. Taxonomy (NCBI): domain Eukaryota; kingdom Metazoa; phylum Chordata; class Aves; order Galliformes; family Phasianidae; genus Lagopus; species Lagopus leucura. Next base: position 23,562,436 of record NW_024962265.1, read on the forward strand.
CCAAGAGTCTGGTGCCCACTGCCATGCCTTCTGGCATGGCTCTCGCTGGCTCAGGAAGCCTTTCTGCAGACAACTGAGCAAATGGCTCAGTCCTGACCCACTGAGCTCTATCTACAGGCAGCTAGGGGGGCTTCTCACAGCTAGCCCATAGCTGCAGGAAGGCTGACACTGTTAAGATTTCCAAGTAGGTGAAGAAGTTTCAATCCTCTGAAAAACCTGTCATTCACAGACAAAACCATGCAAGTCAGTCGGAGATCAGCACTACTGACAGTGGGACTGAGCAGAAGACTTAGCCAGCTTTATCAAGTTCTGAGTTTGATTCGAACTCATGTTTTGAGTTCATCCACGGCAGTTTTTCTCATGATACTCCTTCACTGCCCAATGAACAACTAAAGTGCTCTGGTATCTGGTACCAAGTAAAATTCACTTTGCACTGATGCATGTAGAATATCATGGAACACAGCCCAAGGGTCAATCAGCTACCTTAGAAATCACTTACAAGATACAATGGCTGATGAGCTGTCAGCATTGCAAACATCAGAAGAGTTCAGAGATTGTGAATCCTTCAATGCTTAAAACAACTACAAAAAAAAGCAACTGGCTTTCTTTAGAAAGGTACATACTTGGAACTCACTAGCTTCAGTTAATTAAATACCAGGGTTGGATACTCCTCAGAATGTTCCACCAGCAATTATGATACATCTTTTAAAATAAAAATGATCTGGGGGTGTTTTGCAAATGGCATAAACTGATCTGCTGTGCTGCTGCCACCAAAATAAATAATCTCCATCCCCTCTCACCTGGGTGCCCCATGAACCCAATCTACAAACTCCTTTGTATCAGCACTGCTTGTCTACTTACGTGAGCATTCAGAGAAGCAAACTGATGAAGCAAAAAATGGCTGTAGAAGGTGGCAAGAACACAGCAATCAATTCCTTCACTGTAAGAATTTCAGAGAACTGCTGCTTCTTGCTGCCAGCAGATTGGTGAGATGAATAAGCCTTCAAAGGGGCAGACAAGCTCTGAGAACATGCATGAGAAATGGATTACCCCGAGTGGGCAGCAAACCATCTCCTCAGCTTCTCAAGAAAACAAATTCACATCTGTGGATATGATTCCAAATAGCAAAGAAGCATTCTGGTATGTGCAGCATCTCACAGAGACACGGAGCAAAGGCTTCGCTGCCTTTGGTGGCAGGGAGGGGATGAATATGAAAATGACGTTTGCAACTGCTTTGCTTCCAACCTCAACTGAAAAAATGCACTATGGCATTCAATGCACTTCTCTTCTGGGAGAGCTGAGAAAGAGAACAGCAAAAATGTGGCTCTGTGGCACAGGAAAGGAGGGGCACATTCCACATCAACGGCTTTAAATGAACAGACATTTCCTTCATATTGATGCCTGAAGCTGCATTAAATCTGTAGAACAAATATTTTCCTCAATCCATTTAGCAAGTATTCTGTAAACTGAAACAATAAAGAGAAAAGGAACAGATCCTTGTATCAATCTAAGTCAGCCCCTGGGGACAAAAACGCCATATCATACTGGATTGGATAAATCCTTTCACTTAAAAATGGAATTTTTAAAAATAATACACAAGTATTTAATAGCACGTAACACCACCAGCTCTTAATAGTAGTGAAAAAAGTAAATCCTAGTCAAAATGAGACAATGAGGTACTTCAGATAGCAGTCAGCAGTAGTCAGTTCAAGCAATAGCCCTATCTGAAGTACTGACTCAGATGATGAAATTTATTTTCACAAAAAATAACCATCTTGAAAAGTGTTGATTGCTTTCACTCTGTAACGTCACCCACTTCCTATACACTAATTCAGAAACATTAGAACAGTACTGAACTTAGCAAAATATGTTTTGTTTGTAAACCTTAAACCATCAACATCAACCTGAAACTTCAGCTATCACCATCAGTTACTAAAATCTGTGAACAAAAAAAAAGTGCTGCTAATTAAACTATAGGGAATGGAATGTATCTTTTTTTGCCTGCATCTGTATTTCTCTGAAAGCCTGCGCCTTGCCAGCAGTGAGCTAGAGAACAAACAGGCTAGGAAAACAACAAACATACAAAGGGGATTCCAGAACTATTGATGGCACCACATGTTCTGCACTACAAGTTTGGGACATTATTCCTGCAGTGGTTTTACTCCAATTTATCTTTTCTGTAGTCCTTTTTCCAGGTATGCGCTTGAAAGCTCATACATATGAGCAACCAGGAAATTACCAAAACAGCCGAAAAAATTGAGAACATTGCAAGTTCAGAATTTATACAAAATCCAGCTTTTTATTCATGCATTGTGCTTCTAACAGCTCTTTAATCTCTGAGGACAACAGCAAATTGAAAAACAGAGGTGTGTCCAATAAATTTGCATCTAGTCCTGCTCTCAGGAAACTGCATCTGTGTTCTAAAGCACTCAACATGCTTCAAAACATCACCAAAACTTATTCTTTGGTACTGCACACTTCAACATAGTATTAAACCTGAACATTTTTAACCAATCCAGCACACAAAACACCACGTTGGGCAGCCAGCTAGGAGCTAGCCCAACCCCCCTATGATTTGACAAAGGATCTGATGTAGATTTACAGCTAGCTCTTACCCAGCAACCACTAGAAGGCAAGCAGCAAGGTATTTTTCTGATGCTTATTTGATATCTATCTGATCCATAAAAATCTCATCATTTCCTTGCAAGACTCATTCCTAGAGAATTGAAACAGCCGTGAAATCTTACACTTACTGTAAAGCAAAGTTCTTAACTTTTGTTTGAGAAGTTAAAAGCATACAGCATGGCTAACCAAACCTACACAAAAGACTTGGTAGTTCCACCTCCCCAAAGCAGAACCACGCCATTCTGCAAGCCCAACGCAAGCACTCCTCAGTTCCAGCAACCAGGCCTCTCTTTCTCAGCAGCTGCTGCAGAGCAGCATCCATCACAACGTGACAAATCCTCCATTTACATGTGCAGAATATTCATCCACTGTAAAACCTTTCTGAAGTGAGCCTTCCTATTAGTTCAAGCTCATCATTTAACATTAATTATTCCAAGGATACCAAGCCTGGATTCAAGAGCAGCAGGGAGTAAAAAGGAAGAAGCGCAGAGCTTGCTCTGTGAGGAACACCTACTCCCAGACTGAGATGCCACCTTGCCCATACCCAAATCCACCCCTGCCACTACAGTGCCTTAAAAATATCTCTCAAAGTTAATCTGCAGTTCTGAAGTTTTAACACTCGGTCAAATTAAGCAGCAAGTTATGAAGGGCCTTGCATTCTGGAAGCTGGTTACTCAGCAATGGAAACAGCAACTCCATGCTCTGAAAAATCTGCTTTCATTTCTGCTTATGCTGTTCCAACTTTTTAAAACCTCGTTTTCAGAAACTAAAACTCAGATTAATACAGTTCTGTCTGAGAAAAATATAATGATTTGCCATATACTGTGGTTAGAATTTTTATACCATTCCTCTTTGGTTTGCAGAAATGAAATCAAACAAGGATGATATTTCACAGCAGAACTGTAGGTTGATGATTGCTACTGAGCAATAGAAAGCTTCACCTACCACATCATAGATCATTCATTCTCTCCCATTTCAAGTACTGATAGATCAGCCAGTAACTTGTTCTACTACTTTTCTCTATTTTGGAGTTATTTTCTTTTTAACCTTATAAATGTAACTGGTGAGGTTCCCTGGGTAGCAAGCTTCCACAAGAGCTGTTGTGAGCACAGAAGCAGGAGCCATGCTCCTGATGGTGCACTCATACATACGCAGTCCACAATGCGGTCAGAACGCGTGGAAGCATACAGTCTCCTCAAACTGTTCATAACAAAAGAAAATATGAATTGCAGTTTTAAAATCACTTTGATTTAGAATAACAGCTTTCATTTGTATGCATCTTCAAGTCTCAGATGTTGGTTGCTTTGTTTTGTTTTTAACTTGTCTAGAATGCGGGCAAGTTTGCTTTGCATCATGCCTCTTTACAGAGACACGTAGTGAAAATAAACAATAAGGATCAGACAGGCTGCCACATGAGAAACTGTCGCTGAACAGTTTCTGAGTGTGAATGCTGTCAGACACTGGAATAGGTTACCCACAGACTGTGCAGCCTCCATCCTCAGCAGTACCCAAATCTGAAAGGGCAAGTTCCTGAGCAACGTAATCTGAGCTGGCCTGCCTGGACAACGCAGCATTTGGGATACCTCCAGGAGTTTCTTCCAGCTTGCCACTCCACAAATAAACTATTATTTGCAGTTATACATACAGTAAGTGATCAATTTTTCAACATTTTCATACAGATAAAACGATTACAGCTTTGATTCTGTCCTTTGATCTCAAGAGTAGCGATGCGTTTTTGAAAATCTTCTTCTAAGTCACACTAACACATTTCCCTCCCTTAGCTATGGACATAAAAAAGCCTTGGGAAGGTTGCCACGTTCAGAATTACACAGCAGTCTGAGATGCACTCTCAACTTCCTCATTCTTACTAAAGAATTGTCACAAAGTCTTATCAACCATTAAGTTGAACCTTACATCTATAGGAAAGCAACCCCCTCTACAAAGCATCTGTTCTGTTTCACTCATGGAAAAATATTAACTTTGACAATGAGACTGTTTCCACAATGTGATAACTTAAACACACACTAACTTAAACACACACTAAACTAAACAAACACTAACACAGTCACTGTTTGAGTGTTTTTCACATTTAATTATTAGAAGATTTTCAGTCAGCCACAGGAACATGCTACAGCATTCCTAGTTCCTTTCAGAGCTTCAAGAACAGGAGGGAGGGCTCACAAGATTCCCCTGCAAGACAGATTAGCAAAGCTACATCTTTAATATACTACAAAGTATACATTTATAAACTACAAAGAACGAACATTAGAATATCTGCAAAACATCACTTTCAGTTACAGATTATTGCGCAATCATATCCATAGCTGACTATTAAAATCTTGCTTCTACTCCAAAATGTTCTGATCCTCGTTTTCTATAGTCTCCAAGTCTCGTTTGGAGTAGTTCCAAAAGTTAAGATTTCAGACCCTCCCAAAACAAATGATTTAGAGCACAAATTGACTCACTAAACAGCATTTAAAAACCAGACTATTTTTAAAAGAATAACTATCTTTAAAAAAAGCCTACTGATGCTTCTGAGCTGGTGGGTTGGTTTGCCCCTGCACAGGGAGCTCTGCTGCCGACATACAGAGCCTTGACACAAGACAATGCATTTTACTGGTTTAGACTTCTCATCTCAAAGCATTTACTAGAGAAAAGAGTTTTCCTTAACTACTATGAATTTCACTGCAGAGTTTTGCTAGCGTATTTATACTTAGCTGTGCAGCTTTTCACACCTAGTTCAAAAAACTGTCAAGTTATCTAATGCACCTGGAAATATGTGGTAGCAAAGTGGGTTCATTTTCACAAATGGGACCATTTCCCCATCAGAAGGGAAGTTTTGTTTTACCTCCAGCCAGTTGGCCGACTGCTAAACTCCACCTTACTCAATATGCCTCTCTGAACGAGTAGAACTACACTGAGGCAAAACCTTACTGAAAGAGGCGGGGTTCCTTTCTGATCCCATGTTTGACAACACACGCACTTCCATGCTCAGCATTTCAAAGAATGTGAGCTATTTTTGCATTAAAAAACATCGTTATGTTCTCTATCTTCCTATCAATGCTCTCCCCTTTCTTCACTGAAGACATCTCTGTTTTCTCAGGCTACCTCCACATCAACGGCTATTTAACTCCTGTGCTTTGTAGTGAGGGGGGGGGTTTACATTGCAATAAGAAAAAACAAACAAACAAAAAAAAAACCCTACAGCAAACACATCCTGATGAGTCACCAAAAGGCACTGACTACAGAACATCCTTCGGATTCAAACAGTTGCAGCCCTATTTTGTGTGTGCTGCTATTTATTAATAAGTATTTACATTAACGAATACATCTTCTACAATGAAAATAATCCCTTCTGTTAAGCACTGCTTGCATTCATGTAAATAAATTGCAGTTTGTATATACACATTAATAAGCTCATAGAAAAAAACCAAAACGTTCTTATATATGCTTATCAGTTTGACATAGCCACAGGTAGAGCAATTTGTACAGGAACTGAAACATAAATACACTGCATAAAATGGTTACTGGGCTTAAAAAAACCCTACTTCAAATATCTTGGATAAAGAAATAGATTTTTTTATTCAAGACTTAATCAGAGGACAAATTACTTCTGAAGTGAAGGAAAGTGATGATTTTCCACAGCTGTCTCTCTTAAAAGTTCTGGACTTCAATATTTCCACCTCTCACATCTAATTTTTATTTACAGACTGAAACATAAACATAATATTTTCTTTTTCCACCTAACTGAAACATTCTTTACTTTCAGAGACCTACAGAACACCACAAACCACTGTGTCTCAAAGAAGCTGTCTTTAGTACTGGACAGCCCCTGGTGATCCCTAGGATGGAACAGCTCCCCTTTGAGGACAGGCTGAGAGCTGGGGCTGTTCAGCCTGCAGTAGAGAAGGCTCCTGGAGACCTGAGAGCCGCCTTCCTGTGTCTGAAAAAGGGCTTTAATAAAAAAAAGAGACAGACTCTATAGCAGGGTCTGTTGCGACAAAACAACAAATAGTTTCAAACATAAAAATGTGAGATTTGGATGCAATATAAGAACAGTTTTTTATGATGAGGGTGGTGACGCACTGCAACAGCTGCCCAGAGAGCTGCTGGGTGCCCTGCCCCTGGAGACACTCAAGGCCAGGCTGGACGGGGCTCTGAGCAACCTGATCTAGCTGTGGTCCCTGTTCATGGCAGGGGACGTTGGACTACATGGCCTTTAAAGGTCCCTTCCAACTCAATCCTATGATACACCATCCTGAACAGGGAAAAGACATTTTCTCGCAATTGGCCTTCTCCTTCCTTGGTTTTAGAGCTCCCTTACCCAAACTAAGCACTTCTTTCTGCCTTTGCAGCACTTACAGTTCCTGTCTGCACACAGAGGAAGACACAAACCAAGCACAATTCAATAACTTGTAGCTACAGTGAGGGATTAAGTGATACCACATCTCTATCAAAATTTCCCATAGCATCACCAACTGTCTGTCAGCCCTTGAAGCCCTTTGTTTCATATAAAGGGAGAAAGTTACACAAAGAAACAATATGATTATTCCCTGTGAAAATGAATGTTTGTACGCGCAGCATTCCTTCTGGATTTACATTACAGTCCCTGTTAGATGAGGGAGAAGTGCTTTCCACGTGCTACCCAGCAGCATTATTTCAGCTCACTAAAACTCAGTGTTTAAGAAAAATCTTGTCTAGCTTCATAAATGTTAGCTTAAAAAAAAATCTGTATCATTCACAGAAAGTGTTAGTTGAGACATCAGGAATGAATTAAACTGAAGAAGTTAAGTCCAAGATATATATGTATACAAAGTATTTGCACACCTAAATTTCATTCCTTATACAGTATTCATTTAGTGGCTCAGTAGAAGGCAAATCTATTCACTTCATTTTGCAGTAACTCAGATCCCCCAAATGCTTTAAACTGAATATATCTTCTACATAGAAAACTCAGAGTGCACAAACTTATCAGTTTAATACCACCAGAAAATGATTATAGTTTTTAAGCAGTATACATTTTTGTTGTAAAATGACAGCACAACTTAAATATATCAGTGCTTTCAAAAGCGTTGCTAAAAGGCTACCTAAAATAAGTTACGTGTCAGAGTCAAATATAAGTCCGTAGACAGCTTCTCCAAACACTAGTGAGAGCCACTGAACACAGCGAATGCTTATTTCAGCATGGAGATATATATAACACTGGTAAACCTTCTAAGAGGTTCAGATTCATGAAAACGAATTCACATGCCTCTTCCGTGAAAAATTAAAATCTGGAAGTAACACAAGATCTGCATAGATATTTATTTGTTTTTCCATGAGCTTGCAGCATTATTTATCTTTGTTTTGTTGCCAATAAATATACAGTCAGGCTTGGAAAACTCCAATCATGTAGAACGATCAATTTTATAAAGGACTGAAATGGATAGAGGAATCCATTTAAATTTGCAATGGAAAAATGCTGACTTTATTCAATTACAAGAAGACAGGAGGAGCCCTCCGGAAAGCCTGCACCAATTTGGAGAAAAAAAACTGCAATTAAAGGACAAAAGAGAGTTCAGAACTTAATTTCATCAGTCACTCAAGCACAGGCAGTGCTTCTCAGCTCACATAGAGGTAAGAAGAAAGCATCACTGTACCTTACGTTATTTGACAGGACAAGAGGCAATAAGAACAAACTGAAACAGGAAGTTCTGTTTGGCACAAGGAAGTTAGCACTTCTGCTCTTTCTGGCCGAGTGCTGGCATAGGTTACTCCTCCTTTGGGATCTTCAGAAGCAGCCTAGATGCAATCACGGGTAACCTGCTCAGGCCAGGTGAACCCTGAGGTTCTTGCTAAGTTTAGCCATCCTCCAGCCCTGTGATCTTAACTTGCAGACTCAGCATGTTCAGGCATATACTCTATCAAGCGGATTAAAGTTACTTGTACATTCTAGAAAGAATACAGTCACAGACTGCCACATATAACACATGTGAATGTGAACCAGATAGAGGACCAATCTCAAAACCTGTGGCTGGGAACAGAAATTAGAGATGCATGCACTCAACATCCTGGCCCACCAATGCCTCTCCAGCTCCTGAAACACAGCCCTGTCAACCTACAAAAGTACAGAGAATCTATCTTATTTTGGACATCTATCTTCTAACTTCAGAGAAGTTTAAAGCATTTCTTTTTTCTGATGTCTCCAACAGTTAAGTCACCTCAAAGTTTCTGCTGCCACAACAGTCCGTGTTTTTTTAGGACAGAAATGCATAAAACTGTGCACTATGTGAAGATGTGAGCCATGCACACAAAGCATCGCAGCCCGGCGCTGAGCAGGCAGCTGCCATGAAGCCGGTTCTGAGGGGAAGGCACAAATTGCTGGTAACGGAGCTCTTGTAACACACGCTGCTCCTTCAGAAATGTCCTATGAAAACCTGCTTGAAGCCGGAGGAGTTCCCACGGCCACAAGCAGAGACCACACACACACGCACACCCAGACAGCACGGACCCTCTGATCCCCGACCTCAGCCTCTTTCCGTTGCCGCCGCCTAATAAGAAACGAGAAAGCCTTCCTCACCCCACACCCTTCCTCCCTGAGGGCACCCCGGCTCGGGGGCCAGGCCGAGGTACGGCCCCATCCCTAGGGAGAAAAGGAGGCCCGGGAAAGGGGAAGCGGAGATGGAAGGAGGGCCGGAGGAGCCTTTTCTACCCCCGGCTCGCCGCCAAGCGTCCCCCGACCGCCGCCGCCCCCAGCGCACACGGGATCCCGCCTCGCCGGGCCCCGCTCTCCCGTCCGCCTCGCACCCTACAAGGAGCGGCGGGAGCTGCCCCGGGCCGGCCCTGCCCTCCCTCCCGCCCGCGGACCCTCCTCCAGCCCTCGGCTGACGGGCCGGGACGCCGAGGCGGCCCCGAACGGCGACGGTCCCGCGGCCCGTCGACTCAGAAGGCCGGGGAAGAGCGGGGTTCGGCGGCGGGGAGCGGCGTCCCCGTGCCGCCCATCCCTACCTTCTCTTCATCTGAGAGCTGCTCCTCCAGGTCCGCCATCTTCCCGTCCGGCGCCCCGCGGCTCCGCCCTCGCATGCAGGAAGGGCGCCCCCGCCCCTACGGCTGCGGCGCGTCTGCGCATGCGCGCTGCTGGGGCGGGAGCCGGTTGCGGGAAGGGAGGGCGGTGGGAGGTGTGTGCTCGGAGCCTATGGAGAGTGTAGGGGAGTGATGGCGCTTGGGTTTGGGGGCTGCTATTGGGTTTGGGGACCACGAAATTTAGTGTCTTTATCTACCAGGAGCCCAGGGGATGGTAGAAGAACTGGCGGTGGCTGAGAGCGCTCCTCATCTCCTGTCAGGCGCTGCTCAGGCGGTGGTTCCCTCCAGCGCCCTCCTGGCGGGACTGTCTGAGCTCCGGGCTCAGAGAGACGGAAGGAAGCCCTGAGGAAGCTGAAATGCTGTGGTGAAAAAGGAAGCCGAAGGCTGAGAAGAGTCAGATGATATTTCTGAGATACCCTTCCTGTTTCTCAGTGACAACTAGAGAAAACATGGGAAATGAGGGAGTTAACCAGCCAAGTTCTGCTGCTTGGTTTGTGTGGAATACTGGGATAAAGGCTGAATAAAACGATTGTAAGCACCATCTCATTGATAGGGATGCCAGTTTCCTGAGTGGTACAATAGCACATGCACATGAAATAACACGAAAATCCTCATTCCACATTCTGAAAAATGACAACCCTTCAGTGCTATGAGGTGAATCCAAACATTACATTATTTTTATTGGGTACACCTTTCAGTTGTATTAGTACCAGGAAACCAAAATGACAATTTGGAGCTTGAGAAAGATCACACAATTATTATAATTAAGTTTGTGGGTAGGGTCTTGTGATGAGGATGTTGGAATTGATGGTTATACCTTATTCCTCAGAACTGAAAAGCTAAGAGGCTTAGTATGTTATGCCAGAGTGGCTATTAGCTGTTACTAAGTCCATGTTTTGGAATAATGAGATAATTAAAGCTCTTATTCGTTAAATGAAATATGATCTACAATGGTCCACCTAATCTTGCTAGAGAGTAAGGTGAAATTCTTAAGGATTTATTCCTAGTATTGGGAGGAATTAAGTTTTTATCATTGTTTCAAAGTGAAGGAAGTATGGCAGGGCATACTTTCGCATACAGTGATAATTTTATGAAAAGAATTAAAAAACCAGTTTCTTCTTGGTTAAGCACAGTGTGTTCACCCAAGCTCTGATGGACAAGGAAAAGCAGATCATTGACTGGAAAATGTACAGATGTTGAGATAGATCTAAGTCAATTATAATTAGTGGTATGATACAGTCACCTTCTAGCAAAAGATCTTGGTATGCTCTGAGGTTCATCCATCTCTGTTGCAACAGCTGCCATATAAAATTGCTTAATACTGTCATGTGCTGTACAGCAAAATATTCCCAGTATCTGCAGCATTCCAGATGCCCTAAGGGGACTGTTGTATTTAAATAACAGAAAGCAATACTGCGCAAATAGTTGTTGCAGGTCAAGTGGGCGTTGGAAAATTGGAAAAACAATGCCACTGAAAATCAATATATAAACAAAAGATGGAAATGAAAAAGTCAGTGAATGTGCAATTTGGGCAACATGTCTGATTTGGAAAAGTTGAAGAGAGATTTTAAATATCTGTAGCCATGGTGGACAAAGGTAATGAACAGTACTCTGTTCATGTTGGGAACAAAATAAACAACAAACAAACCTTATATGTGATGAGGTCCTTGCTAGAGGCAAAGCAGTGAAGCATAAAACAAGAAAGGTATGTCTTGACGTAGTTTGGTTTGGGAACATCTCTTACTTGTTGTTTGGAGTTAACAACTACAGTTAATGGTCTGTAGCAAGGAAAGCATTGCATAGCATTCAGTTTCACGCAACAGGAATCGATAATTTCTACGCAGGAGTCTTAAAATAAACCAGCTGGGGAGGTCTGTGTTGATTTTGGGATTTGCCAGCTACTGGGGTATTGCCAAGGAAACTGCTTTATTTAAAACGTAAAAAGAGGATCACTCAAGAAGGTAGGTCTTGGCAAATAAACGACTGATTTTCTCATAAGATACGATATCTAGCTGCTGGTTTTGCTGTGTTTAAACAAGGGATTTTTACTTAAAATTTGCAGAAATTTATCATGGTGAGAGGAATGATTCAGGAGAGGACTATTTAGTCATCACAGATATTAGTGGGAACCTTCTGTATATTACACTGGCAGGTGCTTTACTGTGACCTTAGGACTTAATGGGAAATGAATAATCAGAATAATGTGGAAATAAGTACTGCTCTTGCCTTATGACTCAGTGTTTTGAAGTGATTTTGTGTCTTTTCAGGAAGAATATGGACACTTCAGAGGGAGTTTAAAGGAAGGAGAACTAAAAATATTTCTGAAGATGCAGAGCAAATCGCAGGATGGGAAGCTTAATGATGCCAAGATTAAAAAGTAACTTAGAAAATATCTCCTCAGGGGGTGACTGCAGTATAAATAAAGCAGTGATGCCTGAGTTAGTTTGGAATTTATCTGCATCTTATCTGAAGTTATATTTCCTCACCTGCTGTTTTAGTTTGAGCGAACTCAATTTCCAACCACTAGCTCTTATGCTATGACGTGCCACTGTCTCTACACATCGATCAAAGGTTAATTTGCACTACAGTTACATGCAATAAAGTGAAACATGCAATTACTAACTAGCCAGCCCACGTTTAAATGAATTTCTAATCCCACATTGGAACTCTGGGCTGCCCGGTCTGTCTGATGAGCAGTGTGTGGTTTACTGGTGCAAAGAGAGAAAGACAATTTAAAATAAAATAAAATAAAATAAAGCAGCTATTGAGTTCTACTTAATTTAATCAAACACTGTAGAGCTGCTGATCAAGTGCCTTGCTGTTTTGCTGCACTGCTTCTGTCATTTCTTTTGGTAGCGACTCTGTAGGCCCAGACCCCCACCCTTGATTAGAACTGGGAGAAAAAGCCCAGCAATCCATCCTTCAAGTTTCTTTGCTGGGCAGTCAAAATGGCTTCAGAGAAACAGCTTCTGTGCTAAAGCAATCCTGAAGACTGTCAAGTGGGCAATGGTACCTAGTGGTTAGCACAGCACACTTCCTCTTGGCTTCTGCACTGACCTCAAAGACTGAGATAAGTAATGCAGAAAAAGGAAAAATAATAATACATTTCCATTATTCTGATTGATAGCTGACCTTTTGCATGTGCTCAAAAGACAAATCAATGAGAAGTGTACCTGGTACCTACCTGTTTAATGCAGAGGATGCTTCTGAGGTCAGTGGTGGACTTGGGCTGAGCTTTGCACCTGCTCAGATGTTGCTGCCAGCTATGTGGCAGGAGAAGCACTTGGAATGGGGTGCAGGGCTGTCCTTACTACTTGCCCCTCTCTGTGGGAAGCACTTCCCTTCATCCTGACATCTTTCAATACAAATCCTCACATTACTGTGAGCTGGTAGGAGGCATACTTCAATTCCTGAGGTTGCCAAATACATATTAGATCTCAGGGCCTTGAGAATTGCCTGCCAATTTGCATCTATATTTGGGGGAAGAGGAGAGCAGTATCTGATCTTTGCTAACCTCCCAGTTCACTCTTTTTACCTTACAGAACCTTAACAGTTAAAGCAAACAGGTTTATTCTACAAGAGTTGAATGCTAAATCCTTACACTAAATGCTTAAAGCCACGTAGGGAAGAAAGCTATAATGAAGTCTAATTCTAGCGCAGACTTTAGATTGAGCTTCCTCCTTGGCTAACACAATCTTTTAGGCTGCAGCAGGTATTCAAGAGAATGACTCAGTAGCCCTTCACCATCTGTGGAAGTCTTGTTTCTGAGGATATTTAGATTTTTTCAGTGACATTTCTAAGATTGTCACAACATTATGTTTCACAACAATAATGTTTTTTAAAATGCTTTTTAAAATTTCGCATCGTATTTTATGTTTATGACTATGCATGTTGTAAGTATCTGGGTGACAGGCTTGACATTTAGAGTGGATTTTTTTTGCTATGTTTTAGGGGACGATTTTACCATTGCATTCAGATTTGATCCAGGCTTGCTCTGTGGCTTCCTACTCTGCTTCTATTCCTGGGAGCTTTCTCAGCTTCTTTTTCCATCCCACCCCCTCCAGGAATAGTCGACTATATATCTTGCCTTATGTAATTCAAATTCACAGTCCTAGGTTTGCCTTTCTTTTGACACGTATCTATGTTTTAGGAATTATGAAGGCTGCTCTGAGAGTAATGTCTCCTGTTTTTGTTAGTTTGGCCCACAGCCAGAGGTGGTGGTATGGCAGTAGAGGTTGAAACTTTCTACCAATGTTCTGTTACATTTTGTTGCCCTGCAGGCAGCAGAGGGGCAGTCTGACAAAAGGGCATTTGACATGGAAGTGCATATGTAGCAAAGGTGTGTCATTGGATTCTCCAAGTGGAAAAAAGTTGAACCCATTGACATTCATCAATGCTTGCTATAAGTTTGTGGAAATCAGTGGATGTGAGCACAGTGAGGTAGTGGGTGGTGTGTTTCAGCAGTGACACCATCACAGCAGCTGTGTGACAGTGGGTCACCAGCACTGGTGCAGGTTTTTGTGAGTGAGGCATGAAAGCTCTTGTTTATTGCTGGTGAAAATATATACCAGTGGTGACTGTATTGAAAAAAATGATGTTTTGTTGCTGAGAATTTGCTCTGTTCAATAGTGTTACTGTGCTCTTTGTTATAATTTCCCTGGAAATAAATGTGAGGCATTACTTTTGGAGCAACCAATGTTGATAGCCATGTTGTTTCCTAGCTTCACCTTAAACGCATAACAGTAGCTCCTTGTTTGCAACAAGACTTACTTATCCCCAGAGCAAGAGGTACCAAAGGAAGTCTACTCATTCAGAGTGGGATTATTTGTGATACAGAATCTATATTCGGAGATAGGGATGCACAAATGGAGGGTGAAAAAGAGCGAGTGCTGAGCATCCAAAAAGCAGCTAACCAAAGGAAGGAAGTACAGCTTTGTCTTGTTGGCTGCTACTCTGCCTCAGCAGAGAGAGGAAGTTGCAGGTCTTTGAAGGGAGCCTCAGTGGGCTATGTGGCAGCAGCAATTGCAAAGAGGTGGAGGCAAAAAGAAGATGATGAGGATGAAATGCTGCACAAGGAAATAGCTAGGCAGCTCTGAGCTACGTTTTAGAAGAAGCAATGCTTACATAATCCAGATTACATGTTGATTTTTAGAGGTGCTAAAAATTGGATGTTTTGTTGATTCTGAAGCATGTAATCTTCACTCACTGTGTAGGTGTCAGTAGGCTTCTCCCAGCACATTTGTTATCTTTGCTGTTCTAGTGTGTGAACCACTTAAAGCCTACAGTGTTAGCTTTTAAAAATGTTGTCTACTTGCCCCCCTTTTTCTTCACCTGCCCTTCGACTTCTTGAATGTGTTGTGTGATAAAGTTGTCAGATTTGCAAAAGCACTTCATCCAAAATTCTCTGATGACAGACAGAATGCTGATTTCCTTCTGAAATGCAGAAACGGAGCACTGTTGAGTAAGGAAGGTTATTGGCTGCTTATAAACCTCTTTTATTACAGAATGCCTTAATAATTTGATTATGATCTATTTCACTATGGTGAAGAAAAATGGCATCCTAAAAGTATTCTTGCAGTTATTGGTGTCAGATGGATTGCCAATATCAGTCAATTTTAAGGTTTAAAATTGCAGCATCAAAGTTTGCAGGAAAAATTGAAAGACTACTTGGAATCTTTTCCTCTAGCATTTTTTTTCAGTGTCTGTGGAAAAGTTTCTAATTTAAACATTAGTCTGTGCTACTGATTTTCTACTAAATTATATTATAGCCTTGTGCTTTGACAGAACTTTGGAAAGAATGATATTAACATGCATATATGTTAGCATGCTGTTTTTCAAAGGTACATAAATTAGCTGCATACAGTTCCACATACAGCTAGAGGGTGTCGAGAACGTTGATAAACTGGAAAAAGGTTCAGAAAGAATAATCAGAGACTGGAAAACGTGAGCAATTCAATGTGGTTAGTTTATCAACAAAAAGCTTAAATGTTTGTAAGTTTTATGTGATCAGAAAGTTGCTAATAGGATGTTTTGGTAGAGTATGACATGACCAGATATTGAAACAGGATACTTTCAAGCTACAGACAGACATAAATTTCACTTACAGAGTAGTTGATCACTGGGACAATTTAGCCAAAACAGCACTGGGTCTAGCAAATGTAGAGCAAGTATTTGATGCTTTTCTGGAAGAAAAATTCTATAGTTCAGCAAGGAATTAAGTCTATGGCCTGTGCTGTAGAAGAAGGTAGCAGGAAGATCCTGAAGCAGTCCCACGTGATGTTGTAGGGTATGATTCTGTTAACCATTCTCCAGCTTGACAACTGATGGAGAGAAACTCAAGTAGCTCCACGAGAGAGCCAAAAAAAGAGAGCTGGAGCACAACAAACCCTTCAAAATGAAAGGGGATTTGGCTGTGGAAAAAAAAAAAAGAGCACCAGGGAAGTTACTGAAGTTGAAATGGGCATTAACTGATTAGAGGTCAGAGTCAAATAGAAGACCTGTGAGTATGAGATTATCTGGGGAGTTTTTTCAGTGCCTCATTTGTAAACTTCTGAGTCTGAGCTATTGACCCTGGGTTCCCATCACATCAACAGGGAGATATAAGCATGCCAGGGGTGAGATTCATTTGACCTAGTTAAGATGCCTGATTTAAGATAAGACTGTTGCTTCTGATGAGGTGCCTAGTTCAGATGCAAATGTTTAAACATGGGGGCCTATGTTATGAGAGCTGAATCCCCTTTCAGTGCAAAAAGATTAGGGGCAAGAGGGTATGGACTGAGGAATGGGGACATGGGCTGAGGGAAAAGCAAAACAGGGCTGAATTTGCAAGGCTAATTAAAGGGAGAAAAGATGATAGTTAATTCACCATTACCCTACGCTCCTTGAGGAACTCTTGCTCAAGGAGGTAAATCCCATGTTTAACCACGAAGGACTTTGTAACAGTTTTTGTTTTCTTTGTAGAGTAACTCTTGCTTGAACATCAGGAATGCTTTATTAGTAGCTATGAGTAGTACAGAGGTAGAGCAGGATTAGCAAAGCAAGAGGAGATTGGGATTATGAGGTGGGAGGATCAAAGCATGAGGGTTCTACATTCAATAATAGTTGAACAGGGCTTTTAATTGCATGTGTGAAAACATCTCAGACTTCTCAAACATTAATCTAGCTTTTCTTTTGTGTACAGCATTTGTTTGTCTTTACTCTATGCATTGATAGGTTGGGAAGAGAAGGGAGGTCCAGGAAAAAGCAGCAGTGGTGCCAAGAGAAAGCAAATAAAACTGAGGAAAGCAAAGGAGCTGGAGTACTACTCTCCCCAGCCATAAACTTCTTACAGGAGTAGAGCAGCCAACAGGATTTGAAAAGCTCCATGAGAAACCACACAAATTCCTTTCCTTCCCTCTCACTGAGCCTGGTTCCTGTTTATATTTTAGTTATTCCCTACTGAAAAAAAGAAGTGTAGTATTCTAAGTGGATTTGTTTATAATGGGACATTGTTTAGCAATTCTTTCTTTCAACAGGAAATGGTAAGTGTGCCGATTTGTATAATGAGGTTGAGATTCACTAGAGGAGTCCAAGTTCATTTTTCTTTTCCTCTCTATAGAAATGAATTTCTTATGATAAAATCTCAGTTAAGATAACCCATACAAGAAAATACGATGGCTGAGATTTTCTGTGCCTGCATCACTCAAAAACAATGCTACTTCTAGCTTCCTGACACTATGGGGCCTTCGTATTTGATCTTGTGTCATCTAGTGACAAATATGTTCATTGGAAGAGCTTGATACAAAAAAAAGTGTTAAAAAAAAATAAATGAAATGCGCATAGCGCTAAAATGGTTTTCTCTCTGATATTGTTACATACAGTACCAACCACTGTCTTTGAACAAAAGCAACTCTTACAGCATCTCATAGGATACCCCAGTCCTTTATAAGAAAAGGATTCCTTAAAAGCAGTAACCATGTTGTGTATTGGTAAAGTCTCATGCACCTATTTTTTTCTCTGCACCATTTCATAGAAGAACTGAGTGATACAAGTTGCCTATAATAGGAGTGTAAACTCCACAGCAGAAGTTACCTTTGCCTTTAGAGCACTAGACCTGTTTACTTGGGACATCTTTCACCTCTTACTGGACGATACAGTGATGCCATGGAAACACCTCATATGTACAAATAATTTTGAGGATGTTGTCTTTCCCTTGTCCTTTACCTAAAGTACTCTAATGTATAACTATAATTGCATCGTTCTCAATTTTCTGGAAATTGGAAGGTCTCTATGTGACTGTAAGAGAACAAAGATTTCACCCACTTGCATTCTGAAAGTGATGATAGCCATAGGCCAATTTGGTTAAGACTAGATCATCAGAAATCAAGGAAGGAGGCTACAATTGAGTGTGTGTGTGCAAAGGCAAATGCAAGTTCTACATGTCCATATGTTGTCTTGAGGTAACATCTTGTTTGATTCCAAAAAAGAATATTTTCTTGTTTTGAGGTCCATTTTACACCGAATTGAGTTATATAGTGGTGCAGATACCTGCTGCAAGAGCACAAGTAATACCACAGGCATAACAGAGTACAGTGTGGGAACTATTCATCATTGCATTTCATGCTTCTTTCATACTCCACCCTGGGCAACTGCATAGGCTTCATGAAGATAGACTTTGTTCAGCAGCTTACATGGAACAAAGGTCCATTGAGTATTTCCGCTATTGATTATGTCTATGACAAATCCATTTTGATAATAGCTTGATCACTTCCTGAGAAGTATGTAACAAACAGAAAAATGACAGCTTTTTTGTTGCAGTAAGTTGGGATGTAGGGAAGTTGCCTTCTTCCTGTACCTTAACAAGTAAGAAAACCAGCTGACAGAAGTTTAATACAACACGGGAGGAAATGCATCCCATTGCAGCACCCCGGGAAATAATCTTTTGGCCAAGAATGGTAACTCAGAATATAAGTAACATAAAAAAAGATTAAAGGTCAGATTATGCTGTTTTCATTTCTTCCTGCTCAATATACACATACAGGAGTAAAACATCTTAACTCTGAAAAAACGTCAGCTCTTTCTAGCTCCTTAACACGCATTTTATGTGAGCTTATTGGCAATTGGTGGTTCTTGGAAGCAGTAAAATTGTTTCTGACATCTTCTTTCTTTAAGAAACCAGGCAAAACATCATCAGGAATATCAATAATCACACAAAGAAAAAAGTTAACTCACCCAACTAATAGGAGGGTCTCTAAAGAGCTCTACTTGTCAAGGAACAGCCTCCATCCAGGCAACAATCTTCCTTTGGAGGCTAGCCCTTAAATGAGCCCAGGGAGGGGTTGGGTGGACCCTCCTAGTCAGGTGTGAAGCACAGATGAATTGCTTCCACCTGTCCTCCCTGGGTCAGGCACTTCCTTCATCAGGCGCTCAATCATCAGTTCCGACCCTGACGTAACAGTTCCCTTACAGCGATAGAAAATATTAGAACCAGAACTGTATTTGGTAGTATCCAATACCTCACTAAAGATTTGCAATATCTGGATGAACTATTCTGAGCCAAAAAAATAAAAAAAGATTTTTATCCTGGAAATGGCACATACTTGCAGTTCACATGTCTTTTTAAGCAGTTTTCGCATTTTTAGAGAGTGATACTTGCTATTTCTGTACCTGCTTTAACATCCATTGCTGCTGTTCTAATGATGCCCCTGACTGGTACAGCTCATTAGTCTGAAGGAAAGCCTCGTGTGCTTTCCCTCCAGATGGTAAGCTCGGGCTCTTTTCAATCTGTGGAAAGTTAATGCAAACACAGTGCGCTACTTCCTGCCTCAGCGGAAGAGTTTGAACTTCTCTTTTCAGTCTCTCACATTGGATCAAGGTATTTGGCAAAAAAAGAATCTTATCCCTGTTGTGATCACTAGGATGAGATAACAAAGAGATACCAAGAGAAGCAGGATATCCAAAGCTGTAAGGTAATGTTATCCAGCACGGGAAAGGAATCTCTATTCTGACTGCTCTTCTTCAAATTACTGTGGCCTTCATATCAAAAGTCATTTTTAGGAAAAAAAAAAAAATAAAAATGGAGACCATCAAGGAGCATTTATAGGTGTTTAAAGTGCGACGCAGGAGAAGACAAAAAGCTTTCATGAAAATTGAACGTTGACAGGTTGGTGGCAGGATGTGGGACTTTGATACCGCATGAAAAATACGAAATGGTAACAGGCAGGAGGTGGTGGGACACGGAGTGCTATTTTGTGTACTGCTTGCTGACACGATGACATAAGAAGCTGTTTCTCAGCCTAGCTGGGTGTATTTGCAGACTTGATGTAGGTGAGTCCAATTTCCTCTTGCATCCTAGCACTATCCTGGATGTTGTATTTTGTCTGTTAGCTCATGTAGCTCTTGCTGGTTGGACCTATGTTTGTTCGTTTCTGTCAGTTTTTAAGTCTTCATCACTGCTTATTTGTTTCTGAGTTTGGCCTTAAGTTATAGCCACAACCTTTTCTGAGTCACACCAGGTTGCTGCTGCCACCATTTTTCCCTGCTTTGTGTGTGGGGATGCTCTTGCCAGCCTACAAGAAATAGGAAAGGAATGGGAAAATGAGAGGGTGGGTGGGGAGGAGGGGGGGCAATAGATCTCATGCCGTTTTCTTTCTTTTGACCCTATTGAACCTTGCAGTTTCTGGGCAGTACTGCTTACCTCTGATCATGGGCTGTATTCCAAGGAAGGATTTTTCAAATGGGCTATTAGCAAACCAAAATTTATTCCAGCCCTCTTAGCCTGGCAAAGGTGGGTTTCATAACATGTGCAATGGAAGAGCTACTGGAGTGCCAGACTGTGGCAAGTCCTGCAAGTCAATGCCATGAGGCTACTGCTGCCCCAGGTATCAGGTGGAAGGGAAAGGGTGAAATGAGCCAAGTCTCAGGCTGCCCCAGAGGGTTTTGTGTTATGTATTAACACGTATGGGGATTTCTGTGAGCCAAGCAAAGCAAAACAAAAGGAAAACCAAAACAAATAGTGAAGTTGTTGCAATGGGTGTGGGCAAAGTAATTCCCCTAATGTCAGGAGAGGAACTGATGAAGAAAGAGAAGAATTTCAGTCTTGACTAAACTGCAAAATCCCAGAGATACACTCCTGTTTTTGGTGCTGTAGCTATCTGTTTGCCCAGTGTCATCTGGGACGTGCCTTGCTCTATTTCATGCGGATTAAAGATCAGAGACACCAGGCTGTGGATGCAGAAACCCACAGCGAAACATGAGTCCTTGGGGCAGAAAGGAGTCTGAAGCAATTGGCGTGGAGGTCTCAATCTCTTCCTGCTGCAGGACATCGGCCTCTATGAGGCTCTCTTTTGTAGTATAAGGCAATCTATGCTGAGAGCTGGCAATGAACATGCAGTGAGTGAGCACTGAGTGCCAACAACAATGCCGGTATGGATGCGGTATGAAGGCTCTACAGAATTTTGGGAAAAAAAAGCCAGGGTTCCCTCTTCCTAAAAGGAAATAGTTTCTAATAAGAGGAAATGTTGAATCAGTCAGAGAGACGGCGCGTCTGAAATGAAGCATGAAGCATAAAATCAGGTGACAGTAAAATCTGAGCGACTCTGTGAAATTGCTACTGCTGCAAGGACTCCTCACAGGGCTGGATACCAACCAGCTGCTCGAGGTGAACAGTTACCAGCGAGCCCTTCATGCTTTGCCCGTGACACACGGTCAGAAAAGCGTTAATGGCTTAAATTTCTCTGCTAAAAGGTGATTCAGATCTACTAGCCAATGTTGGATTTAGCAGATCCTGAACAGATGCTACTCTACAGAAAAGAAAGTGGTTTCGTCTTTTCTTTCTTTCTATTTTTGCTTGTTGGTATCTGTATATACGCATCTAATAAAAAGCCATGAAGGATATCCAGAGATTCTTATCCAAACTATTTTGGAGCATATTATAAAGATACCATCTAAAGACAACAATAAATGTTCCAGTGTAATTGCCTTGAAGCACCAGCAGTCTGGAAATCTGAGAACTATTGTTGATGTAGGACTTCTCTTTATTTCAGTCAATTCATAACAACAGTACTGATCAAACACATGGAATCGTTTGAGTTGGAAAGGACCATAAAGGCCATCTAGTCCAACTGCCCTGCAGTGCAGGGAGACCTACGGCTCCATCTGGGTGCTCGGAGCCCCAACCAACCTGGACTTGAGTGTCTCCAAGGATGGGGTATCCCTCCTGTCTCTGGGCAACTTGTTGCAATCCTTCACTACCCTTATCAAACAAACAAACAAACAATTCTTTTTTCTTATATCCACTCCAAATCTCCCCTCTCTTTTAGTTTGAAACCATTTCCCCAATTTTCTCTTGTTTGATAGTTATTTGCCATTCAAGTCATACAAGTCATCCTGAATACACAAGACTCCCGGTGTGAAGATAAATATCAGCAGATTGGGAAAAGAGAAACCTGCTCTGAAGAACTGAAATCTGGATTTCCTAGACAGGATAAAATAAGGCAGAAAGAATTTAAGGAGCGTGCCGTAGTTTGAACACAGTTTCAAGGGGAAGAAAAAAGAATAGATCAAGCAGACAATTATTGAGATTTTATGTGCGATTATATTAAAAGCTATTAAAAAGCCTATATAATCCCAGCCCGGCTGCCTTCACACAGCTGAACGCTGCGTGTTGAAAAATCACACTTCCCAAGCATTCCTGCGATAAAGGAGCACACCGTGTACGAGCACAGCTATGCACTAGATGGCACTGTTGGTTTTGCTTTTACCGCTGTCTCCCTCTTCTGGGGAACTTGTCTTAATTAGCTTCCCTTTGAAAACAAACATGCTGTTCCAACAGAGGGTCAGTGTACATTGTTCTGGGCTGCTGCTTTTATGTATATAGTCGTGTAATCAATATGTTGGAAGGGTAATTAATTTTTAACTTTGAGCCAATTGCAGATCAAATGCCAGTAGAATTACTGGGTGGAGGCAGTTTAATTTCAGCGATCCCAATGAGCTGTAAGGGGTTTATAGTGAGCTGCTGGAGATCCAGACGACCTTCTGCTTTGAAATACCGGTGCTGTCTTTAAAACATTATTACTATACAGATTAATGAGTTGTGGCATAATTCTGGTCAAGTTCTTGTCCTGTACTTGCTGTATTTTGGCCTGTCAATTCCTATTTCAAAGCAGCTTTATTTGCTTTGACTATTCTGTTCTTATCGAAGGCATCGTACAAAGTCGACTTGAAATTGATCAAATTCACTTTCTGCTTTTCATCCCTTTTCAGTCACTGTCTGCTTTTAGGGACAATAGAAGGCAAAGGGCTGAAACAGTGACCCTCTGTACTGAGACAGGGGAGATTTAGGTTAGATATTAGGAGGAAGTTTTTCACACAGAGGGTGGTGATGCACTGGAACAGGCTTCCTAAGGAGGTTGTGGATGCCCCATCCCTGGAGGCATTCAAGGCCAGGCTGGATGTGGCTCTGGGCAGCCTGGTCTGGTGTTTGGCGACCCTGCACACAGCAGGGGGGTTGAAACTAGATGAGTGTTGTGGTCCTTTTCAACCCAGGAAATTCTATGATTCTATGATCCTGTGTACAAGGGGATGCAGGATGCTGCAAGAAGCCGGGATTCTGAAATCCCTCTGCCCCACGTGTGAGGATCACCTGCCAGGCTGGGCTCCTGGCTGCTGTCCCTTTCCTCTGCCTAGGGTAGCTCTAACCACCTCTCAGCTGCCTTACTTTGAGATGTATGCTGCCTCCACTCCCAGTGCTTTCAGCCCAGCCCTTCATGCTTCCTTGTCTCTGAGCTGACCCGTCTTGATCATATTATCATCCGTTCTCTCTTTCATCTTTCACCTTCTCTTTGTTCTTCAACGTTCCAACAAATTAGAGTCCCAACACTCAGATCTCCATCCCTGTCTTATTAATTTAATATCTTCTTCCTGCTCCTTTTATTTTATTTTGTTTTATTTTACAATCAATAAATGGGCCATTTTCATGGATAGGCTATTGATCACTTCTTCAGTTGCTGGTATTCTTTCTTATCTGGTGTCTGTGCTCTCCGTTACATTATGATTTCATAGAGGCTCTGGCTGTCCATCCTTGTGCAAGTCTCAGGGCCTCTCTGCTTTCCTCATCTTCCTTCATCTCTTGGCTGACTGATACTTTGATCATTTAATTGGATCTCATGCCAAGTAAAACCAATAATTTAATTTGAAATTAAACTTTTGTTCAGTCTAACATTAAAAAATAAAGCCAAATTAATACAAAAAATAATTAACGTTCTCTGAACAAACCCAACATTTCATAATTTTGGGTTTAAACTGTTAATTAAATTCAGACTGGACTGAACAGCAATTTCTGTCCTTACAAGTCCTACTTTCGAGTAAATCTTATCAGTTAATAGGACTGTGTTACTGAGCTGCACTGCAAACATCTCTAATTTCTGCTGGAACCAAGAACAGCCCTCGATACAGATAGGCATGGCCACCAGCTACTGAGCCTTGTTGGATTTTTAACCTTTCCAGGAAGACAAAACATCTGAGTAGGATAACGATCAGCAGGGTTTAGGGTCCACACCATTACATTTCCTGTCACCAATAAATCTTGCGACTAATAAAGGCAAGGCTGCAGTTCTTGCAGCAGAGCCATCCATGGACTGCAGTCTACAGTAGTTTGTAAAATATTAGATTAAGATCATGAAATTTATTCTCATTTTGAGACGAACTCGAGACAGATATTTGCAACATACAGAAAGATTGAAAACCCAATTATTACAACCACAAGATCTGAAAAGAAAAAATCCATGCTGTCTTTCTGCCTGACTGTTCTGCAGGATGCATTTTTTCCACTGCTTCAGAGCAGCGCTTCTAATGAACGTTGGGTAAAATTGGCTGTTTCGGGAGGTGGTGGGATGGGACAGTGGCGTGTAACGATCTCCTTACAGTAGAGGGAGCTGATGTTCAGCGAGCGCGGGCATGAGTTTTTGTTGCTGTATGACTCCTTATCACAGTGCAGGCACTAAAGAGGAACGATTCACTTTCGTGATTTTGAGAGGTCTGCTTCTGCATCCCTCACCTGCTGAGCACCATCACAGCTGATGCCTCTGGCAGTGCAAATGAGAGTCCCCTGCTGGGGCCCATGGATGTTTTCCCCGTCAGGATTGATGTGTGGGAGAGATTGGCAATGTTGTCTGCGTAACCTTGCAAACAGTGAATCCCAGCACACCTCCTGCCAAAGGCTGATGATTCCATCTTTCAAAATATTCTAACATCCTACTACAGCACAGTCAGTGTCTCTTTTGTATACCTGGTTCTTCTGTGCTCCTCGCCCTTGGCCTGGGCTCCATCTGACCCATCTCACGAAAGAGTGCTGAAGAAATTCTGTGATTTGCAGCACTGTTTAAAAACCAGAAATCTCTGGTTCTCTGCAACTGGCTGGTTGAGTTATGCAAGCTATTCAAACTTAATTAAAATAGAGACAGAACAAGTGTGTAATAACAGAATGCATATGCACATATGGACTGGGGATGCAACTGAGTCCCAGCTCTTGGCTTTGCCATCACTCTCCTTGGTGAAAGCTGTCCTCCCAGTGAGGCAATTTTCCTGCCTGCTATGGTTCAACTGAGGTGAGCACAAAAGAATGAGTTGGTGAAGGCATGCTGTCCCAAGATAAGTGTAGGATGTATATTTAATAAGAGAAAATAGAGGACTCAGAGAATTACAGACCCATCTAACTTGTATAACCTGAAAGATCCTCAAACAAATGATTAATTTGCCCTGCTAACACCTATTGCAATAGTTTTTGATCTGTATGTATGTGTGAACAAAACTTCTAAAGAAGCCGTGTTCTGTAGCACCTTGATTTTCCAGACAACTTGGGCTATATCACTGGTGGTTTTCTTAAGCCACGAGCACCAGAGCTGCTGACCTCATCGCTCTATGAGGCAGTGAGAAGTATGGAGAGTACTGAGTTCATCCTTGGCACCACACTGAAGAAATGTGGATAAACTGGGAGCAAGAAGAAAGCTAACTTGTTCAGAAAAGACAGCATATAAGTGAGAGTTGAAAACCTTTTACCTTAGAAAAGATTAATATGGGATATACTTTGTCAAAAGGTCTCTGCAAATGTGGTGGTTGTTTGTTTGCTATGTAGACAGAGTTAGGCAAAAGAGAAGCTGGCACCTTGACCCTAACCCTTATGCAGCAGGGGAGATCTGGAAAAGCTGTCCAGGAGAACATTAGTGCTACACAAACAATGAGGTCTTGAAATCCTTGTAGCTTGGGCAGTTATTTTTTAAGAAAACACGCTGGACAAACATTTGCTAAAGCAGCTTATGTGCATTCATCTGGTCTGAGTGACGTAGGGTGGGCCAAGTCATTTTCTGACATTTCCTCCAGCCCTACATGTCTGTTGGAGTGCTCTGAAATGTACTGATGAAAAGAATCCAATTTCCAAACAAGGCAGTAGTATTTATTATACTTACCAGTGTGGTTACAAAGGGAAGCTCCTATCTCCTACATCGGTCCTTTCTGCTCATTCTCTGGTCAGCTTTCTTGGCATTAGGCCTTATCGTAGTGGGAGAAAATTACCACTAGCTGCTTAAACAAAGCAGTGTTCAATTAGAAGCAGCAGAAAAAGGAGGGACGAAGGAGGCTTTTGTGATGATATTTCTATTGGGGAATTCTCCCAGTATTGCAGTGTTTCTTAATCATGGGTGATTTTGGTGTTAATTTCCTCAACCAGTCTCTCTCAGAGTGATTGATTTTTGAGTTGTTTGCCTTTGTGCCTGTTATTGGATAATAGCTCTACACTGAACAATGTACTGACGTTATCTCAGCTGCTCACAGCACTAGCATTTGCCTCTTTAAGCTGCCTTTTATCAGTATCCCCTTGTCTTGAAATATAAATATTGTAGAGTGAGGAACAGCGCTCATATTCTCTAGTGTAGCTTTGATCTGTGAGAGGATGCATTATGTATTCCATCCATATCTAAAGAAAACTCATTCAACAACATAAACATCAAAAGTTTTGGATACCTTTCATGTACATGAAAAATATAACAGTGGCATCGCAAACTGCAGATAAAGCAAAGCAGCAGTGCTCTCTGTCTCTGACTGACACAGTCTACATCTCAGCCATGCTTTAGCACTAAATAGAAGTTCCCTTGAGACTCTACCAGTCCATCACTTAATGCTTAAATAGTTGGGATTTGTAATACATCTGGGAAGTAAAACACTGGGAAGCGTTTCAGATCTAAAGGAGCTGAGCGCTTCAAGCAGGTGGCTTCTTTCCAGAGAAGGCTCGTCCAGCTTTCAGAAATGCTGCTCATAAAATCTGACCCAGCTCTTAGGGGTAGTGTATAACTAAGCAACGGGGTGGGGAGGAGTGATTTTAAACTTCTGTAGAAAATATCATTGAGTAGATTGAGCATTAAAATTATCTGGTCACATTGTGGTCTCTGATTTACTGGTTGTAAGTGAATGTATGGATGTTGAACAAAGTTCCTGTGTTTGTCATTCAGGTGGTAGAGACTTCTTTAGTTTTCACTAAAATGAGGACATGACAGTCTGAATCCTGTCTGAAAGATACCATTGTATTGCTCATGTATGTTGTACTTTATGAATGAGTGGGTCTCTTTTATGATATCTGCTCAGCAGAGTGGTGCAAAGGCACAGTACGAAAAATATACAGTGTAAAAAAGCATTACATTAAGGATGGACATTTGTTAGTGGCTTTCAGCATGGGCTCTTAACCCTCATGGCCACCAATTTCCCTGCAGTGAAGTTATTATTCTAACACCATTTCACGTTTTACACACTAGAATGTAAGACTACATAAATTTTAAGGCAATGATGGTGAGTACTACAGAAACTTCAGAAGAGAGCGCATGGGAGGAGTACTGTGTTGATATCAGTTTGTTCAGCCCACCGATAAGGATCTGTTTGTATTGATCACCACAATTCAGATGTTGTCTTCCTAGTTAGCATTGTCTACAGACCATAATATTGGATGGATATTTGCACAAAGAACCTTCACATTGTGATGGTTTCTGATATTAGACAGGAGGGGGAATGGTTGTTTACAAGGGTGGATAGTGATAGGACGAGGGGGGATTTAGGTTAGATATTAGGAGGAAGATTTTCACTCAGAGGGTGGTGACACAATGGAACAGGTTGCCCAAGGAGGCTGTGGATGCCCCATCCCTGGAGGCATTCGAGGCCAGGCTGGATGTGGCTCTGGGCAGCCTGGTCTGGTGGTTGGTGACTGCACATAATAGGGGTTGGAACTAGACGATCATTGTGGTCCTTTTCAACCCTTTTCTATGACACTATGATTATGAAGAACGAAAGACAAGAAAGAAGATGAAGTACTTGGTAGATCAGTTCTGGTGGATGAAAGATCCCTCAAGTACTGCAGAGAACTCTGTAGTTTCTGACAGATAACCCCAAATGAGTTTGCCTGGACTCTTTCCAAACCACTTCAATTTTAAGAAGAAACAAAACCTATTTCAAGATGCCTGGAAGAGCTAACAGAAGGGATTTCCCTTTGTTTATCCAAGTAAGCTGACAGATTTATTTTGAATATATTCATTCTCTTAGATTTATGATATAGACTTAAACATACTTTAAAATAATTCTCTCAGTAATTTTTTAATGATCTTAGAAAAACCGTGCTGCTCTAAATTAATATCAGGATACCTAGCAAATACAGTTCAGAACTGTGTGTGTTGCAGACATACTGTTAGTTTTCCAGGATAATTTTGGGTAAGCTCAATCTTCACAGAAAGAAGCAGGAGTAGTGCTGCTATAGGTGCCCTTTACTTGCATTCCATTCAGCAGCCAAGGCTTACACTTGCAGTGAGGTGAGTTTGTTTTCATTTCACCAGCATGATTAAGTGCTACTGGGGTCTGCGTGGGCCTGACAAACCCTTACCCTCTTTCTGTCTGATTCAGAGCTGATGTTCAAAGGTTCTGGCGATAGCTGCAACAGGTCAGTGCCTCAGCGATGTACGGAGGACACAGGCAGTGCTGGAGCATGCATACAGTTACTGATCTGCTGAACTCAGAGGGAAGTACTCCTGGTCCTGTTGTGGCTGTTGTGGCACTGCTTGGCCAGCAGTTTGATACAAAAGCCGAGTTCAGTAGATAAGTTTCCAGAACAGGAGCTATTCGTTTCATTACACTGCTGTATAAAATGCAAAAGTTACAGAATGTTTGTGACTTCTGAAGCTGGCTGTCCAGCAGTAACCTCTTGTACGTTTGAGAAAACCACCAGCATGTGACTGGGGCTGGCTGTGACTCATTCCTTGCTGTGTCCTGTTTGCTGACTCAGGTGTGCTTGTTTTCACATCACTCTGTGTTTGCCTCAAGTTTCACAGCATATCCATGAGTTTCACCGGACCACAGCTCAGCTCTCTTAAATTGCTTTTTCCTTTTTCCTGAGCCTTACAGAAGACAGATTGCAGCACCCATGTCTGAAGTCCTTTCCTCCTTGCTTGCTGAATTTCAAACTGTATTTTTAGTGTTTGTTTTCAGATTTGTCAAACTCACAAAGTACGCCAGCAGCCACAGAGAGCCGCAGACTCGTGGCAGCTGAGGTGTCCATGTTTGGTCATGCACCCTAAAGTTTTTGGCAGTGGCACTTTTTATGTTCAAAAAGAGGATATTCAGCTATCAGTGTGTGCTTGGTTATTGGAAGTCTGGCAAATATTAATATATAGTATTTGTAGAGAGACCCATAGGGCCTCAGAGGCCTAAGTGAGGAAAACTTTTCTGTTAAATGGTCAGAACTACTGTGAGGTGGCACCAGGCTGCAGCACAGCACTTACCCCCAAGTGGAAAAAAAACACAACAAAACTAGATTAAATGAATCATTCCTCTTTGGTATTCTAGCTTGGATTATATAACCAAAATCATATAAGGTCCCACATACAGTTTCTGGCTATATTTGCTTTAATTCCTACATATATCCCTGCTCCTTTGCTGGATCCTGTGAGGTTGCTGAGGCAGGAGGCCAACCTGCTTCCCTGTGTTGAAATCAGAGCTGAGAAGGATGAGCTGAAGTGACAGGAGGAGGAAAAAAAATTAGAATGTGTCTCTCACCCTCCATCTACTCTCAAATAAACTGACAACTGAAAAACTTGAAGCGCAGCCTGGTCTGCATGTTGGAGCCTCACTTCTGCCCTGCCCTGATGGCCTCGCATCCGGGAGAGTCTCTCCGGGCCACCTTGTCCCTCAGGAGGTCATGGAATGGCAACAACGCCTGAGCTCAGTTGGAAGAACAGCCTTTTGGCATGCTCATTAGGGGTGGCTGCACTGTCAGTGTTAGCAGGTGAAGGGGGATTTTAAAAGGCAAACTCCCTGTGAATGTCCCAGAGCACAGGTCGTGGGCCAGATGCTGCTCACAGTCGTGCTGGTGTCAGCTGCATCCATCAAGTTGCTCTGGGCTCTCCCTGCTGCTCATGAGATCAGGATTTCTTGTAAATGTTTTTATTAGCAGATCTGGCAAAACCTGAAAATTTCCTGTGTCTTTCTTCGATGCTCGGAATACTTAGTTCATGACCTATTTGTTAAAATAATGGAAATTGGAATGTCTGAGGAAGAGATGTTCGGTTTAATGAGTAAAAAACTCATTAGGATTTGTATTTCATTTATCAGCTTCTATCTCTGCCTGAGATATAATATTATAGCTTAATGCCAGAGATGGCATTTTTGAAAGGAGAGGTTAATTTCAAGGCTTATGACTGTTTGCATGCCGCTTTACCTTTGCTCAGTGATCCTGCTTCTGTAACAGAGATTGTAATGCACCTTTTCTCTTTATCTGTTTACAAAAGCCATTTAAGTCTGCTCTTCATGGCTGACTTTAACACTAGATACAAAAAGTTCGTAACATGCAAAACCTTAAAGACCCAGTTATACAATGTGCTATTTTTTTTAAGAAACTTTTAATGTAGTTAGATGTATTAAAAACTCCCTTTAATAGAGGGAATTGTTTAAAACTGTTGACTTAGTAATGAATTAAAACTTTCGGGGGAAATCAACAGCATATTTTCTGTGTGGTGAGTATACCCTCCCTTTTTTTTCATCTCTTGGCTTTTGTGTTGGGTGTCTCTTATGTAACTCTTTGACCATGAGCCATCCCCTGTTAACATTGATGTCAGGGGACTGCTGCTGGTTTAAGTCAGCTGAGGATCTGAAGCAGGGTGTACCTGCTATAAACAAAGTTACTGGGATGAGAAACTGAGCATGGGAGGCTTGTGATTCTGTTGACTCTTTCACAAATGCAGTACATGACATCCCTTGCAGTCATGAGAATTAATCGGAGGAATGTGTTACAAATCTGGTATTTAAGTTCAGATCATCATTTTTCTGTTTTACGCTGAAGACCCTGGTATTAAAAACAGGCTGCAGTAAAAACTTGGGGATGTTTTACTGGCTTTTCAGGGCAACTTCGGAACTTCGGAAATGTGTTGGCAAATAAATTAGATGTAAATAAATAGAATAAAAATATCAGACCGTTTGGTTGCATTGTGCTTGTGACACAAAGAAGAGCTGCTATTTTTGATGTCTTTGTCCCAAAAATATTTCAACATTTTGAGATGAAAACAAACAAATATATTTTATGTTAAGAAGTAAAGAAGTCTGGGAAAAAAAAAAAGTGATTTCCTCGATACTTTGAAATTATAAGAGCATATAAATGCTGTTTGTAACCAGTTTGACTTTGTGCATTAGAATATTTCTGAGTAAATTCAGTATAAAATGCCAGCCAGGTAAGTGGTGGGAGGAAGCAGCTTTCAGTGTTGCCATGCTCATGAGTAGCACAGGACACTGAACATTGCAGTGTTTGTTGGGTATCACAGAATCACAGAATTGTAGGGGTTGGAAGGGACCTCCAGAGATCATCGAGTCCAACCCCCCTGCCAAAGCAGGTTCCCTACACCAAGTACCCACTCAGAACTCTGCTCACAGAAGCGAACCATGAGTTCAGTGGGAGATGTCTAATTTGCCCCCTAGAAAACACGGAGAAGAGTGGGGCTGACTCCTGTTCCTCCAAAAGAACTAAGGGCTGTGGGAACTGGGGTGCCTTCTCTCTTCAGGCATCACAGATACGGAGCACCCCATAGGAACGAGGTGCTTGGTACGAGGTGTGACGGATGACCACGATCCTCCTGGCCACGATGGGGTCAGATGCACTTTTTGCTTGAAGTTTCTTGTGGCTCAGGGCTGATTTGGGTGCGGTGTGTGAACAGAGAATAGACTTTCCAACCAAACAGACTGTGCCAAAATTGTTT
This sequence comes from Lagopus leucura, assembly GCF_019238085.1. Taxonomy (NCBI): domain Eukaryota; kingdom Metazoa; phylum Chordata; class Aves; order Galliformes; family Phasianidae; genus Lagopus; species Lagopus leucura. The sequence continues at coordinate 23,594,373 of NW_024962265.1, forward strand.
GCTACAGAATATTCACACTTTTCTTCGAAGCATACAGTACTGCAGTGATGAACTGCGTGCTGATTTATCAGAGCGCTCTCTGTGTTTTTATGTTTCCGAGTTTTCCTCTCTTTTGCTCTCTTTCATGCAGTTCCATTGGTTGCTCTTCCAGCCTCAGTCAGGAAAAACATGCAGACTTGTACCAGCTTAATAGTCTAATGTTAACAGTAATAACAGCACTCAGGGCAGAAAGTATTACAAAAGTTCATTTTAGTAACATGTTTATTAGGTCATAACAACAACTATAAACATAAGTACCATTCAGCTCTTTTGCTGATATATGAACTTACTAACATCAAATCTTACCAGAGTCACATATTCTTACAGGTGTCCCAGACACAACATTAACTTTATTGAGCAAAAGTTCATAAATAGTAAAAATGTCATCTGTTTCACATTGCAGCGTTCCTCAAGCAGGTATGTACAAGTTTGGAGTATCTTCTCCAAATCTAAATTTCCTTAGCTGTTTTAACAACCATAGAGATGATTTTTCTGCCTGCAGCAAAGCCTTTTGTCCTTGAGCAATCTACAATTAGTATTGCTCTCAGCAGACATGAAAGTTTGCTTCTGAAATGAAAGTGGTGATGAAACACAGTACAATATTATCTGCTCATAGTTTGCCTACACACTCTGCCCTCATTATAAATCTTTCATTTATAACGCCGTCTCCCAAGAACAACATTATCTCTCTTATATCAGTTCCTTACCCACACTACCTCTCTTTGAAGATCTTAAAATGGCTGGCTTGCAGCAATGGAGATATTACACTTAGGGTAGGGTGGAGTGTGTTTGCAGTCAGTTCTTTTCCTTTCTAGTATTTACACGGTATTCTTTTTCAGGTTGCTACTATTTATGAATCACGTACGCTGACATACATTTTCTGAAATGTTCACAGTGCAGTATTTTGTGGCCTAACCAAACTTTGTAAATGTCATTAAAAATAAACTTTTTTTTTAATATAAAAATAGAATACTTTATGTGTTTACACCAACAAACCCAGTTCTATTCTATTCTAAACAAGCTATACAGTAGTATGCACAGAATTCCACAGGAACAGAAATGACATGTGATGCTTGCCCTAAAGCTATAGTACTTCTCTCTAATGAATGACAGTTTATTCATTCTCTCTTTTCATTTCTTTTTCTGGGCATAACTTAGAAATAAAAATAGGTATCATAACTCACTGGGTCGTGTGATCCAAGAAAAGATAAGGGGCCATAAAGGTGTTGTTTCTTCTTTTGATCAGTCTTCTGAGCTCCTTAGGGCTGCTGTGAAAAAGTGATTAACATTTTTGCTATGGCATTCATTCTCTTAGGTCAGGGCTGGCTGCAACACCTCCGCTCTTTACTCACCTTTGGCAGCAGCTCCACCCAAGGATAGGTGGCACACCTTCAGCTGCTCGCTGTGTGACTCATCAGACAGCAGCTCTGTATATTTGCCAGCCTGCCTGCCTGTCTCCTCTTCCTCTCCAGAATAACGCAGCCCATGTTACTGTCTCCCAGGGATTAGCCTGGCATTTAATATGGGCGCCTTCAAGTTTTCCATCTCTGAGAGCAGTTCCTTCTTTACTGAAAGTGTTGGAGGCTACGCATTTTTTTCAGTGAGATATCTGCAGATTTATCAAATGTTGGAACAGAGTTAACACTAGGAATGCTTTAAGCTGGATGCTTTTCTGTTCATTTTATGTACCGTCTGACTACACCAGAGGCCTGGCAAGGCTGACTTATTTATTTTACTGTGCACTTATTTTACTGTGATGTTGACTTCTGCTGTTGACTTTTACCACAAAGCTGGTGCTATTGGCTGCCTATCTTCTGAAAAACCTTGTTGACATAGTGCAAAAATCCAAAGTTTGGACTGTGCGGCAGGGAAATATATTTTTAAACTCTTGTACATTTCATGGTTTGTCCTTATGTAAAAACCATTCTGCACTGCTCATTATCCTAAAGTACATGCAACAATAATAGTCCTTCCAGCTTTTCTGATTGGTATTCTACGTTCTCTTTCATGGCATTGATGATGAATCTTTGTTCTTGGGTCTCAGCACACATGAATGAGAACTAGTGAGAAGTAGCTCTGGTTGGTAGAACACAGTATCTCTATTTAGTAAATTGATGCAGTTGTCCAAATACTTGGAAATTACTGTGATGGTTTACAGAATCCCATAGCCTTAAAAAAAGATGATATCATGTCCTTGTTCTAGTGCAACTTGGGCAACAACATAAACATGTGCAACAGTGTTCTCACAAAGATCGGGCAGTAAAAACTAGTGGACAAAATGTTTCAGTTTCTGCTCATACAACTAAGAATGGATTTTCCTCTATTTCAGACATCCTCGTCATGTGTCTACATCCATGTCTGTATTGTCTTGTGTTGATAGAAGGGAAGGATAGGGAGCAACGCACTTCACGTTGACGTAAGTAGCATTGACGTGAACATAGTGTTCCCCAATAAAAGTGGAGAAGATTGTTGATATTTTTGAAACAAGTTCAGAAAATGCCGGACGCATCTCAGGTTTTGGATGCCAACATTTCAGCATGACTTCATACCTGCCATCCAAACAAAAGAAGTGTTCAATTATGAAATAATAAAAAAAGGAAAAAAAAACAACAGCTCTTCTACCCCACAGTCTCATATACTGTAATATCAGAAGTTACTGCAATATCAGCAGTTGCAGAAGGTTTTGCAAACTATTTACTCACAGTGGGTCAGGGCAGTATTCAGGTTGGAGCAGCCTTCTTCCTTGTAATAAGTAAACAGTTATATCGAAAGAATTTACATCAGGATAAGGTGGTGCCCCTCTTGTCATAAGTTCCCATAACAACACGCCAAAGGACCACTAAGAAAACAAAGAAATAAATAACAAGTGATAGGCTTGGAGAGCTTTACATTCCAGTCTTAGAACATGGTTTGACTCACATAAACATTCAAATGCATTAGTTTTCCCTTTGAAAAGTTATTATTTTACTGCATTCAGCTTCATTTTAAGTGAGCTAATAAATGCTGTAGGGACTCGAGGAGCCACTTAAGTTAGAGCCAGAGAAACTCAAGTAAATAAATGAAAGAGAATAAAAGCTTATAGGCCTGCTACTTAGCTGGTAAAAACTGGCAGACATCCTTTGAGGTTAATGGAGTGCTGCCAATTTACATGATCTGATGATCTGACTGACTTTGTGTAAATAAGTACTGAAGTGGTGAAAATTCTACGCATCACAGGCTAATTTGGATCTGGACTGAAAAGAGAGCTAAAATACAAGGTGATCCAGCCAACTAATGACTTCACCCTATAATTTGTTCTTTTAAATGGCCAGGTAGTACTTGAGATTGCTGTAGGCAGAAGGTAAGCATTTATAGAGCAAATAAAGTCTTTTTGTGACCCATTGCATTTTATGATATCAAAGTTAAGCTGCTTGGTCAAGCTTTGTAGAGTCCCTCCTATAGCAGGGATCAGCTCCAACTTGGCTCCTTAGTGTACCTTGAAGTGGAATTAAATTCCTAATTCTTTTCTGAGTTCTAATTTTTTACTGAGTAGTAACACAGTCAGGTCATGTCTTGCTGCTTTGTGCCTGGGACATCTGTCTTTGCTGGATATAAAAACAGTCTCCTACTGTACATGAACTAAAGTTAAATTCAAATACAAGTTTTGGTTTGAAGTCAGTCCATTCATTAAATGCTAGAAAGTGACAGGAGAGAAATTAGTAAGTGATACAAATATATTTGTACTTTACCACATCTGACTTTGTTGTGAACTTCTGAGTTTGTAAACTTTCTAAAGCCATCCATTTCACTGGCAGTTTAGCTCCTGTTTTATTGTGCACACTGTAGTACTCTTTATCATAGACATCTCTAGCAAGACCAAAATCAGCCACCTTGACAGTGAATTTTTCATCCAACCTGAAGAAATGACAAAAAGTGTTATCTCCATCTGAGCAGACAGCATTTACAATGATGGTTGATTATAATGAGTGACTTGCATTTTTGAGACTGTGAGTCTGGAAGGCAGTATTTTATCTTGGAACTATTAACAAATATTATAGTGAAACAAAACTTGATACGCATTTAACAACAGTGAATGAACTCAGGAAATTACTAATATTATTTTTATAATAGAACTCAAATTACAGTTCTCTTAAAACAATTACTTTGTAGAAAAAAACTTTGCTAATAGCCTGTATATCCTGGCTGGCTGTTACGTCATTTCTTCCGCAGCTATTTCTTCTTCTGTATCCTTAGAAACCTCTCATTTTTATTTCCAAATCCAAATATCACCTTTCTTATTCACTTTCAGTTTGGATAAGGAAGGACCTATCTTTATCTCAGTGACTACTCGTATCTAATAATGCAATCCTGTCACTAAGAATGTGTGACTGTAATGAGATGGGTACTGGTGAAGAATGGTGGCATAGGCAGAGTTCTGCTGAGGTTGTAACTCAGTCATTTCACCAGATCTCCCTAGCTTTGGTCTTCCTAAGTTTGGAGTATGTCCTGATAAGCAGTGTTATTGACAAAGAACAGACAGAGCAGTGGGGTTGGCATGCTTAATCCTATCCTTCATTATGTGTAGGCCTAGCTACAGGAAGTGCCTATCTGGGGGTTGATGGGGGGTGAGGATGGATGGCACCTCTGAGGATCATCTAGTCCAATCTCCCTGCTCAAAGCAGGGTCAGCTGATGCAGTTTGCCAAAGACCATGTCCAGTTGAGTTCTGAGTGACTCCAAGGATGGAGACTCCAAAATCTTTCTAGGCAACCTGTGCACGTCTATAACCACTTTTGTAGGAAAAAAAAAAAGTCTTTCTTATGTTTAAATGGAATAGAATGTCATGTATTTAGTGTGGGCCTTTTGCCTCCTGGCCTGTCACTAGGCACCACTTGGAAGAATCTGACACCAGCTTCTTTACTCCACCACGTCAGATATTTATGTGTACGGATGACCCCCATCACCATCTGAGCCTTCTCTTCTGCGGGCTAAACAACGCCAGCTGTCTCAGCTTTTTCATGTAGCATTTCTGTCTCTTGAACTTTATGAGATTTCTGTTTGGCCAATTCTTTAGTCTGCTGAGGTTTCTCTGAATGGCAAATGAACAATCTGCTGTATTTACTGATGTAATAACTAAGCTAATAGCAATGAAGAGAGTAGAAGGCAAGTTTGATGGGTTAGCAGGAGGGTAACTATGCCATAGCTGTTTCCTGCATATCTTGTAGAATAGTCAAGTATTTGTAGGGACTATGTTTGCTTCCTGACTTTCTTTCTGATGGACTTCACCAGTGTAGAAGGAACTTTGTTTATGAATGCTGAATTCCCCACGTCTGCCGAGGAATGTGGGTCTTCAACCCTGTATCTTCCTCCCATGTGGTAGCAGCTCTCCAGACTCTGAAGTGCTGAGCCACATAAAAGTACAAAAGCAGCCATTCAGTTGGCAATATGAGATACCCTGATAGCTGTTTCCTCCTCCCATAAGAAAGAGGCAGTAGTTCAGAGGAAAGTGTCCCATTGCTATGCTTTGGACTTGGATTATATGAACCAAGACTTTTATCCATTAACGTCATTCCTTTGTTCTTAGAAAGGCTGAAAATCACATTGGTTGATACTTAAACAGCAGCTGCAAGAAAATGTGCTTTTCCAGAGGCCATTCAACTACACAAGCACGCAGACTTTGAAAAAGAACAAGAAATTTGATGTTATAGGTAAAAAGCCTTTTTTGCAGCCAGAGCTCCAAATCACCACATATTAAAAAAACCCAATACTCTAATATTTAATGCTGTATCTCATTAGTTCACAACACAGGTGATGAATCAGCAAAATACTATTGGCAACTACTGTATCAGTTAGACTTTGTGTGAACTGAACTGCCTGGCTATGCAGTGACTGGTAAGATTCTTTGCATACTCAATTTTAAATGTAAATTAGTGTATGCAATTGAGCCAAATTAAGCTTACACTCATATAATGAAAAATTACTGTCAAGAAGTCTCACTGTTGTTTCTGTGTTCCTGTTTTTCTCACAAAATTCCCTACTGCTAGGTGCGGCTGCAGAGACGTGCTGCTTCTGAAGAGGTTGGGTGAAAGCACAGCAAGTTGAGACAGCAGCAGTATAACTTCCCTTAGGTGATGCCTTTTAAATTCTCTCACCAATGATTTTGAGAGACTTCACTTTCACCTCAACTTTCCTTATTTCCCACACTCAAAAAGCTTATGTGTAACGAGTGAGTCTTTAGCAAGATGAGTAGCTCAGCAGTATGCAAGACAAACATCAGTGTAATTGTGGAACGGTGGAAAAAATCTAGTTTGACTAAAAAGGGAGAATCCCAGAACCTTCTATTTATCTCATCTATCTGCCTAACACAAAGGAGTGTGATAATGTGCTGGAAATAGATGCTTGTACTTACATACAGTTTCTTGCTGCCAAGTCTCTGTGGACAAACTTTTTGCTTGCAAGGTATTTCATCCCTTTTGCAACCTGAAGACCAAATCCAATTAAATCTTTAACTGTTGGATTCTGTAAAATATAAACATTTGCAATGCAATGAATGCAGAAACCTGAATAGTAGACTGTTTTTTTTTTTTGTTTGTTTGTTTGTTTTTTTGTTGCTGTGACTTTCAGTTTTTGATTCAGATATCTTGCCACCAGATTGAGCAAGGTGTCTTAGTGCTTATCATAAAATGGCCTAAGTTTGCATCCACTAAGGAAACACGCTTGAGGAGATGAAAAGGACTGACAGACTCCAAAGATGGAGATTGCAGCATAAGTAGCATGACTTGGGTTGGGAAGTGGAACAATGTGCTGAAACCTCAACAGTACAGCTGATACACAGAATTCACATATGTATATCAGTTCACATTTGTGAACTTAGAGTAATAACATGTAACTCAGTAGAAAATACTAACTGTGAACTTGGAGCTTGTCAGCTGGAAATGTCCAAAAAAGGAGAATCTTATCTGGGGCAAAATAAGTGCAAGCTATCATCAGTATGATGCTAAGGAAAAGATGGATGAGACCTTAGCAGCTTTCAGGGAAACATTTCCTGCAAACAGCTGGTCTACAACACTCTGGTGAGACCCTACAGAAAAAAAGTTAAATATGGAAATAAATATAAAAATAAACCTGTAATTCTTTTATCCAACAACACAACTTGTCGTGAAATAGTAAGGTCCAGCAGATAACTGTGTTGGCATTGTTCCATGCCATTTTCTTCTGTGCAACAATCCTATTCAGCTGTGGTTATTATTCTATTCATTTCAGGAAGACACATAGAGCTTCTCACACACAAGATTCCTGGTGCTCATAGAATGAAATAAGTTCAAAAGAGAAGAAGTACCTACCCTATAAAGCTTAACTCCTGCAATAATTCTCCAAAATGCCTTCTTTTTTAGAAAAAAATTATTTATTTTATTTTTATTTTTTAAATTCCTGGCTACTAGGAATGAGCAAATGAGCAAAGTCTCATTGGCTCAGAGATCACTTTCTATTGCCCAAGCACTATGAAATGGGTGAATACTACAATATTCACAATATTCACAATATTCAATGGGCTTAGACTACTAGAGGCAAGACCTGGTAATGTCCTGCTAACGTGGGCCAGTGAGGCCCATGTGAGAAAACTGTAGAATCTCAATAAGAATTAAGAAAATCTTTGATAAGAGAGTACTCACATTTTGTATAACAATTATTGGTTTACTCTGTTATGATAAGAAGAAAAAAAAATTGATATCAGGACTGTGACATTCTCTAGCTGGCTGTGAAGATCCCTTACCTTGAAGTTGGAAGAGCATATGGTAACAACTGACAGCTGTACTGAAGTCAATGGAGACACGCAAGTTTAAACCAGCAGATGGTTGGGCCCCTTTACTTGAATCTCATAAAGACATTTGTTTATGAAGAGGCTTATGGATGGGAAATGAGAAATACTTATTGCTGATAATTTCTGGGAAACACTGTAGAAAGGAATTTGAGGGGGAAGGGAAGGAGTGGCAGCGCTGTGGTTGGGCTCGCTGCCAGCATAGGCAAGTGCCAAAGGTTAAGGTGTAGTAACAGCAGCAAGTTACATACCTAATGTAATTATCAACCTGTAGTGTTGGGTCTGGGTGTGGCTAGACTTGATTAATGTTCCACTGACATCACTGCGTACTTACATGAGTCTCGTTCCTAATGAAGTTTCGAAGGTCTCCATGTTTCATGTACGGAAGGACCACTAAGGGGGATCCTTCATTGGGTAAACAGATTCCCAGAAGTGACAGAACGTTGGGATGAGTGAAATCTTTCATGATTATTCCTTCTTTCAGAAACTGAGCTACTTCTTCCAGGTCTGTAATTCCTAAGAAATTCAGCATTAAAATGTAATAATTAAAAAAAAAAAAAAAAATCTACAGTTCATTTCTGTACAGTGTCATCGCACAAATGAAACTGATAATGAAAGCTACAAATATGCTCCTCACCTCCCACATTGCAGCTATGCTATGTGCATAGTTCTTTTACAATCACCAAATGTGCTGTTTTTAATTCAAATTTTTAAATTAATTTTAATTAATTTCTCCTTTGCTTAGTATGAATTGCATAACAAGACTCCAGTAAAGCTTTTTTGTTTTGTTTTGTTATAGTCTCTTCCTGATTTTCCAGCATCTTTGCCTGCTGCTTATCAATTTAACTTCCAAAAGCAAATCTCAAGGAGTCAGTAGAATAAAAAATGACACTATATTTCCCTCATTTTTCTCTATCCTATTCTTTGTAGAGGAAAAACTTGGACATTTCATTCAATGAATAAATATATAGCAATGCCTAATAGTAATCTAAAGTCACTGGAGCTGCCCTACAGATAAATTTAATCCAGCTGCAACTGGGAATTTCTGTTTGTGACAGTACACTTCACTGTAATTGATTAGGTCATCATAGTTGTCTTTGGAATTATGGTACTGTCGCACTCTCAAACATGTAACTCACTGTTCAACGATTTCACAGCACAGTGAATTTTCCTGCCGTCATTATCCAGCAGTGTTCCATGGTACACACACCCAAAATGACCTGTGTAAAAAATGAGCAAGTTTAGCTTTAGTAAAATTAGTCTTCTGTTATTTTCCATTGGGTAGCAATTAAACTTTAAGAAAGTGATCACACTCTACTTCTGTGCAATTCCCAACATTTGTAATATTAACTGGAGCTAACACATAAAACAGTCATTACATGAAGCCATCATTACATAAATGAAAACTATCTGCAACATAATTGATATTTCTTGTCCTAGATGAAGTATCTAAATAATGACAAGGCTGGCACCACAGCTGCTTCATGTTCTTGTTAATGACCATACACACAAAACAATACATCAGCCCATTCCCACCATACTGTCCCACTGGACAGAGTTGAATAGGGGCACTGGAAGGCGCAAGGCAGCATCAGTTAGAAGGAGCTGATTCAACCACTGCATCAGTTGTTCCAAGGGTCTGGTTTAACCTCACAGCTGTGATGTGTCTTTAATGGCAATTTGAATAAAGAGGCTCTGTGGGCTTATAATCTTTCTGATCTTGTTATTTCATGGAAAACGTTGAGTGTTAAAAGCAGTGTATTGGCCATGAAAGGTTTGGGAGTCACTCCACAGGTTAGCCATATTGGTAGGAGGCAGTCTGTTGTTTCTGCTGTGGTCTTGTTTCTAGTGCATAGTATCACTAAAAATGATGAGCACAATTTGCCTTCTTGCTGATAGACTAAGCAGTGAAATAAGCTGGTAAGGACACAAGAATCCTTCTGAACCTGTGTTTTTCTGTCGGGAAAACTGAATAGTCTGCAGAATGGAAAGACCTACTGTGAGTCGAATTGTTTGGGAAGCATAGAGAACTTCAAGCTTCAGGCACATCCATTAAATAATCCAGATCAAATTATGTACATATAATGGTGACTTTTCTTCATGGATGTACTATTTAATGGGCACTTTTAAGACACTAATATTTGCAGTCAAAAAACAAAATAGGTGTTGGTTGTTCTTTTTTTTTTTGCAAGTTCTTCAGACAGAACAAGATTATTTTTACTAGGTTCCAGCCATAAGTGCTGGTTGGAGCCCAGCTGGCTTTGACTTTGGCTTGGGGTAAAATTAATATAAAGTTTGTTTTATAAAAACAACTCAAATCCCATCAGACCACAGCTTGTTTGGAGCCTGGGCACAAATCCTAAAGCTTGGATTGGGTGTGTCTGAAACATTTTTGGGTTTGGCCCATTTCTAGTTATGGAGGTGAAAATTAAAACAGGTTAATTATGTTGGTGTCATTCCTGATATTTTTCAGCATTCAAAAATGGGAAATTACTTGGCCTTCTCTGAAACAAGAAAGAAAAGCAAAAGGCCCACCCTTGCTTTGGGGATGATGAAGTGTAATACATGGAAGGGAAACACACTGACTGTATGCTTGATTTGTGGCTATTTTCCTGCAGAGAGGACATTAGGAATATCACTTACAGTTCTGTAATCAGGATTCTGGTACTCAAAAACAGATCTCTTGAGCATGATCTGTAGAAGTACTGAAAATCCAGTTTCCACTTGGTTTATTTGTAGGTACTCAACAGCATAGATTTTAATAAATGTCATTAACAGAAATACTGACTTGGGCTATGAATGTGAGAGAGAACTCATTCATAAGAAGATGTAGAGAAATAAGGATTATGGGAAAAAAAAAAAAACAGAAAAAATGGGAGACTTACTCAACTTGCTGTTGGGTTGAGCAAGGAATGGAGAGGAAGAGAGAGACTTCAGTAAAAGGAAACAGTGAACTCTTCAAAGCTGGGGGAAACTTGTGGAGAACATGTACGTGTGCACATCCATGTACTGAAGGCACTTAGTGACTGAGGGGATTTCAGTGCCATGTAGCAACCCACACAGCTCTCATGCTAGGAGTTTAAGACTCACTGATGCCTCCTCCTTGGCACCTCCTGCCAGTTAGGCACACACCTTCAGCTTGTACAGTATTCTGCTGTAGATTCACTCCCTTTCTGCAGCCTCATAGATCAGACTGAGCTTTTTGGTGGCCTGGAAGAAGGCAAGAGTGAGGCAGCTGAGGGGTATCAGCAAGTCTCTTGAGTTCAAAGGAATCTCATTAAATGTCAGGCTACTTCCCCTCTCTGTGGTCTTCTCCAACTCTAGCACACAGCCCTTCATATGACTTCAAAATGAGAACCCCCTTGGCTGTCCTCTTGATTTGGTGTACGGGATGCTGTGCCGTAAGAGGAAAAAAGCTTGAAAAACTCCCATGTAGATACCTGATTCACAGTGGTTTATGATGACTGGATGTGCAAAAAACCCAACAGTTTGCAGTTACAGTACCCACCTCTTCCTATTACTTCGCTGAAATGTACAATCAGGCTATCAGCACCAATAACAACGTGCTGGACTTCTTTGACCAGGTCAGGATTTAAGGCACTGATATCGATGTGGACGTTAGTTTGAAGAAGAGGACTGGCTAAATCTGAGTCCCCACTGGACAGAATTGGAGAGAGGTCAGAGTGAGGATATTGGACAGGTCTGCACGATCCATTCTGAGACATGCTTGGGAACTGATCTGCAAGATGAACATAAAATATTATAGTATTTTCAGGCTTTTCCCTAGAAAATGAAAAGTTTTCTTTCACTGATAAGCAAGGGTTTGACTTCACCATATGAAAGCAGCTTGCTTTTGCAAAAGATTTTCTCACAAAGGAAAATGAAAATAAGCACTGCTAATCTGCCAGACTCCAGGGAAACCATGTCACTAGAAACTTATGCTTGTCTCAGCTCTACTTTTATGAAAGCAAATGGACAAGATTTCCACTTTTAGAAAGGAACAGAACAAGATCTTGTCACTTCTTGCCAAGGGCAGTTTCTAGTAACTGTGAGTAATAGAAGTAAAATGGGAAAAATGATAGGGATGGGGGAGAAGGAAGTAGTGGACAATTAAAAACACGAAACCTGCTGTCATGTTTTAATTTGGTAGGTAACTCTACTTTTCATGCAGGTTTCCAAACTGCTGGTGACTAGCTATATTTATCCGTTGGTAAATATTCAACCAGGGAAATGCCGAGAGGTGATTCATATCCTGTAGCTCCTGAAGATAATACAGTTGGTGCTACTCATGAAAATAACATGAGCCAGCTGATTCAAAATAGCAGAAATTAAAATGTTTCAGTCAAGCAAGAAGTATTTATTTGAGAAAATTATTTTTGTCAACATTGTGTCCAAGTATGTTAAATTCCTTTTGTTTAAAGGATTTTTCCTGGCATTCTATGTAATGGAATCAAGGAAATAAGTTTAATTTACACTAATTTCAGTTTGGAATGATTCCAGTGGAATCTGTGAACAGAATTTAGCAGAAGGTCAAAAAGAAAAGAGGGGAATAAATTTAACAACATAAATTATTAGCTATTTTATTGCACAGACATGGTTTATATATTTAAGTGTAAGACCTGGGAGGTTTTCACATAGCACTGTTGCCACAGAAGGTAATGAGAAAAACTCACCACTGCTCTACCTAGAAGCAAAACCAAAAACTCTTCCATTTACAAGCTCCAGTTATGTCACCAAAAGCAAGTATCTATTTAATAGCCATGGTAAAATTAGTTATGGTCGTGAACTAATTTTTATAGCTCCTGCATGTAAGTGTGCTTGTCTTAAAATATTCCTGTCATTTTATTCTTTTATGGTAAATTAAGTGAATGCCCTTATGGCAACACTTGGTGAACAAACCTCATTCTCTGTGGCACAGTGGCCCTGGGATCACTGCAGATTTATGTTCTATTAAGGATCTTTGCACAGTCTTGTCTCCTGTATCACCTTCCCTTCTAACACTGGCACAGACTTTCCTTTCCTTCAGGAATCTTCCAGTCAAGAAGCTTCCTGTGCCAGCTGTCAGCAGCAAATATAAAATCAAAAAGGAAGCTGGAAACTGGCCCAACTACTAAGAAAAATCTGTGATATCTCAAATATCTTAATACAGTAGATCCTAATAGTTAAATCTATTTAATGGAAATCAGAGGACATGGACTCCACATTTCTTAAAGGACAAGTTCACTCTGAAGTGGTTTGGTAAGAGCAGTAGAGTTCTCTTCTGAAGAATGTCCACTCTAAAATGGTGTTACATATACAGAAACATATTTAGCACAGGATTAATCTTCCCTTATACTCCTAGACCTGCCAGGGAACACAGTGTTTTCTGAGGCTGGCATCCTAGCACACATGGATCTCCATTTGAACTGTGACAATCTGCACAGCCCTTTATCTTCAGTTTTAAACTGAATATTTCTAGGTGATAGAACTTGCCATTTATAGAAAGGCGATGAACAGACCAAAGAATACCAGTTTACAAAAGTTTCATTTTCCATTTGAGCTGACAGATCTGCTTTATAATGACTCTATAAAGTCATTGATACACGCTGAAATTAAAACCACTTGCCATCCTTAAAATCATGCTTTCAGACTGGATTTCATCATAGTCTGGCAAACATCATGATAATACAAAATCATTATATCCACTAGCTCCTAATTAATTGTGGAAGATGCTTACAGTGAGCTTCTGCTAATAGTAGTTTATTAAATTCCTGAAAATGAAGTAGACTAAAAGTAAAAATTCTTTTCACCTTAATTTTGGGAAGCACCTGAGAAGCTCAGTTCAAATAGTGAACCTGTGAACACGTGATAATCCTGTACAATGGAGACATGGTCAAACAGCCCAAATGGCTGCAATCTGAAGGCAGAGGAACAGCAAGATGCATAAACTGGTATCATCAGTACAGATTCATAGAAGAGACATACCTTCTAGGAATGTTGACCTGTAATCTACAGATTCGCTGGAGACCATTTCTGTCGTTGGACTGACACTCCTTGCACTCACCAGCCTGTCCAGGTGAGGAGTGTGCACTCTGCCATCATAGCGCACCAGGTCACTTCCCAGATCTGAATGGGAAGGAGAAAGAAATATTGTAACACCCTCATGTTTACTGAATGATAACATTAATGTAGTAATACGTTTAATTTTAGATGTTCCTCTCAGCTAGGAAAAAGGTCAGTTTTGTCTGAGGCAAATATAGGCAGGACCTGAACTTCAGCTATTGGACTAGGACAAGAATTGATGTAATGCGTTAGTGTCTCATTCTTGGCCATACTGAAAGATCCAAGGGAGGTCTGAAGCCTCTGGGACAGCTTCATGACTGCACTGTGACAACACATCAGGACAAGATCTGGTTCTATAGCAGCTCCCTCCTCCTTCCCACTTGCACATTGCAGCAGTTTCCACTGGAAGGAAAATCAGACACAGGGGCCAGAAAGGAGGCAAACTTTCACCTAGGTCCTGATTTGAGTGAACAGGACACTGCAGTGCTCTGTCTTGCACAGCCTTGGCTCAGTGTGGGGACTTACAAGGACACTGGAAGCTGAAGAACATGTGGTTCCGGGTGCACCATCTACTTGCCCCTCTTGTAGGGGTGACTGGGAAAAAGAAGTTACTGTGTTTCCCTAATAACTCAGAATTTCCCCCTTCAGGCACAGTGCGGCCCTTCACCCAGCTCAGACAACAGCCAAGGGCTGAAATGCATCTAAACATTGAACTAGATTGTGAAACTTCAGCTCACAGGTTACGGAGGGGCACTGCACAGCACTTAATCAGAGCATAAATTAATGGTTTTTTTTTAAATCTAAGGTATAACAACTGAATGATTGATTGGAGTTTACTATGATAGACCTTTAATCTGTTTCTTCTTCCTTCTCCAGAGAAAAAATACCAAAAAGATAAAAATTAAAACAGATGTTGAAACAACTCCAGCAATCAGTCCTGTGAAATTCTGATCTTGCCGGATCAGCACTTTCCCAATAACTGTTGACAAAACTTCTTGCTTCCACTGGAAAAAAAAAACAACAAACAAAAACAAATAAAAAAAAGTAGTGTGACGATTTCAAAAGACAAGTAAGAAACAGATTATTAGTACTGAATATAAACTGATATATCCCATATGAAATACATCTCAATTTTACGATGCTCTACTGAGATAAGACACTGGCAGTGCAGAAGTGATTTTATTGGTGTCTGTGAAAACAGATCTTTGTGTTTTGTGATGCCTTACTTGCTTTCAGGAGCTCTGGTGGGGACACAGCTAAGTGTGTGCCACCCCACACACACAGCACTCTCTCACAGACACACTGCACAACAGGGTTATGTTGTTATCAGATTAAAAATACCAAATTCATACATTCACTCGAATGGATAGGCCTATGGATACATGAGCTGAGATGTATGCTTACAAAAAAAAAGCCCAAATGTCTTTGATATGTGTCCTTTTGGCATAGCCAGTCTGTAACATCAAACTGTCTTTCTGTTGACAGCATGCCTGCATTTGAGTTCCCAAGGTCACATGAGGCTGTCCCTTGCCAGCTTCTAGCTCGTCGACAGTTTAAAGAAACAAAACAAAACAAAACAACAACCCCCCAAATCAACAACTGAGCAAAACACCAAGCAGCTAACGGGGAAAAACTGTTTCAGATCACACGGCACTAGCTCAGTCAGTTGGAATGCATTTGGCCATCTTTTCTCCTCCTCCTGTGGAATTCATTCCTCTGGGTACTGTAATGATGGATTTGCCCGTCAAAAGAGCAAATTTTCTTGTTCGCTGGGCAGACTTCAATTTCTGAGGCTCCTTGCCAGTAAACAAGCAGAAACCTTATTTAACCCCTTTGTGTTGTGCCCTTTTCTACATATGGAATGCGTGTCGCACATATGTGCTGCTTAGAGGTTATGGCCTACTGTCACGTAGTAGAACAGATTGAATGAGATTGAGTATGTAAAATACAAATAGGTACAGAATGTAAAATACGAGCAAATACTGTATGAAAGTAGGCACTTACAAATCTGAGAAACAGATGTGCCAGAAGGGAGCTGCACCTCATTCTACAGTTTGTCTGATATGCCCAAGATTTTGATTTCTTACTTTTCAAAGCAAATGTACATTAAAATAAATTAACATTTAGTGCATTAAAATGAATAATTACTATTTACTAAGATTGTAGTAACACATAAAAACATCTTTCAGAGGACAGAGTCTCACTGAGATGAGTGCCATTAAAGCACAGAACAAAATGATGGTCCCTGTTCCAAACAGTTTACACAGACTACGATCCTGGTCAAACTTAGATGACTGCTAATGTTAGTGTTTCCATTGTTTTCAGTGAATTGGAGTCCATGCTCAGCAAATTTAATTTGTTAAAATGAAATTCCCCCTCCCTGTGATTTTACATATTTATATTTTTAAAAATACAGACATGTTGAAAGATGTTTGTTCTATTCTATGAATCAGTGGATCTACAATTTAAATCTGCGGTAGAATTGTGAATGACTTGAGAACAAAGATGAAACTCAAACATTTGGTCTCAGTGTCTGCATCTCGCAAAACTAATGAGACTATATATGTATAAAAGAGGAAAAAATATTTCAGAAATCCAATCCTATTGTCTGTATCACAGTTTTTTGTCTTTTTTTTTTTTTTTTAAAATGACTTATGAGCTCCTGAGAAAACCCACTCCATTACAATTTCTTGTTCTTTACCACATGGCATCACTTGTCTTTGGATTAAGAACTAGCATTTTATTTCTGTGGTCCTTAGTTTAGGTTCTACTTTGTGCCCGAGGCTCCAAAAGTCTCTATACAAACTGGTAATGGCAATTATAATGATAATATTTCTTTTAAAATAGTTGACATTATTTGACTTTCCATCCCAAACAAACAGAGACTGAGATGGAGATATCTCTGAAAACAGAGGATCGGGCTTATATCTGAAGTTTGTAAATTCAATAGTGTCACTGGGATTGATAATTAGGTGATATTAATATCACACGTGCATTGTAGCTGCCTCACCTCTATATTTAGCTCACTGTTGGATTTCAGGAGATCGCTCGGAACTGTGCACAAAATTGTTTCTGACTGCAAGAGAAGGTTTTCACAGCTTTTATTTCCAACTTTTAGCACCTCTCCTTTAACAGCTTCTGAATCAATATAATTTCCCTTGGGGAAAAAAAAAAAAGAAAAAATCAATTTAATATTACATAACATCCTTATAAAAATTAGGGAGAAGGGCTTTTATTACCTTAGAAAATGTTTTTAATGGAAAAAAAACAAACCAACAATTGTAAAATAAAACAGACTAATACAAGTTTACATTGACCAGTCAATATGTGCATATCAGATTTATTCATGTAAATGGGAGTTTGACAGACAGGCCAGCGAAGGGGGGATAATAATGTTTAAGGATAAAATCTCCTGTCACTACTACTCACACAGCCCATAAGGACTTCTTAAAATCCAAATGTCTGAGGAATAATTTCTGCTGGTCCTGTTTAGATTTTTGCATAATTTTCACAAGAAAGAAAGCATTATGTGATCCTGTTGTTTATACAAAATGAACATTATATTATCCACAAACTAAAGGCATCTCAAATATTTTGTTTTGCAAGTGATTATGGCTGAGGGAGTGAAGCCCTCAAAAAGGAGTGACTGAATTTTAATAATAAAAAATGCACAAATCTGTTAAAATGACATTCTTCAGACCAAAGAAGAACAAACTCTGTTAAAGATGACAGCATGAAAAGTGCACTCCCTACACAGAAAAGCTGCCTTCACATCTCAGACCTGGATGAAATATTATTCCTTCTGGTATTGTGATAGTGGTGTCCGAAAACCAAGGTCAGGATCTTTTGTGCTTAGGACTACATTGGTATTTAGGAAGCTACAGTGCTGCCCTGACCCATTTACAGCCCAGCTTAAGATAAGATGAAAGAACCGGCATATTATGAGGGAGTAAAAGGGGAGAAGGGTAGACGGGGAGTAACAGTAATGCAGTCTATTGATGTGGGCTGGGCTGGGAGTTTTTTCACGAGACAGGAGGAAAGAGTCATGCCTGACACTGCTGTGAGGCCTTGTCTACTGAAAAGAAAATAAGAATCCCACTCCGAAGAGCAAAATAAATGTTACCTTGGAAAATGCTTTTTTTAGGTCTGAGGCTGACCCCTGGGGAAATTGTAATAAAAATAAAGGATAGCCACTTTAATGACCTATTTTGACTGGCAAAGCCATACCCCAGGTGAGTGCTTTTTAATTGCTGGCAAAAAAAGTCCATTTTGCTATTTTTTTTTTCTATCTACTTGGAGCCATTCTGTTTGGTGTTGAATATTCAGTGGGCCAGGCATTGACTGGTGCTTTAGTGCTTATTAGTCTGGAAACTTACTGCAGATTGTGAGCCATTCAAGTTCAAATCTATCCTTTGAATTATTACCTTAAAAGACCTGAACTTGGGTCTCCTGTGTTCAGGACAAATGTATGGTCATGGAGAATGTGGATGAGTGGTCTCTGTTTTCCTTCTGCACCAGATCTTAGGAAATTTCCTCCACCCAAACTGATGCTTAGCCAAAGGAAATAATCATACTGATATTTCCCAGTGCGGTCCTTAGTCAGTTACAGTGAAGACAGGTGTGGCAGAGAACATCCAAGATCTCAAATGTGATGTGAAACATGACATTTGTACTGCTTATTTCTCTGGTGAAAAATTTATAGATACGTGCTAGTCATGTAGGCCTAGGCCTTATGGAAGCATGCAGAGACCTGGCACTGGCTTGGCACATCAGCACAACTCCTGACCAGGCCAGACCTCTGCAGGTTGTGTGCAGCTCAGGCTATGGCCAGACGATGCAAAACAAAAGAAGTGACACAGGAGTAAAGCAAGGCCCCTTCTTCACCACTGTCTGTCCTGCTTGCACCACTGGCTTGGGCAGAGGCAAGCTGTGCAATTGCTGCTGCAGCCCTCAGATCTGACCTGGCACACAGTCCGAAAACCTCGGTCTGCTGCACTACTTCAGAAGTCATTCCTGCACCAAGAGGCTGTTGAAGAACATTCTCAAGAGCCCCAATGCGATGTCCCCGGCAGAATTAGGGCACCTTTCTCCTTGGCAAATGTGGGGTGCCGAATGATACTGATATAGGGGTTACCCTGTCTTTGCAGTGTGTTACTGCTTGCAGTATCTACAAACAGGCGGCTTTCTTGACATGACTTTGGTCAGAAGTTCCCAACTGCACAAAGTGAACTGAGTGCAGGAGTCAGTGCTCTGAAAAGCTATCAGTTCCTTCCTGGTCCAGATCAGCAGCTCTTATGGGAGGCCATGAGCAGAGTCTTTAGCAGATTCCTCTTCCCCGACAGCAAGTTTTTCCTACTCTGTGAGCTTCCTATATTGGCAGGAGATGGGAGCTCTTCTAAAGTAACGTCTCTGTGGTGTTGAAGCAGTGAAGTGCTTCAAGCTGCTCTGCTGTGACCGCTCTGACCGGGGCATGGCGGGCACTGAGAGACTTCAAAGAGTCACATACTTGGCAGAAAAAGACAGTGATGATGTGGGTCCTTAAGAGATGTGGTAGTGTGGAAGACAAAAGGGCTGGCACTGAACACAAGGAAGGCTGGCATTTATGGTGCATAGTGCCCTGACTGTATTTTAGACACTAGACATAATGTTTTCTTGCACATAACATTTTCTTACAAAAATGTTTTTTGGTCATCAGGGAAAACCAAATAGTACCTTTTAATCGGGACCCACAATCATTTGATGGAAGTTAATATGTCACAGTAGATTAGTCTGATTGAAAAACTTGTGATAAAAGATCCCTCCTTCTCTCTGAAACTAATTAAGAAATAGATAAAAGAACTTTGGTTTGGTAGAACAGCCTGTTCACTGAAGCAAGCTGCCATTTAATTTCATGCTGAGCTTGCTTAATTACCGCACAAAATATGACCATGAGGCATGTAAACTTGTATGTGTGTATTTTTGTATGTGGGTAGGGGATGAGGGAAAAGTGTTGGCAATATGGCTTGTAATGATCTTTTGGCTCCTTAATATAATTTCTGAAAGCTGCCTCACTGTTTTGATAGAAGCATCCCACTATAACTAATTCTATTTAGAGGATGCTAAATTGGGGCTTGTTCGTGCTTTGTTGCGGAGACCAACTTTCACCAATGTCATTCTTCAGTTGGTTGCCAAGAAATAATCAGGGCATTAGGTTTAGGTAGACATTTGCCTTGTGTGCCTTGACTAAGGGTGACATCAGTACTACAAAATTGTTAGTTTGGGCAGTTGTCAGTGGAACAGTTCTCAGCCAGCCTCCCTCATCTCAGTGGATTCTTCCTGTCAATAAATAGCACCAGGGAGTTTTCCTTAAGGGAAAGTAAAAGATCCAAGAGCAAAAGAAGAGAGTTAAAAAAAAAACACCAACAAAACACCTGATTTTTAACCTAAGTTCCTGGAATGATTATGAAATAAGTTAACCGGGAAGCTTTTCCAGGTAGATGAAGGACAGGAAGGCAGTTGGGAATAGCCAGAATAGACTTCCCAGGAGCAGATTTTGCATAAGTGGCCTGATTTCCCCCTGTGAGTAAATAACTGGTTCTGCAGATGAAATGAGAGCATTTGAAAATGTTTACCTTGCTTTCGGCAAGGTTTGCAACACAATCTCTCCTAGTATTGAAAACAAATTCACTTGATACAGGCTGGATGAGTGGAGTATAGACTGGGTAAAGAAAATGAATGTACCATCAACTTAAAGATTGCAAATCTAACAAGTGGCGTTTTTCAGTGGCTGATGCTGAGACCAATAGCATTTAAAATGTTCATCAACAACCTGGACAAAAGAACAGTTCATCACATACTTTAGTAGCAGCATATACTTGAGATGGAAGGAAGTGATTGTTATCTTTGCTCTGCACTTGCAAGGCCACACCTGAATAATTGTATTGAATGTTGGGCCACACAGTAGAAGAGAAATAATGACGAACTGAGGAAAGTACAGAGGGCTGCTGATATAGAAAAGGGGCTGAATTCAGCACAGGATGCACAAAGTGAGGTTAGGGGAACTGGATTATTTTTTTTTCTAAACTGTAAAATCTCCACCCTTGAAGAATTTTGAACCTCATCTGGACAAAGCCATAAGCAACCTGACCTAATTTTAAACTTAGCACTGCTTTTTGATCAAGGGAGTTAGACTATGAAGACCTCCAGAGGTTCCTTCCAATCTAATTTATTCAATGTTTCTTCTTAAATTAGTCTTCTTCCTTTCCAATTGGTTGATATGTGTGACCTGGAAACAACTGGAACTTGCTGCTGTCACTGCACAGAGGCACTGAGCCATACAGAAGCTATGTATTCCCAGCTCTCTGCTAATCTGCACACCAGCACTCTTTTTAGTATGTCTCTATGAAAAGGCAAACAGTTACTCTGCAGTGAGGAAGGAGTGATTGGTTGACCAGGATTTCCAAGTAGAAAAAACAAAATAACAAAAAACTCTAGATTTATTATTCTTTGGAATCTGCCCACCACACTTTGGTGTCACGTCACATCAGAGAGTTTGACTAGGACCCTGCGTGACAGTCCCTGAAGTAAGCCCTTCTGCTTTTCTGCAGTTAGAAGTTGGCTCATTGGACCATCTTGAAGTCAAAAACCTCAGGGCTCCTCGATTTC
Organism: Lagopus leucura; assembly: GCF_019238085.1. Classification (NCBI taxonomy): domain Eukaryota; kingdom Metazoa; phylum Chordata; class Aves; order Galliformes; family Phasianidae; genus Lagopus; species Lagopus leucura. The sequence goes on from NW_024962265.1 coordinate 23,615,895, forward strand.
ATGGCTGTATAGGGAAAAAGAGTTTTGGCTTAAAGAGCGATGGAGCAGGGACACCACTGAGGGAGATTCTTTTGTCTACAAGTTTCATTGTGCCATATAAATTATAAATATTCTATGGAAATGAAATGTACACAATAAATTTTCATACTCATTCACTGTAAGTTAGAATTCCCTGTATTTTTATTCTGTCTCTTTTTGACACTCTAAATCAGAAAAGTACTAAATTTCAGGAAATCAGATTACCAAATTAATTTAACATTCTCTGCAGTACTCTTGCACAAAGAAGGCTGTGCCTGTGAGGGCCCCAAATTCCTGAGAGATGGTCCTGAGTGCCCACCAGGTTATTTTCAGAGCTCTTTTAGCTAGCAGTCAGTATTAACTTTGCATTTTTCATGGATCCATAAATATTTAGGCTACATTGGTGGCCGATCTTCAGTGACTGTGCACAGACCAGAATTTCCCTCGGCTTTAGAAAGCCAAAACTGCTGGGACACTTCTTAAAGGTGACTCCACATCATCCATGAGGAAGAACACAAAACTGTATGACAGTAAGAGCTGGGACACACACAGACCACACACTTCAAGTTCTGGGCTGCTGGCCATGTCTAATCCTAGACTGGTGACACAGCCTGTAGCAGTCAGATTCTGTTACACTTGTCTCACTCACAGCTCAGAGCTTGGGGAAAGCCCCTCTCCCTCCCCACCTGATGTCAGCAACTGCCCCGGAACGCCTTTGGTTTCACCTCTTTATCTTTTAAGCTGTGACAATGTGAGGTTTGGGAGAAAGCACTACCAAAAACACTGTGCTCCATTCCTCTATGCCTTTGTTTCCTTGGGACTTCCTCTAATTTATCAACAGGTCTGTTCCACAGTACAGCGCTGATGTGCACTTCACAACTTTCAGTGCAGGTAAGAGTAGTTCCATTGAAAAATGAATAACTTAAAAACTTATTTCAGCATTTCTTACCTTAATTTCCAGAACGTTTGGGTTGCTCCTTGAGATGAACACTGGCTTTTCAAAATGTTTAAATACAGGATTATTTACATAGTCAAAATCAAAGTACAGAGAGCTGACACCATCAAAAATAAAGAATACTTTGGTTACAAAGGGTGGTTGAAGATTGAAGGCTTTTAGGGAAGGAGTTGTACAGCAGATTATCTCTGAACTAGAACGGTGGTTACATGCCTATAGGAAAGAAAGGAAGAATTGGAGTAAGTACGTGCATAGGAAGTAACTGATAAACATAGCAGTTGTTTAACAATACACATATATTGAAAAAATAAACACCAGAAGTCTTGTTCTTCTTTAACCAAAGCAAAATCCCGATCAAGGCTACTCAGCGTTTGTTTAAGTGGGGAGAAGGGTGTAAAAACTCAGTGGTGTTTGCACTCTCGTTGAGGAAATGTTCAAGTAAACAAGCTTCCTGGCCTGATTGTTCACAGCACTTTTAAAGTAAATATTTTGAAGATAATTAGTGGAAAATTATTTCCAATGCCAAAGACCATCAGCAGGCTACCCTTTCACTGGGCTGTATGGGGACACAAAGCGGCCATAACTCCAATATCCAGCCTGTGTCAGAGCAAACACAACATGGATTTCTCTGCCTTTTATACTACCAAAGCAATAGCAAGAGATCAGAAGAGAAATTAAAAATAAGGCAAATGCATCTGACTAAAACAGTAGAAAATAAAAGTACGCTATGTTTATTCATGGTGTAGCTGGGAATTGGCCTATGAAACTTCAGCAAAACGTATCTTCTTTCTACAACAGCAGGTGTAGAACCCCAGAATCGTGGCATTTGGTGCTTAGGTATAACACAAGTAAGTTCCTCTGGGATGTGCTGACAGAAGGTTCTGCTTCATGCTGTATATCCCTGGATGAGTGGGGATGAAGGTTTGCCTCTCAGTGCAGTGTGAAAGCTGCCTGACGTCACATGTGAAGCACCACTTTCCCTTCACTTGCACTTATTCCCACTAATGGTGTGCTCTGGACCAAGCAATGCTTCTCAGGGGAAAGATGAAACTCTTGCTCCAGAAGACCTCCTAGGGAATATACTGTGCTTTGGAGCTGTGAATCAGAGTAAGATGTGTGGCCAGGGTGCTTCCAACCATCCAGCAGCACCTTGACACAGGTTTCTTGAGACAGACAAGATGTGAATCCTTGCAGGTGAGATTCATCCAGCCTGCATCCAGACACCCAGAATGCAGTTAGTTCTCTGAATTCCCTTGATAGTCAGAAGAGGAGGCGTTCATCTGATCTGTTTTAGACTTTAATAGATTTAACTTTACAATAATAATATAATAGTAATAGATATGACTAGATACAATAACTTTAAATAGATGAGCAGCACTCTCTAAGGATCAACTTTTCTCTCTTCAGGGTGTTCTAGATAACTAATTGGATTATATTGTCAACAGCGCATCTACAAGCATCGATGGGAAGTGTGGTGGGTGCTGGGCAGCATCACACACATTGCAAAGAGGCTCTTTTATGATTGTGCTGTGTTCTCCCTTCGCTGTGCCTCCCCTTCATGCCTCCTGCAGTGGATACGGTTGAAGGACTTCTGGCACAGTTGCTTCAGCTCCACAGTACTTTTGTGTAAGCCTTGTATAAGTAGTTCCCTGTTCTGAAAGCAGACGTTACATTGCTCTTTGCTTTAAATAGAGTGGCTGACATGTGGCCCCGTAAAAATGGGACTTACAGACTAGTCATCATAAACCTTACATTTGATCTACATGATATTTTCCTGTAAAACCAACAGTGCTGTTGAATACCTTTGTGCATCGAGGAAGGGCCAATATATACATATATTTTCTGTTTTGTCTTGCAAATCAAATTGGTTCTCATTATAAAATGCTGTCTGAAGAAGCTGTGAAATTGGTTTACATTTTTCTCTAATATGCTAAATTAATGCAATGTAATTTTGCTTTGTTTCCAATCAGTGACATAACATTTCAAGCTATATCAATTATGTACTCATATTAACTTGAAAAGTAAGATTAAATTAGATAACTGCAAATCAGTGCTTTTTTTTTTTTTATCACCATAGCAATTCTCTTTCTTTGCATAATATTGTGAAATCTTAAGTCTGCCCAGAAAAACACGTTTAAGGTTCTGAAACTGAGCATTAGACATTTGGAGCTCTATCACAAGATCTATGTATCTGTGAGCTGTGAGTTTTACGCTCAGTTAAATAACTCAGAGTAGCTTTCATTAAAGCCAGGGGAACTTGCACCCATGCAACTAACAGCTCATAAGGATTCCTAATTCAGGAATAGTTGTCCCATAACAAAAAGGCGATCTGCAGGACACGAGTCAAGGCAGAATTTCCTTTCGTTTTCTTACGGGATCAGAGAATTTTTGTTCTTTCTCTTTTGAATGCCTTGCTACAGACCATTTATCACAGCTCATGCTTTATTATGTCACATGGATGTAGAAATTCATTTGAATCATGATTGTATTAATAGGATGCATCGTTAATATAATGCATGACTGAGTCAGATTTTCCATGATATATGAATATTCGTAAAGTTATGTATCATATTGTGTCAATTCTAGAAAGAGATTACTGAAATATATATATAATTATAAAACCAATTATGTCCTAGGTAATCATTATATTTATTTGATTAATGTAAATTCATTAGACTTTTTATCTACTGTAGACCAGTGATGTCTGTTAAATGAATAGCAGTGGTATTCATAACTTTGTTTGTGGCTATCTATTAGAATCAGATACTTTACTTTATCAGGCTGGTCTCTGAAGAGGATGCTTTCAGAGAATGATAAAAATCTAATAATACTCTTTGGAGGGGATGCAATGTGACTGATTGGTAAGGTCAAGAAAAATCTTATTTGCAATGCCCTTATTGGTACATGATTTGACATGACATTTTTACCTTGAAATTGGTTTTAGCAATTGAAGAATATGATGGTTTAGTTTTCAAGAAATATTGGATTGAGGATCTATAAGAAAAAAACAAATTCAATCTATTGCCTACTCAATTAAGATACTGCCTATCACCCAGCACCTTTAACTTTTATTTAATTAGGCTTTAGAGTACATTCACTTTAAAAGCCAAACCTGTGTTCTTCCTATGACTATAATCTACATCTGAAGACAATAAGGAAGAAAAGATGTAAAAATTATGAAGCATTTCACAAGCATAAATAAATACTATGCCCAGAGGGAATAATAATCCATTGCACAATGCATATGACTCATCACTTAAAGGTATGTATTCTTGCTTCATTCGTAAAATATGACCCTTGAGGCAATTAATTCAAACCTGACCTACAGAATCTGAACTTCAATGCCCAATTCAATTTTTTTTCATCTGACACAACTACGGGAAAAGCATGAGGGAAAACCTTGGAGCTTCAAAGGTCTCTTAGCAGTCGACCCAGATAAGAGAGGGGCAGTCGGATGTGTATTACAGGATCTGCAGCAGTCAGAAGGGAGAAAAACACCAATTTGTCCTTTCATAAGAAGTCTAAACTTTTGGAGTTCCAGTGAGAAATGAAAGATGAATGAGGTTAAAGACAGACCAAGAGGCTCTCCACCTGTCTCTGCCAAGAATGATTTCTTAGAAGAGAGAAATGAGAATTCAGGTCGAACTTGAGGAAAGCCCATTCAGAAGGCTTTTATGTGTAGGTGAGAAACGCAGCAGTGACACTCAAGCAGAGTATCTTGAAGATTTTCAGGCAGCTCATGGGCTTTTGCTGTCATTTCAGTTGGTTCTAATGGTTTGGCAACATTTTAATTCCAGTTGTCTCTTAGATGTAAACACTGGAGATGATATTTTCAGTTTATCAAATTACTGGGCCAAAAAGTTCCTCTTGCTCCTGCATCTGAGAGCCAGCTCTTCACACAGTATGACTGATACTGACTGGGAGTCCTTGGGCTCAGGATGATTAATGTATGTGATAACAATACCAGGGACCCGATGAGTTTGCAGCATGGGATCTTTTCTGATATCCACCACTGGATTCCTTTCTCTGTGAGAAATGTACATGAGATGCAGATGCAGCACGGAAAGAAAGGCCATGTTTCCCCTTTGTGAGGGAAGATCTTTACTGAGCTTCTGTGGCAGCATTGTTCCACAGAGTGAACATAGCTAGAAGATCTGACCCCAAGTGGTTCTGGATATAAAATCAGGAATAACTTCAGTAATCCCACACTCACCATCCACAGTTCTCAGAGAATTTCTTCTATTATTATTAAATAAATCTATGAAAGACTTTAGTGGGTGAATTCTAGCTAGTTTGAGGGGTATTATGAATAAAGATTTTAAAATGTAATTTAATTCTTCTTCCAAAGGATCCCCAGATGACAACTCACTATTGAGTTTATTTCTCGTGTCATTAGTGATAGGACCAGGGGGAATGGTTTCAAGCTATGGCAGGGGAGATTCAGGCTGGACATGAGGAAGTATTACTTTTCAGAAAGGGTGGTCAGGCACTGGAATGGACTGCCCAGGGAGGTGGTGGAGTCACCGACCCTGGGGGTGTTCAAGGAAAGACTGGATGTCGTGTTGAGGGACATGGTTTAGTAGGAGCTATTGGGAATAGGTGAACGGTTGGACTGGGTGACCTTTTAGGTCTTTCCCAACCTTAGTGATTCTATGATTCTATGATTCTATGAGAACTTACTATTACAGCCTTTCAGAGAGAAAATATTGGCCTCAAGACCTTCAAGTGCAGGAGAATCATCTAGCAGGACTTATAGAAGTCACAAGGTACTTATTTTGTAGACAGGCTCCTGATCAAACACCACCCTCCACCATGCCCTGCTTTTGCACAGAAATAATGCAAAGTGAAAGGAAGGAATGAGCTGCTATCCTCCTTGTGCATCTCACAGAGGAACTGAATGTGTGAACAGAAGTAAGAGGGTTGGTGTATGCTTATGCACTGTCTAGAGCTCTCGGGAAGAGGAATTCATGCAGCACTCCTCAAATTCATATTTTTTGCACTTAATAAGAACAAATGGTCAAAAGAACTCTTGAAACCACAATTAAAAAGAAACATGTTGCAAATACTTAAACATATGGTTCAATAGCTAGAACATTTTTTCCACTGAATTTGAAGAAGGCAAGACATATTGACAGTGTTAGTGGAATGTAATATAAACACAATTAATATGAACATAGTATTGAATAATTTCAATGACATTTAAATAAATATGAAAAGAAAATTATGAAATTGAAGCAACTTATTTTTATGTTACAGAAGATAAATTTTCAGAAATACTGAACTGCAAATGTGTGCAACTTCCATGTTTCTTCTACAGGAGGCTGGCATCTGCTCCCAGAGCTTTTCAGTTTCAATGACACTGCAATTCTTATGGGCTGCTTTTCCATAGAAATTACCAGCTCTATTGCTCATCTGGAAAGAAGCAGATGCCCCAAGAAGAACAAGCTGATTCTGTCTCCTGAGGTTTTGAGATGCTGAGCACTCCCAACAACTCCTCCTGCTTGCTGAAGTGACCCTCCACTCACACCCTGACTACATCGGTGCTCCAGGCCCCAATTAAGCTTGGCAGAATGAATTAATGGCTTGGGGACAGATAGATGACAGGAAAAGGAGAGAGCTCTTTTAAGTCAGGCACCATCAGTTTTAAGCAAATGAGAGAGCATCTGGGAGATGGAAGAAAGGGGGAACAGAGCTCTAAGCTCTTACATTTATCATGTAAGGTCAGAGTTTGGTTTGGTTTTTTCAAATGGCAAAGAGAAAGGCTGAATCATAACATAGTGCAAATAAGTAAAATTAGCAGGAGGGGCTGGTAATCTGTTGCTTGTGTCCACTGAGGGTTAAACTAATTAGCAGCTGGGATTCGAGTTAATTGTTAGAAAGAATTACTTCCAAACCACTAGGTAAGCAGGTAGAGCAGCTCTCTCCAAAGCTTCTTTAGGTGAGATTGTGAAATTTCCTTTTCAAGGAGCTTTAATAACAGCCTAAACAAATATCTGTCAGGCAGTGGTCTGAGTATGTTTGCTGCTGCTGCAAAGAAGCGGGCCAGGCGAGGTCTTTGTGGTACCTCCCAGCTGCACTTTCCTTTGATGCTCTGGGATGTGTTTCAGTGCTGCCTTCAGTTTTCCCAAGAGCCAGAGTTCTGAATGCTGACAAAAGCAGCTTCCTGGAGGCTGATGAGAAAACTGAAAAGAAAAAGGGCTTAAAGGACAATTAAAAAATGACTCAGTTCATTCTCCTCTCCCAAGCTAAGGAAGCGAAAAGATACATTGCCTCAGCTGCAGAACTTGATTATGTTGGTTTACGTTGACTGTCTGTCTGGGATAGCTCTATTCAGGACTACAACTGATTTTCTCCTTTGTTAACATGATAGCTGTCCATTGCATTGCTCTGGATCACTACTGGAAAGAGTTCTTCATCATTATTTATTTCTGTAATGAGTGGATGCAAGTTTGTTTTTTGGTATACTGCTCATGCATAGGGCCCAGAATCTCCCACATAGAATGGAACAGGTTGCAGCCATAGGCATCCTTTGCAAGCAGTTTCCTCACTTACATGGTGCAACCTCTTTTTTTTTTGTTCCTTCTATGTGTTCCCCTTCCTCCTGAGAACAAATATCCATCCTGGAGAAATAAACTTGAGGTAGAGATTGGTGGCAGAGCTGAGCTGCCACAGAGGGAAGCCATGGAGTTCCAGAGGCCTTTAATTGCAATGGAACAAAATATATTACTTGGGCAGTGTCAAAGCATTATACACTCTTGATTACAATCTGATGGAGGTTATAGCCCAGCCCTCCATGCAGGGGGATGTGACTTCATGCACAGCTGCTTTTACACTGGCTCATATTCCTAGAGCTACATAAGGATATTGACAGTGGTAGGGGACAGATACCCTCATGGACAAGGAGGCTTAGACTTAACTCCTCTTGTCTGTTGACAAATATAATGCACACTGAAAGGTATGAAAGAAAAAGAATATGGGAGATTAATTGTGACTGTCCATGCCTGTGCCTTTTTTAAAATAGCAGGTTAGAAGGCAGCACAGGAAGAAATCACTGCTCAAAGGATTGTTTGCTTCTCTAGTATTGGTTGCCTGGAGTTGCCAATCACTGCTGGAGCATGGATTTACTTCCTTACTTCAGATCTTTTTAAAGCTGTATGAGTCCTGAGAAAGTCTCCAGACACATTCTCTTCGTGGATTTTGAAGAACATGATGTTACGATATATTTTTACATCATGTATTGTTAAAATTCTCACACTAAATCAGATTGTGAACTCCAGCAAATTCCAAATATTGTCTGTGCTTACTGACTGGAAATCTGATAAGCAAGGTATGCAAAATCTGTCCCTGAAGAGGGGGAATTTTGCATATTCTCCCAGGGGAATAGAGAAAGCAAGAGAGTGAAAAAGAAAGCAAGCTCATATCCAAAGCAAAATCTAAAGAACTGATTTCAGCAAATCTTTTGCACTTAGAAATAATTGTGCCCACAGTGCTGAGAATAAAAAAATTCTGAGCTTGGTTGATTTCACCAAAATATTTTATTCCCCAACTCATGTGAAGTACATTTTTGATAACACTGAACACTGTTAAATTGCAGGGGCACTGATTTCCAGATTTAAATCTGTACCCACTAAATTACAAGCCATGATTACATCCAGCTGAAATTCAGGTTCCAACACTGAAAATATTATGCAAATCAGGATCATGAAGAATATTATGACCTTGAAAATATAAAAAACGGAAAATTTGCCAACATACTAGAATTCAGTACAGGAAGTAGCATATGATGTTCATTAGAAACAAGCTAAGAATTTGAGCAGTAGTGTAGCGTGTTATAATGTGTGTAGGTTAATTTAACTTCAATTAGGCTAAACAGACCACAGAAGATGAGAGAATGTCAGAGATGTAAGACAAATGTGTAGGCAAAAGGTTACAGGAAACAGTTCCAGTCCAAGTAGCTCATAAATGTCATCTTGCCTCATAAAAATTGAAGTCGATCACATGACCATACCTGGTGATCATATTTAGGTTAAGATAGTGTACATTATCAATTCAAGTAACAAAAGAAACTTCTGAATTTATGTTCATGAAGAGGTTTCCAACTGCAGATGCCCAAACCTTTCTCAATATGAGTTACTCAACTTGGGGTAAATGTTTCCTAACTTACCAAACAGGTAATTTGGCAATTAGCTGATTTCTAAAACAACACCTACTCTCGATTTTATACCTACTTTTCCTCTTTCTTTGATATTTTTTTCATTTTCCTCTTATATTCACAGTCACCACTGAAATATATCCCCTACTTAACACATTTCAACTTGTCTGGTAAATCTGGCATACATGTATTTTGTTGTTCTGTGCTTAGTCATTGAACTGCACTGCTAAATTGTGATATAAAAACCTTGTTATTGGACACTGTGAAAGCCTAATCTCTTTGCAACAGTTTTCTTGAAAATTATTATTCTCCTCCTCCTCTAATTTCCAGTTTGCCTATGTAAAGCTATTTTTTTTCACTGAAAAACTCTTTGAAGAAAGCATTGGTGAAATCCCTGAAGTTTTATGGCAAAAGTCAGTGTTTTGACTGAAAATTCTGTGCCATTCACCACATGTACAATGCAAGATAGCAGATTGCCTTCTTCAAGACAGACTCACCACAGAGAAGTTCATTCCCAGTTTAGGTACAGTAATCACCATCCGAGGAAAGCACACTGAATTCAAGTTGATTCCCTGAGCTGTAATTGTACTTCCACCACTAGGGAAAATGAAAAAAAGAAGAAGAAGAAAAAAATGTAAGTAGGATAATGATGCATCTACTATGATAACCTTAATTACAAATTATATTTTAAACTAAATGACAACATAAAGCCAGAACTAGGGATAAACAGGGTGAATGCAAATACATAGCTCTGAGCAGCAAGATTATTTTTCTGGGAAACAAATTTTACACTTGTTATAACAACTAACCATATACAAGAAAATAAAATTAATTTTAAATATTGTGGTGTGCCAGGATGTAAAACAAATGTGTGAATTTTAAAGGAGAGCAAATTTAACGTTTTCTAACTTACTTGCTGCTTTCAGTGGTGCTGAAAAAGGTGTCTTTTTTACTGCTGACATTTTTTTGGCAAAGGCAGATGGCTTGGATTAGAGCTACTGATACAATAAATATGTCACGTAAAAATACACACGTACTACCATACGTATATATTCATATTTATTATTCTGTGGATTTAGATGGTTTTAAAATCCATTTGCTCTCTTTAGTACCGCTGACTTGTCACATTAAATGATTTTCCTCACTAATCAGTGTAATGTCCAGACACAGCATAGGAAACCCACTTAGCTGTACAGTAGGTATCTCAGCAGGACATCACAGGTACACTCAGCAGCAGTTAGGAGTTAAATCACACAAAGAACAGAGGTGCCCTTCCCCCTTCTCCTTCACCTCTGAAAGGAAATGATCTGCCCTCTGCAACTGCACCATAATAGAAGCAATTGGCATGGCAGATAGAGATAAAAATGCAATTTCTTTTGATAGATTGCTGCATGGCACAGCCACGCTTCTTTCATTCATTTCTTCTCTTATTTCTATGAGTAATTTTTACTCACCTAAGAAAAGATTTAGCTGGATGAATTTTTAAAACAACGGGGTCTTCCCTGTAGGTGAAATAACCTTTTGCATCTCTGATAGCTCCGTCGATTCCCACCCTCACGCGGTATTCCTGTGGGATTCCTTGTGCTGGAGTGTAGCACTCCACAGTGCTTTCCGATGTGCTGGAAACAGAGAAAGGCTTGCTTGTTAGTGTTATAAAACACATAGTCTGTTTAAAATCTTACCCTTCAGTAAGCCCCAAACCCACCTAAAGATCCACGTGTGAAAAAGAAATGTTACTGATAATCACCAAAGAAGGCTCATGTTGCAGAAAATAAGCACAGCACAATGTAGAAAAAGCAACAACACTTCTTAGGCTCCAGATTCACCTTAATTTGACTGCCGTGCACCTTGTCTGGTGAAAAGCATTTCCTCAGTGCCAGTGACAGCCCTGTGAATGCACATGTTGCCCTGTGCAAAGGCAGCTTCCAGCCTGGAAAATGACACCAAGTTCAAGGAGAATGGCTTTTTCTGCCGTGACTAGGCAACAACATATTTCTCCTTCTAATGCACAGGACTCGGCCTGTGTTAAAAAACTCAAAAAAAAAAAAAAAAAAAAAAAAGAGTGGCAGGATATGCAGCGTCTTTTCAGAGATGTTCTGCAGTGGGGGAATCTATTGGCTCCATGTACTAACAAGGGATAGGCAGGAGAGGGCAAGGAGAAAGGAGGAGTAGGCGAAAATTCATAAAGAGCTGGCCAAACCCGGCACAGCAGCAGTCTTGGAGATATTCACCTTTCCCTCTTTCTCTCATGCTTGGCCCTGGAAGTCTTCCTGTGCTGAGATCATTGGGTGAGGTGAAGGATCCTGAAGGTTGAAGCACGTAAATTGTGACCACAAGGGCACAACAGAGGCAAGCATAAAAATTGATTGGAAAAGCAAAATAATATTCTAGCAGGTGGTTTCAATGATTTGGGCCAAACCACATTCAATTGCCCTCCACGTGAGACCATTCTCAAAAGATGTTTCCAAATCAGACAAACAGGCATTTTCTACTAGTTCTAGAGCTTTCCAGGAAGGTAGTGTTTGCAGTGTGCAGTAAGGTGTTAGTGATTCATTCATAAATGTCTAGAAATGTTTACCATCTTTTAAAGGAAAGAAAAAAATAAAATAAAATTCACCCTTGATCCAGCTATACTCAGAACTGGGCATTACTCCCAAGAGGGAACATCACACTTTGGGTTGAGAAATATCTAACCTGAAAAACTGGCTAAGACCTTCGTATATGAATCTATACAACTTTGCTTGTAAGAAGAGGAGTGCTGGGAGTGTCTACTGGATAAGCCTGAAGCCTAGATCTGCCTCTGAGGGGGCAGTCATCTCACCCCCACAATAGGCATCTCAAATGGATTAAATGAATTATTCCTAAATGTTCCATGTATTTGTCCAATAGCTGATCAGATGATATCAATAAAGCCTACCCTGAAGTATTAAGTAGCAGCTGAAGATCTTGGTAGTGATTAAATATTGAGTTTGAACACCTAAATCCCTTTGTTGATTTAGTCAGGAGACTTAGCTGTTCTGATCAAGAACATAACATAAATCATTTACCAGCAAAGAATAAAATTCAGCTCTCCTGACTTCAAGTCTGACATCAACTAATAAACTATTCCTTCTTTGCATCCTCTGCAAGTATGACTTTTCATCACTGTAACTTTCCAAAATCTTTAGGAGAGACCTAAAATGTATACAAATTGCAGAACACCTTGTTCCTGAAACACAGTTGGCCTGATTCTGCCCTTGGTAGTGGAGGTGACAATTCTGTTCACACCAATGGGAGCCAGCCTGCTGTACCCAAAAGAGGACCAAACAAGGTTTACACTGTTGCCAAATGGCTACTGAATTCGGAATGCTTGGTTGCCTATTACAGAGAATCTGTACTTATTATTTTAATAGCACTGACATTCCGATAAGATTCAAAGCATTTTCACATGTCAAATGTTCTTGGCTGAGTTCCTACTGGATCCAGTAAAGAGCCATGAAGAAATTCTGGCTTAATCCTTAGAACTATTTTATACATATCAGGAAGAGTGCTGAAATGATGTTGTGATGCATCACGCAATGAGACTTCTAGTGAACTGCAGTCCTTTCTAGGAAGCTTCTAGACACTCAGGACCTAAGCCAGAAATGAATGCTTACTGCAGTCTCTGTTCCCTGATATGTGAGATGGAGAGCAGTGTGGTTTTTTTTTAATTTATTTTTAACTCCATGATATTTTAACCAATATTAAAGCATTGTTTTACATTATTATTATTATTTTTTTTATACATTACCTTTTCAAGCTGCATGGTTTCTCACCAACAAAAATCCTTCTGGATTTTCCACTGTTTAGGTATTTGCCAGCTATTGTTAGCAGTGTTCCTCCAGATTTGGGGCCATAGGTGGGAGAGATACTTGTTATTATGGGATTCTGAGGGGGGTAAAAATAAGAAAAGAGGACTGTTCAGTTATGTTTCTGTATTTTCAAAAAGAATAATCTCAACACATTTATTAGCACTTCTATGAAGTAATAATAAACAATAACATAGAATTATCATACTGAATTGGACTCATGAAAAGTCTTCTTTCAGTTCACACTGAAACTAATTAGACATTAAAATTCTAATCATAGTGCTTACCACATATGAAAATGTATTGAATAGTGTTTTTCCATGTCCAACAGAAACACTACTGGATATATTAAAACTTGCATTTTTTGCAGCAGGAGCTGTGCATTCCAGCCTTTGGAAAGCAAAGAAAAAAACTGCATTACATTTATTTTCCTAGGTTGATCATTTCGTATTAAAATAAAGCCACGACTACTTCATAACAATGCTGAACCCATACAGAACTAGTCATCAATCTGTGCGTGTCAGGTATATTTCAGAAAAAAAAAACCAGTAGGAAGTACTGTTGTCTTCTTCAATACTAATTACAAATGCCATGGTGTTTATACATAGACAGAGAAAATTTAATAAATCAAATATATTTCTGAAAAAAAAGCAGGCTGGAGAAAACAAATGCCTCCCATTCAATTGGTTAATTTGGTTTTTGGAATTTTCCCTTGTGTCAAATTTTGGCAGACAACAGCATTAGGAAAACTACATCCTATGTATATTTATTGTTTAGATTTAAATACTGCCAAAAATTAAACTTGAACTTTTGTGGCATGATGTGTCCATTAACTACATTACATTCTCCGAGTCTCATATAGGAGCCATTCTCTTTAAATCATTTAGCTTGCATTAAGACTGCTCAGAGCAGCAGAAAGGTACAAGCTCAAGACTGCTGGAGGGTGACCTCTGCTACTACAAATGCGGGTAGGGAAGCCATGTCATGCTCTGCACATTGCTGCGTTAGCAATCATATGCTCTGATCTGAGAGAGGATATTCATTGAACTTATTATTTCTTCACGATAACAACCAGAATATCCTCTGTCTTGAATTTAAGCCATTATCCCACTGTCTCAAATATGTATTTTTGAAGAGGAGTGCCTGCAAAGGGCCATGAGCAGCTTGATGACCAAATACCTTCCTCTTCTCACATTCCTCTACCAGCAGCCTCACAGATGAGGAAGATGGAGATGACATATCTGAGCCCTGCAGGACCCTGGCTAAAGGAGCCTGCCATATTTTCAAACCCTTAAACAGTTTCATTTTGTGCCAGCTCCCATGGGTGTAGAACAGCATTTTGTAGTCAAACTAGAAAAAGCTGTTGCAAGAGCTATCGGCATTAACCAGCTTTATGGGCTCTCTGGAGCAGTTTTCCTGGGGAACTTGTCGAAATGGGGGATTGTTTAATACCCAAATCTTCTGTTTGAAAATCTGAATGAAAGCATAATGTTTATAAACCGAATGTTTGTACCATTAGTAAATCCATTCCACACAAAGAACATCTTTATAAAGGAAATTTTGTACTTTAGGTTTCTTACTTGTTTTTGTTACTAGATTTTGCTTCCAGAACACAGATTTGTCCTCCGATATGGACGACTGTATTTCTTAATTCAAACCTATTATTTTTGCTGAATCCGAAGTCCCATCCACACAGTGTCAGTTTTGTCCCGCCTTCTAAAGGAGCACTGCTTGGGAGAATCTGTTAAAAAATATTTTGTCACTTGCATCAGGTTTTCTTGAACTTCAAACGGAGTCAAAGAATGTGCAAAGGAATAATTTTAGGAAAGCATTTCTTCTGGCGGTTTATGTCCTACCATTCATCTTAATTGCTCTTCACCTTTCATTCGTCACATTATGAGCTTTCTCTGACAGTAGCAATAAATAACAAAACCTATACTAGAAAGCTTTGAAGGATGGTGTTTAGGGGCACTGAACAAGCTGTGCATTGTAATAGTCTTTTAAGTCCTGTCGTTCTTGTCTTTCACATCTTATTTCTGGCATGTTAAACATACAATGTACTTATTTTGTTAGAAGCTGAATGCTGAACACAAAAGAGCCCCCAAATGACCATTTTCTGTCAGCTTGATGAAAGTCAGGTTCATAGTGAAGTAGCTTCAAAGACACCTAAATCCGAAATTGGATTGGCTGTGATAAAGTTAACGTGACTTCTGCTATTCTTTCCTTCAGTCTTTTACATTTGGTCACCTCTAATTCCGAGTTAAAAATAAACTACCTCTCAGAAACACAGAGACAATCTACAAAGGAAATGCTTTTTTTTTTTTTCCCCTTCTGTATATTGTAAATTGTCCTGTAAAATATAACAATGGTGGGAAAAAGGTAGAAACACTATAGAAGTCTTGCAGAACTCAGTAAAAGTGCTGGTCAGTACTGCCAGCAACAAATATAAAAGAGATATTGGTTTAGGGTTTATGGGGACTTTTAACAATACTGCAAAATTGGGCAAAACTGTTAGTGCTGCTGGGCAAAAAACAGAGCATGGAGGATTGAATTTATATTTGTGGTTGTACTGCCTGAATGTCTTAAACTTAATGCTTTAGTAAGAGTAGTTTTGCCCCTAAAATGCAACACAGCTGTGCCTTTCAAAGGACTTGACTTCATTTTCAAGCTGAAAGGCAAGTGTTTGAGAGATACTTGGCTATTATTTCATCTGGAAATCCAGTAAGACACACATTTCTTTTCAACTTTCTTCAGGACTATCATAAATGAACTACTGTAGATAGAAAGGAAGCTGAAGAATACTTCAAAAGAATTATACCCTATATTCTATACGGGGAAATTTATTGCCACCATTAGAAAGCAGACAAAGAGTCTGATCAAAAATGCACTGAAGTCAGGAGGAATCTTTCCTGCTTTAATGAGCTTTGGATCAGCTCTCAGCAAGCACAGAAGAGGGAACCCGTGCAGGAACAGTGCTTCTGCACAAATCCCATAAAAAGCAGATATGCTCTCACAGCCTTCCATTGCCCAGTGCTGCAGTTTAATGTGGGGAGCAGTACTGCACCCTGTGGAGCCTGTGCCATTCCCAAGTTTCAGTTTCCCTTCCTTTTTAAAAAAAATTTCCTTCAAAATCTGGATTGACTTCGGATCATAGTTTTCCACTCAGTATCTCAGCACACTATTTTTAGGAGTAACAAAATCCCCACCAAGAACTGAAATTGCTCTGTGGGGGTACAGGTTGTTTTGCACAGTAACGCACAGACTTCTGGCATTTGAAGAATCTGAAATTAATCGTAGAATCACAGAATTCCTCAGGTTGGAAAAGACTTTAAAGATCATCAGTCCAACCACAACCTAACCTTACCACCCTTACTCTAACAATCCTCCACTAAATCATGTCCCTGAGCACCACATCCAAATCGCTTTTAAACACATCCAGGGATGGTGACTTGACCACCTCCATGGGGAGCCTATTCCAGTGCTTAGCAACCCTTTCTGTAAAGAAGTGTTTCCTGATGTCCAACCTAAACTTACCCTGGTGCAACTTGAGGCCATTTCCCCTTGTTCTGTCACCTGTCACCAGTGAGAAGAGAACAACCCCGCTCTCGCTGTAAGCACCTTTCAGATATTGGAAGAGAGCAATAATGTCCCCCCTCAGGCTCCTTCTCCCAGACTAAACAGCCTCAGATTCTTCAGTCTCTCCTCGTAGGGCATATTCTCCAAGCCCTTCACAAGCCTTGTTGCCCATAATCCATTAAGTTAGCAATAAAAGGCATTAAAATCAAGCTTCACAAAGCCATACAAAATTGAAACCTAAGGCACTTAGCTGGTTTTGAGAGATATTAGCCAAAAGGGACATGCGATAGCAGCCCATATGCCTTGACTGAGGAAGAATGAAAGTATTTACTATGTTCTGTAAGAGGTGAGATTTTGAAGTAGATAGCAAATAAACACACCAAAACTTACACTTTTTTACTTAACCTTTACAAAGATTCCTCTACAATGTTTTCACTCATTCCTTTATTTCAGATGGCCTGTATAATGAAGCCAATGAAAGTCAAATGTGGTTTCCCAGATCTTTTCTTGGGAGAGAGGACAGGAATGAGCAGAGAACCTATCGGACTTTGAGGCACTCAGGCATCTTGTGTGTGCTTACATTATGCAGGTAGCAACAGAAAATAAGCAAAGTGCAAAAAAATGCTATGAAATTCAGAACTTGAAAATTGTTGGCAATTCTCTGTAGCCAGGAAACCCATTGAGAGCCTGCAGCACATCCTGCCATGAGGCTGCAGTTCTGCATGTCGCTGCCGCTCCCTGGCTTTGGGCTGTAGGGCAGAAAGCTTTTTCCAAAATGTAAAAGATTCTGTTTTTCTTTTCCTTGAGTTCTTCTAATATCCACTCATGTACTTTATACACCATTAGCTAAAATAGCTATTTATTAAAGGTTCAACAGCCCATTCATTTTAATTAAGAGTGAAGAACATGCAGAGGCCACATCTGAAGTTTCCAGCAAAACCTCCAATCTAAGCAGGCAGCAGAAGGTCTGATATTCCTGATACTTCTGCAACAAAAGCTAAATAAATGACTCACTTTCAAAACAACAACACACCATCCCAGGCTTTTAGCCACAACAAAGAATCCAAAGGGAGACCAGTTTATTTTTCCTTTCATGCACTTCACCTCTCAGAGTGACCTGAACTCTGCATGCAGATGCCTATAATTTGTTTCATTATGGAGTTATCCCAAATGAGAATCCTTCAAGTCCCCAAGAGCTCCCCTAGTGCTGTCACTCAGGCTGACAAATCATGCTCTGGTTGCAGGCGGGGCGGTTGGTGGAGGGACATCTGTGGACTGTGCTGCTGTGGGGCAGAGCCCAATGGCTCCAAAGAAAAATGCTTAGAGCAGGGCAGAGGGCCAACATGTCAGCAGGACTCCAATGGGAGAACCTCGTGCTTCCTCTCTGCCATTTTTCCTGAGATGAAAATCTCATCTTTTTTTTTTTAATCTTTTTTTTTTTTTTCTTTCTCTTTCCACTGCACATTGCTCTGTCCAATAATGAGAGAAAACTTATTTGAAGACTCATCTAACATTCTTTGCATCAGACCCTCCGTGCTCCCCTCAGGTTAAAGCGCTCATGTGACATATCCTAAGCAATCTGCCTCACTAAATCTGCAAAATATTCGAGAAGTAGGACTGAATTTCAAATACTATGCAAAGCAGGTCATCCTCTGTTTGTTAGGAACAAAACAAGCTTGTTTCTCATATTTTATGCATATGGGTTTAAATACAGATCAGAAGATGATGAATAATCTGTTTTACATTTTTTTCAGTAATAATGTTAAATGTCATGGTCCAGCAGAGCATGAAATCTGTCTTAACAGCTAGCAATCCAAAGGGATTTGAGTACTCAGGGTTTTTTTTTTTTCCTTACAGACCTTCTAGAAGACTTCCACCAGTGTTAGCACACTGTAATTCAAGATTGCCTTCAAGATCTAACAGCGTCACAGATCCATATCCATTACAGGGGCAGGCTGGACTTGTGCTGAGTGGGTAGGGCTGAGAGCAGTGCATGGGGAAGGGGAGCGTGTGGCTGGCACCATGCCTGCCTGCTGCCCACATCTAAGGCACACTCCACCAAATGAATCCTCCCAGCAGCTTCAGGGGGACACCAGAGGTGGCTTTGGGGATATACTTCTTGGTCTAAGTATCTGTGCATGGACACTTGCTTCTTAAAGTTGCTGAGCACACGTTGGTTGAAATCAGAGAGGATTGCTGTAGCTCAGCACCTTTGAAATTCAGAAACAAAACAATTCCAAGCCTTAGAAGTCCTTTTGGATGCATGGAAATACACTGCTAATGCTGAAAAGTTTTGCTGAGAAAAAATGTTGAGGGTTACTACTTGTGCTTGAGCTCTAGGAAAGCCAAAACAAGCTAAGAAAGATGGTTTGGTCCTGAGGAAGTATATAAAAATAGGCCAGGACTAATTCTCAGTGTATGTCTTTGCACTGGTGACTCATCGTTTCTTAAAAGTGAGGACCAGAAAGGACTATTTGATCATCTACCACAGCTTTTCTGAGATGGCTGTGATCTTGTATAAAGTGAAAGTGAATGATTCACCTTTGGAGTTAGCAATTTTTTACATCTACTTTATCCAAAGGTAGAAGGCAAGACAAACTCACTTACAGGTGTGCTCACATGCACACAGCTCTCCATACATTTTGAGTTTGATTCCTAGAACGCCTCACTGTCTGATCACTGAGTTTTCTACTGGTTTAGCTTTAAATTTTGCATCTGAAATATGAAAAAATCCTATCTGTATGAATGTGTTTCCAGATTACCAGCAAATATAAAGTTTTACAGTAGTTTTGCCTCTTTAAAATGTTGTCCATGAAATTATCAGTCTGGTTGAAAGAAGAAAACATTTGGTCCCTTTCCCTCTGGGAGTTTCAAGTGTCAAAACTTCATCTCCATTTATAAGCTGTATACTCAGAAGAAAATGTACTTTTTAGCTGCAGAGTACAATTTAAATGTGTTAAAAGGAAATGGGTGCAAGTGCTACTGGAGAGCTTTATGCTTGCTCCTCCCTCAGCTTACTGGTCCATCGCTACTCCTAAAACCTCAGCCTTCACAGTTGTGCCAGACCTCACTAAAAATAGCTCTGTTAAACGTTCAGTCACCCCATGCAAATCTCACACTGACCATGGCTAACTGGAAACAGGGACAAACAGTGGAGCTATGCTCATCTGCCTTGTCCCTGAACACCCCTCATAGCCCATGGAGAGCAGCCTCCGGCTGTCCCTGCCCCTGAGAACCCAGCTGCTGTAATGAGTAAGGAAACTTCTCTCCTTTGCTTCTCGTATTCACCAACTGAGCATCTGGGGGCACCTCCTCCTATATACCTACCCTAAAGGCTCATCCAATCCTTCAGGCTTGTGAGGCAGCGTTAAAGCAGTGTTGCAAATGATCATGACGTGGGCATTGTTGGGTACGATGGGCTCTGAAGGACGGTGGGCAGGCTGCCCTTCACCCTGTGGGCTGGCCAGCGGCCCCTGTGCACTACCTGTGGTATGTAAACACCAGGAGCAGGCGGTTTTACCTCATAAACTCTTGGCAAGCAGGTCTCCTGGGTCCAGGTCCCTCCGCTGCATTCGGGAGCCCTCAGGCACTGCTGGCTACACCAGCCGCAGCGCATGAAGGCAGGTGCCAGCAGGCACTGGCTGCAGGACTGGAAGTGGTGGCAGCCTGGTCCGTTCAGCGGCACCTTGGTTATCTGTTGATGGAAAGAGATGGCACACAGAGCCTTCAAATGTGTACGCTTGCTGGCAAGGAGCCTCAATTTATGCGCTGTGTTGTGGTGCTACTCAGATTTCAGCTGTGCAAGTTGTGGTTCGACTTCTCTTTAGCTCGATAATTATAGGATCTTATAAGTAATTTAACTGACATGATTTTAAATTCACTTGGGAGAAACCCTAAAGGCATCTTAATGTTATATACAGTTACTACCAGCATCTGGTGTTTACAGCAAGATAGCATTTTTTTTTTGCTGATGGAAACAGCAGTGTGCTCCTCCCAGTTCTGTAGCAATTCTTGGAAAAAGCAGTGTGTCTCAGTATGCCTTAGTTCATGTGTTTGCAAAACCAGTCATGGTAGCTGTTTTGGCTCTGGTGAGGCTACACTGGCAGCCGTGACACACTGGTCACACAATGGCCCAAATACAGTATTTAACACTTATTATCAGAAAACTTACCCTATATCTAAAACATAAATTGAAAATGATGTTATATTTCAAAATATCACAATAGGTATGATAATGGCAGTTCTAAATATATGTTATCTGTGCTCAAAATATTAATATTAGCATATATTTGCATCGTTAGATAAGTATACTTCATACTTCAGTACCTTTCTTAGGTACATTCTCTTTGAAAATGACTTTTATAAATATCTAATACATTTCTAGTAAATGATTAATAACCATCTTTAGTAATGGCTGATTCATTTCTTTAAATTCTTATAGAACTCAAGGAGTCAAATTATTGCTTACGATTAGGGTTTAGGATTATCTGTAATATTATCTGCTAATGCAACAATGTTTTAAGCTCATTCTACAATGCATATCCTACTAATGACAATAGCATATTTATGACAACTCTTCATGTTTTGTTAACCCCTTGTAATCTGCCTGTGAAAATATTCCTCAAACCTCACCATGAGCAGCATCTCCAATTTTAAACACACCCACCTAAGACCTGCACACACACCTCTCTTCAAAAAGTTATGATGTTATGACACAAATGAACAACAGTCAGGGAAATTCTGCATGCCTTCTTTTCTTAGGCCATTGTGTAGTTTTCTTTGCAAGCACTTGAATTAAGGACAGACATTCAGCCTGGGATTTGCATCTCCTGACTTTTGTTGGTTTATATCACAGTTCTTACATTACTTAACATTTCCCAATCTTAGTCTGTTGGTTTGTTAAGGAGGGAAAACAGTCTTGGAGGAAACTTGCTCTTTCTGTGTTCCCAGGGGAATAGTAAGGTTGGGAGGATGCAGGATATAAAACCACAGTGTAAATAGTTGCCCTTACCAAAAATCGCTGCTCTGGGTGCAGGTTTACATGGGGTGTGGAATGATGAGATTATGAACCACCCACCTTTTTTCCAGTCACTACCAGAGTATAGCCATCTGCTGCTGCTGACTGCTCAACAACAACCTGGGGAGAGACGGGGTGGGAGTCCAGCTGAAAGCTGACATGTGGAGCTGTGGACTCGGAGCGGGAAACCACTATCTAAGAAAGACAGAAATTCAGAAAATCAGCAGGCGACATGTGACACAAATGCATCCTGCTTGGCTTTCTCACATCGCTGCCACTTTTCTGTTTGCATTAATTACTTCGCATTACATTGCATAATGTTTTGCATAATGTTTCATCATGATCTGATTAAGCGTCTATAAAATCCACTTTATTTAACACAGCAAAATCATGGTTGTTGAGGGATCCTCAAAATGCATCGTGTTTATTAAAATATGAAGAAGTGCATGCTTTCATTCCTGTAATTTCAAGTATTTAAAAATCAACCATAAAAGATGAAGATGGGTCACTTAGCCAGTCTTGTAGATTTAAGAGTCCATTTAAGAAAAAAAAGAACTGTAGCTACAGTGTCTAGTTAAAGGAGACTTCAGACCATTGAAGGTCAAATGTATTTTCATTTATTTTCACCTTTGTCCTTCAGCTTGAAAAATAGACTATACCAGGTGTCATTTCTATCTGGCCTTGGTGCTGTTGGAGTGCAAAGCTACGGCAGGAGCAGATTGTGATGGCCATGAGCAGTGCTATGAAGCCACAAGCAGAATCGCAGAATCACAGAATCACAGTTACAGAATGGTTGGAAGGGACTTCAAGGATCGTGAATCTCCAACCCCCCTTCCACAGGCAGGGCCAACCATCCTCCACATTTAATACCAGACCAGGTTGCCCAAGGCCTCATCCAACCTGGCCTTGAACACCTCTAGGGATGGGGCATCCACAACCTCTCTGGGCAGCCTGTTCCAGCACCTCACCACTCACATAGTAAAGAACTTCCCCCTGACATCCAACCTCAATCTTCCCTCCCTCAACTTAAAATCATTTCCTCTTGTTCTGCAGTTATCTACCCTTTCAAAGAGTTTACTTCCTTCCTGTTTGTAGGCTCCCTTTAGGTATTGAAAGGCTGTAATGAGGTCACCCCACAGCCTTCTTTTCTCCAGGCTGAACAAGCCCAGCTCCCTCAGCCTGTTTTTGCAGGGAAGGTGCTTCAGTCCCCGATCATCTTCGTGGCCCTCCTTTGGACCCTCTCCAACAGCTCTCTGTCTTTCTTGTACTGGGAGCTCCAGACCTGGATGCAGTACTCCAGATGGAGCCTCACAAGAGCAGAGTAGAGGGGGACAATCACCTCCCTGTCCCTGCTGGCCACCCTCTTCTGATGGAGCACAGGATGCTTTCCGAGCAGCCAGCACACTGCTGGCTCATGTTAAGCTTTTCATTCATCAGGATCCCCAGGTTCTTCTCTGCAGGGCTGTTCTCAAGGACTTCTCCTTCCAATCTGTACAGATGCCTGGGATTCCTCCAGCCCAAGTGCAAAACTCTGCACTTTGCTGTGTTGAACCTCATTAGGTTCACCCAGGCCCACCTTTCAAGCCTGTTGAGGTTCCTCTGAATGGCATCCCTTCCTTCCACTCAGCTTGGTGTCATCAGCAAACTTGCTGAAGGTGCACTCGATTCCGTCATCGATGTCATTGATACAGATGTTAAAGAGCACTGGTCCCAGGACAGACCCTGGGGGACGCCGCTTATTACCGGCCTCCACCTGGACATAGAGCCATTGATGACCACCCTCTGTCTGTGGCCTTTTAACCAGTTTCTTACCCATCGAGTGGTCCACCCATCAAATCTACATCCCTCCAGTTTGGAGATAAGGATGTGGTGGGGGACCATGTCAAAGGCCTTGCTCAAGTCCAGGTAAATGACATCAGTCACCTTCCCCTTGTCCACCAATGCCATCACTCCATCATAAGAGGCCACTGGATTGATTAAACATGACCTGCCCCTGGTGAAGCCATGCTGGCTGTCTCAGTTCACACGCTCATTCCTCATGTGATCAAGCATGTCATCCAGGATGATCTGTTCCATGATCTTCCCAGGCACGGAGGTGAGACTCACTGGCCTGTAGTTCCCCGGGTCCTCCTTGCTCCCTTTCTTGTAAATGGGAGTGACGTGACCCTTCCTCCAGTCATCTGGGACCTCACCTGACAGCCACGACTTTCCAAATATGATGGAGAGCAGCTCGGCAGACAGAGCTCGATTCCCAGAGCTGCTGAACTGGTTGTTGCTGCAGAAAGGCCCTTGGCAAGATGAGACTGGGAACCTCAAGTTCTATGTCCTGCTGACTTATGTATGAGGTGGATGTCCAGAACAATCTTCAGCACCTCTTAAACAGCAGAGAGTACTGGAGGCTTCTCTAGAAGATGTTTCAAAACAGGAGCCTAATTTAGTTGTCCTGAAGCTCTTTTCTAAGGGCCCTCTCAATTTCAGGAGATCTTAAGGAGATTAGTCACACCAGTATGAAATTCCCCCACTAGTCATCTCTCTTCATCTTAAGTTACCTACATACTTCTGAGAAATTGGGCCTATTCCTACAAACACATGCTTGACTTTACTACTGTAACTTTGTTGACTTTAATGGGATGAGTCATGGTTGTTAAGCACAGGCATAAAGCATCTGCAGATTGGGGTGGATATTTGATAGCAAGACTTTATAGGCTTGGGTCTGCAATCCAGAAGGATGTGCACCCAGTGTGATAGAAGCAGACAACAAAGGCAGAGGATTGTTTACATAAGGGAAGATCATGTTCATATTTCAAAATCTGCATCACGTGCAGTTTACTTAAGGAATTTAGAATATCAGCATTTGTTGAGAAGTTGAGATTCAATGGAGTTCATTATTTAACAATATCGAAGCTATTCTGAAAATAACTTGTATGTCGAATGTTTCATTTTTCCTGTAATGAAGCTTTTCTCCTGACTCTCAAGGCAGCATCAGAACAGCCAGGACATTGACTTACACAATTTCACTTGGCAATTTCCCATTGCCAAAGTCTTTCAACAAGATGGCTGACTCCAAAACTTGACTTAGAGATGCTGTAATTACAGCTGATGTTTTGTTGTAATTCAAGACTTAAATAAAATATATGAGCAGTTAATTTTTGGCGATAAAAGCTTCACATCCCAGGGGTACTTACAGTTTGCAGTTACAATAATTTTTTTTTGCCCTTAAAATGAAACTGGCATTGTTGAAGAATTTGCTATAGGTTTGTTTCACAGTACAGAAAGTACTTTTAGAAATCGATATGGTCTGATCATTTTCAGTGACACAGAAGTATGGTCTCTGACTCAGTGTATTAGGGCATAAGCTCTGTTTTTATATTCAGGACAATGAAAAATAGAACAGACTGCAAAGCTGCATGGAAAAGCTTGATTAATGTTGGCATTATGGGGAGAGGTATCACCACAGCTGCAAATACCTTTTTAGTTGATCATTAGCCATGTCTCATCTCGAATACCCACTGCTATAAAATGCTAAGAATTCTTTTCTATCATTAATCCAGGCTTCCTCTTATTGCCAAGCATTCTTTCTTATTGAGCCACAGTGTTAACCCTTTAAAGACATCTGTGTGGCAACTTCATAACGATATATGTAAATTTAGATCCCTTATCTCTACAATCTTGGAAAATTATTTGGTACATTAAACATCAAATATTTGCTGTGCTGGGGTTGATAATGAAATCACCTGCACAGAGCCCAAGTGAGTAGACTTTGACCTCACGACACACAAGGAGCTCAAATTACACTTCCTAATTCATTCAGGACTGTGGAGTAGAAGTTTGCTGTTTTCCTAGAACTAATTTGCCAGCCTATAGTTTTGTAGTAACAGACTCACAGTGCAGAAAAGCTCTTTCTGTTCTATATAACTGTGCCACTTTTGCACGCATCAACCCAGTCCTTGAAATTCCATCTTACTCTTATCCAACATAATCCTGAAAAGAGAGGCGATTTGAAGACAGTTTCAATAGGACGAAGAAGAGGCTACTTAGGACTCCAGTGTTATTCTCAGATACATCTGATTTTTATTCCTTGGAACTGGGCTGGTATATATACTGTTTGGCATTGTTTTAATGTGGCTGCACTACCACATATGGGATACTTCTACAATGAAAACAGTACTACAGAAGGATTTTCTTTGCAAAGGCTTTAAAGCTGATTGCCCAAGTGCTGTCCATTCCCTCCCTCCCTCCCTCCCTCCCTCCCTCCCTCCCTTCCTTCCTTCCTTCCTTCCTTCCTTCCTTCCTTCCTTCCTTCCTTCCTTCCTTCCATCCTTCCTTCCTTCCTTCCTTCCTTCCTTCCTTCCTTCCTTCCTTCCTTCCTTCCTTCCTTCCTTCCTTCCTTCCTTCCTTCCTTCCTTCTTCATTTTCATTTTCTAACACTTTAATGAGATATCAAGTATTTCTTCATAGCATACAAGAAATGAAAGTATACCTATATACCTGCACTCAAGCAGTTAAGAGAGAAGGAAGACTTGTGCAGATAAATAATTGACAAAAAGAGAACAAACAGATGCTAGATGTAAATGGTCAGTTCCTGCAATAGTCAGAAGTCACCAGGGGTGTTGTGCAAGAGTCTGTGCTGTTTAATGCATGCATAAATGAGTTTGAGAAGTGCATGAGCAGTCCAGCGACAAAGTTTGCTGAGGATCCAAAAGCCTTCAAGGTGATGAGGACAGACTATGAAGGATGGCAGGAGGATTTTACAAGACAGCATGTCAAGGCAATAAAATGGCAGGTGAAACAGAACAAAGAAGATAAATTTAAAATGATACATGATAGATAGTTCCTGGAAAATATCATCTCTCTGCTCAATAGAAGTCAAAAAAACCCAAAACTTAGACATTATTAGAAAAAGATTAGAGAATAAATCAGGCAAGAACTTTATTTCATATGAATTCATGATTGGTCCAACCCTTGAACTCCCTGTGCAGTTCTGCTTATCTCATAACAAAAAGAATACTTTAAAATGGGAAAAGGTTCAGAGAAAAGTAACAAAGGTAATCAAAAGGCTGACATAAGCAGTCACTGAGTAGATTAAATATGGAAGCACTCACTTAGTGTTTGGGATATGAAAAAGACCTACAGGATCCTGAGTGGCAAGGAGATAGTGGATAGGGATTGCCCATTTAATCTCTTCCAATCGAAGAACTGAATTCCATCAAAAGGCAAAAATGAGAATGTGCATTTAAAGGGAAATTCTACTTGTACATGAAAGAGCTAAACAGACAAAACCCAATTTTTCAGCTCAGAAAATACTCAGAACTTTAGAACCAAACATAGCTGGAGGCTTGAAGCAGAAGGTGTTACACACGATGCCCTGCTCCCTAGGTGTTCCTTTGTCACCATGGCTGGAGATAGAGCGCTGACCTACATGGACCCTCAGTTTGAACCCATCTGTTCTGATGCTAAAAATCATCCCAAGCAGCACACAACCCTAGACACCCTTCTTAAAGCAAAAACAGTACTTATGTCTCTCTCTTTAAGAAAAACAAAAAAGGGCAATTTTTGCATGTAACTCTAAGTACTTTCACAATGATAAGGGCCAATGGTTAATTAATTAATTAACCAATATATTATTTAATATATCCTTTATACTGGAAGCCAGTGATCACTTATGTCCATGAACATCAAAGTAATTCATTTAAATATTATTTTATTACCATAAGCATTAATGTTAAGTCAGAAGACTCTAGGTTAATTTATGGATAATATGGCAAATGAATACTTTAATAATTTGAATTGAAAAACAGTGTGCAGTGGCTTTTAAAAATAATAATTCTGATGCTCAGTTGTGCTGGTCAGCAGGATTGAATTACAAATGTTACTGTGTGAATTGTGAAATATCTTCTGCAAAAATGAGAAACCTTCTTAAAGGAATCACATCTAAGTATCATATTGTTATTTTTTCCCTAGATGTCTGGCAGGTGGAGGCCATTACCCAGCAGAAACAGGCTCAGGGTTAACTTTACTATAATGCCTCAAATGCCTCAGGATATTTGGCAAAACCTTGTGAAGGGCACATATGTAGCTCTCTAAATGCTGTATATCATCTTAATCCATGGAGAATATAATGGATCATCTCTAAAGGGTGCAAGATTCTCTATTCAAATGGAATATTGAAAATATTTGTCAGCAGGAGTTCGTGTTAGTTTGACTGTACAGACTTTGCATCATGCACTATTTTGCATTTTTTCTAGGATCATCAAGATACTCTCTTTACAACAGAAAGCTGTTAAAAGTAGAGATACAGGGATGAAAGCATCATGGACGTAGATTTTGCCATGGATTTCTGCTGGTTGAAAAATGACAAAATGGGAAGGTTTGCAACAATTCACATTCTTATAAATGCACACATACTTTGCATTTAGCTGAACACTCCAGACTGGCAGTATTGAATTTCTGCTCCACAAAGGCAGAACAGGAGTGGGCACTGAGTAGGACAGCTTTTGCAATGGCTGCCTGCATCCCATCTCTCTTTCTTCCTCCTGGCTTTGCCTGATTTAAAGTTCATACTCATTTACCTGTGACTTCCTTGCACTTGCTTCCAACAAGGCTTGCCATTTGCACTAGTGGGTTTTATTACAATAATATTTATCTAGGAGGAAGGGAATTAGGTCAAAAGAAGTTTGACCAGCTCAAAGGGGAAAACGGCTTCCACTGTGCCGTGGTATAGATGAGTTGAATAACTGAAAGATGCAAAGCTCTGTACTCCCTTGTTCTGTATCCAACCATTTTGCTAATAGGCACCACGGCTTTGAGCCTCAGTTCCTGAAGCAGCGAGGCTTTGCCATTTCGCTGTTTACAAGAGGAGAGCAATGCTGAATGCCTGGCTCTCTTGCTGAATTCTGGGACGCAATTTTCCAAGCGCTGAGTGCAGTTCCAAATAAAAAGCAGATGTGATTAATTTTTCTATACTAATTTCTGTAACATGCATTGTGTTGCTTGGCATGTAGTCTATGAAAGCAGCTATGACACATACTGATTTTTCTCTTTTCAGGGAAATGAGATGTGTGTGTTATAGTTTGGTGGTGGTGTTTGTTTCTAATCATAAGTATTCCTGTGAAATGAATGTGACTGTCAAGTGTTCTCCACTCGGATATGAAAGCCAACAGACTTCTGCTCTGCACGTGAAAATTTCCCAAACCATTGATCTGCATGAGCTGAGTCCCTGTTCTTCATCAGACAGAATGGGGTGCACTAAATGAAAAGATAAGGCAGCAGATAAAGGAAATCCCAAAGGAATCTCTTCATCATTCAAAGCATAATGTCATTGTCACAAGATACTGTGGAGGGCAAAGCAACATATAAATTCAAAAACCAATAAGCAGAATTAATGGAAAAGAATTCCTTTATGGACTATTAAAAGACTATTAAGGACTATTAAACACCAGGCACGGGTGCAATTTCCAGCTCAGGAAATCTCTGGGCCACTGAGTACCAGACATAGGAGACTACTGGGAGAAATATTGGTCTGTCCTTTTGCTTTCCTCATTACATCTCCCCTGTATGTCCTGAACTCTTCATTCAAGCCCCATACTTCCTTTCTTAGCTGAAAAATCTGGCTAAAAATGCTGAGATGTAATGGGTCTCTAGAAAAAAAAGCTTCCTATTTGTTATTGTCTTGAGTAAAACAAGTGCAGAGAGGCCCTGAGGAGGGTGAGCGGATGTTCTCCATGCCAACAAGCACTATCTATGCTAGCAAGTTTTGCTTCTCATGCCCCAAGTTATATTCAGTCCTGAAGCTGCACAGACGTGACAGTGTGTGACCATGCCTTGCCAACTCTTGGCTTCTCAGCTAGCCCTGGCTCATACCCAGACAGACTGAACAGGATTGCAGCCAATGAGGGACTGACTGCATCTCAGGGTGCATGTGAACCCAGGGGAAGATGCTCTTACCTCCATGAACAACAGGATTGACACCCTACTGTCCCATAGAGATGAGAGGACACCTGCAGGAGATCCTCACCTCAAGCATAGCCCAATGCTACCCCACTGCACCAAGTTTTACTCCTAGAGTCAGGAGATCCCTAAGTGATCTGACACTACTGCCAAAATTGCATTTAAAGAGAGTTGTTACTCATAGTAGTTGTAAAGCTGTGTGAAGACTTTTTCCATCCTTTTTCCTGAAGCATAGAACCAACAGTGTTATGAGTTTGACCTCAGTGATATCAGCTTCAGGTGTATGCATTGCTCTGCTTCCAAACAAGGTTATGCTGAAAACCAGCTTCTGCATTCATCAGAGGTATCAGCCTCTTGTTCATTGTTAAGACCAAACTGAATGTGAACTTTTCAGGATCTTTTAAAACTTTCCCATATCCCACTCTCCCAGAGCTATCAGAGAGAATTCCCCTTCCTGAAGAACTTTGCTCTGTCCTTCATTACTCAAAACTCACTCTCTGAAGTAATATAACATTTCAGGAACAAAAAAAAAAAGCTTCACCTTGGAGCTGACCAAAACTATAAGCATAGATTTTATTTCCTTATTTATTTGTGACAAACTATAATTTCCCTGAAATGCTGGCTAGTAATAAATGAGTCTTTTCCAGTTATGAAAGTATACTCAATGTAATTTCTCTAACTCAAGGGGAGAAAGACTGGTTTACATCAGCTGTAAATCTGATTCCACAGCTACAGTAGTGTGACTGTGTGCTGTTTTTTTAATCAAATAACCACTGTGAAATACCTGATTCACTTTGCACCCAACAGCTGTACTTTCAGCCTCTGTTCCCAGTCACACTCTGAAAACAAGCACAATAAGAAAGGTCGAAACAGCTGCAACTTCTCAACAGAAAAAAAAAGGAGGGAGAAAAAAAGCTTGTTGTCAGGCTCCAGCTTAGGAAGGAAGTAAAACCATTTTTCTTGTCCGTCTCATGCATGTCAGCTGTCTTAGAAAAATTATTACTGCTCTGTGTTGTAACAGAAACTCCACAATATTTAGTAAACTACAAACTCCAATCTACTCATGGCCAAATAAAAATTTAACATTTCTGATGCAGCCAAAACATGCTCAGTGTGTCAATGGGCTGCAATTATGCTCCAGGAGAGCTTTGGAATTCACCTTCTGGCCCTAATAATCTTCCTTAAAAGAGCTCATGAATCTTTGAGTTTGGACCATCTAGATTAGCTTTAGATTTTGGCTGAAAAAATATATGTTTAGTAAAGGAGGCTGCATTTACTGTCCAGTATTAGTGTATGGTGCTTTCCAGAGCTGTTAAAGAGCATAATTCTTTTTAATCTAAATAAAAGCACAAGCAGCAAATAACAGGTGACTATTTGCCGACTGGGTGAAGCATAGCAGCTTTTGCAATCTCATTATTTTTGGTTCCTCTGATGCTTTTTTACAGTACAAAATACAGGCTATTCTCTGAAAAATGCTGGGTCATTAGCACAGCCATAACCTTCAGTTGAATCGCATCAACATGATCTGGCTCTAAATACATCAGAAATCTAGAATCAGCAAGCCATCATCTACGGAAGGAAAAACTGTTCTCAGAAACTATTTATTAAACCTTCTCCTGACTTTTGCAGAGATATTGTGCTTTAAGTACATGGTAAACAAAGAAAAAAAAATGGAAGTGGAAACAGGCTCAGAGATAAGGCACTGGTAGAAAGGCAAAAAGTAACGGGTAGAAGGAAGCGCAAAAGAAGATAGAAAGAGAAAGAAAAATCAAAGAAATCAAAGAAAGAAAAGGAGGATCAAATGGTTGACTACTGATCAAGTGTAAGCAGGTGAACGTGAAAGAATTTTTTCTTGAGTTGAGAATCAGTAGTTTGCTTCTGCACCAATGGATGCAGTTGCCAGAGACAGAGGTACTGTGCAACTCTTAATCTCGTGGATAACTCCTAGTGCTGAAATTATGCCACAAACTAAATTGCCTAAACATAGACTTGAAATTTAGTACTTCAAAGAGGAGCTGCATTCATTAGAATAAATCCATATTTGAATATATATTTTTTCTTTTCCTTTTAGACAATTTCTATGTAAACATATTATGAAGATATTAATACAATATAACCTGTTATAAAACAGGTGCCCTGACAGAACCATGCAACTCGTTTTCTCTGAAAGCAAATCTCCCTCTGAACAGGTGTGGTCAACTCTGAATAGCTGCAAGTTACAAGTAAATTGTACAAGAAAATCCAACATTTTCCTGTATGAAGAGCTAAAAATGTTAGTGCAAAAGGTATGATGCACTTGCAAAAGGTAGGTGTGCAATAAGGGAAACAACAGAGGATTCCTTGCAACACATTACAGAAGTTTTGTAAACGAAACAAAAAATGAACAGTTAAATTTCTTTGCTAAAATGTATGGGGAAGTGACTGGGGATATTTTTTTGATGAATTAAATTACTGTTAGATTATCCTGACTTTTTAAATCCATTTTACTCCAGTAGTGTTAGTTTAATATCTCAGTATTTAATGATTTCCATCTCATTGCAGTTAATAGCAACATTTCTATAGAAACACTGAAAATCTGCTTTTGTTGGGCATTTGCTGATGAACATGTACTTCCTAGCACTTCCTAGATATCTATAAGTATTAAAAAAATGAAAGACTTAATGGAAGTGAACATTACATTCTGCAAAAAACACATCTTCTGCATCCTAGCGACCTACTATTCCTTTCAAGAGCATCTAAAAGAAGTGAAAAACACAAAGGATTTTATTTGGAGACGATGTCATTAAAGCTAGTTAGTATGCACATTCTTCTGGTGGTCACACCAAACTCTCATAGAAAGAGCTCCTTCTTATTACAGCATAAGACCAATGATAACTTCCCTCCGTAACTCAAGCCAATCTAGTTCAATGCTGAGAATATTTCTCTAATTGCAATGTACAGTTTACACAATAGCTTTTCTTTTGATCTGTAGCTGAACCTGGAATGGGAAATATATCCTGGAAATATGTTAATTGTTCCATGAACTGGGTAAACGTCTGAAATGTGTGGTTCAGGGCTTGAATGAATAATTTAAGGAATCTTGCAAATAAAAATAATGCTGGCTTGTGCTTTCCACCAAAGCTCCCTAAAAGCTTTGTGACAGCCAAAAACAAATGCAGTGAGTAAGATACTGATTGTTACCAACTGTATTTTTCAGATAGGGAAATGGCTTTGGAAAGGTTAAACAAATTGCTCATGTTCGCTGTGTGAACCAGTGTCTATGTTTAAGAGCAGAGTGTAGGTTGCTCCTGTGCTTAGCATGTAGCTCTTAGCATTTGCCTTTCCTGCCTTAAGACTTCCTGCAGCTTACAGATAACGAAGCTGTCAAAGGAAGTTCAGGCAAAAATGGCAGGGTTGTCACTGAACATTTTGTTAAATTCCTATCTGTTAGAGGGAAAGGAGAAATGTAATTTGCTCTGATTTTCTCCTGTTTTCCACCTATCCTTCGTGGAAAATTACTTTGACCTCCTGCTTTGCAGGAGCACAACAGACTGTTGTGGGATAGGTTCTGCATCCAGTCTGTGCAGAAGGCAGTAGTAGGGGCTTTCCTTTGACAGAAATAGGTGCCAACTGTGGGTTAATAAATACTGGAGACAGTATGCACACCTGCCTACGGGATGTATTAAGAACAGAGAATGAAGGGAAGGGAGAGAAGAAAGAGAAAGCATGTTATTTAGACTATCTGATGACTTACACCCTACAAAGATTGTTATAAAAAGATGCAGTGCCCAACCGTCTTCTGATGGAAGATTGTCAGAATAAGAAAGCTGGAAGGGCACAGCAGCTCATGATGGCCTTCTTATTCAGAGTAATTTAACAATGGTTGATGGATAACACTCCTATCTTTTATGACTCATCAGCCCATGGAATAAGGATATTCAGACTGCCAACAGTTCAGGACAAGTAATACTGTCCAAATGAAAAGGACGCAGGCACTTGGATACAAGAGGGATCCAGACATACACACCCAGGCTGGGCCCTCTGGCAGCTCTAGAAGTCAAGTTCTCCCAGGTGGTCATTGCAGGCTAACAGTGCTTGAAGTGAGATGGGTAGATAGAGGCAGTCCTCATGGCTTTCAAAGTATTTTTTCCTCTTATGTGTGACTGATAAACTTCAAAAAGACTTTTGGCCCTACGGGTTAGATTTATTTCATTATTCACCTACAAAGAAGGCATGCAGGCTAGTCTGCCTACCTAGATCAGTTATGCACTCAGTGGCAGGAGACAGACTTCAGGAGCATAATTTACCACTTATTATGGAAAACATCTTTTAGGGCAGGAAGAAATGCTGTCCAAAAGAACAGTGTGAAGAAAATGTCTTGTAAAATCTAAGATGCAATCAGAGATACTTGTAAGCATGTAGGGGAAGAAGTTAATCTCAATTCTTCAACTGTGAGTCATAATCTCATATGGGTACAATAGCAAGTAATTTGGTGCCATAAAAGTGGATCAGTATCTAGAAACAACTAACGCTCCTGTTTCTGCACAATAAACTGTCTGAGCAGTTTACTTTAAGTTAGGTTTAATCTGATCTTCTAGGTTAAATGACAACATGAAGCACATGTCTGAAACAGTTTGAAGAACCAGTCATTCTTGTAGACCTTTCTACCCCGAGTTGGGGTTGAAGTATATTCAGTATGTATGTAGGACAGAAAGTGCAGTTTACTTTCCTTTGAAAGAAATCTAGTTTGTATGGACCAAAAAAGATCTCTGAGCTTAACCAGATGGACTGTGCTGGAATTTGATCCAGAACCATTGCCCCAAACCACAAATCCCATGTGAACATTTAAAACGCTGAATGCTGCATTAGATGCTTTGTTTATGCTCCAGAGGCTCTATTTTGCTCAACAATTTGAATTTTCTAACACCCTGTTAAACTGGATAATATAATACTGGTCCTCACTTTTCACTGTTCTGCAAAACTCCAGAGCATTTTTTTAGTGTGAAGGTAATATTTACCTGCATGAAGCGTCCATCCGAAGTTCCCAGGTTGGCAATGGTAAGATTCCCTTTGGTGAAGACAGATATCGAAGTTAAGAGGATGTTGTTGAACTGGCCCATGAACAAGTCAACCCTCTGCAAAGGAGTCGTAACTTCTAAGCGGTATTCATCATCTTGTGCTCTGCAGTATGAAGCATTTCTTGAAAAAGCCTGTTAGAAAATGAAGCACAGATGATTGCTGTCTTTATGAGTAAGAATAGATCTTTGTCAGAGTGAAGTCATTTAGCACAAATGCATTTGACCAAAAGTATTTTAAAACATTTCAAACTTAATTGCTTCATCAGTTATGGTGTTCCTTGAGGAAGGCAATGACTTCTTAACATTATGGGAATGTTTCTTTTAACTTCTTCATTCTGTCTGTTAGGAAGAAGACCATAGAGTCCTTATTTAACCAGATGATATGTGTATAAGAACACATATCAAAGTATCATTTCTCGTAGTGAATTCCATAATGCTTCTTCAGCAAGGCTCTCAGAATTCTTTGATTGCAGAGCTTGACCAATAACACACTTGTTTCTAAAACACTGATTCCTAGAATACGATTCTGTGAAAAACTTTGCTTTTTTCCCCACTTTTTTTCTGCATTAAAGTAAGATTTTCCAACATTTTTCTGTTCTCTAATTCCCCACATTTGTTTCAGTAACAAGGCAGAAAAGAAAAAGATGAAGAAGAATGAGATAGAGCAGGAAAAATGTGTTTCTGATTGTGTATTTTAATGAAGCTGAGGTTGAAGCCAGATTTTTACAATTACTTAAGCTGTTATATTGATCATCTATTGCTTATGCATTATTTTGTCCAATCTCTGTATGTCTTGAGTGAACTATAATAGTTGCTGTATTTGTGGGATCTTCTTTTTCGGTTTGGCAACAGAGAATACATGTTTTTAATTTTCATTTGAAAAATTCTTGAGGAGTACACTCAAGGAATCTCTAGAGAAGAATAACCTGCTGTTCTGATAATTCAATAGTAATCTATTAACTGAAAATTCCATTACTATTGATACTATATCATCTGTTTTGGTGAATTTGTACAAATAATAACCGGGAACCCCCTAAAGGATCTCTAACCAGTTTAAATTGGGAAGTCATCTAGTGTCTTCCCACTGTAGCATACTTTATGAATAAACATGTAGGAAGATTATAAAGGATCTTATGATGATTCCCTCTGTCAAAATCAATTCAGAGCTAGGTTTTTCCTGATTTTGTATTGATTTGTAGTTACAAACATGTTTTTAAAATCCTTTTAAAAGCCTGAATTTAGCCTTTTAAAGACAGAGTCTTTCCACTAAACTAAAAAGATTTGGATCTTGTACTTTAAGAACAAGTAGGAGTAAAGTTTTATTTTTGTATTTTCTTGGATGATTTTCCTTCCACTGTTTATAATCAAAGTATTATGAAAAAGAGCACAATTAACCCCAAATTTCTTGTTGGTTAAACACTGGTAAATTCTGGGGAAAAAAAAAAAAAAAAGCAATGCATTGAAAATGCTACTAGCAAACAGTTCAGTGTAATGATTCAGTCCTTTGCCATGAAATTGTTGTATTTCTGAACTGTGTCCAGCAATAGCAGTGGCAAATGAAGTTTCCTGTGATTCCTGGAGGTTCCTTTCAGCAATAGAGCCAGCTTTCCTCCAGGTGTCCTGCCATTTCTCTCTGTTATTTATGTAAAACCCTGCATAAGACCAAACAAGCATAACTGAGATCTCTACACACAATCTAATGATACAGAAAGAGGGCATTCAGATTAGATTTGATATAGCAATCACTTCAGTTTGGTTATCCACGTGCTAGAATGTTTTCTCTATATGTTTTGATATTAATCAGTGTATGTTAGGAAATCAGCTAATACTTTGCATTTAAGCACACTGAACATTCACTGAATACATATTTTTAACCCAGTATTTGACATGGTTAAATCATCAACAATAGACAAATTTAACTTTTCTTTGTTTTGGACACCAAACAAGCTAAAGGCTTTGTTCTTTTGCACTCATATCCTATCCAGTTGAAAAATAATTCTGAAACATCTGTGCAAAAATTACTCATACAACGAGTATGAGTAGTTCAAGTGCAGAAAGATGTGCACTTTTCATGCTTTCTGAAATGATGCAGGTTTCTGAGTGTACCCTCCCCCACCTTGGGACATCTGCTCTTTGCTTTAATTCCTTTCCTTCCACGAACAAAAAACAATTTGGGGACAATGTTTCTGCGCTAACCTTAAGAAAGCACTTCCTCTTTTTTGCTCATCTCAACATGATTGGAACATCCTGACGCTCCTTGTGAAGCTCTGTTCAAGCTCATTTTAACAAGTGGCTGGATTATCCTACTTGCCTTGACACCTTCCCTAGCCTCCCTGAAGTCAGTTCAGCCACAAAGTCATTTCAGCCTTCCTCAGAGATGTTGTAATTTTGGGTATCTGCCCAAGAACCTTCAGACTGTTCCACATATGGCTCTCTTACAAAACCCGGCGC
The DNA here is from genome assembly GCF_019238085.1 of Lagopus leucura. Taxonomy (NCBI): domain Eukaryota; kingdom Metazoa; phylum Chordata; class Aves; order Galliformes; family Phasianidae; genus Lagopus; species Lagopus leucura. The sequence goes on from NW_024962265.1 coordinate 23,652,895, forward strand.
TTCATGGACCAACAGTGTAAGATAAGCTGTTCAGAAAATACAAATGCTTTGATCCTTGAGTAGAAATAGAGAGATTAAAAGGCTACTTAGAAAATCATAGAAAGATTGATAACACAGAAAACTTCAGCAAAGAAGCTGCTTTAAATTAACTCTTTGAAGATTGAATCTCTCTCTCTCCCTCTGTTTCTCAGTACACATAAGTATCCTCTTGGCTGTCAATGTGGAAAAATAACTGATGTCAGATGATGCACTCGGGATGTTATGCCAAGTTCCAGTGACAAATCACACAAATATTGAAATGGACAATTAGAGCACGGGTAAGTGCTTGGGTTGGGCTATATTGCCTCTCCTGTGTTATGAGAAGTGCCAATTGCGCATGATTCATAGCGAGGGCTTTGTGAAGCTACTGTAGGTGAGCCACTGGAATGCAACAAGGTGCAGACAAGTCCTGTCTTTTGTCCACATCCAGAAGGGTAGGACATAACATATGCTATCTTACTTGTTCATAGGAGAAGTTTTGATGTTTCAGGATTTATCTTGATCTCAGTCCAGGGAAGACAAACACATCAAAGAAGTCTCCAGAAATCTTTGAGCTGGCCTATCAAAATCAGTTGCTGCTTGGCAGTTAACTGATGATTTACACCATTATCAGAATTAAAAATAATATTTTGGACACAGCTGCATGTGTGAAACAAAGTGCAAAGCATGGAGAAAATCTTGAAACCGTTAAAGAAAGTCAGTGTCAGTGCCTTGTATCTAGTCTAAAAAGGTAGACTCAGGGACAAAAAGTCTCAGAAGGTTTGACCAGGGACTTTTTTGTGAGCTTTTCTGACATTTGCAGTAGTGTTATTTGGAGAAACAGTTCAGTAAACATTTCTCCAGGCTGGTCTTTCTAGAGCTGGCCAAAACCTCTCTTCTTATTTAAGTGCAGTGCTCAATTAGATAGTGTTATTATGTCTTGATCTGATGCTTAATGTCTTGAATAAACTAGAAATTAATGACTTAATCACTGCAGAACATCTCATAATGTCTTGCAAGCAATTTGGAGGACATCATTAAAATTTAAATTTAATTTGGCAAATTGGAGAAATGAACTGAAAGTAACGAGATTTACTAGTGTAAAATACTACATTTATGAAGGAGAATTCAGGTCTCTCAAGAATCAAATTACTAATATCAGCTTTAGTTTCATGCTGTAGGTCCTGAGAGTCTCCAGGAAGAGAAATGGACACTCAGAAGCGCCTACAGAATTTCTCTGTTGAGCATTTCTATGGTCTAGCATGGACCATGGAGAAAGGAGCTACTGCCAGATAGCTGGAGCCTGATGTACACAAATGGCAAAATCCATTTTCAATGAATAGCTGCTGTAAAGAAAATGAATGGATGATTCTACATAGCAAATTGATTCCCAATCCAATTTGAAGTTGAAACAGTGTGTGAAGACATTTAGGAAATCACCAGAATAGTTTCTTATCTCTTCTGCTGTGGAGGTCAGCAAATCAAGATGAGTAAATTGCAGTTTTCAGGAGTGTATTCTCTTATATACAAATACATAATTGTGAAGAACTTACATGCACAACAGGGTGAACAGGAACAGTAAGTGACAAGAAGACAAAAGCACCTCTTCAGATTTTCCTATCTCAATTTTCTTGAGTTTTCTCACCAACAAAGTTTTGCTGTTTTGCAGTGCATCCACATTCTCTGGGTAGCGTACAATATCTCTCTCCAGGTGAGAAACACATTTGATCACTCTATCCTTCCATATGAAAGACAAGAAGTAAAATTCTGGCTCCAGTAACATTGGTGAAGCCAAGATATTGTCTGAAAAGGACGAGTGACTTGATCAGCATCATGCTAGAGGTCTACTAGAAGACTAGATTTGGAACTTGTACCATTTCTTTTCCATCCCCAAATTAAAAAATGTGAGGTACATTATGAACCTGGCCTGTCTAATGTTCTTATCTTTGAAAGGAATTCTTGGATTTCATAAACCTTATAAATCTTCCCAGCTCACATACCTGTCTCTTCAATTGTGAACTTAGGGAAGATCCTTGTTCTTATAACTCCTTGACAAAAATGAGGTAGGAGAAAAATAACGAGGACAACCTTTCTGGCCTCCAGCACAGTTAGAGGCCCTGTTCACTCTGTGCCTTTTTCTCTCAATTCCCTTGGGAAAGGGACAATCTCCCCTCTCCTTTTCCAGGTGGTTTCACACCATAGATGGTTGGATGGATTAAAGCACAAGGAAGAAAATTAGATATATATATGTAGCTTTCTACGCTGGCCCCATGGAGGAGTATTTTTTCCTCTGCAGTTTGCAAGAACAAAAATTTGTGAAATTGACCAAATTTCACTACTAGCAATTCTAAAAAGGAACACTCACATTTGTTTTTCTCCCTTAGTGCAACTGTCTCAATTCTTTGATTATAAGCATAATCAGTGACCATACAAGGAAAAATTACGGACATTCATTTTTTGTAAGTAACTGAACAGAGAAGAATCTCTTGGGAGCAAACTTCAATGCAGTACAGTGAAACCAGTCAGAATGCAGGAATATGAGAAACAGAACTTCTTTGGATGCAGCATTTTGGCTTTTGCCAGCAAAATCGACTGCAATTCTATAGTTGGAATTGTCACCTGTTGGATCAACACAGCAGCAGTGTGAATTCCCAAAACTTGCTGCTGCATTTCCAAGAAGTAGCTATGTGTATCTAAACAGGGATGTCCATACAGCCATGCTAGTTGTATGTACTGTTTAAAAGCAGGCTGAATATACAGTGACAACATTCCGCATTGGCACCAAGATTACCAAGATCATATTCTCTCATTTCCTTCGTTAGATATTATCAGTGATGAGCTTTGGTCTTTCATATTGAACTATTGCACATATTTATATCAATGGGCTCAGTATATCCTTGGAAAGAAGTATTCCAAATGGATAAGTCAGCTTTTATTTGCAGTAGGGACCCAATGGAAACCATACTGGAACAGTCTGCTGTGCAGAGCCCACCTGCTGCTCTCACAGCCCAGAAAGACATATAATGTCCATGTTAATGAGGCAATGATAGGTAGTAGATAGCTTACTAGATACATATGCTCATCTTCAAGCACTATTCATTCTATCAAGCAGCTACCTAATATCCATGCTCTTGGGAAGAATAGAAATCATTCAGAGTTCACATCACAAAAATGTATTTTAAAACACATCATACAAAAAGTGATGTGAATTTTAAAGCATAGTTTTGCAAAGCAGAATTGTTCTTGTGATAATAAGGAGGGGAAAAAACAATAAAAAATTGCATGAGCCAGTTTCACTTGTGGGCACCAAACAGTTCCTACAGAAGATATACCGTGTATGTGGTCACTTCATGAGACAGTAGGTGTTGAGAACTCAGTCCAGTGTTGCCTGAGAACTGAACACAGCTGCGGTGAGGGACTGGGTTCTTCTGTTTCTAAGAACTTCTGCTGGAGCACTGTAACATAGCTTTACAAGGAAAAAGAGTTTCTTCCTCTTTTTGTTTTAAACAAAGAATTGTTTCCCTCTTCCTTCCTCTTCTTAGTATTATTCCTCATGTATTTGAATGCAAGTCAAGTGGGTTTTTTGTTTGTTTGTTTGGGTTTTTTTTTTGTTTGTTTTTTAATAAAATACAGGGGAAGTGTGTTCCCTTTCTGAGAATAAAATTTCAATTCTCAACTGCAAAGAAAGAGACTTAAAGAAAAAGCAAAATAGAAACCATTAAGCAACCATAATTATGCTGTGGCCAATACTATGTGTTACTATTGCCTGGCCATGGTCACAGTAACACAGGAAGCTAACCCTTCAAAACAGTATTTGTTGCAAAAGAAGGAGAAATTTAGAGGAAATTACTGGAAGATCTTTAAGCTACACTTTGAGCTTCCAGGACTTGATCGGGAACTCACTTAAGTCAAAGAAAGTATTGTGCAAATGACTCCCAGAAAAAGAGAAATCTTTAAAGAGCTCCACTGAAGTAAAATTTTACACAATATAAACCCACTAACTCCTATACTTGTTGCCTTGATCTACTTCACTGTTAAATGAGGAGGGGAAGGAGGTTTACAGTAGTGATGCTCCACTTAAGGTAATAAGGTAAAAAGACATCCACGTTAAATGTAATCAGTTAATACAAATTAAGATGATTATATGTTCTATTGTCAAGATCATTCAAAGAGTTATTTGCTTTTGTCATTGAACAGTGCTGCATTAGTTCTTGTAATTCGGTTAGTGCATTAGCACTAAGTAAATCTTATTGATTTGGGAGATAAAATGGACCTAAGTAATCTTCGCATTTTGCTTATTTCCTTTATATTAATTTAACAGCTAACTCAGTATACAGATTATCAAATGAGAGGTGTTGACTAATTACAGATAGTGAATAAATAAAATAAGGTATAAGAGTTGTTGCTATGAACAGTTTAGGTATACATTTATGCAGTACATTAGGTGCATTTTTTCAGAGAAATCCTTATTTATGTGGAACCTGTGACGATGCAGAAAAGCTGTGAGTTTCATGTAAATCAGATATTCTAAAATAATGCTATGTGGAGACTCTTACTCCAAGAGGATATTGCTCAACAACTGCACTTGCAGCCAGAACAGTGGTACAAGACATGTGTGGGATAGAAAGGAGTCCAGAAAGTAGGAGAAAATCATACAATTGGCCCTAATTTCTAGTAGTGTAAAAAGAAGAGTTGCATAGGCCTTGAGAAAATGAAGCTATTATTAGTACGTCCCCCAGGATCATTCTTCCCCTAACATTTCATTGTATTCACTCACTGCATATCCAGTAGAACTAATATTTCTTTGTGACCTGCTCTTACTTTCTGAAACATTTATTCAATAGTTTTTATTCCTTTGCAGTACTTTTTTTTTATTTTTTATTTTTTTAATATATATTTAGCGTGGGATTTGACTCTGATTTTACTTCTGTCTATGGAAATTTAGGAGTAATTCCACTCAGATGGAAAACTGTCTGAGTTCTTAACCTAGAAAGTCCAAGTGACACAACAGTCTCCTGGATACTAATTGCCTACTGTTGCTTTAGTGAGCAATAGTGCAGGAGATGGTGACACGTGGTCCTGAGTCAGATCAAACTGTGAGCAGAGAAATTGCTGAGGTAAGGGTGGTGCTGAAGGAGCTGAAAGGCAGATGTCTGCCTTGTCAGGGCTTTTGTTCTAAATGCAGACGGGATAAAAAACTGTCTTTCATAGATGGGCAGAAATGGAAGGCTGAAAGCTTGTTAGACGCTTACAATACTGTGGTATCTGAGATGGATGCCCTCTGGATATGCTTCTTCATCATTTGGCAGCAGAAGCTGAGGGAAATTCATTCCTGACTTAGATGTCTCAGCTAACCATCAAAGCCAGGTGGGCTAAATCCCAGACTTAGTAGATACGCACGTGGTGCACTGCAGAATCAGCTTCCTTTTCTCTGCAATGTGGATTTGTATACAAAGAAACCCAACCAGCTCTCTCGGTAGGGGTGACAGTGTCCCATTGCAAACCATCCATCTGCAGACTAGATAGAAACTTAAAGCAGATGAAAGGAACCTTAGAATTTGCTTTGCACCCAGGAAAATAGACTTAATCTGAATACTGTGTCTCCAGTGAGTGTACTTAATGCTGCATGCCTACTAGTCTAAATTTTGGAAACCTCTTCCTGTGGGACCGTAAAGATTTTCACATTTTGTCAGAGTTACACAGGATCAGAAAATTATTCTATGCCCAGCTCTAGTCTTTAGAGTTTAAAGGGTTTCAGAAACTCTGAGGAATAAAAAACACATGACCAGAATATCCAGACATCAATGTGAAAAATTAAAAAACATTTTCTGCTTGAAATGATTTCTGTGAAATTCCAGAGAAATGCAGTACTATCACTCTCCCACACTAATAGCCAACAGGGATCCCTGCCTTCAGTGGAAGAATTTGATTAAAAACTCTGGAAATGGAACATTATTAGTAACTCTGGATGATAAAGCAGTGCCCTTTGCAGAAAATGGTAGGTTAACGGATACCACTTTTTCACAGAGAAATCCAGCTTTCAACAAGAAGATGATAAAATACCAAGCAGTAGCACTGGGAGCCAGAGACAGGTCCTTAACGGGAGATCAGGAGACGAAAAACTCTGTACTTTTTCAACACTTAGATTAACAGGTCAGCCAGCCCCCAAGCCCCACATAGGCTGGAGCTTGGAAGAGTCTGCATATACCCACATGGTACTTTCCAAAGAAGGTCCTTGACATGCTTTTTTCCTTGCCTTGTCTTTTTCTTGGGAACTTTCTTGTGCCTTTGTCCCTGGGCAAGCTCAGGGACAAAACAGCCCTCACCTCAATGGTTTATGCCTCTGATGAATCTGGCCCAGCCTGAGATAACCATAGCCATACTTGTGCCTAGATTCTTCTTTCATGCAGTTCAGACTGTTCCTGCAGCCATCACACTCTCTCCAGACATGCCTTGCAAGACTGAGTGGGTAGATGGCACTGTATCTAATGCTGGAGGATCTTGGCTTGGCAAGCACACCTTGCCTTGCACTTGGTGCCATGAAGGACTCAAGTGACACTGGTAGGCTATTTCCTGGACTTTCAGGAGACAGGAATTGAATGCAGAACAGGAATGTGGATGCAGCCCATCATTTTACTAGCATGATTTAAGCCTGTTTTAAAGGGTGTCATTGTGCATTGCTCATCACTAAATTGCTCTTTATTTATCCTTTTGAGATGTCAGAACCCATAGAGTAGCTAGCACAAAAACTGTATGGCTAGGAGCAGGCTTCATGCCCAGGCAGAGCTCCGTGTCTCATTTGATGTAGCATTTAAAAAAGAGAATAAATGATTGAATCACTCAGATGGATCCTGGTGCCTGACTTTTAGGGGAGGGAACTAGGCACATTCTACTCACAATACAAATAAACTTATTATCTATGTTGCGAGATTATCCAAATAAGCCACACCTACCCTTCCTAACCAGAGAGACGTGGTGCTATTTTTAAGCCTGCTAATATTTTTTTTAAGCCAAATAGTGTGGGATATTAGAGTTACAGGGCTTTGGAAGAGTTATTTGTCTCTGTTTATTTTATTAAATATTCCTAGACATATCCTAAGGATGACAGATCAATAAGTGCCTTTGTGGTTTCCTGATAGAAGGCAGCAATTATTTTCTTCCATTACAATATAAGCATAACCCAATTTTACTCATCTATCATGATATGTAATAGTAATAAAGAAGCATCGGCATGTGTTCATTTTACTGTAATTTTATCTCTTGTTTTGGTGATTTTCTGTTTTCATTTCGTGTTCTTCCAGTATGATTTTTATCTCTTTGTGCCTTTCATTTGACAGGAGTGGTGACCAGCCTGTCTTGCTTTAGGACACTTGTGGGAAATGTAGTAAAAGCTATGTGTGGTTTCTCTTTTCCCAGAAAGTAAATGGAGTATGTTAGCCTCTCATCTGTCCCTATAGAAGGAACTTCTAGAGACTATTTCATTTTCAAAGATGCTTTTCCACAGAACTCAGTAGGGATTGAAACTGGGTAGCAGAGAAATGGGCTCACAATAGTTTGGTAAATAACAGACACAGAAAAGCTAAACAAAACCCATAAGATCTGACAGTTGATATATATAGTTGAGATTGCCAAGGCTAAACTCAAACCATTTTCCTCACGTGGAGAATCCCATTCAATTCATGACAGAGTTTGAGACTACCAGGCTACATCCACAGATGAAACAAGCAGTATTTGTCTCCTCAGCTAAGTACACCTCCACTCCAATACCACGGCTGAAAGTGACTAAAAGCCAACATCCAGTTTCCTCACCATGGGTGAGGGGATTCCTGAACAGCGATTCAAAACCTTCTACAGCAGCTACCTCTTGGATATATTTCTACTGACTTTGGCAAGAATACTCCTTTACTACAACTCCACATTTTACTTTTAATTTGAAACCAGTTGAATTTCCTCCTTTCTGTCACCCAAGTGACAGACAGCTCTTCACTGACAGAAATTCTCAGGAACTGTTAACTAGTCTCAGCTCCACTAAAGTACATCTGATATCAGACAGATTAACCATCAGATTAACTTTTTCTAATCCTGACTTCAGTGAGTTCGGGCTTCACCTTCTGAAGTATTGCACTTAAACACAACTGAAAATGTTTCATTTTGATTTTAAAATGCTTTCCACAAGCACTGGAATAAGTGAAGCACAGTTGAGCCTGGATTTACATCTTGTGGTTGGTTGACTGCACTCTCCCACTGAGCTATGACAGAAACTTTTCCCATGGGTGAGCAATTCCTTCTCTGGTCCCAGTTAGTCCCTCTGCTGTTTATAAAGGGGCTCCTTGCACTTCCTCAGTTTCCACAGCCTGAGCATATATTGAATCTGTCTCTAGAGCCACACTTGGATTCACATCTGTAACATTTCTGAAGGTTGCATTTGTCAGGAGAACTAACAGAAAGACAGGCATATCATAACACTGATTTAGAAAACAAGGCTAAAAGCTAACAAATTTTATTAAGCACATCAAGATGAGTGTAAGGCGCTTTTAAAAAGATCAAAATCTGAGAACGTAGGATTAAGGAAGTGTTTTGGTTGCTTTATTCTAATTTATTCTGCAGCCCTAGCATCCTTTAGCACCCTTAGTGTGAACAGTACTGAGGGATTGCCTCTCAGAAAGATGGACTACCTCAAAGCCCAGCCAAATTATGTATAATTTTCTACTGGGAATTTTTTTGGTAACATGAAATGGTCTACATCAATGACTGCAACTAAACTATCAGATAGCATAGCAGTCTCTTGCAAACACTGCTAAAGGCTTTTTCTTTTCTTTTTAATTTTGAAGATGGTGGCAACTCTTATTCACTGCTGGACTGTTTTCACTGTCCTATGACTAACTCTCATAGCGGTCAGAGCCTTTTCTTGCTTCAGTGGTCTGTGGTTTCATTCTGTCAATGTTAAAAAGAAAGGTCATCTTGGCAGCATTACAAAAAGCAAGTTTTTAATTTTGCCAAAATAAACTGTGACAAACTCTCATAGTTTATAAAAGCTTTCTTTTAAGTTGAAGGTGACTTACAAAGTGCATTTTAATAATCTACAAACCTAACTCAACCTAAGACAAGTTGAAAGGTTTGGGATTTTGTTTTGTTTTGATCTCCAGCAAAATCAATGAGTTCAGATCTGACAAGCACAAACATTCCTTCCTCTGCCTGTTCCTTCCCTTCCTTTGCTCTTCAAACTTTCAGATCTGTTTTTTCATACCTCAGAAAAACAGGTGCATAAGGGATGCCTGGCAAATTCTTGCCTATTTTTCTGGCCACATGGAGCCTGAAAAAAGCTCAAAGTATGTTTTCTATTGGAGCTTTAGTGATTCTTCTCGAATAAAATATAGAAAATGAAATAGCAAAGCTTGACAATCTTGATATCTCAGTGTTAAGCAAACAATCAGGACAAAAAAATTCCGACTGTCTTTGTGCCATTTAAAGGAACCACAGGAAATCACAGCAACATTTTTGCCTTTATCAATTTAATGTAACAGAAATCAGAGTTCTGATGACATTTCTTGAAATCGGGCAACTATAATAAACCGTCTGGAGTATAAGACATTCATTTCTGATATGCAAAGCAGCAGCAGACTCTGCAAAAGCTTTTGTAACAAGAAAGTACTTCCCAGCATGTAAAAAGTGGCAAATTATTCTGTCAATATTTTAATGGTATACTTTGCTATAAGTCACCTTGTGAAATGGGTCTATAGGCAAAAGCAGAATGAGATAAGTTAAAGGCCATAAGACAGTTACTCACAAACAAAATACCCTGGGAATAAGGGGGAAAAAAAGCACTTTCAAAGAAGAACAACGTTCATTGTGAAAATAAAATGATATTAAAACCTGAAATGAAAAATTAGAACAAGCAATAATGCATTGAAAGTCACTGTACTGAATGTTTGCTCTCTTGATTTAGTTCCTGAAAACTGACTCCCCTCTCCTCAAAAAGGGGATAAGACGCTACGTCTGTTGCGGGTGCAGTACCAGCATCCACTGGCAATGCCAGTGGGGATCTGGGGACAGCAATAAGCAGGCAGTCCCAAATGCAGAGGCTGTTGTGATGAGCTGGTGATGCTCTGACTGGATTGGACCCTACCTCTGAGCCATTTCCACTACTGGGTAAAAGCCACAGCATCTGTGTGACAGCTCCTTCTCCACTGATGCCCCCTCCCAATCCTCTCATTTCAGATGCTCCCAGCTCCTAATGGGGTCAGGCCTCTGGATGGCCTGGGCTGGGAAGCATGCTGAGCTGGTCCCACCAGAGCAACAGAAGCCTGCAGTGCCCATCCTCAGCCCAAGCCTTCCCCAACGGCAGACTGAGCTGTTGCCGTGGCTGGGATCACGGGCTGAGCAGCCTCCTCATGGCCCCTCTGGCCCTGCCCTGGGGCAGAGGGCAGCATGTTGCCTTGCAGCTCCAATTTCCTTTTATTTGCAAAAAGCAATCTCCACAGAGAGCACATGTAAGGCCCTGCTGCATAATTCAAAGTGAGAATGTTTTATGTTTCGAAATAAATTTTAGAAGTATCCTATTTCGGATTCTGTATTTCCTTTCCAAGTGCTGCCACGGGTGCAGACACTGACCAGAAAGGAATAAATAATTCCTGTGCTTCCTTCACCTCAGTATCTCAGCAGTCACCTGAACACGTGGTGCACAGAGCAGCCACTTTTCCCTTCTGAGACTACTGGCATCCTCACTCAGACACACTTTTAATAGATACTTCTTTCATTAAGAAAACTGATTTCAGTGGGACTGTTTATGCATTAAGTATGAGTAACTGTATTACAATCTGGCTCTCTGTGGCATGTTCCAAACCAGCACTTTCATTTTTTTTTCTAAAGAGAGCAGTGATTCAGCATTAGCAGAGTCTGAAATATGAGCGATATTTTCAGGGACTTTTCAGTGCACATGGATACGAATGTTAATGAAGGCTTCTTTAAGACAATGAAAGAAATAATTCCCTAAACATCCTACTTATCTGCAGCACAGACTGTAGAGAACACAGAGTAACCAATTACTTAAGAATAAAAAAGAGGGTTTTTGTTGTTGTTGTTGTTTTTCCCCTCAGTTCCAGTAATACTTAGCACCATAAGGACCTCAGTGATTTTCAGTCAGTTTACAGAAACTCATTCTTACAAGGATGAATCATCAGCAGTGCTAGGTAATCTGAAATTACCAAGGGTCTTACTTTTTGTGACTGAAGACGAGAGGACAGCTATTTAACAATGGCATCGTCAAAGAGAGACCGAGGGTTCTGAAATATAAAAAATTTATTTGTCACTTACCCTGTTCAAGCAGTATTTGCTATCCTTCCCATAAAAGTGCTGAAGACATTTCATGTTCTGCTTGTCAACAATCTTGTTGAAGAACTCATTGATTGTTCGCACAGAGACAGCACAGACAGCAGATCTGTTTGTTGGTTCTGAGGAATCTGGTTTGCTTTGTGCAAAAACGCCATAGAGAATATCGTCATTCAATCCAAGGCCCATTTCATGGGCTAGAGCTGCACCGGGTTTGCTTACGTATGCAGCTTGCAAAATGTTGAACACCTCCTTTCTAATGGACCTCTTCCTCCGCTTTTCAGTAAAAATACACTCAAGAGGCATTTCCATGTAAGAACGCATCTCTGAATCTAAAGTGCAGAAGCGGATAATTCTGGTGTGAAAAGTCTGGGAGTCAAGAGATTCTCTCTGGACAGTCAGAAAATAGACAAAGTGGTCATGCTCAAAGGCATGGACATACTTAATGGGATACGAGTCGCGGAACTGAGGGAGGATATCGATATAAGACTGATCTGTAAGAAATTCAAATCCATCCTGTGTTTCTTTCAACCTTCTAACTGATATTGAATGCAGTACATGGGGAGGTTGAAATGCAGATGTCACAGTGTTCCCAACAAAGAAGTTGACAAACCTGTCCTTTTCCGTCACCAAAACTTTGGTTCCTAAAGTGCTTACAACACAGTCAGGACAGTTTTCTGTCTCTCCGTCTACCTGCAGTGAATACATGCAGTGCACCTCGCTTTCTATGTCAGCAGGGTTGTCAGGGGGAATGATGTGACGGTGACAGACACCTCCAGACACGCTACCACAGCTGATGAGCTGATCATCGTAATAGGTTTCTAACAGCAGCGCCATGTTGACATTATCCTTCCATACACTGTTAGATAAATTAGCTTTATCTTTGCAGTCTTCACATGGTGCGCAGCCAGGACTCTCCAAAATAGGCCCAGTCTTGTAGACAGAAATGTTTTGGAGAGTCTCATTTAGTACATAAATCTTGTTGACTGCTCCAATATAAACATGATGCTTGTATAAAACTACATTCTGAATTGGCGTCTCTGTGATGAAGTTAGGAAGATCATATTTTACATTCAAGTTCATCTCTGATTTTTTAGCTGCTTCTTTGCATTGTCCATGACTTCTTTGCAGCAATGCAAACAGGAATAGGATAATCCCAGAAGGATAGGCAGTAACAGGCTTCATTGTCAGAGGTTTAATCTGTCAAAATACATTTAAAAACAAGAGTGGTTATGTTTCATACAGTAAAACATGAGTTTATCAGCCAACAGAAATGTGTTTCTAGACTGAATATTAGCTGAACTATTTAACAGTTTAAGTGTCATAATCTTGCTTAGTGTCCTTAACAGCCTTGTGCTAAGAACTGCTGTGATTACTCTTGTTTGTGGGCACTCATTTCACTGCTTTCAGAACAGTTTACAGCAAGATTTTACAATGTTAGATTTTGCAAGAACTTTTGGTGTATCGTACAACAGTAGAAGAGAGATGACTACTTCTCAGTTGACATTAAAACAGCTGGCTGATAGGATTTAGAACAGGATAGTGCATGGGTAAGTGAAAGCAAATGTGCCCAGGACATTCACAATGCACACAAAGCAGTTATAGCACTTTAGTGTGTGGATATAAGATACTTGGCAAGTACCCTAAGGGGCTGGAATGGTTCTTAGCACAGCTGTTCAAAAATAAGAAATAGAGAGATTAAATAATATACAGATCTGAGCTGGGATTGGGCTTCTCTTTTATTCTGTTGCATTTTTGATTAACCATGGAAGAGACATTTCTCCATAAGAACAAAGGAAGAACCCCTTTCCTCTCTCCCTCGAGATCTTTCCTGAGGGCTCATTTTGGAAGAAGAATGTTTTTTTCAGCCAGCTCTACTTCTTAGAATAGTAATTTTCGCTAGTGTTGACAAGGTTTTGTAATATATTGTTAGAATATTTTATGCATCATGTGGTGCCTGGCATGCACAAGTTTTATTTTAGGCCTTGTACCACAGCAATAAGTCACTCTGGTGAACCTTCAGAAGATACAGGCATATCACTGTATCACAAACAAAGGGATATCAAGTGACCTAGAGCCATTAACTGATGAAATCAAAAAACCTAGCACTTTTCTTTTTTTATTTTTCCACGCAATTGTTTGATGTGGCTTTGAAAACCAAAGGCAGATGACTAGTGTGATATTTCACCCCCCTGGAAGATCAATTGAATGAGCTGTGGTTATGAGTTTTTGGTGCAGCGTCCACACTATGCCTTGTCACACCAGACATTTTCTGTTAATGCCATGACACAGTTGTTAAGCCAAATTTAGCTCCTTCGTGGAGAAAACAATTATGCATTCTACCAGCAATATGATCACATGCTTTGGGAAAATACTTACAGTTTGGCTATAGTGAAGCAATTGTTACTAAAGAAATGCTTAAAGGATTCAAAATAGACGACCTTGAAAATTACAAACTAATAGTAGAAATCAGGGTTGCTATATTGAATTATAATGCCATTCAGACAGAACTCTTTCAGCTATATATAAATTCTGTGCTTTTATATGATTGACTAAAACATCGATAATTTTCCTGCATTCCTTGTGACATTATACTTCAGAATCTACTGAATTCTTTTTCTGCCTTAGCTCATTAACTACACAGAATAATAGCTTTTGGAAACAAGGACTTGTTCTTCCTCCCTGTTATCTGATAAAAGTCATAATTGAGAGCTGGGTAAATATCAGAAACACAGGCTGTTTGCAAGTACTAGCTGGTAAAGACAATTCACACCTTTGGTATTGAGAAATGAAGGTCTTTCTTTCCAACAACTTTTTTTTTTTATGTTAATCAGTGATAACAATTCTGAAAAATAACCAAACACAGTTTCAAAATAATAATAACTAAAAAGAACAGGAATTTGTAATTAGGAAACAGCCACAGGACACATAGTGCTGACTTTATATTTTATAGGGCAGGAAACTGTTTTCTCATCCCATGAAACTTCTTGCTGTTACAGACTTTTTCCTGCTCTGTACTGGGATGAAACCAAGAGCTTTCTAAGTTTGTGTGAAACACCCAAAAGCCTCATGTGATCCAAGAACAACTGTGCTCACGTCCCTGCACTATCAGGGCTGAACTGGGAGGAGTGGGAAACCAGTCCAACTGTCTACCTCCTTTTGGCCAGCCCTTCCACCCCGAGAAACTGTGCTAAAACTCATACATTCCTGCATTCAGTTCTGACAAGTCAACATGTTCTGACAAATAATAGATTAAGCTGAAAATTCCAAAAGTGCTCTCTTTCTGACACAACACAGAAGCAGATATAATTTTTACATCAACATGTTTTAACCCAAGTGACAGAGGTAACTCTGAAAGAGGAAGAAATACAATAAGTGGGACTAGAGTTAGATGAGGATGAGGACGGTTTAACACCATTACAGGAATAAAGACACAGGGGTACTTGTCAACCAAGCACCTCCTTCCTTTCAGTGTTTTTGGTTCTATGCTCTTGTTTTAGTATGTTCCTAAATAGATTTCCCAGCCACTATGCCCATATACAATCCCTCAGACTTCACCTATTCTTCCAGTCTCTAAAGAGGGGATCCCTCACTGTAAAACAGTAAATTTCAGTGTGTACAGAGGGATTCAGAGCAGTAAATACAGACTGACATATTCCTTCCTTCGAACCACAACTTGGGGTGTGAGGTCGATATCCTCAGCTTATATTCAGTTGTGCTCTGGTTACAATCTGTGCTCTGGAGACAGAAAAATTCCTTCTCTGACTCTTTTTGCAAATGAGATACAAAACAAAACGTTTAGTAGCAAGAACTAGGGTCAGACTTAGTATAATGCAGCAGATACCAGGAATAATAGGTACTGCATTTCACAACAAAGGGAAGGAAAATCTGTGTGATAAATAAGTCATCTTTGCTTTCATATCTGAGTGCCATCGTTATGTCTTCATCTGTATGTTTTTGAGGTGTTTAAATCAACCTCCTAGACAGAAATATGCAGATTCCCACCTGTGGGAATCCCAGGCTCTGTATGTATCCTGCACTGCATCAAAAGAAGGGTGGTTACCAGGGTAAGGGATGTGATTGTCCCCCTCTTCTCTGCCCTCAGGAGACCCTATCTGGAGTACTGTGTCCAGGCCTGTGATATTCAGTGCCTCTTTTTATCGTAATTTGACCCAGAGTCTTTCTCTGTTACAGAACCATTGCCTCCAGCATAGAGTTGCTTTCTGCAACCTTCAAATCAGGTAATTGCAAACATACTTCACTTGAATACATCCTAAAGAGCAGGAAAACTCTGGAGAACTAAGAATTTAGTACCACATATTTCAAACGTCCAGTAGTGCCAGTTCTCCTAAGCACATACACAAATGCAATGTCAGCTGAACTTCAGCACTTAGCATTTTCCTGAATTTGAACCAAAATACTTATGCTAAAAGATATACTTTTCTTTCTGAATTCAGGTCAAATAATTATTTGCTGTCTGTGAGTTGCAAAAGGAAAACAAGTAATCTCTTTGTTTCTCTTCTTGATTTGAATGATGGATGCTGTTAATCCTTTCGTGACCTTTCTGTGACTTCCATGAGTGTCTACAGAAGACTTGGAAGCTTTGGCCTGTGATAACTATCAACAAGCAATAGCTGTGGATGGATTGTGCCTTTTGTAAGAGATATTTTCAAAGCCTGTGTCATGATGTGCTCATTTTTCCATCTCTCAGCAGGCACTAGCTTGTATAACTGATGAGAAAACAGATTTTGGTCAACCGTTGCAACCATGGCTAGTAATGATGTGTCATATTAGTGTGCCTGGAAACTTCAAGTGTTATGGGTAATGATTCTCATCAGGCTTGGTCTTGAGTTTCCCACTAATGGTTTCCCAATGGCAATCTCTTTTCTACAAGTTTCCCTAACTTGAGGTTGAATGATAATTTGTAAACATTGAATATCATGTCTCTCCATACTGGTGTTGGCCAGTGCACCAACAAGTCAGGCTTTTCAAGCTATCCTATGCCAAGAAGCCCAGAAAACAGAGCTGTATGTATCTTCCCAGCCCTCGATTCAACAACACAAGTCCCATTAAATCTGATCACAAAGCACTCCATAGAAATGCACAAGTTAAAACAGCACACAGACACGAAAGAAAGACTTTGGCAGATTCCTTAGTGCCCCTCATCTTTTCTTATCATATCACAGAGAAGGATATCACTGTACATCCAGTGCACAGTGGCATGCTTTTACAAGAATACGCTGACTCCTCAGGTTATTTCAGGTTAGGTACAGCAAAAACATGTTCATTCTTACTTCACAAACCCTACTGTTAGCAAACATAAAATGAATAGTAGCCTTTTCCCATTTTTTAAAACAAAATATTTGGTAATATATTTTTATTTGTTTTCCCCAATAGAATATTATGTCTTATTACTATGGGCTCTGACGGACTTATGGTGGCAGATGCTTATAGGATAACCATACTGATTACTGTTCCTGAGAGTTCAGTTTGCTTTGCTGTCCTAAACTGAAAACTGTGTCAGTTCAGGACCTGATTCCCCATGCATCAGATGCTCTGCCATGGAGACAGCAGCATCATTTGAAAGGACAGGACAAATAAGAAGGGGAAATGATAACAGCTCCATCCATCCAATTTTAATCTCTTATAGCAAACAACACCATCACAACAGTAGCACCAGCTTTAACAGAGCAAGTTCATAGTGGACATGTCTTCAACAGACTTTTCAATTAACCAATTGCAACCGTAGAAAGGATCGAAGCTGATTTTCTCTTTCCAACATCCACAGACTGAAAATGCTCTTAATTTAGAATTGTTAATCTGAATTAACTACCATGAGTTAAAATAACTGAGAGAACAAGGAAATTTGAGCAACTCAGCATCGAACATACAGATGATCCCTGAGTTTAACCTGGATTAACTATCTGAATTCAAATCCATATTCCCTTGTCCTAAGTACTGTTTTCACCCCATTTTCCTTATCTAAATTGTTCACTCTGACTGAGATGAGAATGTAAATTTTCTGCAGGGTAATATGTACCCTAATGTAGCTCAGTTCCCCACTGCAAAGAGTCATATAAAGTACCAGGAGGTTTCCATGGTATGCTAGGAGGTAACTATAGTGAGTACAAACTTGTAGGATGGATTTGAGTGAAGAACTGGTGGGCAGGGTACAGCCTAGGCAATTGCTGGAGGATCTACCATTAAATAAACTTTTCCAGTTTGGTGGTGTGTGTCAGAATAAATTGCTTTCATTAGCACAGTCAACTGATCTGCAAGCTCTTACAGTATTCAGATAGAAAGGAGAAATCCAAAGTCTTCCTACATAAAATATACTCTTACATACATGGTCCATTACTGGGTCCAATATACCATTATATTTCACAGCAGCTTACAACAGAAGCATTTTTGTTTTCTGACAGTTTTAACTAGCATCAGAACAGAAAAAAAAACCAAACCAAATGTATCCTTTGCAATGGAGAAAATGTTATTCTTATACTCCTTATTATTAATTATCTGCAGGTATCCTGTAGTACAATAAAGTGCATGGTGTTTTCTTTAAAACTTGCAGCAGATCTTAACATTCTAACACCAGCACACATCTTGCTTGTGCAGCACAACTGGATTTATTTAACCACCTTTGATATGATGAGCAGGTTCTTTCATAATGAACCTCAGCAAACACTCACTGATACATTACAAGTGAGTGGACAAGATCAAGAGCTACACCTTGTTCAGGAAGACTACTTTAAAAGGTGGAATACAGCATTTGCCATAATTCAGTGAAATTTCCCAAGTGAGGAAGTCATTCTAAGGGCTGAGGAATCAAATTCACAATTAAGAGGAACTAAAAAAGAAGTTCAAAATACACAAAGAACAATTGAAGAACAACGCAGAGACAGCTAGAATAAGATAGATCTTTCATTGCTTTTTCACACATATTTCAAGATGGATTGGGATCTTTATGTTCAGAAGGACTGTTTTCCACATCTGGAAGCATACAGATGGAAAGACTTCTTTGAAATAATTGTATTGTTTGGCAATAGTGGGAAAATAGAAATTAGAGTCTGCACAACACAGCATTATTGATCTGCTCCGTTCATCTCGATGCAAGTCAGAAAATGTAGATCTTCATTAACAAAATACTTGGGGTGGTACTATGGCTCTTGACCGCTGTTATCAGTAATAATAGAAATTCAATTCTAACACAGACCTAAACTCTGCATCTGCATCAACTAGTTGTCTGGTAACCCTTGTGCGAACACCTTAGTCTAAACGTTTAGTCCAAGTACAGAAGGAGATTTGCAGGGGGGCAGGATAACACGTAATACTTGTTATTTTACACGTCACAGCCGATAACCCATAGCAGAGTTGCAGTCTGTTTCAGTTGAGTGAATATGGAGATATTTGGCTTTCACCCTCAAATTTTCTTTCATTTGGACAAGCTAACGCATCTCAATGTATTTTTACTGCATAAACAGAACAACTGCTCTACTGACCTAAGCCAGCTGAGAGAAATACAGATGCCCATGCTGATATTCTGCAGTTCAGGAAATATTTAAACATATAACATTTAAATGGGAAACTTGAGGTATAACTTGAAAGCATTCAATGCCAGGCTGGATGTGACTCTTGGCAGCCTGGTCTAGTGGTTGGTGACCCTGCACATACCAAGAGGGTTGAAACTAGATGATTCTATGTACACTGGCTGATTGAGGGTGTCAAACAACCTCAGTTAAAGATGCAAGTACCTTACTGGTCAGTATAAAAACATAACACCTTAGAGTAGGAAGAAGCAGTTTTTCTGAGCTGATCCTATTGATCAACATTTTAGCATTAGTCTAAGCATTTTGTGGCTGTCTGCAAAGAATAGGGACAGTGGAATTTTCTTGGAATGTGGCTTGTCCCTTCTTAAAGAGCCAAGTTGGCAAGTCTGGCTGTAAGCACTTTTAGCTCCATTCCCTTGACTACCCTCTGAGCACTTACTTAGATTTTGTGTTTTATGGTTATATCATCTATTTACCTGAATTCATGTTTTGAAATGCAGAACAAATTTTGGAAGCCTTTCCTATCTTGTAGTAAAAACTAACAGCCCTCCACACTGTGATAATTAAAGGAATTGCCTGGGTCATAAAATGAGAAAGATTAAAAGGCAGATAGCAATGAGTAGCCAAGACAGCATACAGATTTGATCTAAATGTTCCAGCAGCAATTATAAACTATCTCGATGCAGTGCATTTCCTGCAGTTTAATTGTTATTTGGTGCTAATGGCTTTAATGTGTCCCTGAGACGATACCTCTCCACAGCCAAACATTAATCTTCTTTAAAGAAATAATAATAAAATTTATTTGCACCATTAGATAGGGATGACAAAGTATAGGACATGAAATCTGTACCAAAATATTTACTTGTTCATCATATCATCAAACTTCTTTTTAATGTCATAGTAAATATTTAAGTATAGTAATAATAGCAGCAAAACCCCAACAGGTCCTTCAATTCCTGTGTGTGTGTGTGTGTGTATGTGAAACAGAGAGCTGACAGAAGAGTGTCAGGTAGCAGCTTTTCTGCTCTGCAGCACACATAAAACATGCTGCTGGGTGCCATGGCTTCACCCTCCTCTGTCAATGTGTCTCTGAGGGCTACAGGGCAAGTTAGTGACAAATACCCAGGGTCAAGGATTTCCAATAGGTTGCCGACATCCTACTTGATACGTATCTCATCAAGCTAAGGTGTTGTGGTCAAAGATCGTGGTGGGTCCCTGTGAGATCAGCAATCTTCAGGATGAGTTCAGCCCCAAGGTTCAGAGATCTCACCCAAGGGCTGAAATGGGTCACTCAGCTCTCCTCTACTGAGGCTTGGGTTGTTCAGGCAATAGACATCTGGAAAAGGCATGATTTCTGGAGCACTGCACAGAGAGTTTCAGTTTGCCCCCAAGGCCACTCCTTGCATCTTGGAGCTTTTGAGAGGCTGCAGAGCCAAGCTGGCCTGGCACAGCCTATTGTGCTTGATATTGTGGTTTGCCCACATGTATTATATTTAGCATAGTGCTAGAAAGCAGACTGCACACCTTCCATGTCCAGTCTGGCTCCTCCACCACAGTTAAATCATAATCATTTAACTTATCAGAGATAACTAGCCCTGCCAAACACAAACTGCATCTGTCTAACACTAGATTAATACTCTGCTCGATGTAAAAAATGTGGTGCTAACCCTACAGACCAAGCTGAATTGTCTGTGTTTGTAAACAGCTAGTGGAAACAATGAGCTACCAGCTTAGCAGAATACATCCTGTATCTGACAGTCATGTTAATAAGTTGATTGTACACCTAGCTTCATGCAGTTTTCTGATAATCAAACAGCAATGTCAAGGATAGCATTCACTTCACATCTGTGTTTGGTTAGGAGGTTATGACCTTTTCTTTTTAATGCTGACCTCGCTCTCGTCACTGCAAGATTATGTTATTGCAATGCACTTTAACTGATGCCCTACTTTCACTCAGTTTAGAAACTAAGTTAATGATGGCTCATTGGCTATACTGCTGCCTTGCTGTGAACCTGTGATTCATGATCTGCTTCCAAGGACTTCACTGTACTGGTATTCATAAATCCCAAAATGGTCTGGAACCAGCCTATCTGACACCCTGGCTCTCACTAGAGGCAGTGGTGTCACAGCTGTAATCAGCAGAGTGCCTGATCTGGAGCAGCCTCAGCTTCTTTTTTGGCCGATCTCCCTCAGTAAGGGTTTCTCTGCCCCAGCTTTCATTCTGAAATATCATGCTGACCTTCAGAAGATGCTGAAAAGCTCAGTGGTTTGAAGACTGTTGGTCAAATCAACTGATGGTTGATTTTTTTCAAGCTAATGGGGTTTTTCGTTGTTGTTTTTCGTGCCTTTTTTTTTAACTAAATGAATTTTCTTGATGCTTCTCCCTCTCCTCATCTCGGGGACAGCTGAAGAGCTTACATGCACTGGCACTGCTGCCAGGGCTTCTCATTTAACAGGGCATGCTCACAGGTCTCAGAATCACTCAGGCATCTTGCTTGGACCCCAGAGTGGCTCTTCTGGAAAGTTGGAGCCAGAGTCCAGGAGCTTGCAAGATAAGAAAAGAGCCTATTTCCAATCTCCAGGAAGTATTTACCTTTCTCACAAGGGAGACAAAAGGATAAGTGAGCTCATTGCTGCTCAATGCCTCCTAAACATGAAGGACTTGGTGGCAGGCTGACAACAACACAGTGCCTGGGACAGAGCTGGCAGTAGTGCTGCAGGACAGTGCCTTCCACAAGTGGCCTGATTTAGAGCCACCACCTTCATTCCCTCACAAATAAGCTGGCCAAAGGCCTAAACCTTGACCAGGCCCTGGCTTTCCCCCCACTGCCTTCCCTCTCCTGTTCTTTTGCCACAAGAAGCGGTGCTGGTGCCAGGTGCTGGCTGGGAAGCCACCGCTGCTCCTCTCCTCCTGTCCTGAAGATGTAGGCAGTGGGATAATCAAACAGCTGTATGGCTGTGAATCCTCCTTAGCAAAGGGTGCAGTTTAAAAGCAGTCCAGCAGGCTATGAAGAAGGGAGAAGGGTCACTACTGTGTGGGATTGGATGCTGTCAGCAGCAGGACCTGTCTGCACCCTGTCCTGTCTCGTGACTTTATGCAAGCTCAGCCAGGAGCTGCAACCTGCCCAGGGCATCTGGCTGTTCCGCATGGTTATTCCTCCTGTGGAACTTAAGCTCAGGTGAGATCCAGGGAACATTCAGAACCAAGTGCAGACACCAGGCTAATCTAAGCACCTGAGGGCTTTGTGGCCGTGCAGCATTGGGTTTTTGGATGCCTTCCTTGGACTTGTGCCCTGAACTCAATCTAAACGTCATTTAAGATTCCAAAGTAACCTCCATGGATCTTTCCCATAACTTTAAGCTCAATCTGCTTATCCAAAAAGAAAATAAAATGGCAGTGGTAAAATTGGAAGTGCCAGTTAATGCACATTTTTAATCTTGGACTTTATAATGCAGCAATCACTCTTGAGCATGAGGTTTGTTTAAACAGTTGCTGCCCCAAGTTCAATACTTCAGGCACTCAAAAAAGGCCAATGCCATAACAAGATCGTACTTTTACATCCCTGTTCCTGTTAAAATATTCAAATTACTTTACAGTGCTTATTTAGATCCGTGTAAATACCAGACTACTCATGATTAATAATTACTCACCCAAGCAGTTGAAATTTGAACAGGATACAGCTGCTGGGACTGATAGTAGGGCAAATCTAAGTTGTTATGCACCTGGATTTTTGCACAAAACCCTCATTTCAGGCCTGAAGTTTGAAGTCTGGCTATGTTACATTCCTTTACTGTGAAGCTGCCACCTTTCCCAAGACTGGACTCCACATAGTCTTTATGCAAACAATATTCTCATCAATTCCTGTAATGGTTTAGCTAGAGTAAGGACTAGAAAACAGTGTGCTTAAAGGAGCCTGAATGGCAGAAGATCTGTTGACATGACAGAATCTCAATATTACCTCATTTAAAATGAGCGATAGATGACACAGAATAAGCACTGAGATGCAGAAGGCATAACTTAACAGGGGTGATAGGTGCAGAAGAGAAATCTTTAAAAATCTTATATATTGTTAATGAAGAAAATCATTACGCTTTGAAGAAGTACTGAATTAACCTACGCAGCATTTCCAAGGAACTAATGGACACGGGCATTATCTTTTCATATGTCTTTAAAATCCCAGTAAACAATGCCCAGTCCAACAGTGGGTTTTTAGCCCTATTAATAGCGTGCAATAGAGGTCTCATTAAATAACCTATGTTCAGATTCACCTCCAAAGACCATAGAAGATACACCAACTCTCCAACAGGGAAACGGATGCTGTTATTTTCTACCATCTCGTATTGCTCAGTGCTGCTTCCTGAAAGGCTTTTTGTACTGTGAAAACAATTCACTGTTTGTTACCTTTTTTGTGTGCCCTGAAGGGATTTTAGGCTAATACTCTCAGATAAGCAAGAAGCACTCCTAATAAAGTCAGGGGAACCTTATAAGCCATGCATGCTTATCTGCAGGCAGAATTTGGCCCAGATTGTGGTTGGCTTATGAGAGAACTGTGGTATTATTTGCATTAAAGAAGTTATTTCAAAGCATGTTGTATGAAAACCGCTCAATGCGAAAAACAAATGAAAAAACATGCAATAATTTTCAGGAAGCAGCAAAGACATCTCTGAGCTACCCGAAAGCTGATTTTATCATGGCAGTTTACATCTAGGGAAGAACAAACATGTGCTTATTTTTGTAAATGTGTTTTCGGAATGAAATAAAACTCCAGGGAAATGGCAAACAGTCCTTCTGACTGATAACAACTCTGTACAGTGTTCTCCTTTTTTTAGCCCTCAGGAAAAACAGGAATCATTTTCTGCAATTAGAACATCACCTGTAATTTTTTTACTTTTTTATTATTATTTTTTTAATTTTTGTTTTTCTTCATGCAGTAGCACACTTCACATACTTTTTGCCTGGCTCTCCGCTCTCCCAGTTTCTGTTACTCTGCTCTTCTTTCAGAGCTCCTCCTGTCGCACTGGCTTCCAGAGTCACCCAGGAAAACAATGGCTATGGTTGGGCAGGTTTTCCTGAATTTAAGCAGAAGAGGGAGGGAAACATCCCCTTCTCACAAACAGATATGCCTTGCCATCCATCTCTCTCGTATACACAAGATCAAGACAATACAGACAAAATCCAAAGGAATATCTTATCAATGAGTAGCTGGATTCTATGGGTTTTAAAAGAACGTAAAGGGTAATAGAGTTTTTAACATCGTGCAATCCTAAAGCTAAAAGAGAATCAGTATTAAATTTTATAGGATGGTTTAAAAACTTGCAGTAAGGTTCCTACATTGAGTAGATTCAGTGGGATTTTCCCATTGTGGAAATCTGTCTGATGAGCCAAGCTGCAGACTCGGCGGGACCTGGAGAATGTCACAGAAGAGGACGTCCCCAGGCAAGGAACTATTTAATCCTCTGAGAAGGCAAAAGGGCACTGTGAAACGTTGCTGCTGTGCCACATTCTCTGGTGAATTTGTAAGGGCAGTGTTTCCAATATCAGCAAAAGCAGACTTTTGGCAATTTCAGATCTAAACACATATGCTTAATAAGCTCTAAATACTAAGAAACAGTGAAAACAAAGCAACGCATAGAAGTGAAGTCCCAGACCAAATGTGGGTCTTCTAACCTGTTCTCAGCACTTTCATAGCTTCTGTGACACCCTGAGTTTAAGTAAGAACCTAGGGGAACAACCTGATTCGTCATCTGGAAGCCCTACAGACACAAACAAGGATAAAACTCTTATCAGACAACACAGTCCTTGAACACATACAGGAAGGCAACAGCAACATGTGTGCCAAAGCATCCCTTCATCACAGGGGTTAAACAACAGTTAAGATAAAAATTTTTATCAGCTACTGTGGGCTAAATTGCAGCCTCGAACAAACAGTATCTTCCACCAATTTGTATGGATGCTAAGCACATTTTTTAGGGTGGAATCTGAATTATATTCTCTGATGCAGATGAGCTTAATCACAGTGAGCTCTGCACTGGCTCAGTGCTTCAATGGAGTTCCATACCATTTGCATTCTACCTATTTTTTAAAGCATTATTAATATTGTGATTTATTTATTCATTTATTTATTTTTTGCTGTGACTTTGGGAATTTGTAAGAATGATGTACTAACAAAAATCAATTTTTGCTAAGAAAAATATTAGTCTATAATCTAAAGAACAAAAGCAATAATCCTAAAGACTTCAACCAAACATTTTGAAAGACAGTAATATACGATACTTAAAATCAGTATCCACTTTACAGAAGTAAACAGGAAAACTGAATATAACTCCAGTAATTCATTTAACATTTTCAATGACATTAGGAAAGAGGAATTAACCTACTTTTGACATGAATTCAACTACCAACACCATTCATTGTCTTCAGCAAAACTGCCTCCCTTTTTTTCTGTTGCTAACAGAAACTGGTATTTTCCGATGAGATGTCATCTAGACACACAAGAAAATGATATAATAAAATGATTGCAGATATAGTAACATGTGAAAGGGTATACAATTCCCTAATACCATTTTAACTATGTAAGAACCTTGAAGATAGAAATCCAAGCCTTAGTTATGCTGGCATGTATCTGAAGAGAAATGATGAACTTATAAAGTTACTTCAGTTTTGCAGAGCAAACCATGTTGTCTTCTTGTCATGTATTGCTGGAGAGCCCACAGATTCGGGGATTTTCTCCAAGCCTGAGGTCACTCATAAAGCTGCTAACTTTATCTCTATAAGATCATCCAAGAAGGGTGTTTGTGGCGGGGGAAGCAAAGCCTAATCTCTTAATAAATGTAGCAACAGAGTAGTAAAAAAAAATGTATGCAACTAGACATTCACAGGGTACTACAGATGTATATTAAGGTTGAAATCATGCTAGTTAAAATGCCTTTAATGTGGAAAAAAGTATAAATTAAGGGAGAAGTTCGACATACAGTTCAAACAAGCTTAAAAAAATTACAAGAAAAAGAAAAAAGGACACACGTAAAGGAGAAATAACTAAGTTTGGAATTCTAAGTGTAGCTAGCAAGTATTTTCAACTGCACAATTAGACATGTTCAGAAAAGATATCAATCTAGATTTTCTGGAAATAGAAATGAATAATTCCTGCAGGAATTATCAATTTGTACAAATATTAGCTAAAGGAATTTCACATGGTGAAAGATACCTCAATCCTCTACACTGAAGGAGAGGAAATCTGCTTTCAAATACTGTGCAAACACACCCAACACGCAGCAAACATGGAACCCGCAATCAGTAGCACAGCGCACACTGACAGCTGTGGGGCCTCGCTCACAGAACCCTGCAACTGGCACCGCCGGAAAAAGCAAGATGCTGGAGATCTACACGTTGTGTGGCTCTGAGGCCTGGGGCAGAGGTGGAAGGGATGGAATTCTGCCAGGGAAGGTGTTCTGCCATGTGAGGGCATGGGCACTGCTAGGCCCGGAACATCCCACACTAGAGGCTACACAGCTCTCGGCCCTTAGGAACACTCCGTGTAATCAGCACATTAGTTCAGGTTTCTCCCAGTCCCAGACAGTTGTTTAAAACGAGCATCAGTTGAAGCAAACCAGAAACCTTAAAAGACTATTTAATAAATAATGATAACTTTACTGCTGAAGTTCAGGGTGGTCCAGTCTTGTTACTGTTAGAAGCAAAATGCCTGGTTTGAGTCTTATGGAAGCAGCTCTCCTCCCTCAAGGAGGTCTGACTTCAGCATGCAGGGTGTTGAGGCCTGCTGTAATGCCAACATACTTGGGACAGGAGCATCGCATAGGGTTTGTTTTCCGGTCAGCTCCATGTCCACACAGCTGGAAGACTCAAGTACTGCATGCAGCCCTCCTGCAGACTGGCCTTTTACTTGGACACCAGCAACTGGGTCACTTTTTGCTCTATACTAGAAGATCTTAAAGGACTCCCTTTGGTCACAATCAAAACTATGATTCTAACCATTTCACAGAACATATATTTGGCTAATATCATATCCTTATGCTGAAAGAACATCTGCCTGAAAGAAAAAACTTCCCACATGGGAAGCGAACAATTTACATTGCATAAAAATGTCAATAAAAGTTAATTACTTGTTGCCTAAATCTATCTGTCTTTATAACTGTGGAACCTCAATTAATTGAGCCTGTTTGTTGAATTGTAATTGAGAGGCCCCTATGCTTCATCATAACTCTATTTTGTAGAATAAAAGACCTGTATCCTGTCCAAAAAATAAACTCTGTAGGTGACTTGCCGTGTTGCCATTTTGGATTACAAAAAATACTCTGCCAACACACAGGGGAAGCTTTAATTCCAGCAAACACACACATAAACAGGAAATCTCTCTCCAGTCAGAAGGTATTTTTCCTTCATACAATGGGGTTCAAAGATGTGTCATCATATAGCATAAAACAATTGCTAAGTAACCTTCCAATTCCAATAGCTCATGAGCATAGTCAGTTCACAGGGTTCGGAGCCTGTCACAACTTGCATGGGAGGCACAAGCACACAGACATCACATGTTGAGCCAAGGCAGGGCTGTTAATCAATAAGCACATCGGGCTGAGAGGTAAGTGGGGGGGAATCAATTTGCAGAAGGGAAATGGTAACAACCGTAGATTTAATCAAATTGAATCCACAATTCCTTGCTATTCTCAATGTTTCTGAAAGAAAGTAGCTCCATGACAAAGAATGAATTTCAATAAAAGTCACCTATTTAGTTACACTGCTGATTTTTTATATTTGTCAAGCTAGGTCACTGATCCTTCTCAGAAATCATACCAGTGCCTGTCAAGATTTCAATACTGTTTGGTTGGATAAACGTCAAAACGAAGGAGCTGCAGTAAGGAAAAGCAACTTACATAGGGATTGTTATTTCTCTGTGACTACAGGAAAAAAGATAGGCTGATGTGACCCCTCAAACAGAGGTTAAAGCCGCACCACACACAACAAAATGGATAGCTATCAAATGCCGTGGCAATGGCCATGGTGCAAACACTTGAGCAAAATGAAAATCTTCCAAAAGCATTAAGCAATTTTCCTTCCCCATCCATTTGCAACTGAATTGATCACGTATTCCAATAAGACCCTTCCTACCAGCTTCCACACAAAAGGGCAGTACCGTGTTAATTTTGTTGGGACGAGCAGAAGGGGTAGCACAGAGTGGCAGGATGCACAGGAAAGAATCCCGCTTAAGTATTTTGAGCATTAGAGAACATTTCCTACTGCTGACACCTGCTTGACAAATGAAAAGTCCTGATACGCACACAGCCACTGCCTTCACTTTCTGCCTCCACTGACATCAGCCCTGCTACAAACCCTCCCGACCTTTCCCTCTGCTCCCATTTCCCACTCTGATATTCAGTGTCCTCAATCGCAGACAATTCAAAGAAAGATTGATTGAGGCAGGGGTCACCATCCAGTGATAGAAAGGGATTGCAGAACAATTTTAAAAGTTCCAAAACAGATCAAAAAGCTTCCATTTCCAGGTGTCCATCCACTTGCTGGTGCTGTTGCCTTCAAAGGAGTTCTATCCCAGGCCAAGGTAGTCTGATAACTTTGCCTTTCCTTTGTTTTTTTACTGCTTGAAATTGGAGGAAAAAGTACTTTATCTTCTTGTACAACATCATAGCTTTCCTGAAGGCAAATAGCTTGGCAATTTGCTAGATTTTTTTAATGCTGGAGGAAACAAGTTAGCACACATACCACGTGTTTGAATGCCTTCAGAAATTAGATTGAAACACTGATTTGATTTCCTAAAAGGTACCTTAAACAAGGCAAGGTTAGAGATTTGGAGAGTAATGAGAATTTGTGTGACTTCAAACAGCTCTACATAAAACAGACCTGATATTCTGGGGGGGAAAAGGTCACCTAATTATTCGCTTCCTGAAGGCCCTGTCTATACTGCATTTCCCCTGGGTAAGGAAACTGATTTAAAAATGGCTTCTGGTAACATGCTGGCATCACTCAGCATGTAGGAGATAGAGATTTGTTAAAACCATTGCCAAGAAAAACACAATTTTACAAGAGGGAACAACAGAAACCTTCCTGGTGCGGTGGTTCCACTGGGGTCAGGCAAACCACACAGGGAAACACCACTTGGGTACTCCCACAGGGTCACGGTCCTGCTCGCAGCGGTGGCATGCCACATGGGGCTGCATTGGAGCTGCTGTGGCGTGACCACTAGTGGTGAGTTGTCTGGGCTTAACGATGGGCTGCAAACCTGCATGTGGGAGGCAATCATGGGCTGTGGCCACAGCAGACAAGATGTACAGGTTGATGGCTCCACTGCTGGGAGTGCAGCTCAGAGGCAGAGGTGGGGAGGTGGGGGTGGGAAGCCTGGGCGCAAGGGTTTCACAGGAACCAGCCACCAAGGTGTGGTTGCAAACCATAATCTCAGGAAGGTTCGTTTGAAGCATCACACAGCAGCACTCTTCCTCGCACCTCCTTTGTAGCTCCCTTCTGGGTATCACCTTTCTGCCCAGGTTGTTTCAGAGGACACTGCTGCTCTCCCAGTCAAGAAACGATGCATGCTTTTGCTGAGCAGAGAGAGCCTGAGCAGGATTTCCCCTCTTCTACACACTGCACAAGCATACATGGAGATGCAGCCCGTCCCCTCGTTTTCTGTCTGCAGGGAACAAAGTCTGGACACACCAGCACCATAGACAAGAACAGCCATGGGAAGTTTGGACTCTCCCCCAGCCCAGCCCCATGTGTGGCCAGCAATGGGTGCTCATAGTGGCTATGCACACAGCCAATGTGTGAGCTGCTCACTGGGGTCCTGCAAGCCAGCTCTGGGAGGCGCAAGGCTTCATATTTCCCCTTGAAGCTGGAAAGTACAGCGCAGTCACTTGTGGATCACAGAAGGCGGGCTGTTCTCTTCACTGCATTGGGTCAGTGGGAGGAAGCTACAGGCCAACAGCTAAGGGGTACCAGAGAGCTACAGCTACAGGAAAATCAGCATGGGAAAGGCACATCTAGCAGGACAACATGGTCTGCTCGGTTTTGTGTTTGTGAGCTGTTCCCTGAGCCCCAGCTGAGTTCAGGCTGTGGCTGCCCACCCCGAATCAGCGTTCTCCATCCATCAGGTTGCACCGCTGCCCCCCAGCCGCACCAGGAGCCCCCTCCAGCCCAGCAAGTGCAACCTGGCTTACAGGTAAGGTGCTGCTTGCTGCACAGTGCTCATCCTTTGGGGAAAGGAAACATGGAAAGGAAAAAGAGCCCTACAGGATAGCAGACAATCCCCTCCTGAACAGAAAGGGTAGGACACTGATTTTATGTGCTGTAAATAGGGAGATGAGTGTTCTACAGAGTATTCCTTTCCCCCAGTGATTCAGTTTGCTTTAGGAGACAGGCAGAGAAGGAAGCACGCAGCTCTGAAGGCAGCAGGGCACACAAAGAACAAACGATACAGTCACTCTCCAAGTTACTTTGTTTTCCACACGCAGGTCCTGCCAAAGGCAGAGCCTTTTTGCTCCGCAGCCCGCGATCTGTAAACATCGAGCCGGCTCTTAGCGAGACGTGGGAGACGCATTCCCTTGCCCGGCTACGAGCACGAACTGCTCACGTTTCAAAAACTAAGATAGGAACTCGTCGGTGGACAATGCAAAAAGCGCTTTCGGGATGAGGCAGACGAAGCACCACGCGCGCACAGGTTCTCTGGGAAGAGAGGCGCCGCAGCCGGAGGAGCCTCCTGCAGGTTACACACACGCGGTTTGTTCAACACCACCGCTCCTCGGTTAGCAGTCCCCGGTTTAAGATGCACGCGTGCAACTTGCAGCTCCCGAGGAGTGTATGCCGCACTTTTCAAGCCAGCGACCATCTCATTCAATGCCGGCACGGAAGCAGCTGGGGGACGCTATCGTACGCCGCGAGTTATTGACCGTTTTCATCAAATCCCGCTTTTCAAAATAAATAAATAAAATCGAAGCAATTCCTCCGCGAGAAAGACCGCAAAAGCCGAAGAACCGCGAAGTACAACCGCACAACTCGGGGATCCCCAGCGGCTCGCACCGGCGCGTTCACCGCACGCGGAGCCCCGCCGGCCGCGCCGCCGTCACACCCCGCGCCCCCGGGCTGGGAAGGGGCACCGGCCAAGCCGCCCCGACCCCACTCACCTGCCCCGCCCGGCGCGGAGCTCCGTACCCCGGGGAGCGCCGAGTTCCTCGCGGGGCTCCCGTTCTCCCCCACCTCACCCCGCTCCCGATCCCCCCGGCTCTCCCCGCGCTTACCGCGGCGGCCGGAGCAGCGCTGCGGAGCGGCACCGCCGCCGGAGGGGCGAGCGCTACGGCCGGCGGGCGGGCAACCGCTCCCGCTCCCCGTTCCGGCGCTCGGCCCGGCCCAGCCCGGCCGGGTGGGGCGGGGCGGGGCGCAGCCCGGCACACCTACGCGCCCCGGGACTGCCCCCTTCCTTCGCTCCTCTCTGAGTCCCCTCTCCAGCCCAGCTGCCCGTGCTGCCGCCCTACCTGGGCTGCGGTGCGGTGCTGCGGGCGAGGGCCTCCCGGCGGTACCTGAGCTGCGGGGCGGCTCTTCCCTCCGGCGCCTCCGGCGTGCTGGTGGCGGCTCCCAGCGGTACGGCGGCGGTCCCCTCGGTCTCTCCGCCCCTAGGCGCGGGGCTGACCTGCCGGTGACTCACCGCGCCGCGCGGCTCGGCTGTCGGCGGGGGGGAAGGAGGGAAAGGGCTCCCGCACGTGTGGATGGCGCTCCCCGTTCCTCTCCCGGCAGGGACGGGGACTGCGTCCGAGGGATGAGAAAATCGCACGCAAGAGGGAGGGAGGGAAAGCCGAGGCACCTGCGCTCCTTGTCCCGGCCCCGCACGGCGGCAAAAGAGCTGAGCCCCCACCGACCGCGTCGTGGCGTCAACGCCCGAGAGGCTGTCGAGCTGCCTCTCGGTGTAACTGGCCTCACTGCGCACAGGCGCGCAGCACCGAGCTGCCTCCTCACGTCATCCCCCAGGCTCCGAGCCCGGCGCTGGGGCTCTCCCTCCATGCCCACGAGGTGTCTCCCACAGGTGCTGAGAAACTGAGGCATGGAGCGAGGCCAACAGCCTGGCCCTCACTCAAGAGCCATCTCCCCGGGCTGATGGGTTTCAGCAGCTCCTGATTTAAAGCAGATTTTTAGCAAAGGGCTTCATGTTCTGATAGAAGTTATTGGAGACATCTATTTTCACTCCTCATGTTTCCTTTTTTGGCCCCGTTTCTCCTTCCCTTAATCACACCGTTTGGACCGTTGAATGTTTTGGATGAGTAAAGTGAGAGGAACTGCACGAAGCGGTGCCCAGTTCCATGATTAACCATGGGAAAAATGTCAGCCCTTCCTTCAAAACGTTTTGAAAGGGAAATCAAATAAAGCATTGCATGTGTTTGCTGTAGGCCCAGGCTGTCCGTGTGACGTGTGTGTGCACAGAGCTGCACATCAGCACGGTGCTTTCAGCAGCAGCGAGCCACCCTGCCACCAATCTGCAGCAGCAGCACTCGCAGTTTGTCTGTCTCCTTTTCCTATGAGCTTTTGGCAGTGGTGATAAAGATGTGGAACGAAGCTATAAACTAATTTATAACTAATTTATACTAAACTTATCTGCAAAGGCAAACATGTAATTGAGACAGTGTGTAACCTTTTATGTGTTTAAGTTGTGAAATCCTTCCTGCTCAGTATCTGTTACTGACAACAGATAGCAAAAAGAGCGCGTGGCAATAAAAGTGGTGCAGTGCCTACAGGAGGGATGTGCTTCCTGTCTTCTTGTCCAGTGTGAGTTAGCAACACAGAAAAGCTAGACCAAGAGAAAACAAAGCCTGTCTCTTTGGTGCCCTGAGAGCTGAAATTGCTAACAAGTAACCAGTGAGGCAATGTTCCCAGTGATGCCATCCTGTTGTTTGGAGGCACTGGGAACCTGTCCATGCTTTGGTGACCTTTACTTCCATTAATACTCAACAGTAGTCAGAGAAGGAAGGCTGAGAAGCAGAATGTCAGCCCGTGGTGGGAAATGCACGGCTGCGTAGTACTGCTCACTGGGTTTTGATTCCTGATCAAGTCATTAGTGTGCATCCATACTGTTACACCAAATTTGGATGAATCCCTCGTCTTGCTTTTGAAAGAATGGGGTAAAGAAACAGCTCTCAGCCCAGTGTCCACCCCACAAGGATAGCCCCTCTGCTCCCAGCACTGACACATCTGCCTGGGCTGGGCAGCCAGCGCCCAGCCCTTACCAGTGGGACAGCCAGTGTTATTCTGCAGCTAACAAATGGATTGTCACTCATGTACAAGGGAGAAACAGATGTTTCCTTTCCATTCTGACCATGCTTGTGCCATGTTATTTTAGCTTCGCTGCATGAGACAGCCACACTGCAGCGGTGCTCTGATAATCCTCCCTTTACTATTTCTGCGGTGGTATGTATGCACCATGAGCAGTTTCTTGGAGGCTTGAGGCATCTTCAAGGCTCAGGTGAAGCAGTTACTCTGCTACTTCCCTATTGACCACTGTGCTTTCACCACAACTTTCCCTCATGCCTGTCTCTAAGGACTGGTCATCTGCACACTACTACTAAGAGTGCTGGTAGAAATAGCAGTCGTGGCACATTTCAGAAAGATGATGGCACTGGAAGAAAGCAATTCAAAAGTGTAAAGGAGCATCAGTCAACGTGATGTGTTCAGCAGAGAGCCAGAGCTCACCCGTGGGAATCTGGGCACATGCTGCTCTCATATGATTAGAGATAGGGAGCTGAGGAGTACAACAACTTGTCCAACAAAAGAGACGTGCAGTTAGAGACATGAATTGTAAGGCTGTGCTTACGCTGATCTCTCAGATGCAAGGAGGAAGGAGAAAACAGTGCAATTTATACTTCAGTGCATTAGCAATAGTACACC
Organism: Lagopus leucura; assembly: GCF_019238085.1. NCBI lineage: Eukaryota > Metazoa > Chordata > Aves > Galliformes > Phasianidae > Lagopus > Lagopus leucura. The sequence goes on from NW_024962265.1 coordinate 23,686,675, forward strand.
AGGAACTTAATAAGAGGACAGATTCAGTCCAGCAGGTCTGATTATGACCGAATATCTTACTCAGAGCTTAAGATTTGGTTATCTTAAGAGCAGGTGGTAAGATGGAGTATAACATCCAGACTCACCTTGGTACTCAATTTTTATTTAATTTAAATAAGGACAAGATATTTGACTGTCTCTCTGAATCTGGACTTATCCCCCTTTTTAAACCAATCATATATTAAAAAAATGCATTTATGTAGAACCAAATCACGCTATATGGCACCACATCTATACAGCACTATCAGCATGTTCAGTCTTTGCCCTCTGCTGCCATCACTCACACCTCTGGAAGCGAATATAAAATGTAAATGTCATTGTGAGACTCCAGAGACTTCTGACTTAACAGGGCTTTCTCATGGGTAAATGATTTCACCAGGAGCACAACAGTGGGAATGAATCAATTTAAAGCTTAAGAATATGGGAGAAGATCACTAGAGCTGAGCTGAGTGGTGGGTATCAGGCAGCCTCCTGCAGCAGCACCCTTCAAGGTGCAAAAATGAGCCTTAGGTGACTGCACTGATCCCAACTGCCCTACAGAACAGTGATCTGTAGCCAACCTGTGGGGTGATGTGGGACTGCCATAACTGCAGCCCTTCACTCAGTTCAAGGCAGCCTGGTGAAGCTCCGGGGCAGCTCTGGGGAGGAGTTGTACCTGAGGCAACTTTTCCTCCGATTATTTCATCACTTCAAGTCAGTCTGATATAATCTATCCTTAGCTTCAGTACTTCCTGGGCTTAAAACCCCCACGTGGGCTGGGCACTGGAGGAAGCATGACCACAGCTCAGAGTGGGACAAGAGCATCTACCAAATAAAGTATCACAACTGACACTTTGAAGTGTAGTTTCCGAAGATTTGGTTATCCCTGCACTTCGTGTTTATTTATTTATTTATTATTTAGGTATTTATTAACTAAGCCCATGGATAATGAAAGCTTAGTAAGTATTGCATGTTTGTCTGCGAGAGGATCAACAGTGGCAATAGGAGAATTTCAGCCTGCAATTGAGGGCTGCAGATGTCCCCAGGTGGAAACCCTCATCTCTGGCCACTGAGTTACCCTGGGCAGGTCTGGCTGGTATGGAATCACCAGGCTGAGATTAAGATCGTAGCTGAACACATTCCCACCTGTGGTTTCTTTTCTGCATTTACTGATGGAGCAAAGGGAAACACCTTTTTTTTTAGTTTTTGTGGTGATGTTTATTCTCTTTGTTTATCCTTCTGGATTTAACATTGCTACTGAACACCACAACTGAGTGAATCCCAAACCCGAGCAGTGCAGGCATCAGCGAAGCTGAGAAGAGAGGAAAGTATGACTGTGGTCACTGCACGTGAAGACTGCATGGCCAGGGGTCTGCCCACTGCTGTACCAGCCCCAGGGCTCGATGAGCATGTGGGCAGCTGGTACACAGAGTTCAGGAATCCAGGAGAAATTAATCACTTGAAAGAACAAAGATTATTTTACAGGCAGATCAGCTCCTTCCATGCATCTGCTATGAGTAACATGAGTGCTAGTGCTTGCAAAGGGATGGGGTCAGGGACCATGGAGGAGGGTGGGCTCGCAGCAGCCGAGATTTATATGCATTTAAAGCGTGGTGGCTCCTCGCCCTCTGGAAAACAGCAGGGAGCTGGGAGGAGATGGTGTGGATTGCAGCCCCGCTCCCACTTCGGCTGTGCTTCCCTTCCAAGCTGTGTTGAAACACATTAAATCCCGGAATGAGTATCTTTGAGTGTACAAAACCAAGAAATCATTTAATGGATGAAAAGCTATATCCTTTATGATTTTATGCTCACATCCCTGAAACGGATTCAGCTGCAGTAGCCCTCGGTGCCTTTGGAGAGCTCAAACAGCAGGAGAGAAGGCTTTCAAGCCTTTTTCAAGACTTTTCTAGCATGTGAACTGTTTCAGACAGACGAGGCAAAAATCCCAAACCTATATCATACATGTACCACTCTGCTAGCTCATTTGTTTATTAACTGGAAACAAACCCTATGATAGTCAAAAGCAAGATATTTACACAGTGAGGAATTTGCTATCAGATTCGTATTTTCAGCGTTATTACGCATTCAGTTGTCTTTAAAAAGTCTGATAACTGTTTCTGAACATACTTTTCAGTAGATTTTTAATAAATTCCCTCCTTATTTTGACATAGCACTTGTAGTAAAATCACTACTTGTGCCATTTCCAGCATTGCAGGATTTTCTGCGCACTGGCTGCTAGAAAGTTTCCATGAGCTTCCTTTCATCCTGACTGCTGTGACTGCAGCACAGCGTTTTCGTTTTTTTTTTTCCCTTTGCTTTGCCGTTTGTGTTTACAAAGGTCACAGCAGACAGATCATTGACCAGGCTGGAAATAGAAAATCTGCCTGTTTAAAAGCAGAGGGACAAGTCCTGCCTCCAGCAATGTGTGCACCTGGTGGGCAGGGGGAGGCTGTGCCTGCACTAACATGTAAGCATGGGTGAACTGATGCTTGGCCTCGTTCAGCCAATTCAGGAAGGATGTAAGCTTCACTAGAGATTCACATACACCTAAAGTGAGGCACGTACCTGGGTCTGATGGTGTCATGGGCATCTGCAGGCTGGTTTCTGTGCTTGTGCCAAATCTCACAGCTCACCACGCAGCTCTGCAGGGCGCTGTTTGCACACCTAGCACATTCACTGAGTTCCTGCAAGCTTCTAGAGAACCGTCGCCTTCAGATATCTCCTCTATCTGAAAGCATCTCAGGATACTGCTGCCTCAGGTAATGCTGCTGTAAGTATCCCAGATGGGTAAAACCCAGAAAAGTTTGAGAAAAAAATCATTTTATTTTCCTCACACTTGCTTCTTGCGTTTACAGCACTTTGCTTATCATCAGAATAACTGGAAGTTATTTTTTTTTTTGCTCTTTATGCTATTTCAATATGGGAGAGAGAGGAAAACACTTTTAAAACACAGATTATCCTTATAAAAGTTCCATAAAATTCCAGGGAATACAGGAAAAATAGACGCTGTGTTGACTTTTGTTTCCTTGGCTAAACGTTCAAGTGAGAAGAAAAAGAAGTGTTAGAGAACATTTAGGAATGAAATTAATCTTATCCATAAATATTTGCAGTCCTGAGAGCTTGCGTCTTAGTTGTCCACAATGACCAAAATGGAGATTTTTGGCAAAACCTCCAGCTGCTTTAGTTTAGTGGGAATTTGCCTGTTTTGGGGAGCTGTATCCACGTTATCAGCATTTTTTTTTTTACCATCCCTAGGGTCTTATATGCAGAATTACTTATTGATTTGTAAAATCTGGTTCTTTATGCACACGTCTGCATCAAATTGTACTAAATGTCTCCTGGCCATGAAGAGCATAGTTATAAAAATGCTTTTTACTTAATGTCATTAAATATGAGGTATTTCCCAGATGTGGTTTAGAAGGTGTTACATTTTACATACCTGCTTTAATACTTTTTTTAAAAGTTAAGGAAAAGTATTGTGTGACAAAGCCAATTGCAAGTCAGGACTAGATTTGTCCATTACCATTAAAGAATCTGCATTTTTTAAGTGAGCTTTAGAATAACATTGTTGATTCTGTCATGATGTAAGCATATGATATTTGCCAAGAGCTGTATTTCATAAGGCTGGTTTAGGATAGAGCCCAGCTCATAAGAATCTTGATAGGAGATTATTCCTTTCAATAACTTTCATAATGTAATTATACTCATGTGATGATTATGAATTTAATACTGCAGGGAATGAAGTCAACGTTAAAATCCCATTATTTAAAATTAGGCAGGAGCACACCCATGTTAGTGTAGCCAGAAAATAGTTGTGCATATAACAATACATCCACACTGATGGGAATGTTTCTTCACAAATAGACACAAAATCAGAGTGTTCCTGTACTGCTGATGAAACTTTCCCTGTTGTATTCCACTGGGAGCTGTTAGCAGTGCTGTGTGACATCCAGAGAGAAGGCACGTTTAACACAACAGCAAGCACTCAGGTGAGTTTAAAGTTTCATTTTGCAGTTAGGAGCATTTTCAAATCGAATAAGTAGTTTCTAGGTGATGCTGAGCCAAACCAAAAGAGATTACTCCATCAGTGTAGTTTTATGTTCTGCTTTCCTCTACTTGATGACGTGGAGTCTTTCTAGCAGGTCGTCTCAAGGCAAACTCTGAGGAAAAAATGAGCAAGCATTCTGATTTTGGTCACTTCTTTTGGCTTCATTTTACCTCTGATATGAACAAAAAATGCTTGTGGAGGATCAGGCATACCCATGGCAGTGGCCCAGGCACTGGGCACAGCCATCCCACACGACTCGTTTGGAGCCATGTGCCTGTGCCAGCCCCTCATAGGTATGGTGGCTGTGTCTGCCCTCGGTCTGCCAGGGATGTTTTTAATAGCATGCTCATTATACAGAAATATTTTCATTTGACAGACAATTTAAATGATCCCCTAAAAGCTGCAATTACCATCAGGACAAATCCAGCTCTGATTGACTCCCACGTTAGCTCCCAAAGTTTGACTCCCAAGTAAGAGACAAGATTTTACTCTTTCTTCTTCTTTGTTACATAAGCTCTTTCACCAATATCTGTCTCCCATGTTAATGCACTGAAGAACATCTCAAAATCCTGCTGTCTTAATCTACCCCAAAAACTACTTCTGAAATAAGAAGCACTATTATCTTCACTTTACCAAGGAGGGACTGCAGAACAGAGAAAACCCCTGCTTTGTCTAAAACAAGACAGGTAGGCAACCTCTAGAGAAGCAGGGAGAGGAAAGTAGGTCTTACATAGAATTCTCTTTCTGAAGGTCCAACAGTCCTAAAGAAAACATCTTTTCACTGCCTAAATGGGTCAGGAAAGGAAGCCTGATGTCAAAATACTATTAAAAGGGCAACTTGGAAGTTAGGACATTTGGTTGGTTACACAGCCAATTCTGAAAATATTTCCTTTTGCCAAGTCTTCTGTTTTGTCTTGTTACTCTGTACGTCAGTAGCTTGTTTGCATCTTGCTGCTTTATAGCCTGTTTGTAAGTGTTTCTTGTGATTCAGGGAAGAAGTTAGTTATTTGGATCATCTGGTCACCTGGTCACCAAATGCAGCAAGTCCTCTTGGTCACTCAGACAAGCTGGCTTTTGAGCTCAGCTGGACACCAGGAGGCACCCAGCCCCCCCCAGAAAGGTTCTCTACAGGTTGGGTGTTTCCAGTCTCTGAATGTGTAACAATAGATAGAAATTTTACATCTCAAATTAGTTATTGATGCTTTTCTCAGAGCTAAAACATATTACCAATGTTTTGCTGGTATGTGCTAGTGCTCTTTAATGACACTAATGATGTAATAACTGTTAACATTATTTATCTTAGAAGACTGCAAAGTGTCTCACCACACGCATCCTATCGGCATTAATCAGGGAAGAGGCCTAATCCCAACACAAATATGTCAGGGGAATGGCCAGGGTGGAGGTGTAGCTGGAGATTAAAAGGAAAGGCTGCTCCTTTTTAGGAAGGAAAGGAAGGTCTCCAGAGTCTTGCCCCTGCATGGGGTGGCCTCTGTGCTAGGAGGGGGTTTGCTCCATTCCCCACACCTGGGCAAGACTCTGCTCACTTCACTTCAGGTGTGTTTGGAGACACTTTCACAACACACTTTCAGGTGTGTTTGTGCTGGAATCCTCAGTCTGGCCTCCTTTTATAGTTAATGGCAGCACAGAGGGAAACGTCTGACATCTAACATCTGAAAATGTAATTCAGCTCATCTAAAACACAAAACAGTTTTTCTTCGTATATTGCATATGAGATACATGACGTACATATTTCTTCTCTGGATCTGTCAGCTGAATACTGGTAGTTAGAAAAGAAGAACCTGCATTTTTTTTTTTTGCCTGATTACTGTGAAGGAAGCACCTAGGCAAATGCAAGAGATGGAGATTTCAAACCAATTAATCTGGATCAAGACTCAGTAGAGATATTCTTGCTCAATTTTTTTTTATCTGTGATTTAGTCCAAGAGATTTTGAAGTAGATCATTTTTATTTCAAAAAAGAGAGCAGACAAAGCCCACAAATGAAAATACAAAACCCCAACTCTTACGCAGCTCCTAATTTTCTCCTAAATTTCTTGTCTCAAAACATCTGTTGCTTTTTTTCCATTATGAAATGTTACATTAGACCCCTCACCTTTGAGTCTTCTCTCCTTCTTCAGAGTAAAGGAGCAGCAAAATTTGTATGGATAATGTTACTGGCTATGAAAATTAACAGCTTCATTAAGTTTTCATTAAAGGCAGGGCTAATGAGATCCTTTTGGACTACTTTCTGCCACTGTGGTGTTGGAGACAGTTTCAAAACGGACACCTGGGCTATCCTGTTTCTTTTTGCTGTTTATATCCTAAATGTTCCAGCACCTGATTAACATTAGCTTTATATGAAGCAGATCACCATTTTTTCAATCAGAAACTTTCCAGGAGGGGGATGTCCTTAGTGTCTAACTACCATGGAGCTTATTAGCTTGTCATTTGGCAAGGAGCTGATGGTCGAGCCAGCCAGCAGTGCAGCACAGCATTTGCTGAGAACAACTCTATTTGTGTATTCCTGCCTTCATATCCCTGGTGGATGCTGCAGGGCTTGCTGGAACAAGGGAGGAAAGCTCATGCCGGTTGTACAAAAATTTGGAGCTGATATATTGTGTTTGAATAAGATTGCATTAGTTAGCCATCTTCCTAGGAGAAAAGACAGGTCTTGATGGATGGGACCTACCCAATGGCATCAACCTTTCCCATGTGATGGAAGCTTCACGGGCCATCCTGCTTTGCCTTGGCACACAGCCAGCACTGAAAGCAATTGCTCACAGCACGAGTGCAAAGGTGATATGAGTCAGGGGATTCAAGTGAAACCACTTGTTAAATTCTGTATGACCTTTTCCTTAATTTGCAATAGGGAAGTTGTATTGCCCTGGGAAGACTAGAAGAGGACAAGGCTGCGTCTTTCTTTAGGTATTAGTTGTTCTGCATTTCTAACATTTTGAAAAATATACTGCAGTGTTTTCATGAGCATATTCATGGTCATATTTTGCATCCCACTTTCCCAATAAGGTGCATTTTATTAGAGAAATCTGATATAAATTAACATAGGCCTGCCATTTGGTAGGTTTGCTAAATAACAAAGCCAGGATAAGATGTTCTAAATAAAACAGAAATAGAGAGAAATTGCCATTCCTTTTTAATATTTCTGTTACAACTGAAAATGGAAATGGGTTTTGAGGACTGCCTGCTTTCAGGGTATGATGTTCTGATTTCTGGTCAGGATACGATCACACCTAAATCCAGCATCCTGCACAAGTCTGTGCAGGCACCCAGCGCTGAGCGCCCAGGAACACGACAGATGCCTCACAAGAAGCCAGGCTCCTCGTCCTTGCACAATGGCTTCTGCCTTTTCTTAAGAAAATCATTTCTCATTGTGTTGGCTTTTGGAAATAAAGCAGATGTCCCAACAACTTCTCCAGATTTTTCAAAATTGGGATGATAAATTTCCCGGTGACATTTAGATATTTTAAAAGAAAACGAATGTTTCAGGACACGATGAGAAGAAAACCATGACACTGCCACCTGGTGGATTCCGAGATAATATCTACATCATATCATACCGTCATGATTTGGGTATTGGCATAAATGTGTGTGGCACGTCGTGGTCAACTAATAGCTCGTTTCTTTCCCACAGAAAATATAGCATATAAAAATATAGATTTTTATAAACTAAGACATTCAGTTTAACTAACGATATAGATAGGAATCCTGCTATGATTTGTGTTAAGCACCTGCATCAGTTAAGCTCTTAGCACATTCTGTCTTAAAGCACGTTAGCAGTGCTTAAAAAGCAATATTAGTCTAAACGTGTTACTCACTCAGTTCCACTTTACCACTCCTGAAAGCTAATGCTATCTTGAGAAGTAGTGATCCTTGTAAATTGTGCTTGGGAATAAATTTGAAGTTCATTGAAGGCTGTTAATACAAGGATTAAAGGACTTGTTCACATGTAGTTGTAAGTTGTAATTTAAACTGAATTCCATAACTCACCTCTAAGAAAGTCTGTGATATATGCATCTTTCAAATCTTTTCTGCTCTGGTGTGTTGACGTGCAAATAACACGGACCAAGAAATTCCCTATTGTATTGGAGTGAGTGAATTAAGAAAAAGGAAAAAAAATCCAGAGCGATCTCCTTTTTCCTGAAGGATCTGAACCACTTCATCAGCTCATCATCAGTTACTAACTAATGAATCATAGCACAAGGAGAAAAATCCACAGAATACATTATAGTAACTTCAGGGTCCTCCTTGTGTTTTGAGTTTGCAGGGAACTGAACCAGGATGTCAAAATCCTGTACCTGTAGGAGCCAGGGTTTGAAGGAGTGCTTCTCACAGAACACTGATGCGATGCAATATGAAGCATGAGCCCATTCTGAAATCAGCTGTAGCAAGACAGTGATATCAATATTTGTATCAAGACAGCTCGCCTCTTTAGGGGAATGAAAAAATAGCCCTTTTGCCTGTTTCAAAATGAGATATGGAGGCGTTTGTGAAAAGAGAACCGTTGATGTGCACAAAGATGAACCAGAAGCTAAGCAAAGGGCCTTAAATAAACAATTCCTGAAGACTTGCTTAGTACTAAAATGGGAAAACAGACTCCATCACTGGCATAAAATCCATTGTGGTTCACATTTAAGCCTAGACAGTGATTCATACTGTTGCACTAGACTCAGCATGCTGCAAAAGGCACTCAAAATAATTAACACATAGAATTAAACTACTTAGATTTCACATCATCAAACATTTAACTTTCCGTAATTCCCTCTGCAGCTGTGATTTATTTGCATTTATTATTTTGCCTATTTACCACTTCTCTGTTGCTTTTTAACTCGCTCATACTTCCTTCTTCTGTAAGCCTGAACACTGGCTCATTGTTTTTGTTTTTAGCTCTTGCATCTTACTCATACTCACACTTCTGATGGCTAGTTAAAAAAATGCATTGCATCAAATATGGTCCTCAAATTGCTGAAAAGAGTTTTCTGTTTATTTATTTTAATCGTTGATGTAGCCTTACTTGGTATTCATAACATGCTTACTCATTACTGCAGTTTGATTGTTTAATACTGGCAAGAATGTCTCTAAATATTTTTTTCTATTTTGCTCACAAAAAATATTAATTTTGTTTTGATTAGGTTTAAGAAAAAACACACATGAAGAGGAAGTCTCATTATGTCTGAAAGCTTCTATCAAGAAATATAGATCAGAGTCCTCAATATGACAAAGTCAGTGACTTTCTGGAGACAAAGACCCAACAGATAACTTGAGAAACATGGACATATGAAATATTAAAAAACCAGCCTTGACAAAAATGCACTTTGAAGGTAATATTACACTGCAAAACCTCAGAAAATATTTATAAACAGAGCAGTGAAAGAGAGATCCGAAGATAGACACTGATTACGTGTGTAAAAAAAAGACTGTATTGGGTCAGGACAAAAATGCAGAAGACCTGTCAAAATCTGACAATCATCCAGAGCATATGTTTGGGGAAGAAGCACACGGACAAGGCAAACAAGTAAGAATGTTTTCCCTAGTTTTGCTGCCCAGACTTCCTGAGCCATCTGTTGATTCCCCAGGCATTTGTTCCTGATGGATGCTTTCTCCATGACTTTTTCTTATCTCTCTCTGTATTTCTGACACTTCTTGCCATCAATGAGTTCTACTGTTTAACTAGAATCTACATGAAAAGAGCCCATATTCTCCTGTTTTAATCCCTCCGCCTCTTTATTTCATTTGATCTTTTCTCATTCCTTCATTCTGCGAAATAATGAACAACTCTCTTCGTATTTTTGTTTTATACTTACACTTCTTTGTGCTGCTTCTATTTTGCCCTCATTGTCCTTTCTCTAGGCTGGTAAATCCCAGCTGATTTAGTCTCTTTTTTGAACATCATCCTTGTCATTGTATTCAAAACCTCTTCTACAGAACTATTCTACCGTGTTTTAGTGACAGTCCCAGAAATCCTTGACAACAGGTATTTTCAGAATTAATAAGCTTTCCCCAATGATACAATATTTCAAATTTCAAGGACATGCAGGTTACCCTTACAGGATGTTTTTATTTCAGTTTCAGAGAAAGAGTTGGTCTCTCAGGTCTCAGCACACAAATTAATGCACGCTGGGTGTGAACTGCGCTCTCACATGTGTGTAATTGTTTCTTCATTGTTTTTACAATTTGTTGCATGGATCTGGCTGCATAATTCCTTGTCCTGTACTTTCTCAGTCAATTTGGGGAGAATCTGTTTATCCCTCAAGGGAAATTATGGGAAAGTACTGGCAGGCTACCAGCTTTTCTTGAATTAGTCAGCACCTTCACAGCAAAATACGAGTGTGAAGAAAACAGGGGTTTAACTGTAGCCTGCAGTGGGATAATTTATTTACTCTCAAGGCACCACCATAACAGGGTAAAAAACTTTTTGTTGTTTGTATGTGTACAGCAGAGCTATCATCTGGGTAAGAGTTTTGGTTTATTCTGCTGTGCAAAATATTTTGGCAAAGATTTTTGCAACGTTTTTGAAAATGCTGCTGTTATTACTCTTGATATTTGGTGCTTGGTATTTCTCAGATTAGTAACAGTCAGAAAGTTGTTCAGAGAACACTTGTTCACTTGTTATAAAAGATGGAGTAAAGACAGAAAGAGCTGGTCAAAATCACCATTCACAGGCAGAATCAGAAGAAACCAAATGCTTGGGTCCTCCTTCTGTTGACACTCACCAGTGCTGTTAAGCTGCCATAGACCCCCAATTTTGTTGATGAGCTGTTTTTCATAGAGCTCATCACCTCAGAATTCAAAACATAAAGCTCAAGCTCCTGTAATTGCTGAAAATGAGATTCACCTCACCTAATTTTAAGAGTGTGAAAGCCTGGTATGTAATGTAAACTAGTGAAATCCTATCAGTAGTCAGTGAAAGATGGATGGATCCATCTTGAGAGCACCCACTCTGTCCATTTTAGATTTCACTTTCCTCGTGCCCTCAGCAGCTCATACAACAGCTGTAGTGTTGACATTTTAGAAAGTTAGAGTTTGTTGCCAGTTCAATTCCATCATGAGTACTATTGTAGAATAATATTCAGAAAGAAAACAATGTTATTTTAAAGGGACAGGGCTGCTTCCACAAACAAAAAGCCTGAGGGAAAACCTGAGACAACCTTGCCAGTCATATTATTCCTCTCAAGACATCTGGAGTGAGCTCTTTACTGTGCTCCTGAGCTGATCTACACAACTCAGGAGTGGGAGGACAGTCATAACTGTTATCAAGCCACTGTCCAGTGCAGATTGTGGTTGTGGTGTTTGAATTGTATTTGTGGAACCTATGAACTCAGCCTTAAAAAAGGTCCAAGCAAGAAAGATGTAAATTAAAATGGTAAGTCAGCAGCAATTCTCAGAGAGTGGATATTAAACATAGTGCTTGGCTCTTACTGTCCTGCAGCTTCAGCCTTCTCTCAGCATCTTTCAGAATCAGAGCTTACTTCCCAGAGGCAAGGTGTGTGAACGTTTGGGCACGTGCTCGAAGTTCAGAGGCAGGATGAGGTGAGGTCAGTGAGAAGCACCCCCATAAAGCTCAGCTCTTTGCCTTCCTTATCTTCCCCTGGGGCACGCCTTACCTACCAGCCAGTAGGCTGGGACTGGAATACTCAGAAGCTGTGTGGCTGTGCTTTAGGCTGGGGCTTTGTGAGGGCTCTGTACAGCTGACCTTGCCTCAAGACATCTGCTCTCAGTGTCCAGCTCTGCTAGACAGAAAGTAGCTGGTGAATGCAGTGCTTCACATAAACTGAAGAAACTGCCATCCTACTTCAGGCCCTGGAAAGATGCTATAAAAGTCTGTTTGGAGGCAGGCTGACACCATAAATCCCAGAAAAAAACGGGATAGGGTAAAATTACAGAAAGAAACTAACCAAATGAATAGAAGTCTGCAGGCAAAAGTGAAAGCCAAAACCAAGTGAAATAAATTCAATGTGAATCTTAAAACTATAATTGACTATTTGAAGAGATGCAGTGCTTCTGATGAAACAGTAAGGGCTTCTGTGATTAGACAACCATATAAGCCGTGTATTGCAGGGCTTGATAACCATTTTTGCTTTTTATGTTGGAGACAACTAGGCTTTAAACAACAGTATTTTGGAGAAATCTTAGAGTTTAAAATCATTTTGGAAGTGGATTAGAAAAAGATTTCAACATCTTGCTTGTTTACCACAGGCAAGTCTTGTCAGTTTAACAAGGACTTTTGTTTCTTTTTCTTTGAAACAACACCAACAGGCCTGCACATAGGTATTCCTTTAGAGGTTCACAGAGGGTGTTGTAAGACATTGCTTGAGACCAGAGGGAACACTTTCATTGTGTTTACATGCCAGTGTTTCTCTGCTTGAAATCATCTTTATGCTTTGATCTCCAAATCTATAAACATATACTTGTTTCTCTGATGGAATTTATTTCACTGGATCATTGCTTATGCAATCTGGTTTTGTTTGAATATGAGGGCTAGAAGGGCTGTCATATAGATACATAATCAAATCCTGCAATTATTTTCTGTTGGCTATTTGTATAACTAATGTTCTGATTACTTTTCAGCTGTAAGGATGCAACTATGTTCACAGATAAGATTTGTCTGCTGTTGTTTATCCTATCTTCACTGAAGCACTGTTTTTGTTACTGTGAGAAATGCAAGAGAGGAGCACATTACAGCATTCATAGCATTCAAAAGGTAAGATATTTGAGTTATTTATAGCTTTGAAACAAGGAAGGGTTGTTTCAAATTTTATTCCCTGAAGCAATGTCACTGTAAGTATGATTTTTTCTCTCTTTCTGAAGAACATAATTACATCCTCTGTAATACTGTTGCACTGATGACCTGCAGTACTCAGGCAGAACTATGCCTCAGAGCAGAGGGATGTCCCATCTGGAAGTGCTCAAGGGAGATGTGAGAAGGTACAAGGTGTGACGGTTCTGTGGTATGGACACGTTCACTGGGAACCGGGCTCTTGAAATGGTTTTGGAAAGCAGCAGGTGGTGGATAGTTATACCCAGAACTGAACCTTTTCATGTTTACACAGTTCTATGACTAGTGTTCTCAGCAATAAGGAACTGCTGTTCTTGTAATAAGCTTCATCATGAACTTTGAAATGAGTAGGAACCATAAGGACTTTGACTTGGTATAGCTCATCTTCCTTAGTTCTGTTGTTGTCAGTATTCAGCATAATTAAGTTAAAACAAGTTTGGAAACATCCCTTGGGTCTTAGAACGACTTCTAGAGGACAATGGAGATGTGCCCTGTGCTTATAACATCACCAAGACACTCAGAATTAATGTATTCCCTTTTCTCAGGAGTTAATTTTTTTTTTTTTATGTGATCACATACATATAAAAAGAGTTTTAGGAGGACACAGTTTGATTTTGTACTGTGATAGTAGATATTTCAGTGCTGCACCCAAAAGTAAATATTTTTGTGTTTTTACACAGACCTTCTGTTTTTTTTCTGGCATGTCTCTGTTAGCTTGGGTAATTCTCAAGAGAAAGGATAAGACAGTAGTCAACCATATCATCAGAAAGAAGCAGATTGCAGGTGGTTCTCCAGAGAATCCTGGCATGGGAGCTGGCAGAGATCTAACCATTAGATCTGACCTGTATTGCTACCTTCCAGGTTGTCTCATCCCTGGCTCCCTGACTTCTTGCCTCCATTCTGAACCTCTCAGAACATTCAAGACAATATTACACACAGTGTGCACTCACTGCTTCCTTGCTTTCTCATAGACATCCACCACCAAATGGGTGGAGATATCAGGGCCATCATACCCACTCTCCAGAAGTGGCTAGCCTGCTTGGTAAGGGGTGTGATACGCTACTAAGGCATCTCCTTGTGTTGAGTAGACTGGAGCTTCCTACCTTTGAGATGGTTTGAATTTCCTGCTCTAATCTCTACCTATGAAGAACATGTCCCAAATGTACTGAAGTGAAATGAAATGGAATAGTGTAGTTGTTCAACACTACGTAAAAAATGTATGGAGTAATAAGAGCTTAAACTCTGAAGCTAAGAATTGGCTCAGAGATGGATAAAAATTACCATGATGTATTCCTGTTGTTTTCAGTCAAGATAAATTCTTCTGCTTATTCACAGACTATTTTAAAATCTACCTTTACTTTTCTTCTCCTACCAGTTTTATTCAAATGTAAATCTGTTGACTTTAGCAGAGTTCTGATATCTGTCTCATTTCCTCAGTGTATTTTTCCAGTCTTATGCATGACTTTTCCTTCTGAAACACCCAACCCACCAAGGTCTACGATATACAAACTGGAGCACCTTCAAATTGCAGGAGGCTGAGGAGGCATTACTGCACACTGACTTTGTCTTAGTCCCTTTTGTAGGCCTCTGCTGTCAGATGGAATATTGAACTAGGTGTACCCATCTATGTGCACGGGGAACTATTTATTGTATTCTTCTGATTGCTACTCTACAGTTAAAGTATTGAAATCCTCTTTTAAGGGGACTAACACATGGAGCTATTTTTAGAGTTCAGAAATAAAAATATGAATAAAAAAATTCAGCATGATTAATAATTGTTTGTTTTCTTTTTAAAAAAAGGCTGCTGACCAAGATAAAAAAAATGAAAAATTGTGAAAATAACACCCTTGTTCCTCTACTCTACAATGACATATGGCTAAACGCAAAAAAGAAGAATGGTCAGTCTTTTACATATAAAAAAAAGAGTGTTCCTACTGGATTTATCACAGCAATACTCCTGTAGTGAGCCAGAAATCATAGAGGCATCTACGATTAGAAAATCATATAAGAAATTTTGGTTCTAGAAAGAGAATGATTAAGGTTGCTTCAAAAACAAAGAAGAAAGCTTGTATTCATACTGTGCTACCATAGCCTTGGATGAACACTTGGGTCTTCAATTTTAGCAGAGTCAAATACTACAGTGCTTAGAAGCAGAAAAGCAAATATTTGCACTTAGAATTAATGCTTTCATTCTTGTATCACTGCATGTCTGCTGGTATATTTTCAAGTACAGTATCAGAAGTGAGATAAACCTGGCAGTTTGGGATGCTGGAAGGAAGAAAAGTGCAACTTCATGGTACCGTCTGGTGTCTGAAAGCCTGAAAAGCTTGGTGATGACAAGAGCTGGGATAATCCCATTTCATTTCTCATGAACAGCTTAGAGAGATTTCTTTCTCTCTCTTTTTTTTTTATTTTTATTTTTTTATTTTTATTTTTTTTTTTTGGAGAGCAGTGAGGGTGGAACCTGTGGAGTCACTGTGATCGAAAGTATCCTCAGATGGGGGAGAAGCAAGAGAGCCTTTCTTTCGATTATCCAGCAATGTAGTTGTTACAGTAGCAGGGGCAGAGATTGTCACTGCCTGGGAAAATACGGCTGGCAACAGAGTGTTGATCTGGTTGCATGTGGCTTGCAGCTTTACTTCAGCTTACAGAAAAAGACCCCTGTCATCACAGATAGCTGCAGATAGGTGTTTAAAATGAAAATTAATAATGCATCCCCATTAATGGTGTATTCTGGTGTCTTTATCACAGCATGGTTTCTGTAACGTTTTCAATTATCTTGTCAGTCCTCAGCGATGGGCAAGGACACAACATTCTTGGTACCAGAATGGAACAATGTTACTCTTTAAGTGAAAGATGTGTGCTCAAATGTTGAGCATTGTCAAAATCTAGGTGGTTCTGGTATTCTCATCTGCAGAAATGTGGAAAGGCAGGATTGTTTTAAAACATATCTTCAAATTCAAATGATTTGAGAGATTAATTCAGGAGCCAGTTAAATTCAGTCCTTGCTGTAAGGTAGTAATTGGAGGCAGAGCTTTCCCACACAGCAGAAATCAGATTAAGCATCCTGCTACTTGGTTTTTGTGCATGTCTATTTAACATAGTGCAAAATGTCCTTGCAGTTGTATCCATTTGGTTGTGGCCACCAAATGATGAATAATAGCTATATGGCAGCCTGCTTGGCCTTTGGCTGTTTTTCTAAGTCTCCAAGACAAATTTGGCCATCACAGTGGAAGAGCAGCTACACCCAAGTAAACAGTCTGATTCAGAGTTTCTTTCCCTTGGCTAAATGAAATGTGCACAGGAGAGTCAGCAACCCCCAGTTTGAAGAGCACAGGATTCACAAGTAGCAGCCTATTGCAGAAATGCATTGCTTTGCTGAGGGAGGACTTTTTTCTTCCGAGCTGTAATAGCCTTTCTCAAAGCATGACATTTGTTCACCCTTTCAGGGCTGGCAATGATGAAGGTCCTGGTCTCCAAAGACGTTCTGAGCTTTCCCATCATCCTGATGGCTGTGTCCTCTCCCAGGCCCAAAGAATTGTCCTAGGTGCACAGCACATCAGGGTCTCCCAGGGAACGCTGTGTGACAGCCTGCAAGCTGCCCCTTGTTGCCACTAGCCAGGGTTGAGGCTGCTGCTGCACTTCTGTGAAACAATGGGCTCAGCCATATTTCACTGTCAGTGTGGTGACAAATGTTGGCCTCCTGAGACTCCCAGACATATGTAACTTGGCTGGCACTCAATGGCAAAGGTCATGAGTTGTCGTCTTGCATCTCCAAGTTCAATGAGATGGTTTTGTGCTGTGTTAGTCTCTGTGTATTAAGTTTCAGCAAAGAGAGGGTGGTGGAGGAGGAAAGAGATTCTTATCTGGAGTTAGGTGATGTTAAATGTTCTGAATAATTAGATAAGATTGTGTGTGCCAAACAGACTGTGTTTTCTGATAAGACGTCTCTGGTTCCCTCTGCCTCCCTGCCCTCCAGGACATGCATGCATGCACACACCCGCACATTTTAAGTGGTTTCAGGGCTCATTAAGTAAGCTGGGCTGATAGCTGTAGAAAATGTCATTCGTTCTCAGTGGGGCAGTGAATCCATGTTCTGTGCATTTTTGGTAGTCTCAAAAAGTAGCTAAAGTAGGTGAAAATTCACTTTCCATAGTTGATCTTTTTATTTTCAGTTCGGACTTCTCAAAGTCTGACTGAGCAGCACACATTGTCTGGGCATAAGCCCAGTGTAAGCTGCAGCAGCTCAGTTTGCTTTCAAAGCTCCTATTGAATTTCTGAAGAGGTGTGTGAATTTTATTGGGAACAGGCATGTAAGGATGCACTCAATATCTCCCTGGCCTCCATCTGAAAGGAGTCTGGACCAAATATGAATCATGTTGGAAAATATGATGTGAAGACATAATTGTGCAAGGGTCTCCATATGGTTGCAGCTCCTTCTGAGGCTGGATAAGCCAGGAAGAGGACTGATTTTACACATTCTTCCCAAGGCCAAGTCCACCCTCATTTAGCTGCTCCTAAAAGAAAGAAAACATCTTCCTCAGTAAAGTGGCATTTTGAATGCTTCTCTCCATACCCTCTCACTTCCCTCACTGCTGTCACTGTTAATAATGTGGGATCTATAGTAGTTTATCAGGCAGAATGACTGTAAGCTCTAGAAGCAAACGTATAACAGAGGTGGAAATGCCACGGAAATCACAGGAAGATCATAGATAGATAGATAGAATCATAGAGTGGTGTGGGTTGAAAAAGACCACAATCATAATCTAGTTTCAACCCCCCTGCTATATGCGGGGTCACCAACCACCAGACCAGGCTGCCCAGAGCCACATCCAGCCTGGCCATGAATGCCTCCAGGGATGGGGCATCCACAACCTCCTTGGGCAACCTGTTCTACTGCATCACCACCCTCTGAGTGAAAAACTTCCTCCTAATATCTAACCTAAACCTCCCCTGTCTCAGTTTAAAACCATTTTCCCTTGTCCTATCACTATCCACCTTTGTAAGCAGCCATTCCCCCTCCTGTTTATATGCTTCCTTCAAGTACTGGAAGGCTGCAATGAGGTCTCCCCAGAGCCTTCTCGTCTCCAAGCTAAACAAGCCCAGTTCCCTCAACCTTTCCTCACAGGAGAGATGCTCCAGCCCTCTGATCATCTCAGTGGCCCTCCTCTGAACCCGCTCCAAGAGCTCCACATCCTTCCTGTACTCGGGGCCCCAGGCCTGGACGCAGTACTGCAGATGGGGCCTCACAAGAGCTGAGTAGAGGGGGACAATCACCTCCCTCTGTCTGCTGGCCACCCCTTTTTTAATGCAGCCCAGAACACAGTTGGCCTTCCGGGCTACAAGTGCACACTGCTGGCTCATGTCCAGCTTCTCATCCACCAGGACCCCCAAATCCTTCTCCGCAGGGCTGCTCTCAAGGAAATCTTCCCCCAGTTTGTATAAATACCTGGGATTGCCCTGACCCAAGTGCAGCACTCTGTGCTTGGCCTTACTGAACCTCATTAGTTTTTCATGGGCCAACTTCTCCAGCCTGTCCAGGTTCCTCTGGATGGCTTCCCTTCTTTCTGATGTATTGACAGCACTGTTCAGCTTGGTGTCATCGGCAAACTTGCTGAGGGTGCACTCAATGCCATCGTCTATGTTACTGATAAAGATGTTGAAGAGCTGGCTGGCTCCAAGATTGACCCCTGAGGGACACTGCTTGTGACCGGCCTCCACCCTGACGCAGAATCATTGTTCACAACCCTCTGGCTGCATCTGGCCAGCCAATTCCTAATCCATCCAACAGTCCATCCTTCAAATCCACATCACTTCAATTTAGAGAGAAGGATGTGGTGAGGGACCATATCAAAGGCCTTGCAGAAGTCCAGATAGATGACATCCATTGCCCTTCCCTTGTTCACCAAAGCCATCACTCATCATAAAAAGCCAACAGATTGGTCAGGCACGATCTGGCCTTGGTGAAGCCATGCTGACTGTCTTGAATCACCTCTTTGTCTTGTATGTGCCTTAACATAGCTTCTAGGAGGATCTGCTCCATGATCTTCCCAGGCACAGATTGAAGCTCACCAGCCTGTATTTCCTTTTCTCACTGGTCTTCCTTTCTCCCTTTCTTAAAAATAGGAGTAATGCTTCCCTTTTTCCAATCACTGGGGACTTTACTGGACAGCCATGATTTTTCAAATACGACGGAGAGTGGCTTCGCAACCACATCAGTCATCTCTTTCAGAACTCTAGGATGGATACCATCTGGCCCCATGGACTTACACACATTCAATTTCATGAGGAAGTCTTGGACTTGTTCCACTGTTACAGTGGGATAGAAACCACTCCCTACACCCTCTCCTAGAGGCTCAGGGTCCTGGCAGATATGGGAAGATAGTTTGGTTGAGGGATATTTTAAAAAGTGCCACCACTTGAGAGTGCTGCCAGGCTTAGAGGACCATGGCTTCACTTTTAAAATTCATTACAAGCCAGTAGAACTGCTGTCAGTAAAAGCTAGCAAAAATATCTAGGGGTGGACTTGCCATCACTCTTTCTGGACAGATACTTTCTATAGCTGAATAGAAGGACTGTCCTCTGTGCCATACTCTCTGCAGAAGAAAACCTCGTAGATTGTAGAGGAACTGTGTGGAGTGATAATCTGAGCGTGGTTCTTACATGATGTTGGTACCAGGTCCAAGCAAGGAGGCTGTGCGCTGCCTTCCAGTGGAGGTGTTTGCTGATGCTACCACCAGCAATGAGGGGATACTGTCTCTTGAGCACTCTCATGGCAGCTTACTTCTCACACATACACTTGACAGTTGACTTTGTTGCTCTGATCCCTAGTGATGAAAAAGCAAGATGGGATGTGGGGCTGCAACAGGTCTGTGAGTGAAGCTATGATTCCTGTGGCTGGTGCTGTCCCACTCCTTTTTCAACAACAGATTATCCAGATAGTGGCTGGTTATGTTAGGTGATGAGAGGGCCATACTCAACACAAACTGGGGAAGAAGGGAAAAAGTGCAAACATCCACCCGGATTCCCTTCAACGTCTGCTTTTCCAGCACAAATACTCTGAGTGCAAATTAATGTATGCTAGACATGACAGCATGTCACCCCTTGCCCTCCTTCGAGATCATACTTGTCTGTGAATCACTGAACTGTTAGATGGAAAGCCACATGTGCTGAACAGCCCCTGCGCCCAGGGCTGTGAGCTGGTGCACAAGGGCAGAGCTCTGCAGGGTGCAGGAGAGGACTCGAGGTCCTGGTGAGCCATGGCTGGCAGTACTTCTCTGTGAACCCTCTGGTGAGAGACATTGAGCCCAAACAAGAGCAGCTTTTTCTCCTGGTATTTGCAACTGGTATTGATGTACCCTTAAGGAAATAAATACAATTTTGAAAGTCTCCATATGTGCATGACCAGGGGTGCAATGGGAGCAGAGGGGGAGTACATTCTCTACCCTCCCAGCAAAGCCAGTGTCTACAGCCTTGCCTGGGGCAAGCTTAAAATAAAAGGAAAGAGAATACTCTTGAAACCTGGGCCATAATTATTATTTATTTCAACAGCAATTTGCCTTATTATGGTGCACAGCATTTGTTACCCGGGCAACAGCTTTCTGTAGAGGCCTGGCTCAAATTAAAGTCAATCGAGCAAGATCTGAAGTCAATATTGGCATTATATTTTAAAACCAAGATACAAGGGAGTTGGCAATTTCACCTAACCATTGTACTTTTTACTGTTGACTTAGGCAGACACAAGGAGCTGTGATGGTCTGTGCCCACGTAATACTTTTCTCTGTTGTGCCTGGTCAATCTGCTCTATGCACATTTGCAAATAAAGTGAATTTTCCAGAATCCTGCTCTTGCCTGAGGCAGTAGGTGTGAGCGTGGCTGAGTGATACGCTGCACACTGTGAAGAATCGCTCTCCCAGTGCCTGACCCTCTGTGCAGGCCACACACCCTCACACAGGCCTGGTGTCCTGTGAAATAGATGGAGTGTAACATATCTTCTAAGGTCCAAGGCAGAATGAAAGCAAAGCAATAGAGCTAAGCACTATAAACTATAAATATATTATTCTCTTCATGAATTCGGCATAAAAATGCAACACAGGTAAACACGGGGAGATTGGAAAAGAAACTTTTGGGGGCTAATCTCTTTTTTCACTCTTTCTCTCATTTGCTTCTTGCTGTTTTTTTTTTGTTGTTTGTTTGTTTGTTTGTTTGCTTGCTTTTGTCATTAAAACATCTACCTTGAAAGACTGAAAGGGCCTAGAAAAAGTAATAGAAGTTTGTAGTGAATGACAGAATAGTACAACTCAAATATTCTTACCAGACAGTAATCCTTTAATGGGGCATTTTTCCTGCAGATTGTAGACCTATTATATAGATTTGACTGACTATGAGTGGCTTTCCTCTTTGGATGGGACTTTTCCTCCTGGCAAGACACTATCTCTGTTATCTGACCCTTTCTTAAGGCCCTCAGCTGGCCCTTCCGCACCAGAGGCTGATGAAGCATTGGGCTTGTGGTAGCAATGACAGACGTGCTCCCAGCTGCTTTGTGGCTGCCTGTCTGTCCCTGCTGCGTCTGTCCACAGCTCTCTGCAGACAGCGGTGCTCAGGCAGGGTGCCAGCTGCTGGGGCTGGATCCAGTTCTGCATGCTGCTTTTACAACTGTCACCCACCTTCTGGTGGTGCTGCTTAAGGCTGCTCCATTTCCTGTCATCCTACCCCTCACAGACTCTCTGAGTGCTGAAGAGAATGGTTCCCAATGTTAGAACCATGGGGTAGCAAATGTTTTGCTGAAAAATCTTCCCTACGATGCTGCAACATGACCGTAAGCTAGTGCCCGCTTTCTGACAGCATTCACAAGTTCACAGCTGCCAATAAACTGATCACAGAATCACAGAATCACAGAATAGCCAGGGTTGGAAGGGACCTCAAGGATCATGAATCTCCAACCCCCCCGCCACATGCAGGGCCAATGGCAGTAAACAACTACAAGCTGCCCAGTGCTGAGGAACAAGGGTATTTTAATAATCTTAAAAGTACTGGCTGTGTTTCACACATTTGGGTCTTCAAACTTGTGCTTTGGGAAGTTGCTTCAGTTCGTGTCAAAAAACTGTGATGCCTTTCATGCTAACATTGTAAGTACTGAATCAACAGTAAGTACTGTTGATTCAGTACTTACTAATAACACCATCAATTACATGTAGGAAGGACTGCTCCATCTCGTGCCGATAGAGAATGAGGTATGCACGTTGAATAATTTGCTTCTTGGAAAAGGAACGGAGTTTTACTCAGCTTTGGCAAAAGTAAGCATTTATTTGTTGCTGAGTTTTCCATGAAACTTCCTGATTTCCTGCTTCACAAGATCTTAGGAAATGCAGGGCTTTGGAGGTAACAGGTTTTGGACGAAGTGTTATCACTGGCATTTGTGGCTGTTAATGATTAGCAAAAGCTCTTTTCTTCCGAGAACATCCTGGCCATGCCCCAGTTTCATAACATGTAAATTCCTCACTTCAGTTTTAATAAGCTATTGAACTGTGTTTGCCACTGGACTGTTGTTATTGGAGCTGCTCGGAAATTATTTTTCTTAATGAAAATTCTGCTTTATGATGAAAAATGAAGCTCATGTTTTCAATTGAAAATGGTTTTGTTTTGTTACCTCAAGTGTCTCATGAGACCAGTAGTCTGCATGCCTCATGCTCCAAGCTCTTCAGCTGTGTGGGCTTCTTAAACAAGCCGCTCCTCCCTTGGTGTACTGTTCCCTTTTACTGACCTGCTGTGGGACTCATCATATTATATCTTGCCCAGATAGGAAACCTGGGAAACAGAGGGGGCTGGAGACAGCTACAGTTTTCATGAACCACCACAGGGACAATCCTGAGATGTTTCGGTTTTTAAGGAGAAAAAAAAAAAAAAGAAAAAAAAAGAAAGAAAGATGATTTAGATTTCTGGTAATCCACGTTAAGGGAAAAAAAAGAAAAAC
Organism: Lagopus leucura; assembly: GCF_019238085.1. Classification (NCBI taxonomy): domain Eukaryota; kingdom Metazoa; phylum Chordata; class Aves; order Galliformes; family Phasianidae; genus Lagopus; species Lagopus leucura. Next base: position 23,709,503 of record NW_024962265.1, read on the forward strand.
CAACACAGCAGTAATTAGATTTCTGGTAATCTGTTTCTTGAAAAAACATTTAGTTTTGTCTGGTGAATGGCCAGTTCTCACACAAACGGAATTAATTTTGACTGTAAGAAAACTGTGATAAAAAGAGTTTGCATATCAATAATTGCTTTTCCTTTCCAGGGAGCCATGTGAATTGTGTCATAGAGCTGGTCTATGCTGAACCACAGCAATGTCTGTTAGACTTATGCTTATGATATTATAAATGGCTGCACTTGAAATAAACATGAACAGAGCGCCGAACACAATGGAAATTAGGAGATGAACTGACCACCTGCTTTTGTGTGCCCACTCTTCTGTTGTGTAATGAACCTGCAGGTTAACCACTTTGCTGATTGGTAACACTGAGCATTATACACAATCCACAATTCCTTTCAGACAATTTCAGAGTGATTTTTTTTCAGGGCATATGGACCTAAAGATATTGCATGAGATGCTTGTTTTTTCTTTTTTTAAACTTCCTTGGGTACCATTTTACAGGGCTTGATATGACTGTCTTTGAACAGCATCTGTTTTTCTGCATTTGTTCTTACTGGTGTGATATGTTATTAGATTTCGTTAAAAGAAATATGTTGTTTTTAACTCAGAGCCTGCAGTGTTGCTTCAGCTGCCTTTCAGCAGCAGTTCTGGTGTTGCACTTCCAGTTACCCTCCTCTCCCAGGTTCAATCTGCTCTTCAGGTTGCTCATGCTGCTGTTTGCACAAATAGGATGCTCTCCAGCATTCAAGCTCTTTATTGCAAGTCTCTAAGTTGTCTGAGTTAAACTCTCTGGATTTTCCTCCTCACCTTTTTTTCTTTTTAATCAGCCACTTAAGGAAGTTTTACAGTGCCAAGAAGAAAAAAATGGGGAGAAATTTTGTTCTATCCACACTGTGAATTCAAAATGCATTTGTGTACATTATGCTCAGTTCCAGTTTTGCTTCATCGATGAGAATGAAAGATTTTCCACCTGTAACAAAACATCTTGCCAGGCCTCATGGCTTTATCTAAAACGCTTTATGCATTTCTGATCTCTGTTAAACGTGTTTTCAATGTCAGTTGAGCTGTTTGCTGAGGCACTCTCACTTCTTCCTGCTCCCTCCTTTCTAATTCCCCAGCAGTAGAAGAGGAGTTCTTTGGTAAGTGGAAGCCAAGAGTAAAATTTTCAAGGTTTCAGGTCAACCAAGATCGGACTGATGGAGTTTAAGCATGTTAGTTGTATTTATCCTATAAACAAGCCATCGTGCCTTCCATGGTACCTCATAAGTCTTTTGTTTCTCCCTCCTGCTCCTTTGAGACTGACTGACTCCTTTGATGTCAACGGGATGAAAGCCCTGGCTGAATTGGGCTCTTGAGATGACTTAGAGTATTAGTTTCTGATTGCCTTAATAAAGCTACTGTAGCAAATCTACATCTTCCAGGATAATTTAAATACAGGAACTGTCTTTCTCATAGTGGTATTGTGTAATTATATTGTGCCAAGGAAAAATAGCCCTCTCATGCCTTCAGGATATTTCTGGAAGCAGCTGCTTTACAATACTCATTTTGATTGCTTTTCAGATAGGTAAGCCCATTGGTTTATCTATCACACAGTCGGTCTGGCTTCCTTTGTTATACATGACTACATTGTGTGTGATCTACCTTTGATTTAAGGAGCTAGAATTGGCTGGCTGAAGGTAAGCAAACTGGCATCCGTACTCTGAAACGTGAGCACAGGAGCTGCAGTGTTAGTTCCCACTTTTTCTCTCTCTTCACATGTGATCAAATCCCACATTCAGAGATGCTATTTGCTTTAAAGACCTAGATCTTTTCCTTCTGCATGGACAAGACAGGTTTGCTTTCTCCTGAATCCTGCACGTATTCTGTACTTGCAGCCTGTTGAACAGCTGTGCTGCTGCTGTGTTGCTGTGAGCAGAGACAGTTTTGTGACCCTGAAGGTGCCTCAATGGTTCTGTGGTAAAAAATTGGGATTAGGAAATAAGCAGTTATTTATCTGCTAAATAGAGCATGGCATTTTCTGAATAACATAAAGACCCATGTATTTACTGTACAGGCATAGTTTGGAGAACAGACAAACCTTTTGGATAGCACTTTTATAAGTCATCTGTTCTGCCCAACATAGATAAGAATGCTGATTTTTGCTTTCCAAAAGGTTGCAGTAACAGCAAACCTCTAGACATTTTTCATGCTTATTTCATTGTCTCCAAACAATTACAAACAAAAAATTGCTAAAAAACTACTTGAAGATTAAAATTAATCTATTTATGTTTAATTGGACTGTGTTTTAAAAATCATGACATGAACCCTTACTCCTTAGGTAGATTTAAAGAAAATAAAACTACTGAGACTATCACTGAATAGTATTGACATTTTTAATTGCTTGCTGCTTATATTCTGGGCTTAGCATCTGTAACTGAATATTCAACAAAAAATCAGCAAGGTTTTCTTGCTAGATTCTTACTGTAGTGTACATAATGTAAATTAATTCTTGCTTCCAGCTGCTAGTAATCCAGTTGATATTCAGTACTTAGAATGCTGAATCTGTGAGAGAAACTTATCCCTGCACAGGAAAGCCCCTTCAACTTCTGTACAATACTAAATAAATAATGTGCTAATCTTTCAGCAGTGTCACCACTCTTGCCTGTCAAGCAGTGCTTCAACACCTTGCAAACTGCCTGGTAGCAACAAGGCCTGTTAGCTCTGCCTAAATGAAAAGCATAACTTCATTTACAGGTCAGAATAGTCTTTCAAGCAATCTGTCAGGCTGTGAGCAGAGGGCCCTGTGCTGCAGCCCTGCCACCATCCCCACAGCCAGCAGCAATGCCCAGAGGAGCTGCTCCTCATGGAGGGTTTCTTGCTTGACACGTATGTAGGCATCCATGCACTCTGCCTCTTCCTGTTTATTATAGAAATAAGTCTGAAAAGCCTTTCTACCCTACCTGCTGTTGTAAAGCAGCAAAATGGGATAGCCACCCATGGTTCTGATTTATATAGAAATTCCGGATATAAGAGATTGCACAGCAGATTGTCACTGACCTGCTCCAATTTAAGCTTGGGTGGCAGACTATTCTTCTCCTTTTCCTTTTGTTTTCTTTTTTTTTCCTTTTTTTCTTTTTCTTTTTTTTTTTTTTTTTTTTTTTTTTATGTATGAACAACAAAAGGAGGAATACAGGATGAAATAAGAAGGCAGATGTGGAACTGAACTTTCTGTTATCAGCAGCTAATTCCTCTTTTTGCTTTATAACCTATGATGCCCAGCCTCCAATGGTTCTGAAGAGGGACTTGCAGAACCATGATGCCTGCCTTGTATTTTGCCCTTTTGAATGTATTCATATTTAATCAACTGCATATTTTCCCAGATGCTGCCTTGCTTGCAGCTGTGGCAGCAGTGTGTAAGAAGAGTCTTTGTAACTTCAATTAAATAAAGTACAAATGCAAAGGGTGCAGAAACTGTTTGTTGAGGACAAATGCATTCAAGATGAAAGATGTGGTATTTTCCTGTGTTGACCCCTAATAATTTGCGTAGATCACCCACCTTACTTTATCCAACAGGTAGATTGTGGAAGACCACGTTTCTCCCCCTAAGGGCTGTGGACAAAACTCATTAATGTTTAATAAACATTTTCAAGTGCTTTTGTGAGATCATCCTATTCATAGTGGGTCACACTACTGAGACCTACGGGTAAGGTACCTTGTAATGAACAACTATTACTGTAGTATTATTCACTTTCAAGCACAAATATTTTGGTAGAGTATAAACAATGATGGCATTTTTGCAATGAGCAATTTATCATTTTTTAATGATTTAATTTAATGAAATAAGCAAAGTATTATTTCAAATTGAAACAGCATTAATTCTACAGCAATTACATTCATTTTTTTCCCTTGACAAATCAATCAAAATTTGACACTGATAGCCAGAGATCTTGTAATTAAATTCTTATGACACATCCCAGCTCTGACAGCCTCCCTGCCTCCCCATGATGCGAGTCTTTCCTATCAGTAAAGCCTGAATTTTCTTCTCTCCTCAGCCTTAGTTAAGTGGGTTATTACCTATTTCTAAATACTCCCAAAATGGGCCAGATGCATCTGTATGGGTCAGCTGTTGAAGGCTCAGCACTGGGATGTGTGAGAGTTATATATAATTACCTGATGGGAGGATGCAAGGAGGATGGAGCCAGGCTCTTTTCAGTGGTATCCAGTGCTAGGACAAGAGACAGTAGGCAGAAACTCTGAACACCAGAAAGCATTTCTGTGCTGTGCAGATTCCCCAGAGGGGCTGTGAATCTACACCTTGGAAATCTTCAAAAGATCCTTGTTTGAGCAGACATTGGACCAGATGGTCTGTAGGGGGCCTTTCCAACCTCAGCCATTCTGTGGTTCTGTAATTCTGTAATTCAAATATTTTTATCCTGTTCTATTTTTCAGTCCTAGAACTGCCTAATAGATGTTATCTTTGTTTACAAAAGTTCTGAAAAAAAACCCAAAAAACTAACAACAATTTTTGAGAGAGACATCCATGCAAACATTTCTCTATCTTACACATTTTATAGCCAACTCTAAAGGCAGGGTAAGGACTTCCAGCTCTGTAGGAATTTTCATAATTTTAGGCAACAGATCACAGAAAAACATTTGAAAATGCATGTTATATGAAGCAGAAAAGCTGAAATGATAACTGACTTGTTTCAACACCACAGAAATTAATTTGTGGCTGGCTTTTGGATTTACAATTCCAATGAAATTAAAAAGTTCCTGTGGAATATTTTGATGTATCTGAAGCTCTCTGATGTAAAATATACAACAGCTACTGGAATACTGAATCCTGAGAATGATTCCTGGGGCTATTTGACCTTGAAATTCTCGTTCTTAAGAGAAATTTTGAAGCATATTTGCTGGATGTTGGTAATCCACATAGGGTATTTCAGAAGAAGTGCATGGCATTGTCCTCTGGTAAAACCTTTATTCTTCAGGTGTCTAAGAAAGACAGCCTGCAAACACTGTAAATAAAACATTTCATTAAGGATTTACCTCAACACTCTGTCATCAGTTTCTGTAGCAGGATGACCAGCAAGGTAACAGAGGATATTGTTTGGCAGGAAGTGCATTTCAGTTGCTGAGGAGTGTTTCCTTTATTAATTACTTGTGGGGAAAAAAAAACCTCACCACTCTTTAAGGCAAAAAGCCTGTTATTCATAGGATTATCAAAGACCCACAAGATATTCATGCTTGAAAGATTAAAACTAATCAATTTTAAGCACAGGTGCTTGATATCCACCAGAGGGAGAAGAGAAGAGGCTACCTGGCCTATCTGTCCTCATGTAAGCATGAATAAAATCTACATTTGCATTGAGTTCATAAGTGGAGAAGATCTGCTGAAGAACTATAGCCCTAGCTAGGCAAATACATAGTATTTTTCTAACTACGTGTAAAAGCCTGTTTCATGTTAACCTGAAATACCTTTCAAGAATTCTGAAGACAATAAATAACACTGTCCTTGATGCTTTATAAGAAATGCTGAGGCTCTAAGCTGGTCACTTTCTTTACTATGGAAATGAAATGAAATACTAAAATGTAGGTCAGAGATGGCCTAGGAATGCCCTTCTTCTGCAGAGATTGAAGACTGTGAATCCCTACTGCTAGAGCCAGAAGATGGTAGCTAGCATAAGGGAGATCTACACATTTACAGACTGTGGAGCATTAAAGATTAAACTGTTCACTGCTCCCATTCAGCTATGACTGGAGTTAGTCTCTCATCATAAGAAAAGGGTTAAGATACGATAGCGCTGGCAAACAGCTCACAGAGTGGCCCTTCTTTTCAGAATTGTTCCTGCTCCACCCTCTAAAAGTACATGAGATTTTTCCTAGCTATAGGGACAACTTTCTGGACCTTAGCATTCTAAGGAAACACAGAAGTAAAATGTTCCTTCGCAAATTTTGTGAACATAGAAGGAAATTTCTTTGGCAAGCTTTGAATTTTGCATGACACTTTTTGAAGTTCTGCCAATTGTATCAACAGCAAAACAACATCGGATTGTTCATAACAGTGGTTAAAAATATGATACACTTGTCCCACAAACTGATCACACTGTTGACCTTTGAAGCACAGCCACAGTATAACTGCAATGAAATGCACTCCCTTTGGCTACTGGAGGTCCCTGGTTCTCACTGACACCTGGAGTAATCCTAAAAGTCCAAGAGCAGTGATCTAGATGCAGAAAAATCTCTGGAAGAGCAGCTGAACCCTTCTTCACTGAAGAGATAGGCTGAGACAGCAAAGGGCCTCAGCTTTGCCCCCTGGCACCTGCAAAGCCTGAGCACTGCCCTGTGAGCTTGGAGCACTGACCTGGCAAAGCAGCCACCCAATAGTGACAGCAGCTCCTGTCACCTCTTATCTTTTCTGCAGCTCAAGGACCAAAAGCAAAAATCTCACCACAGAGAAGATCTGAAGAAGATGTTTTCTGAGTGCCTGACAAAGCCTTGACATTTCATTGCTATTCTCTCTCCACACTGTAGAGGATACAACCAAAGCCTGTATGCAATGACTGCAACCAGAAGTTCAGGATTAGGTCTATGTTTGCCCCTTCTGGCACCCAGTATGAATCTTTTGAGAATCACTAGGCTCTTAAAACAGCTGCAGAATCTTCTCTTTAGGCCCTGGGCTGCTGATGTCCTAAAAAGACCTCTTAGAGATACCACTGAAAAACTGCCAAGCATGAACCCAGCTTGCAATCTACAGTTGCACGGGATTTTGTCAGAGTACTGCAGTCTTATACTTCAGGGAAATGAGGATGATATGAGCAGAAGTGTTAGCTGCACTATCACTGTTCTATGAATCAGTGCTGATGACAGCTGTTTGTCAGATATGTTTTATACTCAGCAGCAAACAACTTCCAAAGCTGTCTGTTGATAGCTTGCTAATCTGAATTTCATTAGCTAAACATTTCCTATCATTTCATTCAACATGGGAGTCATCGCTTAGCATGATTCTTAGTGAGAGATTCAGGCTCTTCTTTCTTCCTAGCAGACTGTGCTCAGTTATGTTGACCAGTAGTTTCTTCTGTTACCTTGTGCTAATGGCTCCAAAGTCCAAACAAGATTGCCTAAATCCAGCAAATGTGTACTAAGTGGCAACACTAACAATTTAACAAAGCAGTTATAAGCAGTAAGTTACTAAAGTCAAGTTGTCTCTCTTTCCTTAGTTTTCTCCTTAATGGTCTCATTAGTTTTTGTAGTTGAGTATAGCAGTTAATGGCCTCAGCAATAAATCCCGCACAGCGAGGTTTTAAATCATCAAGGTAGATCTGTGCTACTGGTTTGTTTTGTTATTTTTCATGTTGACCTCTGCAGCCTTTATTTAGGTCATGCTCCTTTAATTTTAACTGTTTCAGATTCAGACAGGCACTATCTAATTTTGAAATATTAAATCTCAACCACATACACGACAGGTCAGTGCATGCTCCAGGCTCTACAAAATGATGTATAAAGACTTTCCAGGCATACAGTCAGTCAAAATTGATGATAAAAACAAGGTTTCATTGTATTTGTCATTTGAAGCTCAAAACTTTACTATTGGAGTTTTATCAGCAGCCCAAAGAGGGACTTTTAAAGCACCCATCACCACCACACGACTTGAGGAGTGGAGAGCTTTAGGCAGAGCAGCAGGGAAAAGCCATACAAACCTTGAGGTTGATAGCAATTTGCTTGACGCAAAGATCCTTCATCGCAATCTCAGGACCCACATACTACAATAATGATCAGATTTTTAACAGAGATTGCTGCCTTTTGTATTTCTTTTTTCTTGACAGGTTTCACGTCTGATTCACTGGGGAGTTTATTGAGTTCAGGGGTGTTCAGCCAGCGTTCAGCTGGAGCAAAGCAGCCATGAATTATGCCCTCAGCACACTCAGTGCTGCAGCCTCTAACACTTGATAATGTTGTCTGGAAATCCGGAAGAATGATTTAGTCAAACCATGCTTCTATTTCATTTTTATTAAACCTGGCTCTCTGCCGAAACTCCTGCCATTTTGAGCAGTGAACTTAGGCTAGAAGGTATTGCTTTACTCTGAACATTTGTAACCTCTATTGATCTGCTCAGGTAAATGCAGAGTAAAAAGTCTTTCTTATTGATGGGGAAAATATTACTTCTTTGTTGTTTTTCAGTCCACAGTCATCTGTCACATTCTGCTGGATAAATCCCCTTAAGTACTATTTCTTGTTCTAGGCCTGGAAATCCCACCTGCACTCATTGGGTGGGATCCAGGTGCTTTTCCATATAGAGGAATTGAGACTCTGACTTGCAGCACTTTCTGCCTTTTTAACTTCTAAATGCTCCCATTTTGCATGAATACAACCTGTTGTGGCCACTCGGAATGGGGGGTATCTATCTGTAGCTTAGGACCCCATGTCAGCCCCTGGGCCTCATATCCCCCTGCAGTGCCGAGGGGCTGGCCGTGCCCCGGCAGCTGTGGGATGCACGTCATAACTAGCGACCTTTCAGTTCTGTTTTTCTGCCTAATGCTTGGCGTCTCTAGTCCCTGCATCTGACAGTTCCAGCAGAGTAAATAAATAATTCCATGCCTGTCACAAGCATCATGACCCAGTCGTGGCTCAGTGAAGTTCACTCTGCCCTGCAAAAGCTGCGATTTCAGTGCCCTTTTTGCTCCTGTGCCTTCTGAGGCAGAACAAGCTCCCAAGGTTTTCAGTCAGTGCATGGCTGTCATGTTTCATTTTACCTGACACACATCAAGGTGATACCTTTGGCAAGTGTGTTCTCCTATGCCATTTGTTGATTTCTGCTTCATAATTCCACCTACTGGGACCAAAACTGTGGCTACGCTGGCTATTCACTATCTGGTTTCTGTGTTTAAACACAGATTTTTAAAGTTATTGGCATTTATAGATTGGTATTTATCTATGTGTTCCCGTGTGCATGAGTATGCTTTTGCTTCTATTAATTGTTTATTCATCTCTGGGTGGAATGTCAGCTTGTTCATGTGTATGTGTTTGCATACTGAAGGTAACATCATTTGTGCCTCTGCATGCATGCAAGCAGGTTGTTATGTTCATCTCTTTGTATATAAGCTGTGTGATCCTGTCCAGGTTACACGGAGATAAGCTGATGGTTTTCTCCTCGGCATGCAGCATTTATCTGTCTGCATGTTAGCATTTCCCAGCAGCTGCCATGTGAATCATGCATTATGTAAGGAAGGCAGCACTGCTTCCCAGTGGAGAACATTTATTTTAGGTTTTCATTTTCTGAAATGAATTTGCAATAGTGCTCTGCCATTACAAAAGGAAAAAAAAATGAAATTGTTTTGCCTGACTAAACTATTAATTTAGATTGGGAGTAATGGCATGCTTAGCACTTAACATTTCTTCATTTGGTGGATGGAATCCATCTCATTTGTTGTTGGAAGTTTTAATATCAAGTTAGTCCAATTTGGTCATCTTGGCTCTTTCTGTAGACACTGAAACCTAATACAGGTCCAGAGACATCCTCCAAAGACGCTCCATCCTATAGCAGATGCCTAAAGCAGTTGGCAGGACAGCTGTTTATGGACAGGTATTTGTAGTAAGTACTGAATCTTGCTGGCTTTTGCTTTCCTGTTATATGGGGAGGGCTTACTCACCTCTTTATCTGATGAGGTGAGTCCTGGGACTCCAGAAGAGCAAAAACAGCTGAACTAAGCCTAGCAGTCTTTATGAGTTTCATGACCACAGTTTTCCTTGCAAGCAGGTTTTTCAAGCCTAGACATGGCTGGATAAAAAGCATTAATAGGAGTGGACTCAGTCGTATATGAACTATAAATGGCACAGGCATTTAATGGCATAGATCTGGAGGGAAGCTTCAGAAGACCATGAACCAACCCCAAAGCCAATGAAATCCACTCCCTTCAAATTCACAGGCTCACAGCCAATCCTACAGGTGAATGGTGATTATCTTGCAAATGATGAAGCTGCCTGATCTTTAGTACAGGGTGAAGACCAGCAGCTCATGTGTGTGTTGTGCTGGAACTGTTGTTTGCAGGTAAATAAGACCTCAGTGCTGTGGCACTGATAAGCCTGATGTAGAATTTAAAGCAGCTGTCCCCAAAGAGGCATGAAGATGGCAAGAGTAAACAGCAGGTCCCAGGAGATAAATGATGCCCACATTTGGACAATTTCTCCCATTTGCCTTCCAATCTTCTGCAGTATTTTTGTAAAGAAAGATAGCAATCCAAGGCAACTCTGGTACATTTTGCCCATTTTGTAGGTATTAGGACATAGAACAGAAAAAAATCTGCAATAAGCAAAACGATCACATGATTGTCATCCAGTAGAAGTGAACCCCAATGGCTTTATAATAACCAAAAGGGTTTAGAAAATCCAACAGGACACTCACATTTGGAGAAAAGTTTAAGAGAGGAGCTTTGTTTTTTTTGGCCTTGGTACTCTAGAGACAATCTGTAAGTTTATTGATCTGGGGAAGCACATTTATTTATAGAGCAGGAAGTGTTTCTATGAGTTGCTACTATACATTAAAAAATTCTAGAAGTTGACTCTTACTGCCTTCTAAACCTATGTGTTGTGTGTTTGTAATAAACAACAAACTGTTTATCCTCATGATGGGTACCAAAATGACACAACTGGGGGAAATAATTGCCAATACTTATTTTTAAGAGCTGAGAATCTTTATTTTCTTGTGAGAATTCACTGGACTATGAGTGGAATTGAATCCAGCTCCATGTTTTAATAGGAATGTTTTGGATTTGGCTGATTTTAGTATTCTAAATATGGAAATGTTTCAGATAAATGCATTTATTTTTAGGGCAGTAATACCAATTTGTTTCAGGCATGCCTCATAGCTGCAGCTTTTGCAGCTTTTCTTTATCCTCTCTGCCCCTTCTCCTCCATCACTGCATGGACTCCTGACTCCTGACACACCCATGACTCCTCAGAGCCCCTGCCTTTGGGGATCTATCATGCTGTATTTCCTTATCTCCGAGCAGCACATCTCTTTTTGTCTGGGGTAAACCTGGGAGTAAAAAAGGGAATGAAGAAATCCAATAAACTTAGAAATTCTCTCTCTCCTGTTCTTCAGTCTCAGCAGTGCTCCTGCTCTCGCTCCTGTATCTTATCTTTCATGCTGTCATGCCTCACTCAGAAGATTTGACTCATGCGTTGGGAACTACTGCTTTTGGTGATGACTTGTTACTTTTTCTCTGCTGTTTATCATGTCTGAGCTAACTCTCCAGCTTTCAGCTGCTGCCAGGTTGTCAACACTGGATTCAGCTGTTCCCATTGTACAGACCAAGTGTAGCAACAGCTTTCAGAGAGCAGCATCTGATAGCTCACAATTCCCTGCTCCTCTCCTTCACCAAACATGCCTCAGCCCTTTCCTGGAGGGGTCTGGCTCCTTTTTTTCCCTTGCTCTTCTCCTTAGTATCTGGGACTGCTGGCCTGGGAGTCTGTGGCAGTGCTGGTGTGGGGCCATGGCTTAAGGCAGAGCTGGAGTTCCTGCTTCCCATCTGGTTCCAAGCAGCTGGCGGGTGGTAACAAATGCCAGTGTACAATGGCAAGAGCCTGCTCCTGCTGTATGTGTTTGTGCCCTGTGCACCTCTGTGCTGGGCAGCTGCTTTCTTCTCCTTCCTAATGAGCATCTCCAGTGGCTCCCATAAAAACGCATTTTAGTGGGCATAGTAGCCTGCAAACAATGGTTTGCATTGCGGTGGCTTGCATGCCAATGTCAAAGTATCCAAATGAACAAAGCAGTTTAGCTAGGAATACATCTTATCTGCATTTTGCAGAGAGGTTGGGATGAGATGCCAGATGGATATCTTGACTAAGAATCAGGAATGACCATAGTAAATATATATCTATATATTTTCTTGTCAGCATATATAACACAACTCAGTGCCTAAAACACACCTGCGATATTTACCTCTGGTTTTTACGTATGAAGTGCAAGTACCAGAGAATGAAGCAGACTACCTGCAGGGTGGTCTTTCTGCAAGGTTGTCATGTTTTCAAGCACTGGAAAAGTATCATAGAATCAGTAAGGTTGGAAAAGATCACTAAGATCACCTAGTCCAACCATCAACCCTTCCCCACAGTGTGCACTAAACCACATCCCTCTGTGCCACATCTACTCCTGGTACTCGTACTACTTTCTTGAGCATCCCCAGAGGCAGTGACTCCACCACCTCCCTGGGCAGCCTGGTCCAATACCTCACCACTCTTTCTGAGATGAAACCTTTCCTAATACCCAATTTTTCCTAATATCTAGCATCTGGAACCATACAGCAAGCCTTTACAATGGAAACACGTTAAAAACTTTCCTGATGGGATGTTTTCAAATAAAATGGAATATTTCATCCTAGGAGCATGTTTGTTTGGATCCTTACTTAAGAAAAAGTGAGGATTTTGAAACTTGGTATAAAGAAGAAACAGCAACTATATCAAAGGCGGGGCATGTCTTTGATATCCCTGCCTGCTTGTGATTCTGTACAAGTCCTCTGTGACGTTTGAGTTACCTCAAGGAAATAGGAGCAGCTTCCCAGCCCTTGTTCCTGCCCATCTGGCTGAGGGGCTGTGTGCTCCTGGCCAGGACCTCACATCCTGGGGGCTGCTGGTGTGTGGCATTTAACCAAGGAGAGCAGCTGTTGCTGGCTGCAGAGCCAAGACTTGCCCAGTCCCCGACTGCGAGCTTGTCATATAACCTAGCACCATAACAGAGATAATAACATTTGCCCTTCTTTAGAAATTACTTTCAGATCTGCCAAAGAAAAGAGCCTATTCAAATGCAAAGCCTGATCTTCTATTATTAATAGATGTTGTGCCAGAGTCATCAATCTGTTCCTGATGCCCAAGTGCTGCTCTGAAAGCAGAATCTGCCTGCTTGATTTAGCCCAGCTGCCAAGCTGGGGCCTAGGGCTGTTTCATGATATTGGGAACAGCACGAAGCAACCAGATGTTAACCAGCAACAGCTCAAGCCTGTAGCCCTCTAAAACACAAGCAAATGTGCAACTGCCTACAGCTGGCTGCCAGCAGCATTGCTGGGCTCCTCAGAGAATCAGTTGTTCATGTAAAAAATGGTGATTACCAGTAAAACTACCACCTTCTGTGGGAATACTTTTTAACCATGCCATAGGACTCTTAGGGATGGCAGCTCCGTGCTGGGCCAGGGAGAATGACACAGGGCTAGGCCAGCTCTACCATCACTCCAGCACTGCCTGGCAAGACCCCAGACAAAATTCCAGGGAACATAGGAAGAAAAAAGAAGCCTCCTTTCAAACAGAGAGTGTTACTCTGGCTTGGTTTCCATACTAGTGGCAGGTGGGAGATGTGCCTGTCTAATGTGTGCTGTGCTTTCTTCTGCCCGCACTCTGCAGGTGCAAAGAGCCCCATTGGTTTCAGTCATTGCTGGATCCATACTTGCTGTCCCTGGAGGGGAGCGTTATGAGATTACTTTCCCCTCCTTACAGTAACCGATGACTCTCAGAAATGCTTCGATTAGGGTAAAAGCAGAGAGCACATTTCCCCCGATCGAGCGCTCTACAAACATTTGTTTTGCAGACGAAATGGACGCACAAGGAGCATTGCTTCCCAGTATGTTACAGCCTGTTTATTCTGATTTCTTGCTTTCAGCACATACGAAAATACTTCTTTATTCCAAGCAACATGCAAGCAGGTGTATCACGGCAGGCACATAACTGACCCCCTTTAAGCTGGAGGGAGCCGTGTGTGAGGGTGAAATATCGAGAACAACGCTGTAAGGGATGAAGGCGGACCCGCGGCGCCCGGTTCCCCGCGCTGCGCGCTCTGCCCAGCAGGTGGCGGCCGCGCCGCGCCCTCATGGCCGCACTGCGGTTCCGCGCCCCGCGCTCCCGCCGCTCCCTCAGTGCCGCGCTCCGGAAGCGCGCGCTCGCGCGTCGCCGCGGAGGGCAGAAAATATCCTCGAAGCGCTCTTTCCGACTGCACCTCATCAGCGCTCTGTGCTCAGGCTCCACACGTTGTGCCCTCGGTGCTGAATTTCCCCAAACTGCGCCCGCAGCTCGGACGGGGAAACGGCCTGCAGGGCTGCCCGGGTGGCTGCGCCTTCGCCCCCGTGGTGACTTTCAGTGCCTCAGGGAAAGCGGGTTGGCAGCTCGTTCCTGTGGGCCTAATTCGAGAGCCTGATTTTCGGCTGGCTAAGATCTGTATCATTCATTACATATTAGAAGAGGACACCTTTTATGATGTCCCCCACTTTGGGGAGGGATTTTCCTTGGCTTATTTCAGTTTCTGTTGATGTAACTTGGAAAAAAATTCCAATGGTTTTGGTGGAAACAGGATCAAATAATCTGGGATTCTCGGAAATGCTCCTGCTTTCCAAGAAACATCTTTCTTTAGAGATCCAGAGAGCTCTGTCTTTCACAGAACTCCAGTGCTTCTTTGCTTTTGGTGCTGCAAATGCATTATATCAGAAGTAAAGCACAGCGTAAATGAGATTACACACTGAAATCCCTACTCAAAGAGATTAAATTGCACAGCATTTAAATATCTTGAATTACTATTTTTTCGTCCTGTGTTTCATTTCTTTGTCCAACATCTGGAATTTATTGAACTGCATAAGCTATCGTTGGTTTGATTCATTGTCTTCAAGGAGTTGGCATACACTCGGCTCACTATTTAAATACGGATTTCTACTACTTACTAGCAAATCCTGGAGCTGTAAACACTTCTCGGTTTTTATATCTCTGCAGCATTGCTGTGACTTGAGAGAACCACTCAGAAAGCAAAGCTATTTTCGGGTGTCTCTCTGGTCAGTAGGGAAAAATGTTCCCCTTGCAGAAGAAAACTGTTTCTCTTCTGCATGAGTCACAACTCTGCTTGTATGCGCACAGCGAAAGATTTCCAGCTTCTCAGGCTTTGCTGGCATTCGGGGTAGCTTTCAGCCAGCCAAGATTCACATGTGGAAACTAAATATGGTCATAGGGTTACACTCCCATTTTTTGCCCATTACTCAGGCCCCTGCATGGTGTATTTTGGTGCCTACTCCCTTTCTGCCACTCTGCATCTCCCACTGCAGTTAGTTTACTCTGTGGTTAAAGCTAGTGAGATCTTAGACAGCACCAGTTACTAATGAGCAGTGTGTTCCAAGCTCTGCTGAGCAGTGCCATATAAATGAAAGAGCCTGTACTAATCCTGCTAGGGAAGCTGAAGCCCTGGTACCTTTGTGAAGCTCCATGCTAGAGGAGGCTGCTTGAAGTCTGCTCCAGCTTGAGCTACGGTCATTGCCACAGCTCCCATGGCAGAACCTGCCAAAAATAGAAAAGCAAGAAGGAGGGAACATGTTGTGTTGGTTTTTTTTTTTTTTTTTGTTTTTTTTTTTTTTGTTTGTTTTATTTCCCTGAAACAAAACAGCTTATATATTTTCAGTAACAAGAAGTCAGAGGGACATTTTTATAATTATATACAACAGTCAGAAGGATTCTGATGTCACGGGAACCAGAAAAACACATCCTAAATTAAACCACATTTCACCAGGGAGATTAATCATTGAGCCAAGGCATATTTAGGTTCCTGTGAGTGTGTTTGACCCCTGCTTGGGACCAGTCAACATGTGTGGCCATGGAGAAACAGCAGTGAGCTCAAATTGGTAGGGTCCTTCAGCTACACAGAGACATAGTGACACAGTGACACAGTGACACAGTGACACAGATCTCAGGTGCTGGCTCCTTCCCATTGGCCCTCCGGGGAAGATTTTGTCCCCTCCTCATGGGCTCTGTGGACCTGCTGGATGCAGTGATGATCCTGACTGCATGCTTTAGGCTGGACTTTGACTTCCTCAACTGCCTTCTCTGTTCTTCCCGCAGAATCATGGAACGGCTTAGGTTGGAAGGAACTTAAGGACCCCTCTGTTCCAACCCTGTGCCATGGGCAGGTTGCCACCCACCAGCTCAGGCTGCCTGGGGCCCCATCCAGCCTGGCCTTGAGTGCCTCCAGGGATGGGGCACCCACAGCTTCTCTGGGCAGCTGTGGCAGTGCCTCACCACCTGAGTAAAGAAATTCTGAGTAAAGAATTTCTGCCTAACATCTAATCTAAATCTCCTCTCTTTTAGTTTAAAGCTATTTCCCCTTCTCATATCACTATCTGACTATGTGAAATAGGGTCCCCCTCCTGCTTATAAGTTCCTTTCAAGTACTGTAAGGCAATGAGGTCTCACCAGAGCCTTCTCCAAGCTGAACAAGCCCAGAAGTCTCAGTGCTATGCAGGGACATAGATGTTGGAGCCTTTGCCATCACAGAGGTAACATTTACTTTATTTCCAATTTTCACCTTCAGCCTCCATTGTGAGTTCATTACGTGGATATTTGAGGCTCTGTAACCAAAGGGATCTACAAATGAGGCCCATTTTCAGCAAGGCCTTTACACAGTGACACCTGCATAAATTCTCCCAGCAAATTAAATGAGACCACATACATGCTTGGTTAAATTGGACTTATGTTCTGGCTGGATCACAATTTTGCTTGGGAGATACTTCCTTAGCTGGTGGTTTACTATTGCACTGCACAACCTCCATATGACTTTGTGGCTTGCTGCACTATTTCTGTTTGAAACCAAAGCCATGATTGTTAAACAATAGCTGTGGCAACGGCATGAATTAGCAGGCTTGACCTGGAAGTATCTGACAAAAATATTGCAAACTTGTTTAGATTGTGATTAATTTTTGGTGCAGTTTTTGTGTTTAATGGCGAATAAGTTTCTAGTAACTGAAACACACACAAAATGATTATAACTTTAATTGAGCAAATAGAGATTATTTCCTGGAGAGATTCCACACACTGGAAAGCCACGGTGTTTTGAGTTTAAATTTACATCAGATTCACCATGATCACATCACTGCTCTGTGGCTTTTCAGGGGTTCCTGTGGCAGAACTGGTTCCAGCTTCAGTCTTAGGTTTGTGTAACACAGACTTGAGAGAGAAAATGGTCTCAGTGTTGGAAGAGGTTTAAACTAAGAAACTGCATTTCTGCCAGTGAAGTGTTTTTATTTCTGTGAAGTGTATAAATATTTATTCTAGAAACAAAATTGTTTTGTGAGAACTATTCCATTTCATGCCCTTTTTCCAGACTATTGAGCTGTCTTTAGAAATATTCAGATATGCCTTATACCAATTATTTGCACCTGTTACATTTCTTATGCAGAATTAAGTCACTGATTCTTTCACAAAGCTCCTAAGGAACTTACTTCCTACCTCAGAATATCAGCTGGTGTTTATATGTAGTGAAATGTGATAGTACTTGCCATGAAATGGGGTCAACACGGCCACTCATATGAACTGCAACCGTCCACATAGCCTTGTTTGACAGGAAAATGATTATTTCTTGAGATAAAAGTGTTATTTCTTGACTTGCTTTCATCAGTAGTTGTGTCTGGTAACCCAGCAGGACAGCTGAGCTGTTGGGAACAATTCAAAATCTGCATTTGACACACTGCTCATTGGGCCCCTGCAAGTGAGATCATACACTAAAAGAGCTGGATCTAGTGCCGATGTCACTGTCTGATGGGCATTTGGAAACACAGTATGAAAGAGCAATACAGTGGCTCTCTAGTAATTGTGAGCTGATTTTGTTGAGGCTTTCTGCATGTGGAATTAAGGCCTTTTGCTTCTAGATGGTGTTTGTAAACAGAGACAGAAATGAATGTAAGCTCCATCTAGGAGAAGGCTGTGAAATAGTGTTGAACAGGGAGGAAGGTAAGTAGAAGCATAATATCATAACGTTATAGAATAGTTTGGGTTGGGAGGGACCCTTAAAGGTCATCTAATCCAACTCCTCAATGAACAGGAATATCTACAGTAGGTACAGCCTACAACAGTAGGTCCAGCCTAACCTTGAACGTCTCCAAGGAGGAAGAAATCCACCATCTCTCTGAGTAAGTATAAGTGATATTTTTGGGTAAGATTTCTATCCAAATTTGTCTACATGGCTTGTTGGAAGCTCACTTTGAATATAGGGAGAGAATTACAGAGATCAGAAGGGATCAGGGCAAGGACTTTAAGCCTTCTGCAAAATTGTAGACCTTCTTCTGCAGACATTGTGATGAGCTACATGAAGGAGGGAGAAAAATACCTTGAGATGAAGCTTCTGAGCAGAGCAGCAGGGCTCTGTGAACTCATATGTCTACTGAAACAAAAACTGTGTGGTAAAGCCAGACCTCTGTATGATCCAGTGACAGGAAGGAATTCCTGGACATTGTGACAATGTAAGTGCTGATGGTCAAACAGGGAGAAGCACTAGCTGAAATAAGAAGTGACCTCAAAGGGACAATAGCTGAGACAAGTGGTGTGGTTGGAAATGTGAAGCTGAGTAAAAAGCTTAGTGCAAAGAATTACTGTATGTGCCTTTAGACACTGCTGTACAAATATGTGATGAATTCAGCATTGCTTTTTTATCTTCCATTGACTCTACACAGACTCAATCTTGTAAGTGACAAATGCTACTTATCAACAGAGTCAGTGTTCAGCTTCCCTGGGTGTCAGAGTGGGGCTTCAAACCAGAGGCCTTTGCCAATATAGAGAAGAATCCCTCTGTGCTTAAGCCCTGTTTTTATTGCTGTCAGCAGCACGGCTGCTTTGAAATTCAGTCCTCGTTAATCCATGAATCAACAGGATATAGACAACTAAGAATTTTTTTCTTATGTTGGATGACTGTCCACCAGCAGTTGGCCACAGTATAGTTTCAAACTAAAAGTGTTAGTCCCTCAGCCAGGAAGGAATAAATTGATGAATTGAGAAACCCAACTGTTTTGATGAGCTCTGAGGCAGAAAGTTTCTCGCTGAAGATCTGGGCAGTGGTGTCTGTAACTTGTTAGTGCTGCATGTTGCATTTGCTCAGGCAGTTCTGCATGGCTTTCCTCAGAGGATGCTTGTTAGAAATTTTACTGCAACTACAGAAACGATGCTTCAAAGACACTCAAATGCAGAGCAGAGTAACCAGTCCTGCTAAGGTCTGACAAAAACAGCTCCAGCTTTTTGTTCCTAGACATATTTGTTTCATGGAATTCCTTGGACAATTTCAGAAACTCAGCACTGATAGGCAGAATTTTAGCTGTTTCCAAATATAGTTGGAGCATTGTCTAACAGGGGAGTAACAACATCTACTCTTGTTGAAAGAAGACAGCTGAATTGACAGAAGCCCGTAACAGCTGAATCAGAGTCTACACATAATGAAATAAAGAGATGAAACGCTGCACAAGCCAGAAGATGAAAAGTCAGGACCTGACAAAATATGAACAAACCTTGAGGGTGCTTGTCTAAACATACAGGAGCTAATATGCTTTTTTTCAGTTGTCATTTCCAATTATGGAGCTATTTATAGTCCTACAACAAACCTTGCCTACGCTGGAGGATTTTTGCCAGTGAGATAAAACTGATCTATAAAATAAGTAGTCTGCAAAGGCAATGCATGCTGGTTGCAGTGAACACACACGCTGTACTGCCCACCAGCATATTCAGGTTGAGCTGGGACTGTATGCAGTCTTTCTTGTGTCCTGATGGCTGCCTGCAGCTTGAAGTGGTACCACAGCCTCTGGGATGGGAAGCAGTTTGCAGGCTCAGTTGTCTACCCAGCTGGGCTCATGTTGTACATAAGAAGTGCGAGGTAAGTCTTCAGCTGATTTATCAGTACATTTAAACCTAGCTCTGTGTGGCTGTACCCAGGGTTGTTTCCCTTCAAGGTGAGTAACACTTCAGAAATTTGCACATCCTAATGACACCTTAGTGCCCTGATTACTGCTGTATCTATTAGTGCATTACACTGCACTGCTCATATTTGCTCTCCTGTGTGAGTCACTTCTGGTTCAGAATGTACTTGAAAAATGTAACAGGTAGAAACTGGAGAAAGGCATGGAGAGTCATCCCCTTCTTTTAAACCTCCCCAAAGTCTCCATCTGTCACTGCCAGAAGGAGCTGTGCCTGCTGTATATGGCTCCTCTTTATTCCCTGACTATAAAAGACTCTGTGAGTCTCCTCCAACCCACCACTCTCTCTTCGGGCTATGTCTGTTCCTTTTGATTATTCTTTTTTTTTTTTTTTCCCCCCATTTTATTTCTCTTAGCACCAGCTATTTAGTTTCTGCAACCCTTTTTTTTACTTTGGGTTTTCTGCAAGTGGGATTTCTGGCAATGTCTACATCTGGCAAGCTACATCTGTTGCCCTGTTTGCTGGAGATGGGCAGGCTGCATGTTTTGATGAGTAATAGCCACAGATGAACGCCTGCATTCTGGTAGTTGCCAAAAAGTTATACAACTACGGATCCTGTGGTCTCTTAAGTTTTCTCTGAGCTGATCCTCTGGTGTAAAGAATGGTGTAGTGTTCTAAGCTTTTAAAATCTTTTACTTTTTCTCTCAGTCCACTCCAGCGTACCAGCTGCTACCATCGGGCTATTAATACCATTAAGTACACCATCCTGCTACTGAAAAAATGCATGACAGAATGCCTTAGGTTGGTATCTGTCATTTGAACATTAAAATCTGGTTATTAGATTTTTAGGCCAAAATGTGATCGTCTGTTTTGTTGAACTTCTGTTTCTGAGGCAATGGTGTGACTGGCATTGCGACCCCACAGAAAAGAACTGTCATGACACTAGTTAGGTCTATATAGTTCAATAAGAGCTATAATTCCCCCATTTCCACACATTAAATGCTTATGCTAATGAGCTTTTATTGAGAAATATCCTTTTTCCACTGGACTCAGAAGAAAGGCTTGAAACATTTCTGAAAACTATTAGAGTCTATTTGAATGATCTGCACCAAACTACTGAATGACCAAAGTAAAAAAAAAAAAAAAAGATAAGCATCTAATTGTATTAGATACATTTCTATTTATTGGATCTTAAAATTTTCTACATGTAAACTTCACTACTGGGATTTGACATGTGGGCAAACTGAGGAACAAGAAAGTAAAGGAATTTGCTAAGTATTTAAGTACACGTAGGTTCCCTATTCAGTGCTGTACGTACTTGCCTTCCTGCCTACTTCTTTAACAGCATAAAATATTTACCTGGGAGAAAAACCATAATCTTCTGCTGGGAAGAGTCTTTCTAATCCAGATTTTGAAACACAAATCAAGAATGCTTTGCATGCTGTTTCTCAACAAATAAATGACATTGCTTTTTGTTTCTTTATTAAGATATATTGGTTTTTTTCTTCCTCGTAACATGGGATTTGTTCACGTGACTTTCAAGGATAAAGAAGTCAGACAGGAGCTACCATTAAGCATTGTTTTATTGTATTATTTAATGTACATGCAGAATTAAAAAAGTGTCAGTTATATCTGTAAGCATATAACTACAATGTAACTGTCTCGGGTCAGCAATGTATTGGATTAGGGACTAATAAATCTAAGTGAACAGACATCTTTCAGGATATACAGTTTATATGGTAAATCAAAAAAGTTTTCTTCAGAATGATCTTCCACATAAAAAGATAAAATATATCTTGTTTAAAATCTTACTTGGTTTCAATACTGAAAAAAAAATCTGTAATTGTACACTCTCCATTATGTACATAGAAAAACATAAAACTATATCCATACCAGTGTCTGTTTTAAATGCAAACAATAGTAGTTAATAGCTTTGTAACATTTTGTGCACATTTCCCCCTCTTCCCTCCCTCTCTCCCTACCTCCCTCCCTCCTTCCCTCCCTCCCTCCCACCCCCATTAAAAAAATGCAGCATTTCCTAAAGTTTTCAATGCTTTGGCAGAAATGCAACTGCAGGCACTCCCGTGTTAGGTAAAGCAATATGTGAAATATCAGCGCTAGATAAGAAAGCTGCAGGTGTACCAGACAGCTCCACGCTCAATCCCAAGAGCCAAGGCCTGCCCTCTTGGAGGTCAAGGACAGTAGATGCCAACCGGAGCAGGCTCAGGCCCCAGGCTGGTTACAAGAAAGCTGATCAGCCTCACAGCTCTTTTTACAAAAGCTTCACACAAACCACATGAGGATACGGGCCATATCTCTCAACACAGTGCTATCACGAGGGCAAAAAGCTTCTGCAGCTCACAGCATCAGAATGTGTGGCAAGGGCTTTGCCTTGTAAGCCTTGCATCTTGCTGCATAGGCTAGCTTGACGCAACACCCTCCATTTAAGACTTTCTGATGTTGCAGCACAGCTAAAACCAGACTAACCCAAATGTGAAGTTTCTAAACCATCTCTCCTGATGGATTAGTTTAGACGCAGCAAAGCGTCTTCTGAAAATAGTGTGTGTTAGTGGCATGCTGACTTCTGCTGATAGGAAAGTTTTTTAAAGCTCATAGGAAAGTTTCCCTCAGAGGCAGCCCCTCCTTGGCATTTTGTGGCTTGTGTTTGGCACACCTTCATGTTTCTTGTAACTCAGGGTTATCTCTGGCACAGTTTTATATTGAATACTCTGGAAAAAAAATGAAGCCTACGAGATAAGCACCTAAACACTAACTAAAGGATGTGTCGTAAGTCACAGTCGGGAAAACATTTCCGTAATGACCAGTTTTAGTTTACAACTTCACTTTCCTTCCACAATTTAGTGAAGGCTGAGAAACAACTGGCTGCAAACTTCCGAGAAAGAATGAGATACAAAGGCACTAGAAGCCTTTTCATGGATGTGCAAAGCTTTCACATGTCAGTGTCTCCAACCTGATGAAGTGTTAGTTTTTCAGGACATGCATTAATTAAGTAAATTGTTTACTTAACCAATGTATTCCTAATACACCATACCTGACCATGACTGCAAATCGCTGTAGTCAACTGACTATACAATAGAAAAAGAACATTCTGCTAAAACCTGCCAGCTTGTCATGTTTATTCTGCTGCAGCAGCTCTGTACTCTTTGGCCACAATAAAATGAATGGCATTACAGTGTTGGAAAGCATTTTTGTCATTCTTTGGTAACTCTGTGGATTTATCTTACAAGGAATGAACAGTGAGATAAAAAGGCATCCAACATTTCAGTCTCTGAATTATACAGCCAGCAAAATGATATGCAGCTGTCATAGAAGAATAGCCATTTAAGGTTAGTTTGAAATGCAGACTGAAAAGAGAGGAAGAAAAACAACACAATAAGCAAGAAGTCCAGTAAGAATACATTGTAAAAAAGGAAATTGAGCAAGAAGTGATTTTTTGTTTTGGGCCAGCATATCCACCAGTTGCTGTATGTTGCTTTGGGAAATGTTAAACTGGCACCAAAACACCCCAAACAACACAAAACTCCCACCCTCTCTCCAGGCTGATGGTGCTTTTCGAAATGTCCCTCAAATCTCTTTCCGTACTGTGGCTCGGATGCTGCTGAACACCTTGCCCATAGCCTCAAACAGTGGGTCGCAGAATGTGTGGATGCAGATAGAGTAGACACGGCTAATGCACTGGATCTCAATCAGGTAGCTCCTGATGCATGGCACCACAGCCCAGATGTGCAGGAATGACAAGATAGCAAAGTAGATGCCCCAGATGAGTGCCATGGGAATGCCAAAGATTGCTGACAGTAAGCGATAAAACCAGTATTTTGTTACAGTGAAAGTGGTAAAACTGGCCTTCCAAATCCCATCAAAACTGTGTGTTCCTTCTGGCTCAGCAATCACATCTTCAAAATCAATCTGCAGCAAAGAACACAAAAATCAGGTCAGTCAGACATCCTCATCGAAGCGTGGAGTCCAGGAAGCCCCTGCCTCAAAAGCAATGATTGCCTGCAACAAATATTGAAGCTCCTTAGATCCCAACATGAGTTAACCCATTTTAAAATATCATCTAAGCCATGAGTAAGTCTTGTCTTTTTTTTTCCTACTGATTATAAGTAAGCCTTAAAAACTAGCTCAAAACTAGACATCTAACTTTTAGACAGAGAAGAACCATCCAAGAAACTGAATATTTTGTCCTTCTCTCCTGCGGCCTTAAGGGTGAGGAACACCCCTTAAGTGCGCTGAAGAGATGAACAAGGTGATAAAATCATTACTTTCACTTACATTACTTACATTTCCTTTGTCTAACTTAACCATCTCACATCTTTCTAAATGGAACAAATGCAGTCACTGCTTTGACATTTAACACATCAATAAAACGTGTTTTATTTGTCTGAATTTTTCCACCTTCCCTTATATAGTATTGCTGAATTTTGACAGTGAACAAGCGTTTAGGACATCTAAATATACTTTGAAATAGGCATAGGTAGCTGTTGATTGGCTGAAAAACAAAGTGCTGGATTTAGATCTGCCTAAGATGAACTTCTCTTTATTGTAAAAGAGTGAGGGAGCCTGCAATTTTATTAAATGTAAGAAGGCTCTTCACATTAGAGCCATTTTGTTCTAACCTGCTCTGTTTATGTGATAACACTGTTAGTGAAAGACACAGTCAGGATTACATATTAATATTTAGAAGGAACACACTCTTCCACATATTTCATAGTTTTGAATATTATTCATAAACCATTCACAAAGTCAGCTAAGGAAGCAGTACATTCCAGCATGCATATTTTACCACTCTCTGTTGAAATATTAAGCTTTTCAGGAAGCCTAATTGTCATAACATTTCTATTAGAAAATTAACAGAATTACGATTATAGTTCGGCTCCATGTCACACAAACGTGTTTGATATAACCCACAATACAGGATATTTAATTTAGGCAGCACAACAAATTGCATAGGTGGTGCATAGAACAGGAAAAAGAACACCATCAAATTATACCTCTCTTAAGAAATGAAATGATTGTTTAACTTTGATGAAAGAAAAAAAGAAAATACATTCCTGGGTCTGAATCCCAGTGTCCAATGATACTGCTGCCATAAGTGAGGATTTACAGAAGCAGATTAAGTATGATATGGACCAGAGGTCTCAGAAACTCAGGCAATAGTACCTTAGCATGTTGGAAGGACATGAATATAAATACACTCAGTGTATCACGTATGCTGTAGGAAAAGGCTCAAAATAAGTTCTATTAAAATACAGACTGAAAAAAAAACCCACCACCTCCCTTTCTCTCATTGAATCTTCAATTGAGTTCAATTGAGTCCTTCAATTTGGAGCTGTTGGAGAGGATCCAGAGGAGTGCTACAAGGATGATCAGGGGGCTGGAGCACCTCCCCTACAAAGACAGGCTGAGAGAGCTGGGCTTGTTCAGCATGGAGAAAAGAAGGCTGTGGGGTGACCTCATTGCAGCCTTTGCAACCATTGCAACACTGCAACCAATACTTAAGGGGAGCCTATAAACAGGAGGGGAATCAACTCTTTACAAGGGTAAATGATGGCAGGACAAAGAGAAATGTTCTTAAGTTGAGGGAGGGAAGATTTAGGTTGGATATCAAGGAAAAGCTCTTTACCAAGAGAGTGGTGAGGTTGGAACAGACTGCCTGAGAGGTTATGGATGCTCCATTCCCAAAGGTGTTCAAGGTCAGGTTGGATGCGGCCCTGCGCAGCCTGGTCTAATATTAAATGGGGAGGTCGGTGGTCCTACTTGTGGCAGGGGGGATCCTTGAAGTCCCTTCCAACCCAAGACATTTCTGAATCAGCTGTGATGTCAAACATCATAAATGCCTGATGTCATGCAGGTTTAACTCAATGGGCCTCTATGTCACTATGTCTGCTCTGGCCAGTGCATCTCTCCAGGCATCAGATAAAGTAAACTATAAACCTTCTGTTCTTTATCTGCTGCTTTATCTTAACAAGGCTTTAGTGATTTGAAAGTGATACGTGATTCTTCTGGATGGGAATTCATCATCAACATCGCACTTAAAGTTGGCATTCGGTTTGAAATTCTATCTCTACAGAAATCAAGATTAGGATCTGCGCTGGCTGAGTACCCAACAAACACACCACAGCTCCGTGTGCTTCTCTGCAAAGGCATTCAGAGATTAAAGTCTATCTGGAATTTCTGAAACTGAACACAGTAATCTTAAAGTAATAGCTACAAAAAGGGAAATGGAAACAGAAATGAAATGACAATTCTCTCCTGCAGTCCTTCTACACGCACAAAATAGTTTGCACTTCCGTACGTCACATGTGTGACCTTTTGGTACAGATCTTGGAAAATACTTCCACAGAAATTGGTGCAGAAAAAAAGCATATATAACACCACATCTACTGCTGAATGAAGATGGGAAATTTGAAATTATTTGGGCTCTGGAATTTCAGTGTGGGCAACTCTGAAGCTCTGGTAGAAATGACTGTGATTCTTGGAAGTGCTTTACAGACAATATGTTCTATATTTTCATTGTGACTTGATTATATATAGAAGTTCACAGCTGGGGACTGAATAACTGACACAATATTAGCTTTATTAAGTACATTGGCCATAAAATACTTACATGAATTGGTCCTTAGAGGTTAGCTGCCATTCATAGCAAGAAACCTTCCAGAATGTACAGTGGTTTCGTGTATTAAATGAAACAATCAGATTTCCTTGTATCAATTACTGGAATTTAGGGTTGCATTACAACAAAAATTTGAAGAAAAGGTTGTAGATATGTATAGAGTCAAGTTGATATTATCTCCTGGTGATGGTTTCCAATTGTCTTAAGTCAATTCTCAAGAACAAAAAGTTTGCACGAAGTGCATATTATTCACTGAAACCAATCTTATTAACTGAGTGCACGTGCTGGAAGTGTATGCTTGATTTTATTTATATTTTGAAATACACCAGCAAGCATGTTACAGTATCTTGTTTCTGCAGCTATTCAAAAGCTTTGTAGCCCATATCATACAGTTGCTCATTTTCAAGGCAAAAGGGCTCTTGGCTTATCACCATTAGCCTTGAAACTAGATAACAATATGCAGATGATGACAAAAAAGGAAGATGACTTCAGCATAGAAAGTAGACTCTCAGAAAATGATACTACATGAAGACTTCGTTTTTTCTCAAAGGTTTCACATAGCCCTCATATTCCAAAACTTCATGTAGTTTATTGTGTGCATCCCACCAGATGATGCTGTGATAACTGGCAGAGACAGTTTGTGCACATAACTATCAAACGGCAGTTCAGTGCATCAAGGACTACTCAGGGTTCTACCTAAAGTCTTTTTTATTTAGCTCAGTTACTACAGAGACTATCCTGCATATTTTCAGCTAGCTGATAACGTAAATGTTAAATTACCAGGAAAGCAGCTTTGCATGAAGCTTTTTTATGGTTATGTGCTCAGCTAAATGGGACCTATTTTTATCTGCAAAGCATATTTTTAACACGTAAAAAGAAACCATAAGTTAATGTAAATCTCCTAGAACATTGCAAATGAATACTAAGACTGCTTGTAATTTGATTCCTTTTAAATAATTAATTGCAGTGAATACTGAGAAATGGAAGCTGGAAAACTCAACAGTTTTCAGATCACATAGTAAATTTTCTATGATAGTGATTCTCAAAAGCAGATGGTTTTAGTCTGCTGTGTACCTCAAGATATTCAGAGAGTTAATCCTGGGGAGCCAACAAAAGAATCAGATCACAACACATTTCCAGATGGACTGCACTGTCCTCATTCCAGGAGTTGAAGCTAATATTAGAACATTCATGATATATCCTTGGCCAGGGTTTCTGAACTCAAGTCAGACACAGTTGTCCTAAAAGTACTTGGGAATCAATCTGTCTGTTAGACGCTAATAACAGTGCATTCATGCCACCAACAGTCATCAAGAGTTGGTGGAGCACGTTCTCAGAGTAATTTTAACATTCCTACCAATGCATATAGATGGTGCTGTAAGAGCTATACCCAATGTGTCACTACTGCACGTGTTCCATTTTGTTATTCCTCAAGATCCGTGTTCCCAGTGCTCCACTTTGAATAAGGGAGATATCAAACTGAACCGAAGAGTGAAAAGACAGAAAGGCAGCCTGGCAGCTCTAAAAAAACTCTCAGATAAACACTGAGTTAAAGTGAATCTGTTGTCTGCCTACAGGCCACGATAATTTTATTGTGAATTATTGAAATTACATGTATGTCAAGAGTCCAGCTACAAAGGAAATGCAATACTGTCCAAAATTAGGCTTACTCTGAACAGAGCCTAAATCAAGGCAGGCAGTGAGTTGAGGTAAGCTGGGTTCTTCCACATCTCAGCTGCTAACAGATCACATATGAATTCCTGGCTGGGAATGGTTCCAATTGTTTCACCATTCGGGCAGTATAGATAACTCCTGCACTGCAGGAACTCGGACATCACCCAGATTCTTCCTGCATTGAGCCACTCCCATGAAAGATCCTGTTTTTATCTCATAGAGATCCGTCCTCTGCAAGTAACATAAAGAATAGGTAGAGATGCGCTTTGCCTTGCTAATGGTTATAATTCATTCAGTTACACCATCCTCAGCCTCTTCTACCATTCTCCTTTGTAGTCCAGTCCAGCAGCACTCAGCAATGCTAAGTGTCATCAGGCTGATAATGAGAGTCCAAATGAACTAAGTAAAGTAAAAATAGGAGTGATAGGAGAAAGAGAGGTGGCCAGAAATGGGATTGCAGGGAAGAAAGACACTTTGCAGCTCTCCACTGATTTCTGGAAATGGACCTAACTGGCTCGCAAGGATAAGATACGTTCATTTAGGGTGTTTTCACAACTCCACTTTTATCAAAGCATCAAGTACATGTAAACCTGTGATGGATTCTGTTTCATTTACATAAAGACATACTTAAGTTAGCCATAGGTCCTGCTCTGAAGTTTACATACTCAGTGTAGAGTTTGATCCTTTGGAGCTGTCAGGGTGTACTCTAAAATAATTGCGACTTATTTGCTAGGCTAATGAAAATACAGGCACATTCACTTGTGACAAGGACAGAAGCAAAGGAAATTTGTTGCAACCCTTTATGGAATACTAATAATTCACAACAGCTGCCCACTTCATCCAGAGCTATTAAACGCTATTAACTTCTGTTCCATGCCTACAATACACTTCCTGACTTCAGCTATTCTTTGTTTCCTACTATTCAGATTGGTAAAGCTAGTTTTCACATTGCTTGAAGCTTTTGTCTGATTCTGCTGTGAGAATTATTGTAGCTTCTTTTGCTCTACGTGTGTTTATTAAACTTCTGTCAGGAAATTAAGGAATCTCCTTTGATTCTTAAAGAGACTTATTTACAACAAAGGGAAATGGTATGGAAAAGTTTCCTTGTTTTCAAAGCCTGTTTAAAGCAAATACCTATTAATTAAAGAAACTTAACATTGTGAATTTATTATTTTTCTAAGAAACACAACAACCAACCAACCTAAAAAACCAACCACCAACCAGTCAACAAAATCCCAACAGCTGAGTCAAGATTATGTGCCTTATACAGGAAAATAGTTATTATGTATGAAAACAGCTGACCTTGTCACGTTGGTTCCTATGAATCAAATCTGGCAGGCTCTAAAGGTATGTCAAACTTCATCCTCAAACTGCCTACATAAAGATTATGCTTCTTCTTAAAATCTGTGCTTTGAGGTATCAATTCCATTGAAAATTTACTGTGCTGAGTCTATCAGAAGTATATACGCGTATATTAAGGCCATCAGTATTTTATGGAGGCTTTGGCCTAGGCCACATTTCTGTGAGTGTAACTGCAATGACTCAAACTGCTGTGTACAGTGTCTGTGTTCTGCAGCTGCCTCCTACCACACAGCCTGCAGAGACAGACACCACTGGGGAGGAACTCAACCAGGAGCTCAGCACGTCAGTGTTTCTGAGTGCTATCAATCCCTTTTGGAGTCAGTGAAAAGACACCAGGGTCCTTATTGCATCTCTTCTGATTAATCACTGATATCTCCAATTGAGCAAACCACTTAAATGTATACACAACCTGAAAAATGGCAACTGTCTCACTGATGTCAATATGTCTAAATGTGCCAGACAAGGGCTACAGCCAAGCCAGACTGAAAGTTGGGTCTTTGATGAATAATTTACATACATGTATCACTTGTTTATACCTTAAAAAAGTTCACCTTTTCAGCAGCATCCATCTGGCAAACATTTATCTGCATTGTGTAAAGAAGCTGGTACCTTGTGCCTGATAACATACAGCTTGATAACATTTTACTAGGTGCTGTCAGGTGTGTCATAAAAAATACTTTAGATTGCAGAAGGGTGACCGCACAACACGAGCATCCAGATGTATCCAGAAATGAGCCAGGTTCCATCTGACCATCATTAGGTGTTCAAACTGACCAATGAGATTTCATTACATTTCCTTTCTCCCTGTGTCTACTTCCCATCACACTGAAAGAACTGAGTGTTCTGCCCGTGGATCTCTTGATGGAGGGAGTGCAACTTTCCTGAATACTACAAAGAATGCTGAAAAAGCAAACCATGTTTTAACAAACAACGACACTCATGTTGGGAAACAGAATTGAAGGACTACACTCTTCTGGCTAGAAAAGAAAACCATGTCCTGTCAGGAATTACCACTACTGCACAAATATTCAGATGGACTGTGAGCAATTTACTGTAATGCCATGACTTAGAAAAGAGCCATGACTGCAAGATCACAATTTCATAACCTGAAAATCAATGAAAACAGCCAAAATTTGGTAATAATTACTAAGAGAACAAGCTCTAACCGTGCTGAATTACTGATTACATTCCAGGAAAGTCCTTGCGATGGGCTCTGTCTTAGCAGACAGGCTCATCTAAATTTGTGGCAGTATTTATGGGAAAAAAGTTGCTGTGGCAGTGGGTCAGCACTGAGGCAAGGAGGCATCCTCCAGAGACCTCACTTGTCTGTGCTTCTTATTAGCAGAAGGAAAGAATAGCAGCTTTAGGGAGACATCTGCATTCTGCTGAAACACAGTTAAGCTTCCTGTGCAGGTGGGGATATCACATCAGTCAGCTCCATGGAAAATATTTTGGTGCTGTCAGTGAGCAGTCAGAAAACGTAGTGGCTGTTTTCATCCCTGGAAACTGAGCTGCTGGGAGGTGGTTGCAACTTTCCCCAAACAGAACTCTTACAAAGCTTTCTTCATTTTATTATTCATTTCACGTTCCACAGTTTCACCTCATTTGATATTTTTACCTTAGTAAAGAACTCTGGTATGTCTCTGTGTATGTGCATGTTCACATGTTTCTCCATGTCTGTACGTGTAAGGATGCACACACATCAATATGAACAGGGAGGTGGAATTTGGATGATACTAAAAATAATGAGAGCTCTTTTATTGATTTGGAATTAACCAGGATTCAGAAACATCAATAAAAGTACAGGTATTCTCTAAACAAATTTTTAGATGATTATGTTGCTTCGCGTTGGTAGTTTCACAGACTTGTATGTAAATTATTCATCAAAGACCCAACTTTCAGTCTGGCTTGGCTGTAGCCCTTGTCTGGCACATTTAGACTTAAGGCTAATAATACTGGCTTAAGTGTTTTTAGAGCATGCTCTAGCTTCAGTACTCCTATGGACACTAATGGAAAATGGAACTACAGTGATCTCGGACTTCTTAGTAGCACATGAAGAGAGATGGCCACCTTCATTAGGGTGCTTAGATCTAGAACTGAACTTTTTTTTTCTCTCATTTTTAAGTAAGTTAATTGGAGAAGACTGTTAATTATGAATACTACCCACATATGCATTCCTGTTAATTGCTGCAATTATTTTAGCACATCTGTGTGACCTGTTCACTTCCCTCATTTCTGTCTGGATTGCTTACTGTTGACAGCGAGCATGCAGTGTGCCCAGCTAACACTCTGTTACTGTCAAATGCCTCTGCATTTCTGCTGTTAGAACATTGTCCTTGTACTGGAAGATCTTAAGTTACTGACCCTTAAATATGAGGCAATTATTTCTTTAATATTTCATAAAGATCAAGATTTTGTTGGTCTACAGTTATAGTCTTATAATAAACTGCACTGGAAAAGAGATAAATGAAATCAGGTTTCCTAAAATGACAAGAGATTTTGAGACTGAAGTCTACAGAAGATATTAACCTGATCTTGAGAGAGATGTGAATATGTTTTTATAGTATTTGTTTGAGTTCTGAGAAGGTGTTTTAGAGCTTACAGAGGAAGTGTTGCAACCCTTGGTTTCCTTGGCTTCTTGGAAACTCTGACTTACATTCAGCACAGCAGGATTTTGGACAGGGAATGTGATGCTTTCACCTTTAGCTGCAGCAGTATCATCTTCTCACTTCTTATTCGAGAAGCTGAATTTAACAGTTCCCATTTATTTGAAGTGGAAGTACATGGCTCAGATAAGTAGAATACAGACATGTCTCATTGAACAGCTCCACTAGCATCAATAGCATAACTCCTTGATTATCATGAATAAAACAGGGTGTGAACTTCATCAGCTAATGTATTCTCTACAGTGGGCATAGTGGTAATGAGACTGTCCTTCTAAATACTAAACCAATGACATAATTTTGATAAGAATAATACTGCATAAAATTGCTAGTTTTGAAAATATTAAAAAACATTCTCGTAAGAAACTACTTAGAAAAAAAATAAAGATACTTACAGAGTTAACCCTGGCCCTCCAAGCAATCAAATAAATTTAATGGCATAACTTATCTTCAAAATAAGAAATCAAATCTCTAGCTCTGGACTTTTTTTTTTTTTTTTTTTTTTAAATTAAAGAACATCTGGAAAAGGCAAATGATAGTTCAAACAGCTCAAAAAGCCAGTTGCTGGTGTAGATTTCATCCCACTGCCTATTTGTTGCAAAGATATTTGAGGACAGTGGGAAAAATAAACTTTAGTTTAGAGCTATATTTCTCTTCTGCTTTCCAAACATCTCAAGTATTACTGATTCATACACATTCATTTATGGTTTTTTTTTCTCTCTGTTGCTTAAAATACACCAAACATCAGATTCTCACTGGAGATCTCATAGCAAAGCCACTTTATCACACACACTTTCCCTGTTCCCACTGGAGATACTTTTCTCAATATTAGATATTATTACTTTCTGCAATTGAGATGGTATTTTTATCCATATATTGGGTTAAAAATTCTAAAATGAATTCAGATTCTTCTTAAATTTTCTAACATATTATCTGAATTATGTTGCACTTAACAGAAAGAAAAAATATTTGTCTTCTCTGAATACAAGGTAGTGTGCAATAAATTCTAACGGAAGGAACACCCATGTTGAACAGCTGGCTCTTTCCTCATTGTCATCAAGTGAACATTTTCCTATGGAGTTATGAGTCATGTTCATCATGTTAAGAAGGCAGTGCATAAGGCTTTAATAATACTATAATCTTAAAGACAAACACTTTTGTTTGGGTTTTGTGACTTGATTAGAATGAATTCATAATATTAGGATATACAAAGACTCCACGTGTAACAATCTGGAAACTTCTAATTTCTGTGCAAGTAATCTGTTTCAGAATTCTCAGCCCTCAGTTCCCCCACTAACTGGTTTTTGTAACAGCTTGAGCTTTAATCTCTGAATCCTACATTAGCCTTGGAGGAAATAGTTGGAACAGAATTGTATCACGCAGATAGCGAAACACTGGAATAGTGCTGCATCTTAAAATCTGAAACCCACGGTTGGCCCTTGGTATGGTGCAAAGTTTAAGAATAATCTCCTTTGAATGCAGTTGCGACATGCTGAAACTGCATTTATCACCAAATGGAGAGAGACACACGCTGGGGGACCACTCATCCTACCCTGTGGCGAGGCCTGAACTATGTGACACCAATCTTCCTCCGAGAGCACTCAACCATCTGAAGGGCAGAAGCTCTGTTCTCCCACGCTGTCACACCAGTGACAGCCCTCAGTGCCTCGTCCTCTCAACCTCAGCAAAAACACTGGGACGGCATCCATCAGCACCCATTTTCCTTCCAGTAGGCTCCCAAGCCTGGAGGTGTGAGATGGGGCCTGGTTGGCTCTCTGAGTGCCGTGCTCAGCACTACAGCGTGTGACCACATCTGTGAAGGATTTAGTAAATAACATTGCAAATTGTTCTTTTTTTTTTAAGTTATTTTATTTTTTATTTATTGGAAATTGCCTTAAGCGTGGCTCAGGATGGCTGAGCAGCACTGTGCTCGCTAATGCCTACATCGTGGTGTTGTGGTATTTGTCAAGAGCTGACTAAAAATTCCAGACTCGGCCTTGCAGTGAGCAAAGCTGCCCTTAACTGCATTGGCTTTAAGTAAGAAGGCAGGAACACAAGTGTTTAAAACTTGGTACAAAAGTTCCACATTGCTACATCTGTAGCCATGTGCAGGATTATTTTTTTTTTCCAGAGAAAAGGTCGCTTACACAACAGCAGCAGATAGACACTATTTGTTAGAAACAAAATAATAATTACGTTCTGGATGGTACAGCAGTACCCTAGCACAACACTACAGGACTACAGGAAAGAATTGTAATCAGATGTGACCACATGTTCAATCCTTACTAGTCCAGAGGGAGTAGAGTTTGCTGGGTGATGTGCCTGGTCCATTCCTATCCTGAGCAAGGAGCGAGGAAGCACTGAGAAGCACAAGCCAGCCTCTCCAAGGGCTGCAGGAAAGCAGCTCCTATGTTTCCTCCTAACAAACTCTGCAGATTTGGCCACAGACACTTTGAAAAACTTTGAACTGCAAAGAGTTGGAAGGCTGGAAGTTCAGCCACAATCTGGAAAATGCAAATATTGCATTGGAAAACAGGAAGAGCAAAGACTGTGCAAGACCTGAAAGAGAACTTCAGTCAACTTCATGTGAGACCTAGGTCAATGGGGAGGCAATGATAAATGACAGGAAAAAAAAATAGTATTTCTGTTCTGCTAATTCCATCCCAACACACACAAACATAAGCTGTGGATTACAAATCTAGAGTGGAATCTGCCATATGAAATAGGTATAACTTTGAGGCAAATAACTGTATAATCATCAAAATTCCTCTCAGAGAACTCCCACATGCACAGAGGCTACTTCTTCCTTGCTAAATTCCTGTTTTGCTTTCTATATGACAGACAACTCCAGAAGCTGGTGCCTCAAGGAATGGGACCATGCTGCACATCGTTGGCATCCCAAAGTGATGCAGGAGGGCAGCCATATGAGGAAGAAACTCATTCCTTTCTGCTTCCTGCTGAAGGAATTAGAACAGGAAAGAAACTCTGGTGGTTTTACTAGATTGTGCTTCTTCCTGCACGGATCTGCCAACAGCTTTGACTGTGGACCTCAGCTTTCACACCACAAGGTCAGTAAAGCCTCGTTTGCATCCCTTTCTGAATACAGAGTCAGTTGCCTTCCCCACGTTTCTAGAAATCTGGCACAGCATTTAGTGTCCACTTGGTATTATTTATTTAATAAAAAAATATTTTTTATTAAAGGCTCTGGATCAGGTCTCTCCCTCTTGCCTGGATTGTTCCCCTGATGCTTCCTGCTCCATTTCATTTCCATGTCTTCTGTGGACAAAGCTGCAGATGCTCTGTGTTGCACTCCAAGGGAACGTGCATTGCTTCTTACAAGCAAGTGTTATTTTTAAAATGTGCTATGGGAAGTATTTGAATGCAGCCAACACTGAGGCCTTTTAGAGAGCTGCTTACAGAGCAGATTCCTCGTTCTCTGTCTAATCATTTCTATTTCATGGTTGACTGATTTGTCCCTAGTTTCCATGCTATTGTGACTCATAGTCAAGTGGCAAGAAATGCATTAAATTCTGGTTACAAAGCAGAAGGTTCTGAATCTAGAAAAAGGCAATGGCCCTACACAAAATTGAATTAAATCTGAGGCATGCTTCAGGCTTTAAAAGAAAACATGAACAATTTTTTCTGTCTTCCAGTACCCAAAGACTCCTGTCACTCAGGTACATTTTTTACACTCTCTAGGTTACATGATGGAAGAGGTCATGACTGGTGGTTGAGGCAGGAACTGATCTTTGTCTTCTCCTCAGTCAGAGTCTGCCCCCTAGGAACTGGATCTAGACTTCGCAGCTACTTCTAAGCTAAACCTGAAAGCAGTATCCAAACAAACTCAAAGTGTATCAAAATTCCTTCCTGTATTGGTAGGGTTGGGTCTAGTTACAAAATGCTTACATAAGCCAAAGTGATTCTTACTTGTCTTTGTGACAAGTAAATGCGAAAATGTTGCTTTGAGATGTCAACTTAAAAAAAAAAAAAAAAAAAAAAAAGCTGCTGTTTTTATAATACAAAATGAAAACTTTGTGGTCGACATTCATTTTGGTACATCACTGTGTCTTGATGTGCTTCTGTGCACTCATGCACAGTGCACATGTGCACACATGCTCATGCATACAAGACATGGCATTGCTATTCCAGCTGCTTGCTGGTTCTCAATGAACACATTTGATGGTCTGCAATTATCTTGGAGGGACATACTGAAAAGCTTGATTTTTCCATTTCTATAATTTCGATTCTTTAAATGTGTTTTGGATTATTGAATCTACTAAGCTAACTTTCTTAATCATTGCCCTTGGAAGAAGCAGAGAAAGCAGGACAGGCTCTGCATGCCACTTCTTTTATGTCCATTAGGAGTTTTTTCCACCAGCAGCCTGCCTCTTGTCCCAGCAGGATCTTTCTCTCCCAGGCTAAGTCTGGACACTCGAATTCCGACTTGCCTGGGGGCTGTGACTCATCCTTGGAAGGTCTGGTTGCTTTGGGGACTCCTTCTGTTGATGTACGCAATGAGCCATGAGGAAGCCTTGTTCTCCAGCTCCTACATTCCTGCTACCCAGCTGCTCCTCCATGGGTAGCAGATAAAAGAATTGTTCCCTCCTCCCTTACATCAAGCACTTTAATGGAAGTTTTGTACCACTAGGCAGTGCTACAGATGATTTTTTTCCCCTAAACAAATGGAAATTTCATCTCTTTTCTTTCTAGATCTTGGACAATGGCTCTCTAACAAAAGAGACAGCCCAAATTCCTATTCTTGGTACAGCAACGTGGCCAGTCATACTCAGCACCTCCAAGCTGTTTAGAAGTCAGTGGAATTTGAGATTACACAAGACCTCTCTGCACTGTCCGCACATGGCACAAATCATGCTCCTGACATACATTTAGAAACTGGATTCCAATCTTTTTACCCTCCAGAGACAATACAACATTTATCTTTTTTTAAGAACAAGTCTTCCTGCTCTGCAGTCCCAGTGCTCAGGGAGCTCATGCTGGGTGCTAAGCACCCCGGTGGCTTTCTCATCCACTACGACTGACTGGACAGCCCTTGGTTTGCTGGGTCCTGACAAGCTCAGGTGACAGTGTCCCTGGTTTTCACACTAACAACATAAAATTCTCCCGCTAAGAGAAAACTCAGCCCCATGATTTTTCCGACCAAAGTGAGTCCAAGCAAAAATCTCCGTCACTCCAGATTTGTCAGAACTGTCCAACTGAGAAGAAAAAGTCTAGAAAGAGGCACCGTGTCTGGTTTTGCCTAACTTCCTTTTCTTATTCCCCGAGAGAGGGAAAAACAGCACGGAAATGAACATAAACCGAACTAAACAAACGACGCCAAACCACCTCTGCAGACTCTGAGCAGAGGGAGACCCGTCCCGGGGCTCAGCCGGGCTGGAGCCGCCTGCTCAGGGTCCGCAGCCGCGGGCACACGGCTCGGGGCAGCGCAGCTCGGAGCCTCCCCTCTCGCTTCAACGCCGAAAAGAAATTGCGAGCTGCTCCCTCCCTCCCGCAACAGGTGGAGAGAAGCGGTCCTCCCGTCCCGGCCCCTCACCTTCACCACGTCGTCGTTGAGGTGCTTGGGGTCGCGGTTGACCAGGTCGATCTCCTTCGTGTGCACGTCGCGCACCGCCTTCTCGCTCAGCTCGTCTGCCATCATCTTGTTGTTGGGCTTGTAGATGTTGCCCTGCTCCCTGACAGGCGCCGCGTACAGAAAGCCCTGCGGGAGGGAGAGCGGCCGGAGGGCAGAGCCGGCGGGGAGGGAGGGAAGGAGGGAAGGAGGCAGGGCGGGCTGGGGGCGGCCCCGGTCCCGCGGGGAGCGCGGCGCGAAGCGGCAGGCGGCAGCCCGGGCTATTTAACGGCGGCGCGGGGCGCTCACCACACCCCGCGCCCGGCGCTACGCCCGCTCCCGCGGCCGCCGCCAGGCGTCCCCGCCGCGCCCCGCACGCCCCCAAGCGCCGCCCGGGCAGGGCACAGAGCGCTGCCGCCCGCCGTCCCCACGGTCCGCCCGGAGAGGCGGCTTTGCCTCGGCGACCTACGCCGGAGACGGTGCACAGGGACGCCCTCTCCGCGCCCCTCGCGTCTCGCCTTCGGTTTGCCGTCCTCCCCGCGTGGCCTCGCCCTGCAGCCCCGGCTTAGCTCGAAGCGGCCGAGCCGCCCGCGACCCCCCGCCCGCCCTCCGTCCTGTCCCGTCCCGTCACATCACGTCCCGTCCCGTTCTCCGCGATCCCGCTCCTTGTCCCGTCCCGTCCCGTCCCGCCGCGGAGCGCGGGTCGGGCGCCGGCAGCAGCCCGGCTGTGCCCGCACAAGCCGCCCTACCTCCGAGTCCACGTATTTGGTGCCGGACATGCTGCCCCGGCGCTGCCGCAGGTTGCTCTGCTCTATAACTCGGAGGAGCGGAGGAGGCAGGAGGATCCCGCTCGGCGGAGCGGCCAGCCAGGGGGAGGGAGGCGGCTGGCGGCCGGCCAGGGGCTGCTCCCCGCCTCGGGCCGGGGCTGATGACAAGCGGCGGAGCGGCCCGGCATCGCGCGGCTCGCCCGGGAGCGGCCCGCGGTGGGAGGGGAAAGCGGCCCGGCCCCGGAGACATGCGAACGGGCGGGCGGCCCCGGCTGCCTGGGCAGCGGCAGAGACAGCGACAGCGACAACGACAACGACAGCGACAGCAGCCACGGCGACAACGACCGGGGCCGCCCTGCCCTGCTCGGGCCGTACCGGGCAGCGGATCCTCTCCGCTGGGCTGCGGGGAGCGGCGGTGCCCGAATGTGGCAGAGCCCCGGGGGAAGGGACGGGAAAGGACGAGGAGATGGAAAACTTGAGCAGCGCTGCGGGAGAGAGGCGTTGGTAGAGCCTCCCCCGCTCTGACAATGTCACACACACTGTCCCGGGAGCAATTGTGGAAACTTGGACTTTCTCGGGTTGAAGAAAAAGAGATTTTCTCAACCGGTTCATTTCAAAACTATGCCAATATTTAACGGTCCCGCACGCTAACAGTACTGTATTTTTCCTGGGAGGAGGCTGACCCGCGTCTGCCGTGCGTGTTAGCTGCTGGGACTTCACTTTGAGAGGAGCGGTGAGATGCCGATATTTCGCTCTGTTCTCACAGCCTCTCATAAGCCCAGGGGCGTACATAAGGGAAGAGCTGCAGTGATCCATCGCTGGGTCCAGTGTGGTCCGAGGCACAGCTGCCGTGTACATCTACAAACCCCATGTTACATTCAGCCCTTTTTAAACATTTATTTCGTTTTTAATTTTTGCAGCCATTATTTTTCTCCTAGTAAATCAGAGCACGGCATGAGATCTACAACATTAACAAGAAAGTGGGCGTCAATTTTATGCCATTATGCACAGAATTGCAGCAAAAGGAGTAGAACAGCCTTAATGCAGTGTATTCAGCTTTGTCAATTCAACAGAGAAGCACCCTCAAACAGGCCGTTGGCTGTGATGGCGAAGGCTCTGTAATTGTAAATAAATGTACCTGTTGGGGATGCAGTCTGTGTAGTTTTGATATGGACAACAGGGAACTTTGGACTTTAAGTGTTTCTACTGCTCATAAACTTTAGAACTGTGGATGGATGTTTTCCAGCTTTCCAAGTTAGTTGACCCTTTTAGAAGCAATTTTTTTTAATTCACATGATAACTTAAGCCATCCTTAACATGTCCTAACACTTGAGTATGTGCATTAAGGCAAATGTATGGATTTAAAGATGGTTTCTGGGATTTTTTAATTCATCTGAAAAAACAAAAAACAAAAAAAAACAAAAAAACAAAACAACCAACCAGTAACTAAAAAGTGCCTTTTTAAAAAATTTCCCCCATTACAGTTACAATTTTTGTATCTAAGAAAGTTTCATACCTGGTCACTGTCCTGCACATACATCAGAATATCATAGAATGCCTTGGGCTTCCACGGACCTTAAAGCCCACCCAGTCCAACCCCTGCCATGGGCAGGGCCGCCATCCCCCAGCTCAGGCTGCCCAGGGTTCCATCCAATCGGGCCTTGAGAACCTCAGGGAATTTCCTTCTAATATCTAACCTAAGTCTCCCTCTTGTACAGCCTTTTCCCTTGTCCTATCACCATCAGCCCACATAAAATTTAGTCCCCCTCCTTCTTATAAGCTCCCCTCAAGTACTGAAAGGAAGATCTTGACCCTATATTCAGTACTACTGCATGTCTCAAGGATGACTAAAAATAGGAAATTTATTGGTTGATTTGAAACAGTAATGATTCCTGGAATGGTTTCTGCAGAACTTCAACACCCTTTGGAAGAAGTTTCTGAATCATACAACACTGCTGCAGTTAAAGAGATACTGGGAGCAGGAGGAATTAATAGATTTCATGAGATGAATCCCAGCAGAGGAGCAAAGGAGCTCTGCAAAGAGCTGTGATGCCATACAAAGGAGCAGGACAGCTCATCTGGAAAAGGCATGGCAAAGGCTTGCAGGAACCTTCTGAAAGTGCAAGGCTGTGCTCCCTTCTTACCTACCATGAACGGACTATCCAGGAGTGGCCTAAAATAGCCACAGATTGCAG
Organism: Lagopus leucura; assembly: GCF_019238085.1. Taxonomy (NCBI): domain Eukaryota; kingdom Metazoa; phylum Chordata; class Aves; order Galliformes; family Phasianidae; genus Lagopus; species Lagopus leucura. Next base: position 23,750,047 of record NW_024962265.1, read on the forward strand.
ACACCGAACTGGCTTTGCAAATACCACCCAAACTTCTTCTCATTGAGGTTTGCTGCACTATTGGCAGCCCGGGACAGCTGCTGAACAGAATATGTGTTAACTACCTGGCCACTTTGCTGCTCTTCTTTTTCCATCACACCAATTGCATTTCAAGTCTAATTTAAAAAATGCTTTATGCTCCAAAGTTTTGCTTTAACTCAATGCCCACATCTTGGAATTGCCTTAATTGAGAGCTGACTGTAAACGTGCAGCTGAGTGTGTGCAAGGTGGAAGCAGTTCTTCAGATGTTGATAAGAAGAGAAGCCTTGGTACTGGCAGGAAACATATCTTCCAAAAAGCAAAAATCGGATTGGAAAAAATTCCTCAAAAAATAGTGTCAGAAAATGAGTCACAAAGCTGAACTAAATGTGCATGGCTGCTCACTGCATGTCTTTGTCTGGTACCAAACACTGCCTCTCACTCCACTCCTCCCCCTGAAGTTGTGTAATTATTCCAATTATGGTCTCAGTAATACTCCTGATACTTGCATGACAATGCCAGAGAGATTGGAATCAGCAGAGGATCAGTATTTATGTACAGCTGCAGCAGCAGCGAGACTGTCAGATAACAGCCTGCCCACAAGCAGCCTTCCTTATGCAGCATGCTTCGAAACCTAAGGCTTAGGAGAGGAAAATCACTGTGTTTTTAGTGTCTTCTGTTCAGCTGCTGAAGTGCATCCTTTTATGTGCATTTTTGGATGGCTTGCTGGCTGAAGGCCTGAGCTGCCAAGTTGCTGGTAGCGAGCTTTTATCAGCTCTGAATACAGCACTTACCCTGCTGTGTGATAACAGGCACTGGGATGCACTTACAGAGCAGAGCAGTGCTTTCCTCATTCCACAATGTGCAGACGTTCAGTCTCAGAGGATTCACGACAGTCATTCTGTCCCCACTCTGGAGGCTATCCATGGTTTAAATTACAACTCACAGAATCAGAGCTTTTTCTCTGAAGTGGGAGCCCTCATGCATGCTTTTTTGTTACTTGGCCTATTCGTTCCTTGTGTCAGAGGAGACATTTGCTCAGGAGAGATGGTGAGCTGCCCTCACATTCCTTTCTTCTCATAACCTCTAGCTATGAGTGATTCCCTTTTAAATGGAGGTGCTGCTGCCACAGCACACTTCACAACAGCCTGGGGGCTAGAAATTTAATCCAACAACTGAGACACTCGAGATCAATTTTGCCTATCTGAGGTGTGCTAATGCATTTGGACTCCTGGGAAAGCATACTTTGGGACGTACCCCACTCTGCTGATGTACAGTCAGTGCATTTTCAGGTGACCAAGGCATTCTCTTCCCTTATTTTGGGATTCTGATTGGGGTTGGATGCGAGTAAGATGCCAAGTTGCTCAAACAAGGGCAGTTCTGGGCATGACCAAAATAAAACTGTAGGTACTGAGGGAAGGTTACATGAAAGGGAGGTGCCTCCTGAGTTTAAACATGTTCCTAGCTGGGTGGCATCTGGGCAGGGATTACAGTTTTGGATTTAAATGCCTATCATTTCAATCCTGTGTTAGGTGTATCTTTTATTATAGCTAGTCCCTGTAGGTTTCAATCAGGGTAGCTTGTAAGAGCTTGGTTGGTGCAGAAAGTAGACTGAAAGCCTTAATTCTGTCAGCTGAAGGTTAAGTTTTCCAGACTCGAGCAATTTGTGTCACTCCTTTCCCAACCCTTTTCAATATCAGGTTCCTGACCAATATTGAGCTAGGCCATGAATGCTTGTTGGCGTCAACACTATTCTGTGCCATTCAGCCACTTCTAGCAAGTTATTAACTGTATTGTGTAGAAATAGCAACCTCTCACAGGACTCAAGCACCCCCTCGCTGAGGCTTATATAAGATACGATTTTTTGTCACTGAGATCATAGAATTACAGAATCATAAACTGGTTTGGGTTGGAAGGGACCTTAAAAACCATCACATTCCAACCCCCTGCCATGGGCAGGTTGCCACCCCCCAGCTCAGGCTGCCCACAGCCCCATCCAACCTGGCCTTGAGCACCTCCAGGGCTGGGGCACCTACAGCTTCTCTGAGCAGCTGTGCCACTGCCTCACCATCCTGAATAAAGGATTTCCTCTTAACGTCTAAACCAGGAGGTGATGAGAGATGTACGTGGAGAAGAGCCTGTTCCACTGCTTAGATACTTAGATTGCTTCCATAGGCCTGCACAATTTTTAGAGGAAACAACTTTTTTTTTTTTTTTTTTTTTTTTTTAATGCAGCAGAGGAAAGGACCCAAGCCAAGACAAACATTTTGCATTAATCACTGCAGAAACTCTTCTCAGGATGATTCAGAGCCGGAACCTATCGTAGCTCCTCTGGATTGCCTCTACTGAAGACATTTTCTTTTTGTTGAAATAATCTTTGGAAGATCAGTGTCACTAGGTTAAAAATAGCCTTAATAATTCACCCCTCAGTTGTAAAACCCTGCATGAAGAAAGCACCTCAGTGCATAACTGTGTGCTCAATGGAGGTCTTCAAGAACACAGTGTACTAACAGACAACACCAGCAGAGTGTCCAGAATTGGTGTTCTGTTTTCACTTTTTTTTGAAAAAAACATGTTTTTATCCACGTATTTTTAAAAGGGAGTTCATACAGCTTAACAGCATTAGTTTTATCTCTGCAGGTGGGGGAAAGATCACACCCTGCAAAAATAATGAGCTTACCATTCTTTGGCTTCCGTTAAATGTGAATGTGTGGTCTGAAGTCCCAGAGCTGCAGGGATGTTCTGAATTTTTCAATTGCTGTATGTCTGGGTGAGCCTTCTCAGTAGGTGGAGAAGGGCTCTCACTTACTAAGATCTCAAAGTTTCTGTTAAGAATTTGTGCCAATTTTTGTGGTGGACACGTAGGGTGTGGAAAGATAAGATACAAATATCTAAGTTCTACAGTCAGATTAGAAGGATTTTAAGGAAATGTTCTCACAGGTTAGATTTCACTGTGAGTTAAAAGAGAAAAGCCCATGAAGATAAATGGGGTTACTTCTGTCTGTTACTTGTGACCTCTACGACAAACATAACACCAAAACATTTTACATCACAGAACTGAATCTCCAGTTGTCTGTAAGGTCTACAGTAACAAAAAACAGGTTAGAATTGGAACATCTCACACTTCATTTACTTACCCTCACAACTCTACCACAATGATGGAAAGTTTGCTTTGAGCAACAGCATTTTTCCCATTTCACAGAGCACAATTCAAAACAGATGATCTGAATCAGATGCAATTTTTCCTAGATTTGTAGTAGAGAATGAGATTAAGTTTCTGGATTCCCTCTTTTGCCTAACTCTTATCTGTACGTTGCTGTTCCAGTGCCAGCTGGTATCATTTGTGCACGTTTCAAAACAATTAGAAATGAATTTAAGGAATGGATCCTAAATCTACAAGCACAGATTAGAGCCAGCACCCATTCAGTTCCTGTTGTCCATGGATGGTATCAGTTATGGCAGAGCTTTGTCATATGTCACAACTTTCAATTCCTGAAGTCTGTGATTGCTGAAATCCAGTGCAGTCTGGGGCAGATGCACAGTAACAGAACCAGTTCATGACAAACAGAAAGGCTCAAATCAAAAGAACTAAGAAAATCATTCTCCTTTATTCTCTGTGGTAGCCAGAGCTGGATGACTTCAGTAAGCTACTGAGTGCATACATGCAGCAGTATATAACCTAAATGGCTATACTTCTCCTTAATCTCAAGGTTGGATGCACACCTGAGTTCTCTCCTATCTCAGGCTTTTATAGGGCTCCTTCTAGACCAGCTCTTCTTAGACAAGTACTAATTCAAGGCACATTTTTGGTTAATTAATTCATTACATGGATTTTTTTTTATTTATTTTTTTTTTTTATGTAGAAAAGATCTGTAAACATCCTTGGATTTTGTAAAAGAAAAAAAATCTCAAAAGAAATCAAGCCTGGCCCGATCAATCTTTATTTTCAGCATAAATACTTCAGTTTCAACAGAAGAAAGGTAAGACCACATCAGAAGAATAAGCTAACTTCTGCAAGAAGTCTCAGTGTGTACTAGTCAGTAGGGTCCAGTTTTCAAAAGCCATACGAATCCCTCTCTAACTGTGACAAATAGAAAAGAAGTTCTTAATGTGCAAAAAAAACCGCAGTGTTAGCTAGCTCCTGCAGGCCAGTGAGTAAGGAAATTCTGCAGCTCATTTGTAAATAAAGCATGCACCCTTAAAAAGAAATAAGCCTGGGGGATGCAGCCAAAATTCTGCACCAAGAGACCTGAAAAAGACACATTCTGTCTGGGCATAATTTGACACAAAAAGATACATAATTTTTCTCTATAAGTTAAATACAGTGGATATTAGCAGAACAGTACTGATGCTTATTTACTTCTTTTCCCTCTCTCACATTCTGGAAGTATTTCATACTGTTCAGCATTTTAAGAGCTTTTTAAAGAGTTGAAAAACCTGAAAAAATAAAGTTGACAATTGGAAAAAGCTGATTTTTTATTATTTTATTTTATACCCTTTTTGATAAGAAATCTGTGACACCGTTTTAGAAAATAAAATTCTAAATCATACAAACATTTACAAGGGCAGGAAAAAACAGCAGCATAAACCCATTAGAAGGCTAATCTAACTTCAGTGTACCTCTGCATATGTTCTGTTACTCTGCTTTACAGGCTGTATTAAGTGCAGACAGAAAAAGGGCTTTGTTATGGGTTAGAATTCAAAGTAGAAATAAGCAACATAGAGAGTCAAGTCAGTAGACAAGGAGTTAGACAAGGATACCAATTACATCCACTTGACTTATTTAATAGCTTGTTACTTAGTTAAAGTGCCAGCATAGCATCCAGCATTTTAAATATCTCAATGTCCACACAGATAACACACAGAAATAGGCAGGGTTGCATTTACTACTGTCCATTTTTAATAAAAAAAAACGCACTTCTCATAAACAGGTATTTCCAGCTCTTTTGCATAGTCTTGTATTAAAAATCTTATACTCTTTTCTTTTGCACACAACTATATATATAATGGATGTCTTAGAATTGCACAGCAATGCTTAAAATCTGCATAATTTATACATTGAAATTTTAGTTTAAGTCATTTATTTGCAGTTTCTCACTCTCACTGCCTAGTAAGTTTGTTAGAATTCAAATACTATAGAAATAATGCTTCAAAGAAAGCTCATCAAGTGCCATTTACAAAGGTACAAAATATACAGCAAAGTTAACCTCTTATTAAATAAAATATACAGATTAGCTGATAGTTCAAATCATTAGGTAACACCTTATCTTAAGGGATAACCTTCTGGGAGCTTTTTCCCCAACACAGGAGAATTATGGAAGAGTTAACTTCTCTGTATGCTTATGCATCGTGCCCTTCTTTTTCAATGCAGATAATAATGGACTGTGTATATCATTTAGCAAAGTGAGGGCCAAAAATGATCCCTCTAGGAACTGCAGTGAAATCAGTGTGAAACCCTAGAGATCATTCTCACCCACAGTATCTCAGCCTACTAATTTAAATATTTCTTGTAATAATGCCAATCGTTATCACAATGGTGGCAATTAAACCTTCAAGAGATTTTTTTCTGTAATCCAGCAATCAACGTACCATTAAAATAAAGTGTTGCCAACATACTCCACATTTATTCTGCTGTTAAAATAGTTAGATATGAAAACTGCCTACTTAGTCTTAAATTCATTCCCTGAAAATAAATGAGTTTTAGAATAATAGCATGTTCCCACTTAACCAGCCATTATCATCTTAGCAGGTTGGAATGAATGGTAAGTGCTTGCATGTTACATTAGAAAGAGGTATAACACCATCTACAATTACAGCAGTGTTGCAACCCTGACAGTTACTCTTGATCCAGACGTATATTAACCATGGCAAAGCATCGGCCTACGCTATGAAAGAATGGTGCAACAAAAACATCTGTCAGGCTCTTCCAAATGGTTTGCACTGAAGGCAAGACCATGAGACAGGTTCTCACAAAAGGCACCACAATCCTGTAAAAGAGCAAATGGAAGATCTGTGAGATTACTGCTGCCACAGCACAGGGAATTGAGAGAAGAAAAGTGCTTGCTTATGGAAAAGGAAGGGATCTTGCACTCATTCTCCACTGATTTTGTTCACTGACAGCCTCACACTTACACATGCATAAGCACCATAACATACACGCTCCTCTGTCTCGGCTCACTTGTGCACAACAGCTTGCCAGTCCTCATCATGTTTCTGCTTCTTCCCAACTGGCAACACTGAGCTAACTTTTGGCCATGCCTGCAATAGGGATGAACGTTTTCCTATTCTCTCCTGCTGCTGGAGGTGATGCTGCAACTTGTGGTTAAGGATAGGTTCTTGAAGGAGTCAAGAGTGGGGCTTGACAGAAACCATACACTTCCCAGTTTGATCACCTGGGAACAGAGTTCTTTACGATCCTCTCAGGGCATTCTTGTGTCCCTCGCTCTGATGTCTCTTCAGGTGCTTCTTTTCTGTCTCTCTTCTACACACACACACACACACACACACACACACACACACACACACACACACACACACACACACA